>NC_044311.2:40669380-41364730 GCF_007474595.2 Lynx canadensis | reverse complement strand
TAAATAATTTAACATAATAATCCTAGAAGAAAACAAAGGTAGTAAGCTTTTTGACATTAGTCTTAGTGATACTTTTGCATCTGTCTCATCAAACAAGTACAGCAAAAGCTAAAATAAGCAAGTGGCACTAAATCAAACTGAAAAACTTTTGCATAGTTGCGGAAACCATCATCAAAATGAAAAGGCAAACTACTGAATGGGAGAAGATATTTATAATGATATATCTGATAAGGGATGAATGTCCAAAACATATAAAGAGCTCCTATAACTCAATATGAAAAAAAAAAGTTCGGCTAAAAATGGGCAGAGAATATGAACAGTCATTTTTCTAAAGAAGACATACAGACTTCCAACCAGCCCACGAAAAGATGTACCGCCTCATTAACCATCAGGAAAATGCAAATCAAAACCACAATGAGATATCACACTGTCAGAATGGCTGTTACCAAAAGACAAGAAATAACAAGTGTTGGTGAGGATGTGACAAAAAGGGAACCCTTGTGCACTGTTGGAAATATAAATTATTTCAGTCACTATTAAAATAGTATGGAGTTCTCAAAAAATTAAAAAATTACCGTACAATCCAGCAATCCCACTTCTAGGTAGGAGAATGGACTACATAGGTGAAGAGGATTAAGAAATACAGTTTTCCAGTTATAAAAAATAGATAAAGGGGCGCCTGGGTGGCGCAGTCGGTTACGCGTCCGACTTCAGCCAGGTCACGATCTCGCGGTCCGTGAGTTCGAGCCCCGCGTCGGGCTCTGGGCTGATGGCTCAGAGTCTGGAGCCTGTTTCCGATTCTGTGTCTCCCTCTCTCTCTGCCCCTCCCCCGTTCATGCTCTGTCTCTCTCTGTCCCAAAAATAAATAAGAAACGTTGAAAAAAAAAAATTAAAAAAAAAAAAATAGATAAATATGATGGGGCTATAATGTACAACAAAGGGAACATAGTCAATGTTACAACTTTGTATGGTGACAAATGGGAACTAGACTTAATGTGACCTTTTAGCAATGTATGTAAATATTGAATAATTGTGCTGTACACCTGAAACCAATACAATATTATATGCCAAATATTCTTCAAGAAAAAAGAAATTAACCAAATACCATCACTTCAAAATAGCTCAAAAACCAGGCCTACCTGATTATGAAATGAACTTCAAATCCAAAGAAACGTATGTTTGAACGGGTCATTTCCACTTTTGATTCTACCAAATCTGTCACCAGAACTGCTAGGTTTTGTAGAGACACTAAAAAGTGGCTCATTAAAATATATTTACTTTTCTAGTCGGTTTTCCCTCCCCGTCCTACCTCCGAGGCAAGTACCAAAGGGATCTGGTGTGGCTGAAAGGCAAGCATCTGCAGCCTTTGAGGCACATGCGGAGCTGTGGCTTTGAGGGAGCTAGGTTGCCTGTGCTTGGGTCCTGGAGAGATGCCTTTGAGCTTCTCTGTGCTACTGTTTCCCTCTCTGTTATGCTACCTGTTCTCTAGAACTTTTTACAAAATGAAATGGATTGATATTTCTAAACTGTCTTCGAAGGTGCGGGGGAAGTGACAGTTTAAAGACAGAGATGGTCGATAATGATGGGATCAAATTCTGATTCAATAGATTGGCCATAAAAATAATAATCAGTTTTGGATATCTCAGGTATCTTAGCCTTCCCCATACGCTGATGTAAGCTTAAGAAGTTTCAGAAATGTTCAGAAAAGAAGGTAAGCAAAAGAATGCTTATTAAGTTTAGGGAATTCACCACAAGAATCTAGTTACACCCTCAATGTGTAAGCTTGGGAAGGAGCAGAGTCCATATTTCTGGGTCTCCCTGCCAAATCTGATTTGAATCATTCCTTATTAACAATTTCACTGTGCCTGTACTGGAAAATATGTGTTAATTTTGGTTTATTCACTTATAGAATGCTAGCAACTCAACTATGTTGATGTTCAATACAGAATCCACAGGCAAGCTAAATGGAGATACGTTGCATTTGTTATTTTATTTTATTATTATTATTATTATTATTATTATTATTATTTTGCATTTGTTATTTTAAACTTCCTGTTGGGGAGGCTGCTTGCCTAAGTACCCATTACATTTGTATTTGTCCTTATCTTGCTTCATTTGAAGAAATTAATAAATTATATAGTTTTGAACTAGCAATAGATGATTTGAAGTGTCTCTTACAAAAGGAGGAATCAGATCCTTTTGAATGTGAGGTTAAAACTGCATAACAGTACTGTATCTGCTATTCTGCACTATGTCTTGCATTTTTAAAAATCTATTAAGCCAGTATAAGTTAAATTTTGTTTTGAGCAGTGCATTACTAGTATTTTCAAGTACTAGAAGGAATTAATTCTATTTAATGGTATTATAAAACAATAGCCATAATTTTCATGTAGTAATTTGACAACGATTAAAGGAAATGAATATTCAGTGCTAAGATGTTCATTCATATGTGATATGGGCTTAAACAGAAGGACCCTTACTAGAAAGAAAATATCTGAGCATAATGTTCCCAAATTCACCTATAGACCCAAAATCTTAACATAAATTATTTTATACCAAGGCAATAGACAATAACCATATGTACATAAAAACATTTATGTGAAAGGCTATTTTATAGTATTAATCATAATACCAAGAAAAATTAAAGCAATAACAAAATAGTTTGAATGAGTTAAGGTAAAGCCATTAATAGATTGCTTTGTAGTTACTAAAGTTGTGGTATGAGAAATATTTGTTACATCCAAAATATATTCATTAATGTATGACTATAATTATAGCCTAATTTTATTGTAAGATGTATTGTAACGCACTCTGCATGCATACACACAGAAATTCACATACACACAAATGGATTATGCCAACATTTTAGGGATGATTACTTTGGGAAGGTGAGAACAATGATGTAGCTCATTTCTTCTTTATGACTTTTTGCGTTTCTTGATTTTCTGTAGATACTTGTTACTTTGATAATAAAAACAATGTTTTATTGTATGTGTATGTTATTGTAATAATTTTCTAAAATTTCCAGCATGCTGGGGTGCCTGGGTAGCTCAGTCCGTTAAGCACCCGATTTTGGCTCAGGTAATGGTCTCACAGTTAGTGAGTTCAAGCCCCGCAACAGGCTCTGTGGTGACAGCTCGGAGCCTGGAGCCTGCTTTGGATTCTGTGTCTCCCTCACTCCCCGTCCCTCCCTCACTCACACTCTGTCTCTCTCTGTCTCTCTCAAAAATAAAAAAAAATAAATAAACATTAAAAAAAAATTGAAATTTTCAGCATGCTAATGCTGGAGGAGGTCATCGAGAGGATGTGACCACCAATTGACCTGTGAGCTGGACCTGGGCATTTGTGACTCATCCCTTCTCCTGTCCTTGGAATGTGTACTCTATGTGCTTTCACCAGCTGCCTCAGGACACAGCGTTGAGATAGTAATGTGGTGTTGAGACCTCGTGGATGGTGTACATGACAACCCAGGTAAGTCCTCCATATGAACTTATAGATTCTGGTGGTGGGTGTAAAGATCTACTCACAGCCTGCAGCCACCCAAGACCAGCCTTGTGTGTAAGGTCCCTTGTTTATTAAACTTGCTACCTGCCAATCTGGAGTGGTCTGCCTTTTTGTCCCCCCCCCCCCTGCTGCCTGTGGAGACTGGTTTCAGATTACATTCCAGAAGCTACCAAGGTTGTGAACTAAGCTTTAATCTACCTGTAACAATTAAATTGGAACAGCCGTCTATGGATATAGAAAAATAAATAACGTATTAACTTTTTACTGCAAAGACTACTAAATGATTCATTTTTAAGCACAGCATACTTACTTAGGATTATTGGCACATTAACATATATGAACCCAGCCTATATCCCTACTGTGAAATATGAGTTATGAAATTTGAACACTTTAAAAGTATTGTTCCTATTTACTAAGAGCTTTATCAAGGCTCTCACATAAACAAGCATAATTGTATAAATAGTCTCTCATTTTATATCGTAAAGCCTACTATAGTAACATAGAGTAAAAATACTCTATTTTTCGTATTGCAGGGTTGCAAAAAAAGACCTCTATGTTAAAGATTTAATGGATATTATATTTTCCTAATTTTCAGGTGTTTTTAACACTTTGTATCACCTGCTCTTTTAAGTCTATTGCTGTTGCTATCTAAATCCATTCATCTGAATGATACGACATGATGAAGCTATACTCAACTAACAGCAAACCCTGCAGACACTTAAGATGCACTCTCTTTTGTCTTCTAGTTAGCTAGGAATAGAAAAGACCCCTTCCACAATGTCTCCATTTTATTTTAGTCCATTCCAGTATTATGCTTCGTGTAAAACAATGCTCCTGAAACTTTACCTGCTAGAATTATAAACAGTGGAGGTGAGGAGGAAGCTAGTAGAGACAGCAAGAAGCCCAGCATAAAATCTTATGCATGGGTGCTCAATACTTGCTAAAAGGCTAACAGCTTTTTTATAGGCTATTCTTGAATATAGATATTTATTCTTGGTCTTTTCATTAGTTTATATATATTATCTATTGAAATAATAGTAATAATGAAACTTTACTGAGGGCTTGCCTGTGCCGGGCACCGTTTTAAATGCTTTCTACACAGGGTAGTTTTCATCTTTACAACGAGAGTTCTGTACGTGGATCTAACTATGATCACACCGTGTTATATAGGATAACCCCACAACAAGGAGATTGCCTGATTCACCCCCCCATTAAGGACATTTCTGGAACTTGAACCCACACTCTGGACCACTGTCCATGCCATCTGAAGTGTGCCAGCAGTGGCTGTTGGTCAGCCACCAGCTCCTCTGTCCTCCTCCATGTATCCCATCTTCTTTCAAAGGATATCCTCTTCTAACAGTTCTGTGTTAAACCCATAGAGGAAGATGGAGTGTAGTAGCTGCAGAAGATTTACAGAAACCATTTTCCCTGCTCCTGGTGAGTAAGAATCAGAAGGAATTGTCCAGACAGTGACCCCCTGGCTTTCTTTTCTCCCCACTCACAGTTGAAGGCACTGGAGACAGGCAGGACCCAGGGTTTTAGATCGCATGTGCAGGTTCCCACGTCTCATGCCTCAAGAATTGCAAGATGACGTATCCAGCAGCTCCTTTGCCTAGTGGATAGGACACCTTCCAATATATACACGGCTGCAAAGGGCTGACCATTCTGGTTTTGTGATTGAGGTTTCAGATGTCCATGGTGTGGGCTTGAGAGTTTGTGTTTTCATTGAGCTTTGTTAGCCCATCACTGTTGACAAAGTTGGAATTGAAAAGCAAGATACTGAGCAGCTGCAGTGTTGGATGCAGCAAGGGGTCCATGTTGATGCTCTCATAGAAGGGATGCCTTCTATGCCATCAGAGCTGCCTTGCAAAAGCAGCAAACCATAACTTCACCAACCTCGTCCTGTCCAGCCTCATGGCTCCTTCCTTCTTCCCTCCTGCTGTCACCACTAACTTCCTCCTCACCTCTGCTGTTTATAATTCTAGCAGGTAAAGTTTCAGGAGCATTGTTTTACACTAAACATAATACTGGAATGGGCTAAAATAAAATGGAGACATTGTAGAAGTGGTCTTTACTATTACTAACCCAGCTCATATCCTTATGGTTGTTACTTTAAATTCTGATTCAGGCATATTACTTATGTCTGTTTCAGTTAGATTCCCAGCTGTGACCTCTTCTTTGTTTTTCTTTTGGCATCAATACCTCCTTCTTGGCATTTTCTCTAGCTCTCTTTTTCTATGTAGTAGGAAAGCCTTTTATATTTCCTGCTACTGAGAGTAATGGCTTTATGAAGCAGAGGTCATACACTGTCCAGGGCCCGGTGCCTTCAGGAAGTGTCTCCAGTGTATGCAGTGTGCACTCTGCTGCTGTGTTTTGGCTACTCTTTCCCTTAGGTCACTCCTCTCCAGAATTTCCCCTTGCCTGCAGTGGGGAGTGTTTGGACCTTGGCCAGAGTGTGGCAGGTTTTAATTAAGTGTTCTCTGGTCCGCTTGCTCTTTCCACTAAAGCTGAAGCTTTGCAGCACTCTGTGGTCAGTGGACATGGTGCATGCAAGGGCTTGTATTGGTCTTCTGGGGGAGGGACCCGCTGCTCTGTTTGTCAGACACATTTGCCTGAGAAAAGCAGCATGAGCAGAGCATAGGGGGCAGGGCTTGGTGTAGGTAGTTCAGACCACCATTGTTGGCACTGTGCTGCTTACTGAAGTTAGTTTATGCTAAGGGGCGGTGAGGAAAATGGCTCCAGCCAACTCTCTAGTCCGCACAGAGGGGAGTGCACACCTGCTGCTGCCTGGGAAGCCTTCCCAGAAGAGCTAATAATCTCCCCTGTTTGTGTCCCAGGCGTTTCGTAGATTACTGCCTTCACCATGACTGTGTGGGCCATCTGCCGGCCTGGTAGCACAGTGCACCTGTGTTCTATCCCAGGCAGGCCGACTGAGTTTTAAAATTCCAAACTTTAGAGATTTGGCGTGGCAGGGACCCTCGCTTCGTTCTTGGTTCTTTGGGGGAGGGTCTCGTTACTCTGGGACTGATGCAGGTTTGTCCCAGAAGGGCAGTCCCACCAAAGCACAGGGGCATGGAGTTTGGAGTAAAGCACAGCAAAGAGCCAGTGTCCCGGCTAGCTGCCCTTAGCAGGTGTCTCTGCACCTGTGCTGAGGGGTAAGGGAGTGAAATGGCAATACCGCCTCTCCCAGATGTGCCCCAGATGTGTTTGTTCTGTTAGTCCTTAGATTGGTTTCTTGGGTATTCAGAATGATTTGATATTTATCTAGCTGTGCTTGAGGTCTGGGGCAAGTCTAGGGTCCTCCTGCTACTCTGCTATCTTAGCTCTCCCCCCCCCCCCTTTTCAACCTGTGGCACTTTTTGCTCTTGCTGAGAGATGGAGAAGTCTGAAAAACCGCTGAATGTTAAGGAACAATTATGTTGACAATATGTATGCTTATGTCAACTGGAAATTATTCTGCCTCATGTAACATGCTAACTAAATAGAGACATGTTGTTATAATAACAGGTAGTATGCAAATTCTGAGATTGTAAAAGAAATATTGTATAAGAAGGAATTGAGAACACTAGGTGGTGGGGAAAAATTGGCATCTCGAAGGAGAGGGAAGGTTAAACCATAAGCATTTGCAGCATACGAGGCAGTGTGCCGGTCTATTTTACTTTCTTTAAATTCATTGATACTAGTTGATTTTTAGAACATCTTTATAGATTGGTTTAGTTTTTACTTGAATCAGGTTTAAATTCTAATTTCTGACTGATTTAATTGAGAGCTGTTAATTTATGAGAACTATTAAATTTCTTTATCAATTTCAGGCGTGCTTGATTATAAGAACTACGTGCTGTCTCTTGATAAAAATACAGATTTTTACCTAAGACTTAGAGTACAGAATTCTGCATTTTTTCTCAATAATACTTATTTTTTAAAAAATTCAAATCTGTACTTTTATCTAGATTCATTGGTCATTAAAATTATGGTAAGTTACTGGATATATGAATGGATGGATGGATAGATAGAAATAGGCCCCTTAAAATCTATTCTAATAAATTTCATTATGAATCCCTAGAAGTTAGAAATTCCTAAACTTAACCTCGAAGGTAACAACAAACCTTTAGTTAGAAAAACATTACTCTCAACATGTAGCTGTCAAATGGTTCTTGTTTAATGTGAAGTAAAGTCATACATCTGAAAACATGTATTTAAACATATATGTATCTTTTACAGAATAACAACCCATCTTCCCTGTCCTTAAGAATGTGAACAATTCTGGGACGCCTGGGTGGCGCAGTCGGTTAAGCGTCCGACTTCAGCCAGGTCACGATCTCGCGGTCCGTGAGTTCGAGCCCCGCGTCGGGCTCTGGGCTGATGGCTCGGAGCCTGGAGCCTGTTTCCGATTCTGTGTCTCCTTCTCTCTCTGCCCCTCCCCCGTTCATGCTCTGTCTCTCTCTGTCCCAAAAATAAATAAACGTTGAAAAAAAAATTTAAAAAAAAAAAAAAAAAAAAAGAATGTGAACAATTCTTTTAATGTACGGTTGGATTCGATTTGCTAATATCTTGCTAAGAATTTTTGCGTTCTTACTCATCCGGGATATTGGTCTGTAATTCTCCTTTTTAATAGGGTCTTTGTCTAGTTTGTCTAGTTTTGGAATCAAAGTAATGCTGGCCTCATAGAAGGATTTGTAAGTTTTCCTTCCCTTTCTATTTTTTGGAACAGTTTTAGAAGAATAGGTATTAACTCTTCTATAAATGTTCAGTAGAATTCCCCTGGGAAGCCATCTGGCCCTAGACTGTTACTTGTTTGGAGATTTTTGATTACTGATTCAATTTCTTGGGTGATTATGGGTCTATTCAATTTTCTATTTTTTCCTGGTTCAGTTTTCGTAGTTTATGTGTTTCTAGGAATTTATCCATTTCTTCCATATTGCCCAATTTGGTGGTATATCGTTGCTCATAATATTCTCTTATAATGATTTGTATTTCTGTGGTATTGGTTGTGAACTCCCTTCTTGCATTCTTGATTTTATTTATTTGGGTCCTTTCTCTTTTCTTTTTGGTAAATCTGGCTAGGGGTTTATCAATTTTGTTACTTCTCTCAAAGATACAGCTCTTAGTTTCATTGATCTGTAATTTTTGGTTTCTGTATCATTTATTTCTGCTCTATATTCTTTCCCTTCTGTGGATGGAACTACAGTGTATTATGCTAAGTGAAAAAAGTCAGAGAAAGACAAATATCATATGATTTCACTCACATGTGGAATTTAAGAAACAAAACAGATGAACATATGGGAAGGGAAGGAAAAATAAACTAAGATAAAAACAGAGAGGGGGGCGCCTGGGTGGCGCAGTCGGTTAAGCGTCCGACTTCAGCCAGGTCACGATCTCGCGGTCCGTGAGTTCAAGCCCCGCGTCGGGCTCTGGGCTGATGGCTCAGAGCCTGGAGCCTGTTTCCGATTCTGTGTCTCCCTCTCTCTCTGCCCCTCCCCCATTCATGCTCTGTCTCTCTCTGTCCCAAAAATGAAAATAAACATTGAAAAAAAAAATTTAATAAAAAAAAAAAAAAAAAAAAAAAAAGAGAGGGAGGCAAGCCATAAGAGACTCTTAACTAGAGAGAACAAACTGAGGATTTCTGGAAGGGAGGGAGGTGGGGGATGTGCTAAATGGGTGATGGGCATTAAGGAGGGCACTTGTTGGGATGAGTACTGGGTGTTATATGTAAGTGATGAATCACTAAATTCTCCTGAAACCGATACTACACTATATGCTATATGTTAACTAACTTTAATTTAAATAAAATCTTGGAAGAAAAAAAAGTTTTTAAAAAACCAGTGTGTCCAAAAAAAAAAAAAAAAAAAGATTTAGTACATTAGCAGGAAACTAGAGTCCCTTTTTCCTCATCACTCCCCCACAGGTAAACATTGACTGGTTATTGTGTTATGTCACTAGCTTTTCTTTATAAAGTTTTACCTTCATGTATATATCTGAAAAACATATTTAGTTTTCTGCCTTTAAACATAAAAGTAAAATCATACATGCTCTTTAGTGCCTTACTTTTTTTGCTCAATGTTATATTTTTGAGATTCATCCATGATGATAGGTGTGGTTCTAATTTGTTTCCACTGCAGTGTAGTATTTACATGATTAGACTAAACTTTATTTAGTCTGTCATTGATGGACAATAAAAATGTTTTCAGTTTATCTTCATATGCACAGTGGTGTCAAGAACATTCTTATATATATCCTCTGTGTACCACATACAAGAGTTGCTCAAAAGTATGTACCTAGGGATGTCCAGGAATGAAGGTTCTAGAAGGATATGATTGTTTTTCTAAATCCCAGGGATTCCTGTCATTGGAGGGTAGGACCAATGTCCTGAATTCCTTTGGCTGAATCCTTTTATACCTCTTGAGACACCGTATTAGTAACTTAGGCTTAAGGGACAGAGCGGCGATCGTCCAAGCCTAGTGGGTCTCTTTGTTCCATACTTAGGGGACAACATTGGGACTGAGAATCTGTATACTAGCTTACCTCATGACAACATTCTTGAGTCAACTCAGTGTTCACAATGATCACTCACATGCTCTTCCTTGACCTGTTCTACATTAGTGACTTTCCACTTTGCTTGAACAGCACAAATGACCACATTCTAAATTCTGATCCACAAGATGGCATAGTGGAAAGAATATAGGCTTTGGATTGAGAAGGAGTTGACTTTAGTGAGCTTGATCACTTAATAAGCACATCGTTAATTTGTTTCATTGCTCTGAGTCTGTTTTGTCATCTGTAAAACTGGGATAATAGTTTGTACCTTACAGACATGTTATAATTAGAGATGATATGCAAATTGCTTGGCCATTTACCTGACCCTTGCTGTGCATTCACTAATCTATAGCCTTGGTTAGTATTGTTCTAGTTATTTGTCATCATCTTCAGAAATCTGGAAATACTATTAATTCATTTTTTTGATGATAACCTCACTTTCTTTCCTTGCCTGATTGAATTAACTAAATCTGCACACTCTCCCTCTTAAAAATTTCATCTCAACTTCTAGTTTCCTACCCTGAGTTATTCTCATAATGTTCACTTATAAATATGTTTTGTGCTTTGGTCTTAATTTTTTTTTGGAGAACAGGATTATATATAGGCATACTTCATTTTATTGGTTTGCAGATACTGTTTTTTTTCCCCCAACAAATTAAAGGTTTGTGGCAACCCTGTATTGTTGAGCAAGTTTATTTGTGCCATTTTCCCAACAGTATTTCCTCATTTTATGTCTCTGTGTCACATTTTGGTAATTCTCATAATGTTTCATTTTTTTAATTATTATATTTGAATTACATTCAAATAAATTATTATATTTGAGTTAACATTCAAATAAATTATTGTATTTGAATTATATTATTATATTTGAATTTAAATTATTACTATATTTGAATTAAAATTTTAACACATGAGTTACTTCTTATGAATGCGCTTCTTTGCTTTTTTGCTTGAGAAGGAATCTACTGGTGAAGATGCCATGAAACTGCCGAAATGACAAAGGATTTAAAATATTACGTAGGGGTGCCTGGCTGGCTCAGTGGACCATACAGTGTTTGGTTTCGGGGTCGTGAGTTTGAGCCCCATGTTGGATTTTTTAGATTTTTAGATTACTAAAAAAAATAAATGGACTTAAAAAAATATATTACATAAACTTAGTTGGTAAAGCAGTGGCAGGATTTGAGAGGAATGACTAATTTTGAAAGAAGTTCTGCTGTGGGTAAAATGCTATCAAACAGCATCACATGTTGCAGAGAAATCATTCGTGAAAGAAAAAGTCAGTCGATGGGTCACACTTCATGATCTTAAGAAATTGCCACAGCCACCCCAACTTCAGCAGTGACCACCCTGATCAGTCAGCAGCCATCAACAGTGACACAAATGCTCCACGAGCAAAAAGATTATGTTCGTCTTAATTTATAAAGATGACTGACAACATAGGTTAATGCCTTTGAAAGAAAAGTAGTGGTGCAGTTTCCTTAGAAATGAGAGGCATGGGACACAATGCAGAGCCACAGAAGGAACACCACTTGTGATCAGGAAGAAGCAGAAGAAGCTAGAAGAGCCAGCCCTTAGATTATGGCCTTTATTGGTGTTTGGCAGGACCATGGTGGAGGGGTGAGGGCAAGGCAATGCAGGGCAAACAACTGAGGAATGGCTGGTTTGAATAATTCTGGCAAACTCTAAGCCAAAGAATAGCTTCTAGTTACCTGGTCCTGGCCCCGGGAAGATTAAAGTGAGGGAATGTTATCTCCTGGGGTGGACAGGCCGGATAAAGGAAGTAGGTAGAGCTCTGGGGCAGTTAGCTTGTATCAAAGGCATGTTCCTGTCAGAGCCCTTTGCTATTTCTAAGAATTGGCTAGCCCTGAGAGGGTCAGTCTCTCCCCAGCCAGAACATTTATATTTTTAAGATGTAAAAACATCTTTCATAATAGAAAAATATGTACACTTGCAAACATACACAACATTTTCTGTTACTTATTTATCTTCTTTTGGCCTTTTCTTAAGCATGTCTTAATTTAAACTTTTGATTCCTACCCTCCCCAGTCCCCGCCATTTTCCCTACCATCTTCCTCTCTAGTTCAGTTAATGGCATTGTCATCAACTCAGGTACCCTGGCCTGAACACTGACACCCAGTCTTGACTCCTCTTAGTGCGTCAGAAACTCCTGCAGGTTCTGCTTCTGACCACATTTCACCCTCTCCAGTGTTACCTGCCTGTCTAAGCCAGCATCAGGCTCACCTGGATTACTGCTGCCATCCCGTCTTCACTGCGTACTTCCACTCTTGCCCCCTCAAGATAAAGTGTAATCAGATCTCATCACTCCAGTGATAAAAGTCCTCTGAAGATTTCCCAGCTGCAGTTACAACAAATCACAAATGTTTTGCCTCAGCCTTCAGGTGTGATCAGGCTTGTCTCCATCTCTTCCCTCCATTCTCCTCATTCCTTGTGTCCCAGTCATACCTGACCTCTTTGTCACCCTTGAGTATTCCGAACTCAGTGCCACCTCAGGGCCTTTGCACATATTTCCTGTTGTCCTACAACTCTCTTCTTCCTACATTTTTAGTGTAATACCTCCTTTTGTAGTTCAAATAGTTCAAAGTTACCTCCTGGGAGAGGCTTTCCCTGAACCTCCTGGGACTGCCATCCATGTTTTTCTTAAACTGTTTACTTTGTTTCTTTATAATTGTGCTACCTGAACTGAAATATTTGTTAGTGTGTTTTTAATCTCATGGCACTAAATTAGAATCTCCAGCATGATGGGCAACTGTTTCTCTGGTTTATTACTGTATTTTCAACATCTATAGTAGTGCCTACACAATAGGTACCCAGTAAATATTTGTTGGATTAATGAAAAAATGTATGAAATGTAACTGGAGACAAAAAAAAATCATAAAACTTGTTACATGTATCATGAAATAATAGTAGTATATACATAATATATAAATTTGTATAAATATCTTAGAGCATTAAAGCATTTTATTTTTTTAGTATTCATTAGAATTCTTCAAAAATATCAGCATGTCTTTTGTGAACAAACTTTATTACGCCTTGTTAAAAACTATTTTTTGAATGCTTATTTATTTTTGAGAGACAGAGACAGAGCAGGAACCAGGGAGGACAGAGAGAGAGGGAGACACATAATCCAAAGCAGGCTCCGGGCTCTGAGCTGTCAGCACAGAGCCTGACGCGGGGCTCAAACCCATGAACTGCGAGATCATGAGCCGCAGTCAGGCACTTGACAAACTGAGCCACCCAGGCACCCCTATTATGCCTTGTTTTAAATGTGAATTATAGGATTGTTTTCCTTAATAGCACTTTCAGTTTGTTTCATTTAGAAATTGCTTTTATTGTTTAACATTTGGATAATGTAAATATGTCCATTCATTTATAAATATGAACATTCCTATATTCCTATATTTGGCATAGAAAGGACTAAAGGAGACTTATATTGGTTGCGTCTAAAGAAAGATACTTAAAATACTTGAGAAAAATGAGGTAGGAAAATTAAGGGTAGGGAAAAAAAAGTCTAACACAAGAGGTGATAGTAATAAAAAGCTTTCCTTGATGGAAGAGGTCTGAAAAGTGGGCCCTGAGTTTTCTAGCAAATGATGTAAGGTGAGAAATATTACATTTATGGTACTTATGTTTTCTAGGAGTTAAAAGTCAACCAGTTCTTTCAGAGAAACTGAGCCATTCCTCACACTGAGGTCAGGGAGCAGTGTCTCCAATCTCAATGAAAGGACAGGGTGTCACATGAAACGTGACCTCAACACCTTCCTTTCAGTAATTACAGTGACATAGGTTGTTTTAGGAAGAATAAGTCAAAATAGGAGTCACTGGGGAAGTGATCTAAATCACCTCTAAGTGAGTTATGAATGGCAAACCGCTTTTAAAACCGTTAAGTATTTGTGTTGTTTTGTTTTGGATTTACTCTGACACAGCCACTTTTCAAAGAGGATGTGGGGAAAAAATCAGATTCACTCCACATATGGCATGCTCTCAATACTACATCATAGGACAACAATTTCTGCTATGTTGGAAGGAATTTGTCTATGTAAATAAAAGTCAGTATCAGGGCAGCCGAACTGCCAGCCTGAGAGTTCATTGCTTTAATCACAAGCACAGTATAATTACTCAGCCATAGTTTTTTACTCTGTGTTCAGCCTAACAATTTACCATATATGTGAATTCATGCCTAGTATATCATATGCATGTGTCGTGTATGTTGTAAGAAATAGAGTAGTATATTTAACAATGATCACGTACGCTGATGTTTTAGCAAACCAATAAGAAAAAAATAGTATTTTCAATAATACATCATTCCATTTCTCAGTTGGGCATGACCTCTTCCTCCAAGGCTGGTCTTCACAAACACTGATGAACCGATGGATGACATTGACAATAAAACAAAGTCCTTGGATCCAGTACCTCATGCTGCTCCTAACCACAGATGCCGTTTGAATTCACCAGTTACAATACCTGATGACCCTCCAGAATAGAATTCCCATTTTATACCTGGTAAGTTAAATCTCCAGAAAGAATCTCTTCACCCTGTAGAAAATGACACTAAGAGTTAAGTTGCTCATTTAGCTAATTACTTGATTGTTTCAATAAATAAATATTGAGTACCTACTGGATACCAAATACTTTACTAGATGTCAAGTAGAACATTCCTGCCTTTACATCGCTTGGAGTAGGAAGTTGTACAAACATTAATGGTATTCTGCATGCCGTTATGGAAATGTGAAGAGAATGTTGTAGGGACCCAGAAGACAGAGTAACTGACTGTGGGGTTAAAGGGAAGGCCTACCTGAGGAAGTCAAGTTTTATTGGCATGGTAGGGAGTTTCTCAATCAAAAAATAGGTGGGGAAGGGAGAATGTCTGGGAGAAAGAAAAACCTGTCCAAAAAACACCAGGTCATGAAGGCCTAGTGGTGTGGTTGGGGCTTGAGGAAGGCCGACTGGATCAAAAGGCAGAAGTGCGCAGGTGGGGGTGACCGGTTTCCAGTGCTGATTAAGTAGTTTGGATCTTATCCTGGAGCCTTTGAGAGCCTGTAGATGCTTTTTAACAGGACATCAAGACTTTTTTTTTTTTTTTTTTGGTGGGGAGAGAGGGCACAAGTGAGCGAGGGGCAGAGAGAGAAAGAGAATCCCACAAGGAGCAGAGAGAGAGGGAGAAGCAGAGCTCACCCAAAGTGGGGCTTGTGTTCACCCAATGTGGGACTCAAACTCAGGAACCGTGAAATCACAGCCTGAGCTGAAGTAGGTGCTTAACTGAGCCACCAAAGTGGGACATCAAGATTTTAGGGGCGCCTGGGTGGCTCAGTCAGTGAAGTGTTGGACTTCTGCTCAGGTCATGATCTCTCGGTTTGTGGGATCGAGCCCTGCATCAGGCTTCTGTGCTGACAGTGCGGAGCCTACTTGGGATGTGCTCTCCCGCGCACGCGCTCTCTCTCCCTCTCTCTCTCTGCCCCTTCTGTGCGCACACACTCTCTCAAAATAAATAAATAGACTTTTAAAAGAAAGCTTTAAAGCAGATACTTGAGTTTGTTTTTTCATCATTTTCTTCCCAGCTTCTGGCACATGGTCTGGTGCCTAAAGGGCACTCAATAAATGTCCAGTGAGTAAGTGATTGGATGTTTGATAAGATAGCTCTTGGGGCCAGTGTGAAGGAAACACTGGAACAGAGAGAAAGCAAGAAAAGGGAAACTAGTTGAGAAGTTACTACAGTAAACCCAACTGGATGAGGCTTCGTACCAGTAAGTATAAAGAAGAGGCAAAAGTTCACAGTTTGAAAAAAAAAAAAACTACGAGATGATTGCAGAGATGTTATTTCATTCTAGAAATAAGATCCTTGTCACTGCTGGGCAGGAGATCAGCCTCCTTACTAGGCCTGCACTGATCCATCCTGGCTGAGGGAGGGGTGTGGTATTATTGCTTCTTTTAAGAGACATTTAATAAAAGAAGCAAAATCTAAAGTCCTACCTTGATGGAACCCTCCTGCCAATTCATGATTTCGAGTGCTTCTCTTCTTAAGTATTGTGACTCTTCAAAGAAATCTGGTTTCCTTGACTGTGACCTTACTTACATTGACCAAGTTAGAATTTAACAGACCCCCCGTTGGGAGGAAATCAGTGTGAGAACCAGATGGTGAGGATATAAAGAAGTGACGGGGTCAGCAGCAATGTAGCATAGTCTTCAGATCACCATTTTGAAGTCAAGATGTGATTTCAAATCGCAGTGTTACCACTTGCTTTATCTATGTAAACTTAACAATAGTATGAAGAGTATAAAAATAGAACTTTGTGCAGAGCTCACTTTAAGCCACGTCCTGTGCTAACCCTGCAGCAGCCTTATGAGATGGGCCTAGAGAGGCTATCAAATTACCTCCTCTCTTCAACCTTAGTTTTTGCACTTGTGAAGTGAGCATGACTATCTCATAAAGCTTAAGAGGATTCAATGAGTTAGTAATCTGGAAATCCCCTTACTACGTTTTTGGGATGTGGTATTCCTTTCCCTCAGAAAATAGAAGCTCTGACTCTTTCTAGGAAGCCTCCATGTGACCCATGTAACATCCGTGTAAAAATTTATGCTAAGTTCCAATATATTGTAGTTACAGTCATGTAATTTTTTCATTTGTTTTTGAACACAGGGCCCCCAGCACCTACCGTCCCTCCTCTCGCATACTACCCAGGAGGCTTGCTAATGGGATACTGCTGTCTACATCAGCGCAGTGCCTTCCCCTTGTACCAGCCAACTGGTGGCATCCATTCTGTACAGCACCAGCCTGGCAGATGTCCAGTGTGAAATGAGTCTGCTCCAACAGCATGGATGCCAGAGCCAGTTCCTGTGCCAAACTGCCCTCCTGGTCTGGAAGACTTAGTAGCTCAGGTACTCCACACAAATCCAAAATATCTTCCTGTGAAATATGACCTTGAGGATCCAACAGAAGAGAGACACAAGGCCGGATAGAGTGGACAAAGGTGGTGGGTCAGTGATGACAGAGGCCCAGTTTGTGAGGCTGTAGGAGCAGTGGTCCTGATTTCAGATTTGTGAAGGGGAAGCGTAAGTATAGGAATATTTTTCGTGGGAAGACTGTGTATGGTTTTCATAAGGGATTAATGTTGAGTGGTAAGATATTTCAGATGTCTTCTTGAAGGAAATTAGAAAAGTAGGAATAGAAAAAGTCGACATAGATCCTAACTGGAGTGTCATTTAATTGGAAGACTAAACATCAAGAAAGGCAACATGAAGGAACAGAACATTTAGTGACAAACTCATCAGGTGCCTTGGCCCCTTGCTTTCCCTCACCACCCATAATTTTATCACCTGCTCTAGCCCTCATAAAAATCTATTATTACCAAGTAAACATAAGGTGCCTACCAAGCATACATAGCTTCAAGCCAAGTCCATGAGGCCCTCTACCGTAAAGTGGTGATCCCCTAAACTCTGTTTAAAAATTGTGAACCCACTCTGAAACCCAGGTCCTAAAGTCAAGGGATAAGCAGATTTGGTTATAAACTCAAATAGCATAAACTCAAAAAATGTATCTAGTGAAACTGAGATACAGCTAGTATTGGAAACTCTTCTGTTATCCTGGCTCTTTTTGTTTTGGAAACAGGAGGTATTGAAGTTCATTATAAGCAAGGAACTCTAATTCAATGCTTCTCTTCCCATGTGATCAATAAAATATTCCTTGAGGTTGACAAGTTCCTCTTTGCAGTTCTATATATTTAATCTTGTGCACTGAAAACTATTGATACAGTGCTATGGAGATGATGTGCGAAATGCAGTAAAATTGGATCAAGAAATTGGAATTTGTAGGAGCCAAGAATTTTATTAAACTATCCCTTTATAAAATAGCTATAAAATATACATGAAGTCATTAAAGTGCTAGAGTAAACCCCTTAACTATGTTAGAAGCTTATTGGATGCCTATAGTTAATAAATATTAGAAAATCTTTTTTATGCTTGTACAATAATATAAGAATTTGACCTTGTAAGTCTGTGGTCTCCTAGACCATTTCCCCTTTTTTTAAAATTGCACAGCATTAAAATTGTTTATTAAAGTTAAAAAAAGGTGTTCAGCTTCTTCCATTACCCTCACAAAGGTTAAATGATATGATGGATTCACTTATCCCTTTCAGAAATGCGTGAGTTAAAAAACAAAACCAGAAACAAATAAAAAAGAAGACAAGGTTTAGGGCCAGATAATGTAGTGTTTGATTCTGTAGTTTTATCACCTCCTAGTTCTATAAACTTGAACAAATTTCATAACTAGGTGATGTTTCAGTTTCTTCTACAAAATACTACTAATTCTCCCTACTCTATTGGGTGGTTCTGGGAACTGTTAATGTGTGACAGAGTTCCTGGAACCGCTGAATGGATGAGGCAGTAATGATGCTATTTAGTTGAAATACCTCCTTGGGTGTGAATGCAAGGTACACACCCAGTCATTTTGCTCTATTTTCCCTAGACTCTCGAGATCTCATGAAATTACCAGGACTCCTCACAGGAATTCTGTCTAACACAGCAGGATTACATGGTTTCTGAGCCTGGAATTTGCCAGTGACTCCACTAGCTCCTAAAAGAATGGATCCTTAATAGCCACAGTGTTTTATTAGTAAACTTCTCCCATGTTAAAGGGCTTCATTTCATTAGGCTTTTTTGCCTACCAGTGGACATTTTATTAAAGAGTGAATATTTTTTATCTTTTAGCCCTAGATTTTAAGATCCTGGAGTTTTTTTTAAATAGGACTGTAAATCATTTTGGTGGCCACTGTTGAAAAATCATGAGACATGTTTGGATCCCCTCACCTGGCTATGCTTTCATACAGGAAAAGTCTTGAATGAAAAATAGATTACTCTCTTGTAATTAAGTATACTATTAAACATTTATGTCCAGTTAAGTCACTTTCAATTTTGTTCATTTCAAAACCATTCATAACTCATTCAAAAAATATTTAAGGCAATAGGGCATTTCAGTCCATGTCCTGTGCTCAGAAGTTAGGAATGACAGAAAATTGTGTAAGGTAGGATCAGTCTGTCCTCAAGGAGATTTCTTCCGCTAGAAGGATTCAAGAATCTTGGGAGTAATCCCTTAGTAAGACTAAGGTGAGAAATCTGTCTAATGATAGTCTGAATTTCCCTTTTCAGGAGAACACATTCCAGAAAGTTTCTTGTCCTGTCCTCTCATCCTGTTTATAAGCCTCTTGCCCTCCTGGACCCTCCTCTTATTACAAGGGAACACGTAGGGAAGAGCTTGGTGTGTAGTAACTCAAGTGAACAGAAAAATCAGAATGTTAATCTATCAGAGGCACCTTGAAAATTTGATACTCCTGTGTGAGGTTCACCCTGGCTGATTCCTCTCCCTAAGCCACTGAGAAAATAGCATCGTATGTGGCTGGTCCGTGTTAAACCATCCTGAACTTCCTGAGCAACTCATCTGTAGGTGACATGTTAATGAGACCAGTGAATAGGAACTGAGCTAGATACAATCTGTGTAAACACAGCTTTTTCTAGATGCTGTTAGTGTAGCAGGAAGATGATTTTCTGAAATTTTATTAGAAACATTATTAAATATTTTAGTCTTCTAGAGTAGAAGAAGTAGTAGAGTGGAAGAAAGCGCCTTTCCTATCTAGACAGCTCTCCTTATATGTGGTCAGGTGCAAATAGGCTAATTTCACTTGACAAAATATATTTGTAAGTAATTAACATTGAAGATATGTTAAAAATTGATTGCTACGTTGTAATATATCATCAGTTTTTTCTCTAAGCCTAATTGTTTTAATGCTATTGTTTCTAACTTTCCTAATTAACTTTTTTCTATCACATTAGTTGACAACATACCCATTCTTCCACATTTTGAACACCTGGAAAATATGTATACTTCAGTGGTGATCAGCAATATTTGAATCAGCATTATTGAATATCCAGTTCTTCATATTGGCCATTTCTTAGTGGTTCAAAGAGAAAAGACTGTCCTAGAAACTAAAAAAGGGAATTTTTGTGTATAATTTTATTTATTTATAAATCATTTATTATTAGATCTAGATTGAAAAAGATCTTACATATTATCTGGTCACCCCCACTACACTTGTTCCCTCTTTCTGCCCCCATCATAGATATTATAGACAAGGGGGGAAAAGAATAGAGAAACTAAGGAACTTAGTGAGGGACAAGTGAATCTAGATTCACTGGAAGGGGGAAGAAATGAGCACAATAAACATGAAATCTGTCCTCTATTCATCAGTAAAGTGTTCCTGACCCTTAAAGCAACAACTTTACACATTCATTTGGCTATGACATAAGGCCTTCTTGGTTCTTTTTTCTATCTGCAGTTTGTGATGACCTTGATCATCTTACCACATTGCATGTGCTGAATGATTTGTGATGCAGTGTATAATTTTATTAAAATATTTTTAAAATTTATTTATTTAAATTCAAGTTAGTTGACATACAGGGTAGTAATAGTGGTTCATCACTTATTATTATAACAACCACTGCTCATCCCAACAAGTGCCTAATACCCATCAACCCATTTAGCCCATCCCTCCCATCTCTCCTCCAGCAAACCCCAGTATGTTCATTGTATTTAAGAGGCTGTTATGGTCTGCCTCTCACTCTGTTTTGATCTTAGTTTTTCCCTTACCCTATGTTCATCTATTTTGTTTCTTAAATTCCACATATGAGCGAAATCATTTGATATTTGTCTTTCTCTGCCTGACTTATTTCGCTTAGCATAATATACTCTAGTTCCATCCAGGTGGTTGCAAATGGCAAGATTTCATTCTTTTTGATCACCAAGTAACGTTCCAGTGTGTGTGTGTGTGTGTGTGTGTGTGTGTGTGTGTGTAACATATCATCTTTATCCACTCATCAGTTGATAGACACTTGGGCTCTTTCCATACTTTGGCTATCGTTGATAGTGCTGCTATAAAAACATTCAGGTGCATGTGCCCCTTCGAATCAGCACTCCTGTATCCTTTGCATAAATACCTGGCAGTACATTTGCTGGGTCATAGCATAGTTCTATTTTTAACTTTTGAGGAACCTCCATACTGTTTTCCAGAGTTTGCATTGCCACCAACAGTGCAAAAGGGTTCTCCTTTCTCTGCATCTTTGCCAACATCTGTTGTTTCCTGAGGTGTTAATTTTAGCCATTCTGACAGGGGTGAGGTGGTATCTCATTGTAGTTTTGATTTGTATTTCCTGATGATGAATGATAGGGAGCATCTTTTTGTGTGTCTGTTAGCCATCCAGATGTCTTCTTTGGAAAGTGTCTATCATGTCTTTTGTCTATTTCTTTATTAGGTTATTATTTTTTGGGTGTTGAGTTTGATAAGTTCTTTATAGATTTTGGATACTAACCCATTATAAGATATGTCATTTGCAAATATCTTCTTCCATTCATTCAGTTGCCTTTTAGTTTTGCTGATTGTTTCCTTTGCTGTGCAGAAGGCGTTTATCTTGAAGAGGTCCTAATAGTTCATTTTTGCTTTTATTTCCCTTGCCTCCAGAGATGTGTCAAGTAAGAAGTTGCTGTGGCCAATGTCAAAGAGGTTGTTGTCTGTTTTCTCCTCTAGGATTTTGATGGCTTCCTGACTTACATTTAAGTCCTGTATCCATTTTGAATTTATTTTTGTGAATGGTATGGGAAAGTTTTATTCTCCTGCATGTCTCTGTCCAGTTTTCCCAGCACAATTTACTAAAGAGATTGTCTTTATTCCATTAGATACTCTTTCCTGCTTTGTCGAAGATTAGTTGGCTATACATTTGTGAGTCCATTTCTGGGTTCTCTGTTCTGTTCCATTGATCTATGTGTCTGTTTTTGTGCCTGTATCATACTCTCTTGATTACAGCTTTGTAATACAGCTTACGGTCCAGATTTATGAAGCCTCTGTCTTTGCCTCTCTTTTTCTCATTACATTGACTATTAGGGGTCTTTTCTTTTTCTATACAAATTTCAGGATTGTTTGTTCTAGCTCTGTGAAGAATGCTGGTGTTATTTTGATAGGGATGGCTTTGAATGTATAGATTGTTTTGGGTAGTATCGACATTTTAACAATATTTTGTTCTTCCAATGTAGGAGCATGAAATGTTTTTCCATTTCTTTGTGTCTTCTTAGTTTTCAACACACAGATATTTTACCTCTTTGGTTAGGTTTATTCCTGGGTATCTTATGGGTTTTGGTGCAGTTGTAAATGGGATTGATTCCTTGATTTCTCTTTCTGCTGCTTCATTATTGGTGTATAGAAATGCAACTGATATCTGTACATTGATTTTATATTCTATAACTTCGCTGAATTCAGGTATCAGCAATAGCAATTTTTTGGTGGAGTCTCTTGGGTTTTCCATGTAGAGTACCATGTCACCTGCAAAGAGTAAAAGTTTGACTTCTTTGTCAATTTGAATGCCTTTTATTTCTTTTTGCTGTCTGATTGCTGAGGATAGGACTTTTAATACTATGTTGAACAACAGTGGTGACTATGGACATCTCTGTCATATTCCTGACCTTACAGAGAAGCTCTCAGTTTTTCCCCATTGAGGATGATATTAGCTGTGGGCCTTTCATTTATGGCTTTTATGATGCTGAGGTGTGTTTCTTCTATTCCTACTTTCTTCAGGATTTTTATCAAGGAAGGATGCTCTATTTTGTCAAATGCTTTTTCTGTATCGAGAGGATCCTATGGTTCTTATCCTTTCTTTTATTAATGTAGTGTATCACATTGATTGATTTGCAAATATTGAACCAGGAATAAATCCCACTTGATCACGATGAATAATTCTTTTAATGTGCTTTTGTATTAAATTTGCTAGTATCTTGTTGAGAATTTTTGCATCCAGGTTCATCAGGGATATTGACCTGTAATTCTTTTAATGGAGTCTCTGGCTTTGGAATCAAGGTAATGCTGGCTTCATAGAATGAGTATGGAAGCTTTCCTTCCATTTCTATTTTTTTGCAACAGTTTGAGAAGAAGAGGTATTAATTCTTCTTTAAATGTCTGGTAGAATTCCCCTGGGAAGCCGTCTGGCCTAGGACTCTTATTTGTTGGAAGATTTTTGATAACTGATTCAATTTCTTTGCTGGTTATGAGTCTGTTCAATTTTTTCTTTTCTTCCTGGTTCAGTTTTGGTAGTAGGTGAGTGTCTAGGAATTTGTCCATTTCTTCCAGATTGCCCAGTTTGTTGGCATATAATTTTTCGTAGTATTATCTTAGAATTGTTTGTATTTCTGTGGTATTGGTTGTGATCTCTTCTCTTTCATTCGTGATTTTATCTATTTGGGTCCTGTCTTCTTGTTGATAAGTCTGGCTAGGGGGTTATCAATTTTGTTTATTTCTTCAAAGAACCAGCTTTTAGTTTCATTGATCTGTTCTACTGTTTCTTTGTTTGTTTCTGTATTGTTTATTTCTGCTCTAATCTTTATTATTTCCCTTCTTCTGGCATTGGGCTTTATTTGCTTCTCCTTTTCTAGCTCCTTTAGGTGTAAGGTTAGGTTGAATATTTGGGACCTTTCTTAAAAACTTCTTGATTAGGCCTGAACTGCAGTGTACTTTCCTCTTAGGACTGCCTTTGCTGCATCCCAAAAGGTTTGGACTGTCGTATTTTCATTTTCATTTGTGTCCATGTGTTTTTTTATTGCTTCTTTAATTTCCTGGTTAACCATTCATTCTTTACTAGGATGTCCAAATATTTTCATGTGGCCGAATTCAAGTTTCATAGCGTTGTGAGCTGAAAATATGCATGGTATGATTTCAGTCATTTTGTACCTATTGAGGGCTGACTTGTGACCCAGTTTGTGATCAGTTTTGGAGAATGTTCCATGTGCACTTGAGAAGAATATTATTCTGCTGCTTTAAGGTGAATGTTCTGAATAGATCTGTTAAGTCCATCCAGTCCAGTGAGTCATTAAGAGCTGTTGTTTCCTTTTTTATTTTCTGCTTAGATGATCTGTCCATTGTTGTAAGTGGAATATTAAATCTCCTACTATTATGGTATTATTACCACTGAGTCTCTTTATGTTTGTGATTAATTGCTTTATATATTTGGGTGCTTTCAAGTTGGGGGCATAAATATTTACAATTGTTGGATCTTCTTGATGGATAGATCCCTTAATTATGATAATGCCCTTCCTCATCTCTTGGTACAGTCTTTGTTTTAAAATCTAGTTTGTCTGATATAAATATGGCTAGTCTGGCTTTCCTTTGGCCTCCTTTAGCATGATAGATGGTTCTCCATCTAGATAGATAGATAGATAGATAGATAGATAGATAGATAGATAGATAGAGGTTCTCCATCCCCCTACTTTCAATCTGCAGGTGTTCTTAGGTCTAAAATGAGTCTCTTGTATACAGCGTATGGATGGATCTTGTTTTTTTAATCCATTCTGCTACCCTGTGTATTTTGATTGGAGCCTTTTGTCTGTTTGCATCAGATTGATTATTGAAAGATAGGAATTTAGTGTCATTCTGTTATCTGTAGATCTGATGTTTCTGGTGATGTTCTCTGATCCTTTTTAGTCTTTGCTGCTTTGGTCTTTTTTTTTTTTTTTTTTTTTCTCCACTCAGAAAGTCCCCCTTAAACTTTCTTGTGGGACTGGTTTAGTGGTCATGAACTCCTTTAGTTTTTGCTTCTGTGGGAAAGTCTTTATCTCTCCTATTTTGAATGACAGCCTTGCTGGATAAAGGATTCTTGGCTTCATATTTTTCCTATTCAGTACATTGAATATTTCCTGCCATTCCCTTCTGGGCTGCCAAGTTTCAGCGGATAGGTCTGCTACTACCCTTATGTGTCTATCCTTGTTAGTTAAGGATCCTTTGTCCCTAGATACTTTGAGAAATCTCCCTTTTTCCTTGTATTTTGTGAGTTTCATTATGATATGCTATGGTATTGACCTGTTTTTGTTGATTTTAAGGGAGTTTTCTGTGCCTCTTGTACTTGGATGTCTGTTTCCTTCCCCAGATTAGGGATGTTCTCAGCTATAATTTGTTCAAATAAACCTTCTGCTCCTTTCCCCACTTTCCTCTTCTAGTACTCCTATGATATGGACATTATTTCATTTCATGCAATTGCTTAGTTCTCTAAGTCTCCCCTCATGATTTGGTAACTTCCTTTCCCTCTTTTTTTCAGCTTCATTATTTTCCATAATTTTATCTTCTGTTTCACCTATTCCCTCCTCTGCTTCTTCATTTCATGCTGTCACTATATCTAGTTTATTTTGTATCTCAGTTACAACATTTTAAATTCATCCTGACATTAAAATATTTTTAAAACTAAAGTTTTCTGAATGCAAGTATTATAGAAAACATGAATATCTTATAAAAAATGATTTCAGTCTTTCCTGTTATGTGAATAAACATTTTAAAATGATCGTGCTCTGAGCTTAAATATTTTAAATCCCAAAGGATTTATTTTTTAATTTGTATTTATTTATGTAATCCTTTATCCAATGTGGGACTTGAACTCATGACCCTGAGATCAAGAGTCACATGCTCCTCTAACTGAGCCAGCCAGATGCCCCTAAATCCCAAAGGATTTAAATTCTTACAAGGGTTATAAGATATTTTGATGTTCTGATGAATTGCATATGCTTCAATGAAATTTTGAAAAAGCTGTTTTTCTTTATACACTAAGAAATGCTAGACAAATACTTGAAGACTATTTTAACTGCTTCTAAGTTAAAAGTGGCTTTCTTGGGCACCTTGGTGGCTTAGTCGGTTAAGCGTCTGACTTTGGCACAGGTCCTGATCTCGCAGTTTGCAAGTTTGAGTCTCTCTTTGGGTTCTATGCTGACAGCCCGGAGTTTGGAGCCTGCTTCAGATTCTGTGTCTCCCTCTCTATCTGCCCTTCCCCCCCACACACACACATACATACTTACACACACACTTTCTTTCTCTCAAAAAACGAATAAACATTAAAAATTTTTTTTAAATAAAGTGGCTTTCTCATTTTATTTTTTAGTGATGACATCTTTTAAAACTAATAATAGATACAATATTAAAAACAATCTGGGCCAGATTATTCACATCATAACTGAAAACACAGAAGACTTTACCAAAACTGTGTATCAGACACTAAGGCCCTTTATCCTGCAGGTCATTGACTATATGGGGCAAGAAATCATGACCATGCAGAGGCCTTTCCGATGTACCTGCTGTTATTTCTGTTGTCCCTTCACTAGGCAAGAGGTCAGAGAACACAAGTCTAATTCCTTGTTTCTTTCTGATCTGACTCTTCACAGCATCGTTTTGCTCCTTCCAGAATGACACATGAGGGTGTTTTCACTGGCTCTGCTGGTCAGAATGAAAGAAGAGAGCAGGAAGGGGTGGGGGGGAGATGTCAAATTGTGTCACCTGAAGAAAATCACAGAGGGTTTTTTCTTGTGGCTTTTGTCTTCTGGTGCTAGTTGGAGGGTCAGACTCAGATAAGGGTTGTTTACTTGGTGACCAATTCTGTTGGTTGTGTCTACTGAATTAGAAACGTGTCTGTTACCCAGAACAGAAGTCACACACATTTGTCTAAATGTACCAAAATAACCCCAGATAAGGTGTCCCTAGACATAATTGTATACTTTCAGAATTGGAAGAGACTTAAAAACTTCTTTTTTTAATGTTTATTTTTGAGAGAGAGAGAGACTGAGTGTGAGCAGGGATGGGCAGAGAGAAAGGGAGACACAGAATCCAAAGCAGGCTCCAGGCTCTGAGCTGTCAGCACAGAGCCCGATGAGAGGCTCACACTCATGAACCACGAGAACATGAACTGAGCTGAAGACTGACGCTTAACCGACTGAACCACCCAGGCGCCCCTAGAACTGGAAGAGACTTTTGATAACTGTATACTGTCCATCCCAATCCACACCTTGCCACAGGTAAAGAAAGGGTGGCTCAGAAAATTAAGCACCTGATGAGCGTGTTACACTCCACCAAGCACTGGAACTGGAAAGCAGAGGTTCTGAGTTACAGCTGGGTTCCTCTTCTACAACCTGTGAGGCTCTAGGAAGGTTGTTTGCTGCAGGGAAAAGACGCAGCTTTAGACAGAGGTCAACCAGAATTTTGAATTCTAGATATGCCTTCTATTTATGTTGGTATAATTTATTTAACTTCGTTGGGCCTCAGTACTTCCGTACATAACTATGCATAATATCCCATGGGATTACTGGGATATATAAAGACAGATTATGTTCAGTATCAGCACTTCCTGAATGTTAGTTTATTTACAAGCCTTTCTGTGTTTTGATGTCCTATAACATGGAGATAATAATGGTACCATCACGTAGGATTGCTTTGAGGATTAAATAGTAAATGAATATTAACTGTCATTACAGTACCTGGCAGGTAGTACAGCGCTCAGAGAATATTAGTTGTTGTTCCCAGATATCTTCTCTCTCTACTGTGTTTGTAATAACAGCCTTAATTTTTTTTTTTAACATTTATTTATTTTTGAGAGAGAGAGAGAGAGACAGAGCATGAACAGGGGAGGGTCAGAGAGAGGGAGACACAGAATCTGAAACAGGCTCCAGGCTCTGAGCTGTCAGCACAGAGCCCGACGCAGGGCTTGAACTCATGGACTGCGAGATCATGACCTGAGCCGAAGTCGGCCGCTTAACCGACTGAGCCACCCAGGCGCCCTGTAATAACAGCCTTAAATTTGAGATGAATCTTCACCTTTAACCCTCAGTCCTTTTGAAGATACAAGGAATTCTTCATATTTATGACTTTTTTCCTCAAATCCTATAATGCAGCCTTCCAAGATTACAGTAAGCCATGATGTGGCAAAGCTCATCAAAATTAGAAAATACTCAATTTATGGAACATTTATCCAATGATAGATTTGTTTTTTCTCATTTCTCCAGTTGTACTTGTATTCGTGTGTGTGTGTGTGTGTGTGTGTGTGTGTGTGTGTGTGTGTATGTGCGCGCGCGCGTTTTCAGTCCTGGGAGGTTTGGTCACCTGTGTAGATTCCTTTTTCTACCGCCAAGATACAGATACCTGACAGTTCCTTCACCACAAAAATCCTCTTCATAACCACACCCACCATAGAATTAGAGAAGGAACTTTAGTCCTCCTCTGTGTCCTGAAGGAAGGTGTGACCTCATCCCTTAAGGTTGCTCCCTGCAAAGTCAACCCTGACAAATGGCCAAGGGAAAGAGTGGTCAAGGCCTTGCATTGTTGGCACGCACAGTGAGAAGGGGAGGAGTACGAGAGGCCCACGGAGGACTATCTTGCCCAGCAGTAATTTCCCTAGTCCTTGAAGGGCTTAGAGCACATCTAGGTGGTGTGTACATGAGTACATGTCTGTGTCGTTTCCTCCCCTCTGCCCATTTGCAGCTGGAAATGCAGTGGCCTCCTGGTGTCACCGCTGGCTTTGCTCTGGAGCACTGGAACCCGTGCAGGACGCTTTATAGCATCCAAAGCAAGAAGAAGGAAAAAGTGATGGGAGTGCGTGGGCCGCGTTCAACCCATGGCTGGGGTTCAGATTCTGCTTTTGAGGTAACCTAATATTAAAATGTTTTCAGAGTGTTTTCTACATGGACTAACCAACCTCAGAATGATCTTGTTTCAGTACACTTTTCCATGTAAGTGAAATGAGGTTTGCAAAATCACGTATAAATACAGCAGTATGAAATATTTAAAATACTATGCTAGGTATTTAAGGAGACTCGAAGGTATACAGCATAGTACTCTGTCCCAAATGTAAAATAAGCAAATACAGAATTAGAGTGTGAAACTCAAAAAGCATTGATACAAAATAATTGCAAATTCATCATTTTGCACATATGCACCACATCATGAGACAGGTATCTACTAATCTCATTTTTCAGAGACAAAGCTGAAATTTATCAGGAGTTAATAGGAAGGGGATTGGGTGCTGAGGAATTTCTTCCCTCTGATGTAATTGCAATGCAGGGAGTCAGAAAGAAAGAGACATGAGAGCTCCTGGAAGAGGGAAGCAGAGCAGGTGGAATTAGCTGACACGAGAGCTGTCGAGCTAATGAGTCTCAAAAGTCCCCAACAGAAGCCTGGTGAGGCAACCTGCTGTCCTATCCATGTTCTCCCAGTTTCCCGAGTAGTCTGGTGGTCAGTGGCCACTGGTGTGTGTGGTGGGGGCAGGAGATGGTGCTGGGTCTGGGATGACCTCGATGCATCCACTCTTGAGGTAAACACTACCTCCAATGTACTCAACCATGTGTATATCTTAGAGGATTTTTGCGTGTAACGTTTTCTGGATTCTAAGGAACCAAAATGCGTGTACGTTAATAGAATACACTTACAACGCAAATGATTTGCACTGGAAATCTATATACAAGTATAGCTTAAAAAAGAAACAACAGATAAGTAGTAAGTTCTAAACACATGTTCTGTAATTAGCTAGCTTCATGGTAGTCCCTTACATTTTCTTGCAGTTCTTAGTTCTGTTGCTTCTCAACAAAGGAGCCAGTCGCGCAAAGGCATATCATTTTGATATGTGTAGTTGCTAGGTTTACCTCAAGATTTAATTCCAGGCCAGAAGGATATGCATCTGGGCAAATTTAGAGAAGAAACATCCTAATCATGGAATAGTTGGAATAATGTAACCAGTGACCTATAGCAGCAGTGATGACTGAGGTGATGCTAATGATAAGAGCAGCTGTCCTTTCCAGTGATCCTACCTTCTAGGCATGGTTCTAACTACTTTCCACATGTTAACTCATTTAATTCATATAACAAACCCATTAGATAGATACTATGATAATACCCCTTTTAGGGGTGGCTGGGTGGCTCAGTTGGTTAATCGTCCGACTCTTAATTTTGGCTCTGTGCTCACAGTGCTTGGTGTATTCTCTCTCTCTCTCTCTCTCTCTCTCTCTCTCTTTTTCTTTCTCTTTCTCTCAAAATAAATAAATGAATATTTAAAAAATATAATTCCCCTTTTAGAGATGAGAAAACTGAGGTTAGATATCTTGTGCAAAGTCACTCACAAAACAGTTATGTGAAAGTGTCTCCAGAGGCTACACCCTAAACCACTATGCCTTGTGTCGTCTTTCATCTGTGGGGTATTTAGTTTCTTTCTGTGTAAACACAGGAGATCAGAAATGGAGTAAAATGGTGGCAGGTTACTTCACGCACTCTCAAGTTTAGAACCATGAGGCTGAGCCCATGAGGCTCCGAGGACGGCTTGTCTGCGGGTGTGCTCTCTCTGACAGGCTTGCTCTTGCTTCTGCTGGTGTCCCATGATGTAACCAATGGAAGACCATGTGTTATATTATTCTTCCAATTTGGAGATTCCCAAGTCATGTGTGTGTTTTGAATATAAACCCCTAAATGATGAGTGCACATCTTGATGTATGAGTTCTCAGTGATCAAATTTTCCCTGCCAAAATCTCTAAGTATTGAAATCTCTATGTAAGCTTGGAAAAGAAATAAAAAAATAAATAGCAAGTTCTAAACACGTGTTCTGTAATTAGACAGTGTAATGGTTGCCCATTAAATTTCCTGCGGTTCTTAGATTTGGCCCTGCAGGCCAAAACAGTCGAGGTTTTTTTTAATCCTTGTTGTCTAGTCTACCCTTTATACTGGGTTGTCTCCCTTTGAGGGTTCCCACCTTATTGGAGATCAATGATAGAGTACACAACACCCGCTGCTCAGGCCCAAGGCCCCACCACTGCCCTGCCATGATTGGAGAAATCAAATCCCCTGGCTAAAGGAGGATTGGCACCTCTCAGAAGCCAAAGACGTGTCAGCCTCTGTGTAATACGCAGGATTTTCAGATTTTTCCCTTTAGCTCCACAGATTACTAGAACTTTTCTAGGAGCTTGACTTTGCATGTCAATAGGTTTTAATTATATTTTCATTAGCACTTTTAGGTTTGCACATTATCTACTTTGCAACCTTGCCAGAACTGGAAGTGATAAAATTGTTAAAAAGGTGCACAGATTTTAGTGTCAAGAACATAAGACAGAATGTTCAAACACCAGTGTAACAGTTAAAATAATTTTCTTCATGTGAATTATTAACGGCTGGCAATAGCTAAAAAGACACTTCCTCGTTTTCTATTTGAGATGACATATGTGATGTTTCTGCCCTGGGGAATTCGTATGGAATTCCGATCCTCTGGAGATGTTTGTTTCCGTTAATGTTTGATTAGGTAAAACCTCATTCAATAAATGTTATGGTAACTGTTTTACATTCCGAGGCACAGAAAAATTTATTTTGGAAAAAATGCTGAAACCATGTTTTTCCTGAAAGTTTCAAGAGTGTGTTTGCTAAGTTGTCGTAGCTAACACTCATTGAACGCTGTTTCTGTTTTGTTAAAAATAAAACAGATTTAGAAAATAAACAATGTTAGAGACTCTTATTTGTGCAAGGATAGGGAGATGAGGGATGCCATAGAGAATAATTAAAATGACAAAATATACTTACATAGTTTTATAAATTTATTGCTGCTAGCTGCCTTTTGCCTTCCTCACCATAAAACTAAAACAAGCCTTAAAAGGGACAGTACTAGCTTATAGCTTCTTTATTAAAAAATACTTTTATTAAAATATACTCATTTTGATATATATCTGTATCTATATATCTATTCTCATGAATGTTACTGTGACCCTAAACTGCTCTGAAAAATAGTCTATTAAAAACAAAATTCCTAGAGGCCTCATAAGGGAAATAAATGAGCGAGGAAGAATTACCAGGAACTGCTGCAAACTGGAGACTACAGATGGTATTTAAAGAGGGACCCAGATATTTAGCATAAGCAAATTGACTCACCCAGAGTGAGGTTTACATGGACAGACTGCCTTTCTGGGTAGGCTAGGTTATGCTGTGATGACAACACCGAAGTCTTAGTGACTTATAAGAAAACAAAAAGTTCTCTTCTTTTTTTCAACTTTTTCTTTCAATATTTACTTTAGAGAGAGAGAGAAAGAGAGAACACGCATGTGCGCGTGAGTGGGGGAGGGGCAGAGAGAGAGGGCGACACAGAATCTGAACAGGCTCCGGGCTCTGAGCTGTCAGCACAGAGCCCGACACAGGGCTGGAACTCACGGACCAGGAGATCATGACCTGAGCCAAAGAAAGCACTTAACCGACTGAGCCACTCAGGCGTCCCTGTTTGTACCTTTCTTACCCTGTGTGTCCAAGTGCAAGTTATCAGAACACCTCTGCTCATCACAGTCTCTCAAGGACTTGTGCTAGTACAGATTCTATCTTGACCTAATCTTATGTAAGTGCTAAGAAGACATGGGGAAGTGCACATGGCAACTTGCACACTGGTTCTTAAGTTTTCTGCCTGAAAGTGGAACATCTCACTTGGAGTCACAGTTCATTGGTCAGTGCAAGCCATGTAGAAACAACCAACTTCAAATGAGCAGAAAGATGCAATCTTAGAATATTTTTGGAAGGAAAGAAAAGAGTTTGTAAATAGCACTAATGACGACTTGGCAAATGTCCTGGTTTTTAATTTTTGTTTTATTTTTCTTCAAAACAACCTGCAATACAGAATGTTATGTGAAATTGATATATTAATGTGGGCAACTAGTTACATTTTTAAGACAGCATCTTCAGGGGCGCCTGGGTGGCTTGGTCAGTTGAGAGACTGACCTCGGCTCAGGTCATGATCTCACAGTTGGTGAGTTCGAGCTCCATGTCAGGCTCTGTGTTTACAGCTCGGAGCCTGGAGCCTGCTTCAGATTCTGTGTCTCCCTCTCTCTCTGCCCCTCCATGCTCACACTCTGTCTCTCTCAAAAATAAATAAACATTAAAAAAATTAAAAAAAGAAACAGCATCTTTACATTAATGATGCTTGCTGGCTTCTAATTTGTCATTTTTATCAACTAACATCTTAAGTAGAAATTAGGGTAAATCTACCAGCTGCATAAAGGCAGTGGAAGGCCCTAGGGATAAGGGAAATGGAAGACATACAGTGGAGTTGCTTAGTTGAACATAGGCAGGGGTATCAAAAATATATTTTTACTTACTTCACAATTTGCCCGCCTTGAATGGTTAAAATTAAAAAGACTGAAAACAAGTGTTAGTGAAAGTGTGGAGCAACTGGAACTCTCACAAATTGTTTCAACCACTTTGGAAAGTCATTTGTAAGTATCTGATAAAACCAGATATATAAGTACTCTGTGATTCAGCTACTTAACTTTTAGATAGATGCTTAAGAAAAATAAGTACAAATGTTTACCAAAGGTTATATTCAGTGTTTCTAGCAACTGTATTCATAGCCCCAAATGCAGAGATCCCAAAATGTGCATCAGTAGGAGAATAGATTTAAAAAAACATTTTTTTTAATGTTTATTCAGTTTTGAGAGACAGAGAGCAAGCAGGGGTGGGGCAGAGAGAGAGGGAGACACAGAATCCGAAGCAGGCTCACAGAGCCCGACTTGGAGCTCGAACTCACAAGCTATGAGATCATGACCTGAGCCGAAGTCAGACGCCTAACTGACTGAGCCACCCAGGCGCCCCTAGGAGAATAGATTTTTTTAAAAAGTGTATTCCCAGAATGAAATGCCATGCAGTGACAAAAAGGAGAAAGTACTGATATACAGTACAACCTGGATGATGGATAAATCTCAGAAATTATCTTTATTAGGGTTCTCCAGAGAGACAAAATAAATACATGGAATTGGCTCACATGCTTATGAAGACAGAGAAGTCCCACAATCTGCAGTTGGCAAACTAGAGACCCAGAGGAGCTGATGGTACAGTCCAGTTCAAGTCCAAGTCTGACTGCAGTAGAGGACTGGTGTCCCAGCTCAGAGAAGCAGACAGAGAAAATTTCCCCCAACCTACCTTTTTTTTTTTTTCTATTCAGACAGCCAGCAGATTGGATGAAGACCAACCACATTGAGAAGGGCAATACTCTGCTTTCCTCAGTCTATCAATTTGAATATTAATCTCATCCAGAAACACCCTCACAGACACACGCAGAATGTGTATCCAAATATCTGGGCATCCCGTGGCCCTGTCAAGTTGACACATAAAATTAACCATCACAAGTCCACTCTTTGTCAACTTAACACCCATACACATCTCCTTAAACCATACGTAATTTCCAAATATAGACAATAACAAGGTCATGTCACCTAACATGATACAACTATACTACCTACCATTGAAAATGCACTAACCCATTCCAGAAGAAAAGGTAAAGTCCTTAAGTGATGTTTACTTTTGCCCTGATATCCTGTAACTTAAATACCATGATATAAAATTAATAATATTTAAATATCATGGTAATAAGTCAATGCCTGTTACAGTATAAGGGAACAAATATATTTCCTATTCACATACACATAACTTATAACAAAGTAAGAAGGAACTCTCATAACAATTACAGTTCTTGTCTCTTCTGTGGTCATAGCTGACATCTGTAATTACCTTCTTCTACTACCTATTCTGTATTACTTTTGCCTTCGGCAAGCACCTCAGTTGGTCGTGGTTCTTTACCTAGTAGAATTACACAAACATTCATTCCTAAAAGATGTGGGACGTTAGTAGTCATGTCTGGATTGGGTCATTTTAGTTTTCCATTGACTTTAATATACAACCACAGTAGTACGAAGAGATGCCCTAACGGATCTTCTGTATTACAGAGATACTCTTCCTTCCCTCCGTTGTTGAATATCAGTCCAATTTTCCCTAGGTAGCCAGGATTATTCACTTCAACTGACACACTAATTCCTTTCTTTGCCTGTTGATTTAAAGGCATGAAGAGTCCAAATGCCAGAGTGGCAGTCTTAACTTTTAGTTCAATTGAATCATTACTTTGTTTCCTGGTATAACCATTCCTCATTCTGGTACTAAGGCTTCTAGGCCAGCAGAGCATAAGGTTGCAAAACCGAAGTAGAAATTTTGCTAATGGGTCACTGTGGATAATAGTGAGTGGTGCCATTCCCATTTGCACCCCTTGATTCCTGGACTCAAGAATCCTGATGGTAGGAAAAACAGAACCATATATTAGATGCTGATTCTAAGTATATACAGCCTCCTGGAGAAGCTTACCCTAGAGTTGCAGGGCATTGCCACTTAGTTAGTGCTATAACCAAGTATTCAAAAGGCCACTCCATCATTTGATCAAGCCAGCTGCTTCAGGATGGTGAGGAACATGGCAGTGGTGGTGAACGGGCCCACTGCATATACTACTTCCATTTGATGATAGTGTGCTGCAGGGCACATCCAACTTTATGGCTTGGTAAGTCAGGTGACATCTAATTCATGATGGGTAGTTTATGTCCCATGGTGACTGGGTGCCTCTACTCAATCTCATAGCAAGCCAAGAGCTATTTTTCAAAAGGAGAGTATTTCTCTGCAAGGGATGGCAGGATTCTAAGGGCCTGCAGAGAAATTCACTTATAGGTGAATTCTGCCAGTGATTCCAAACAGCATTCCTATCTACCACTGACAGTTCAAGTTCCATTGGATGTGCTGGATCATATGACCCAAGTGGCAGAGTAACTTTTATAGCAGCCTGGACCTGTTGCAGAGCCTTCTCTTGTTCCGGGTCCTCCTCAAAACTAGCAGCCTTTCAGGTCACTCAGTAAATGGACTGGAGTAACACTTCCAAATAAGGAATATGTTGCCTCTAAAATCCCGAGTCCCATTAGGCATTGTGCATGTATTTTGTTGTTGTAGGAGGGGCCAGATGCGACAGGTTATTCTTCACCTTTGAGTGGATATCTCAATATGCCCTATAGCACTGACCCACTAGAAATTTCATTGAGGTAAAAGACCCAATTTTTGTTGGATTTATTTCCTATCCTCTGATAAGCAAATGTCTTACTAGTAAGTCTAGAATAGTTGCTACTTCTTGCTTACTAGGTCCAATCAGCATGATGTCCTCAATGTAATGGACTGGTGTGATGTCTTATGGAAGGAAAGAGTTTAGATAAAGATCCCTGTAAATTCAATTATGACATAGGGCTAGAAAGTTGATATACCCCTGAGGTAGTACAGTGAAGGTGTATTGCTGGCCTTGCCAACTGAAAGCAAACTGCTTTTCTGGTGGACCTTATGGACAGGGATAGAGAAAAAGACATTTGCCATATCAATAGCTGCATCCCAGGTACCCAAAGATGGGTTGATTTGCTCAAGCAATGAAACCATATCTGGTACAGCAGCTGCAATTGGAGTCAGCATCTGGTTAAAGTTATGATAATCCGCTGAACTTCTCCAAGATCCATCTGTCTTCTACACAGGCCACATAGGTGAGTCGAATGGAGATGTGGTGGGAATCACCACTCTTACTCTTTTTCAAGTCCTTGATGGTGGCACTAATCTCTGTGATACCTCCAGGAATGGAATAATGCTTTTGGCTTACTATTTTGCTGAGTAGAGGAGGCCATAGTAGCTCCAACTTGGCTTTTTCCACCATAGTAGCCTTCGTTCCACATGTCAGGGAACCAATTTGGAAATTGTGCCAGCTGCTGAATATATCTTCCAACTGTGCTTTCTGGAGCTGGGGAATAACCACAGGATGGGCTCCCATTGAGAGACAGACTGAGTTAAAACTCCATCGACCACCTGACCTTTTAAGCCTCTGCTCTGACTGATGGCCACAGTGACGTTTTGGGTCTTGTGGAATTAGTTCAGAGGCAGTGACAAGTAGTCCCCAAATGGTCGGATTATTTCCTTTTCCTCAATGCACACAGTTAGTTATGCTGGTAAAAGGCCATAGGTCCCTTTGGGGAAGTCTGAAAGAAATATTAACAGTAAGACAAAAAAAACCTCTTTCTTTTTTTTTGAGAGAGAGAGAGAGAGTGCACATACGAGCAGGAGAGGGGCAGAGAGAGAGGGAGAGAGAGAATCTGAGGCAGTCTCCAAGCTCAATGTGGAGCCCAGTGCAGAGGCCTGATCTTATGACCTTAACATCATGACCTGAGCTGATACCAAGAGTCAGCCGCTTAATGAACCGAGGCACCCAGCACCCCTAATAGTAAATATTTTTAGTAATATCTCAGGGTCTTTCCTCAACAGGACCTGGTCCCCCCTTCACTCATGGGGTTTTGAGTATATAAACTGGCTTAAGTCTGGCAGTTGATTGAGGGGCTGTGACCATTCTTATGATTCAGATTTGGCTTTTGTTTACTTGAACCAGAATTTTTTGTGCTGCAAATATAGGACATCAGAGACGGAGGGAGGGAGTGCAGCCCAATCTAATGCCTCAAATACAAATAAATAAGCAAACTACTTTGCTGGCCAAATCCTAACAGTTGGATTGTTCTGATTAGGCCCAAAATCCTCCATTTTCACTCATCTACAAATAGTATTTTTATACCTATGCACTACTTTTCAGAAACAAAGAAACAAATGGTCTATTAATAAAAATTAAGTACTTAAAATAATTTTTTATAAGCTTATAATAAATTTCCTCATAATTAAGATTAGGGACGACGGAAATATCCAATTAGAATTAGCATCCCAGAGGTGCCTGGGTGGTCCAGTCGGTTAAGGGTCTGCCTTCGACTAAGGTCATGATCTCACGGTTCATGAGTTTGAGCCCCATATTGGACTGTCTCCTGTCAGCACAGAGCCTGCTTCAGATCCTCTGTCCCCTTCTCTCTCTGCCCCTTCCCTGTGCCTGCACTCTCTCTCTCAAAAATAAATAAACATTAAAAAAATAGAATTAGCATCCCAGCTCTGCCACTTGTTACTCTGTGCCTCACTTTTCCTCTTACCAAGTGCATGCTTTGGACAGTCACAGCGAACCTCTCCATGCCTTAGTTTTCCCATCTGTAAAATGAGCAGGATAACAGTACGAAGCTATATGAGTTGTTTTGAGGATTAAATATCTTATAAATAAAGTGCTTAGGACCAAGTCTGGCACCCAGACAGCAAACAATGCGAAGGCATTAGCTCTTATTATGTTTCTTTTACTTTTGAAAGGATACTCTATATTATTAGCCTGATATCTGAGATTTCTATCACACCTGCATAGTTCAGTTTTTTAGCTTATTTAATTGCTATCCCATTCTAAAAAATACTTAAAAATATTTTTTTCTATTCAATTTCGGATCAACAGAAGAAATGCTTTCATTACAACTAACCCTTAAGCTAAAGATGTCTTAGAGCAGTGGTTCTCCACCTCAACAGCACCTCAGAATCACCTGGAGGCCTTGATAAATTACAGAGTGCTGGGCCCATCTCCACAGTTTCTCATTCAGTAGGTTTAGAGGAGAGTCTGAGGTTGTGCACATCTAAATATTTTCAATGTAATGCTGATACTGCTGGTCTGGGGACCACACTTGAGAACTGTTGTCTTAGTGAACAAAATCTAATGATTGTTGGAAAAAGAATTTTGAAAATTTAAGTAGTAAATTTATTTTCTTTCTGTGTGTGTATATATGCATATGTGAATATAAATATAGTAATTATGTAAAAGATGGATGAAATTGTTAATGTGCCATTTTCTATATAATTAAAAAGGTAAGTCTTATCAAACAAAAATCATGTAAGTACAAGTACTTAGGAAGTTTATGTAACATTTCTTTTGTTTTTTGTTTTAAGTTTATGTAACATTGATAATTAAGTTGACATTATTTGGAATATTTTCTTGAATTCCATAACAACGGCATTTTTCTTGATAAGAATTCATGTTTTTCAAAATAACTAGTTAACTAATCCTTTTATTGTCTAAGAAATTTCTGTAGGATTACTGCTTATTTAAGGCAAAAAGACTTCTTGCATGTTCTTTATGCCACCAACCTCAAGGTAAAGCTCTGCTAAAAAAGAAGCAAACAGATCTTTTCTTGCATCTGATTTGTGTATGTGTGTGTGTATGTATGTATGGGATTACTTTGATGAGATGTAATCATTTTGCAAAAGTATTATTATGAAGTTATTTAAAAGCTATGTAGTATTGAATTTGTAGTAAGCATTAGTTGCCCAATACTGGGAAATAATTTAAAGATGAGGAAGGCCAATCCAAACAGTAGTGAGCTTATATTTTGTATTTTGAGTTTTTCTAAGTTGTGCATACATGAAATTGCAGGACAATATACACCAGATTCCTTTGTTCTTTGCTGTGTTATAAAATTGCTACTCATATCCAGGGACTGACTCTCTAGTTTTACCACACATGGCATTTTTATGAGCAATATTTAACACATGTTTAAGAATGTAGGAAAGAACTAGGATTGGCAGAATGAAAAAGTGTGAGCTTCATGCAATGGAAACACAGATTTGAACTAATAATAATTTACTACATTTTCTTATTGAAAATGTGGTTGAGTAATAGTTAAGCACTTCCTTAAGAGAAAGAATTGACTTTTCATACTCCTCATTAATGTGTATAGTATCCCAGAACTTCTCATTTAGTCAAATTGTGGAAAAAATCTTCTAGAATTCTGCCAAGTGATCAGGCAGATAGTGTTCCAGTACAGGTGAGTGAGACACCTGAATGTTGATAACATGTGAGACCACAGGGTCTCTGGCTTCAAGGAACATAGATCCATGAAACCAGTTTATCAACGGGTAGGTCCGTTTTTGTTTCTTGGTTTCTAGCATTGTCCTGTTTTATTGTACAGTTCACATACTGCCACATGTGAAGTATGGAACTGATGTGTCTTTTTCAACTGAAGAAAGAAGTGCAAAGTTTATGTTCATGCCCCAATGCGTTATGGGAATCAGTATTTTGAGAATCAACAGCAAAATCTCTCTTCTAGTAGTGGTTTGATTTCATCCATTCTTTGGGAATTAGGAATAAATATAAATAGTTGAATATAATCATATTATTATATGTAAGAAATATGTAAAATGATACTATTTTTGCTTCAGAAATCCAAATATGACCTGGGTTTGATAATCTGGCACTGTCCTTTTGGTACAAAACCCTTAATGAAGCCTCCCTAAGCATTGGTGAGTAAGGGTAATAATTCCCTCTCTTTAGGGTTTTCATAATGATTAAATAAATATGTTTTACTGTTATTACTGTTATTTATATTATTAATGTATCTGTGATTCTCAACTCTATTTAGATAAATGACACTACACTATAAACATTGTTTACAGCTTTCAGATAATGCATAAGTGCTCTAAGTGGGAAATAAATGTCTTAGAAAAATAATGAGAAAGTAAAGTTTTATTACTTCTGGATATTGGGTATATATCTAATCTAGCATTTTCCATACTGAGCAAATAGATGCTGTCCTACAGTACTGGTGAATATTTGTGATGTATTTCTAGTTGTCAATATTTAATTCAAATAATAACTATAATTCTTTCTGTGGGTACTTACGTAAACAAACCGCATATTCTTCAGGTTAATTTTCCAACATTATTTTCCCCAATATTAGTTTTCTTGAGGACTTGTTCTAAGTTGAAAGTCCATAATTCAGTTTTTTCTACATCTCAAACATGTGACAAACTTTCTTCAGAGTACAATAAGGATATTTGAGAGCATTTACACAATCAGAGAATTTGACCATTAGGAGAAACTTTTGTATTACTTCATAGATAAAATATTGTTTACAGATAATAATATTTTATTTATTTTGTACATAAGAAAACTGAAGTTCCAGTATTAGGTAATGTTTATTAACATGATGGACAGGTATGACATTCTCTTTTTTTATACCCACAGTCTTCCACAGGATTCCCTGGTCATTTCCCTTCGTTCAGGGGGACTTAAAAATATTCAGGAATATTGTGTTATTCGTAGGCCCGTGCGTGAAGTTGGCAGAGGGCTTCCGCATGAGGGCAGCTCATCCATGGAATCCTTACCTCTTGTGTATTCATGGTTTCTCTGTCTCTTTTATATTTTCATATCATTTTCACTCCTGTTTTGAATCACTACAGTCTTTCTTTTTCTTTTACCCAAAGCCTGGCACAAAATAGGATGCTCTGGTTCACGTTCCAGGTAGTTTGAGTCTCTCTCTCTCATATATATGCTTCAGGCTGATACCTCTCAATAACTTGCCCTCACACAAAGAGCAAACAAGTACAGCAGACAAGAGCATACAAGGTTCTTATGGGCCATGATGTGATGTCTAATACATAATCTTGCCATTAACCTAGGTAATTGCATAATTTTACTGAATAATTTCCAGCACATTGCAATTACATCAGTTTATGACACCACTTATCACAGCTTGGAAGTAGGCAGGGCCCAAGACTTGCTCTAAAACAATAGGATGTTAAAATGAGATGGGGTATCTCCTTCTTCATTAGGTTACAGTATAGAACAAAGGTATGGGATGTCATTCTTACCTTAGCTGAAAAGTCTTAGAGAAAGATTTTTCTCTGTTGTTGACCTGAAGAAGTAAGCTACCACACCGTACGTGAACCTAGGGAGAGGTCCAGGTGGCAAAGAACTGCAGATAGCCTTCAGCTGACAGCAAGCAATCCGACACCTCAGTCACACAGCAGCCAAGAAGTGAATTATGCCAACAAACCGAAAAGGCTTGTGTACACATTCACCCAGTCCAGCCTCCAGAGGATAATGCAGCCTAACACCTTAATTGTAGACTTGTAAGACCCTAAGCAAGGGCCCCAGCTAGGCTGTGCCCAGACTCCTGACTCACAGAAATTATGAGATAATAACTGTATGTTGTTTTAAGCTGTTATATTTGCAATAATGAATTACATAGTAACGGAAAAGTTATAAAATCAGCCAAGTCAAGTTGCAATCATTTGAGCTGCTTTACCATTTTCTTTTTTTTTTTTTTTTTTTTTTAATTTTTTTTTTTTTTTTCAACGTTTATTTATTTTTGGGACAGAGAGAGACAGAGCATGAACGGGGGAGGGGCAGAGAGAGAGGGAGACACAGAATCGGAAACAGGCTCCAGGCTCCGAGCCATCAGCCCAGAGCCCGACGCGGGGCTCGAACTCCCGGACCGCGAGATCGTGACCTGGCTGAAGTCGGACGCTTAACCGACTGCGCCACCCAGGCGCCCCTGCTTTACCATTTTCTATGTTACTTGTTCATAAACAGTTGCAATTTGATTTTTGAATTTTGTAATGAATAAAAATATTTCTGGATTGGAGGATGATTGTGGCATTCGTCAGGTTTTTTTAATTTTCAATTTGTAAAATTTGTGATTTATTTTATAAATCTAAAGCAATACTCACTTTCACACATAATTCTGTAGTATGTTTCTTAATGAGGGCTTGCAAAATTTTATCTGCTTTGGCCCTTCAAATTTTAGATTCACTCCAAAACAGTAGTCACACTTTCTGGTTCTTGAACAGTTTTATACAGTGGACTGTGAGGTCCTTGAGCATCTGATCAAACCCAAAACCTAGCAGCATTGAGTTCAGGGCCATGCACAGAAATGTCAGGACTGTTTGTTAACATGGTCTAGCCCATAGTTTGTAACCATTTCTGCGAGAGGGAATCGCCTATGGTACTTTTCTAGAAACAGCTTTATTAAGATTTTATTTCTATATAATAAGTTTCACCCATTTAAAGTATACAATTCAGTGGTATTTAGTATCTTTTCAGAGTTGTGCAACTGGTATAGTTTGCTAGGGCTCCCATAACAAAATACCTCAGACTGGGTGGCCTTAACAATAAAAATGTAATTCGTCACAATTCTGGAAGCTAGAGGTTCAAGGTTAACTGTTGGCAGGTTTGGTTTCTTCTGAGGCCTTTCCCCTTGGCTTACAGATGGCTGCCACCTTGTCACTGTGTTCACATGGTCATCTGTGCAGGCGTGAATCTGGTGTCTCTATGTCCTAATCTCCTTTTCTTGGTGTTCACAAGAACACCATGTGAATTTTGTTACCGTTTTTCCCATTTCCCTGTTGACTGCCTTCCTTCCCTTATCTCTCATGGATCTTCCTCACATAAGCTTTCCACTGAGCTCTTTGTTATTTTTTTAGGCCTCCAACTTCCTGCCTATCTTCTTCCTCTGACTTTTTTTTTTTTCTCCTTCGCCTCCTTGTCTCATCTTCTTTCCTTTTTCTTTCTCCTTAACCTCAGTTCAGAGTATCTTCCAAAGAAATGATGAAATGTTGGACTACAGAAGTTAGAAGACCTTTAAATTTTCTGTGTAACTCAAATATAACACATGCTTCATAAAAGTCTGGCTCCTCGTTGATAAAAAGCACATTATTTTTGAAGTGCTCTTGGAATTGAAAATATGTTTCCTTTGAATGCAACCCTGTTCAAAGATAGGATACATCAAGACTTCACTTTATGTGTTAATTGCATATCTTTATAATTTAGTACTATGCAGTCATAAAAATGATGCTAGAAAAGTTAAATGTAACTTCTGGTCTGTACAGGATGGCATAGATTTGTCTCCTCATGCTCTTCCCTACTACATACCATTATAAACTCTGGAGGAAACTGAAGAGACAGCAAACGATAACTGAAAGTTGGTAAAGAATGGGGAACTTGTTTGGGACCCCAGCATGGGCGTGGGGGGGAACAATACAGCAGCCGGTATCTTACAGTCCCCACCCAATATAAGAAGATTTCCAGCTCTGGCATTTCTTGATGGCAGCCTAGAACAGAGTGTGGCCCAGGTAGGGAAACTTCTCTTCCTGACTGATCAGGAGTCCCATCCGCAGTGCCGGGGGGACACTGATTGAATCACAAGGGACTGATTGGGAAGAGCCCCTGACTTTAAATAGCCAGAGGAAGTGCTCTTCTTCCCTCTCAGGCCTGAGACTGTGCTCTTCCTCCCAGAGACATCAGGTAGTTATAGGACATCAACCAGGGGGATCCCACCACACGTGTCTAGACCATGAAGTGCTCTTATCTCCCACAGGGCATGAGACTCTTCTCCCGAGCCCGGAAACGTCATTTAGCTGGCAACACTGGCAAAAGGTATCATAATAAGACAAACACCCAACCTGGGAAATGTTCACTGTCCCATGTGCTAGAGCATCTCTTCTCTATAGGCAAGAGGCACTCAGCCTGGGGAAGCTCCTTCAACTTCTTGAAACAGCTACAGCTGGGACCAGTGACGACTGCAGGTCACAAATTAAGACAAGCAGCAGATAGCAAAATAGCACTGTATTGGTTCTGAAAATAATAGGGTTATTGGAACCATGGCCTATAGAATTAGGCCAGAGATAGACAGGGGACTGCCTCCTAAAACAAAAAAATTAAAAAGAACCCAGGGCCTCCTTATAAAGAAGCCAAAATGTCCAGGATACAATTTTTTAAAAGTCACTCATTACAGGAAAATCACAACTTGAATGAGGATAGAAAATTAATTGATAACTAACACCAAGATGAATCATATATTGGAATGATCTCACAAAGATGTCAAAACAATCATCATAAAAATTATTCCTTAAACAATTACAAATTCTCTTCAAGGAGATGGAAAAATAGAAAATCTCAGCACAGAAACAGAAGGACCAAAATGGAAATGGTAGAGCTGAATACAGTAACAGAAATTTAAAAACAAACAAACAAAAAACATGCTACATGGGTTCAGTAGTAGAGTGGAAATGAGAGAGGATAGAATCTATGAACTTTATGTAACTGACCCAATCCAAACAACAAAGAGGAAATTGATGAAAAGAAAATGAACAGAACCTCAAGGACCCATGGGACCATAACAAAGAACCCAAAATATTTGTTATCAGAGAGGACAAAAGGATAGAGATTGAAAGAGTATTAAAAAAAAAAAAAAACAATGACTAAAAACTTCCCAAGTTTTGACAAAATATGTAAATCCACAGTTTCAAGAAGCTGGCATGTGTGTCTGCAAGAAAAATCCCAATATAAGTCTACATACCAATTAAGCAAAACTCCTAGGACTAATGAATGAGTTTGAGTTCAGAAAGGTCACGGGACGCAGATCAAGCTATAGAAATCAATAGCATTTGTATGTACTAAGAATGAGCATGTAGGAAACAAAATTAGAAATATGATACCATTTACAATGACTCCAAGGAGGATAAGACTTAGGTAGTCTTTTCCAGGCCTTGATTTTAGGCAGAATGATAACTCACAGTTTATTCATAAATTTCATAAACATGCACAAGATCTGTATGCTGAAAGTTACCAAAGATATAAATAAAGAGATGGGTATACTGTTACATTGTATTGGAAGAGTCAACATAGTAAAGGCATTCTCCCCATATAGATGTATAATTTTAATGTAATGCCTCTTAAGTTTCCAAAAAACTTGTTTTGTAGACAGGCTTATTCTAAAATTTGTATATAAAAGCAGAGGTCCTAGAAGAGCTAAGAAAAGAAAATTACGAAAAAGAACAAAGAGGTAGAACTCCCTCTACCCAGTGTTAAGGCCTAATATGTGGCTCTACTAATGAGGACTGTGTGGTATTGGTGGAGGCAGTCACATAGATGAATGGAACAGAATATGCAATCCAAAAATAGATCCACACAAATTTATTCAACTGATTTTTTTACAAAGGTTAAAAAAAAAAAGTTCAATTGAGGAAGGATAGCTTTTTTTTTTTTTTTAATATTTATTTTTGAGACAGAGAGTGTGAGCAGGGGAGAGGCAGAAAGAGAGGGAGGCACAGAATCTGAAACAGGCTCCAGGTTCTGAACTGTTAGCACAGGGCCCGACATGGGGCTCAGACTCACGGACTGTGAGATCATGACCTGAGCCAAAGTTAGATGCTTAACCGACTGAGCCACCCAGGCGCCCCTAGCTTTTTCAATAAATGTTGCTGGAGCAGTTGGACATCCACAGACAAAAATATAAATCTCAGCATAAACCTCATACTTTGCACAAAAATACCTCAAAATGCATGAGATATTTTAATGTAAAAATGTAAAACTATAAAATTTTTAGGAAAATGGAGAAAGTTTTTAAGATCTAGGACTAGGCAAAAAGTTCTTAGACTTGACAACAATATCACAATACATGTAGAAAAAATTGATAAATTGGACCTCATCAAAACTAAAACATACTGGTTTGCAAAAGTGTCTGTAAAGAAAGTAAGAAGATAAGCTAAGATTGGGAGAAAAATTTGCTAATTACATATCCCAAAACGGGCAACTATCTAGAACAGATAAAGAACTCACAAAACTCAGTAGTGAAGGATAAACTGTTGTCTAGTATTCTATGTTGAGTGAAAATATGCTTTAGAAATAAAGATGGCATTAAGATATTTCAAGGTAAAGTGGAAATTGTCACTACTATACCCGGACTACAAGAAATGCTAAGGAAAGTCTTTCAGGCTGAAGGGAAATTATGCCAGCTGAAAACTTGTATATCCATGAGGAATAAAGATCATTGAAATGGCACATGGAAAGACCTTTTTCTCTTAAGTCCTTTAAATTCTTATGAATAATTACACCAAAAATTATAACCCCAGAGGAATTTGTAACATATAGAAGAGATTCTACATATGACAATTGTCACAAAAATGATTAAATGGACCCACATATTTTTAGTGTTTCTACATTAATATGAAGTACTATAATATTAGCTTTAATAGGCTGTGAAAAGTTAAGGGTATGTACTGTTATCCCAGAAAAAAAAAACACTAAAAATTAGATATGAATATAACTAAACATTTGATAGATTTATTAAAAGCCAGAAATTTTCAGTATGGATAAAAAAAAAAAGAACTGACTATATACTACGTATAGATGTTACACTTTAAAACAAAGATACAAGGGCCTCCTGGGTGGTTCCGTTGGTTAAGCGTCCAACTTCAGCTCAAATCATGATCTCATGGCACCTGGGTTTGATCCCCATGTCAGTCTCTGTGCCGACAGCTTGGAGCCTGGAAGCTGCTTTGGATTCTGTTGTCTCCCCCTCTCTCTGCTCCTCCCCACACACACTCTGTCTCTGTCTTTCTAAAAAATAAATAAACGTTTAAAAAATTTTTTTTAATTCCTTATAAAAAAAATAAAGATACAAAAACCACCAAAGACCTTGAATAGCCAAAGCGACCTTGAATAGCCAAAGCAACCTTGAAAAAGCAAAGCAAAGCTGGAGTCATCACAATTCCAGATTTCAAGTTATATTACAAAGCTGTAGTAATCAAAATATTATGGTACTGTCACATAAATAGACACATAGATCAATGGAACAGAATAGAAAACCCCAAATGAACCCACAACTATATGGTTCATTGATCTTCAACAAGGCAAGGAAGAACATCCAACGGGAAAAAGAATGTCTCTTCAACAAATGTTGGGTGTTGGGAAAACTGGACACCAACATGCAAAAGAAACTGGAGCACTTTCTTACACCACAAACAAAAATAAATTTAAAATGGATTGAAGACCTAAATTTGAGACCTGAAACCATAAAAATCCTAGAAGAGAACGTGGGCAATAACTTCTTTGACATCGACCATAGCAACTTCCTTCTGGATATGTCTCCTGAGGCAAGGGAAACAAAAGCAAAAATAAACTGTTGGAACTTCATCAAAATAAAACCTTCTGCACAGTGAAGGAAACAATCAATAAAACTAAAGGGCAACCTATGGAATCAGAGAAAAGATTTGCAAATGACATATCTGATAAAGAGTATCCAAAATATATAAAGAACTTATAACAACACCCAAAAAATGAATAATCCAATTAAAACATGAGCAGACGACATAAACAGACATTTTTTCCAAAGAAGACATCCAGATGGCCAACAGACACATGAAAAGATGCTCAGCATCACTGATCATCAGGATCATGCAAGTCATGCAAGTCAAAACCACAATGATATATCACCTCACACCTGTCAGAATGGCTAACATCAACAACAAAGGAAACAGTAGGTTTTGTCAAGGATGTGAAGAAAGGGGAACCTTCCTGCACTGCTGGTGGGAATGCAAACTGGTACAGCCATGCTGAAAAACAATATGGAGGTTCCTCAAAAAGTTAGAAATACCGTAGGATCCAGCAATTGCAGTACTAGGTATTTACCCAAAGAATACAAAAAGTCAGAGGGATACATGCACCCTGGTGTTTATAGCAGCATAATCTACAATTGCCAAATTATGAAGCCAGCCTAAATGTTTATTAATGGGTGAGTGGATAAAGAAGATGTGGTGTAAATATACAATGGAATATTACTCAGCCATAAAAAGAACGAAATCTTGCCATTTGCAGCAACAAGGATGGAGCTAGAGAGTATTATGCTAAGCGAAATAAGTCAAAGAAAGGCAAATACCATATGATTTCACTCCTGTATGGAATTTAATAAAACAAATGAGCAAAGGGGAAAAACAGAGAGGCAAGCCAAGAAACAGACTCTTAATTACAGTGAACAAACTGATGGTTACCAGAAGGGAGGTTAGTGGGGGGATGGGTCAAATAGTTGATGAGTATTAAGGAGTGCACTTGTGATCAGTACTGGTTGTTGTATGGAAGTGTTGAATCACTATATTGTGCACCTGAAACTAACATTGCACTATATGTTAACTGTAATTTAAATAAAAATTTAAAGATACAGAAAGACTGAAATTTATGAATGGAAAAATGTACCAAGAAAACAGTAAGCATAAGAAGGCTGGAGAAATGATATCAATATAACAAAAAGTTGTATTTAAGTAAAAGATATTATCAAAGATAAATAAGGGCATGTCATAATAATAAAATATTCTATATCTTGAATAAAGATATAATATAGAAAGATACAGCAATCTTCAGTATACCTGAAAACAGCCTTATGATTCAGGAAAAAATTTGAAAGAATTAAAAGAAGAAATGGACATTTCCACAATCATAGTTGGAGATTAAAAAACCTCTCTCTCAGTAATTGATAGAACAATGAGAACGATAGATAGATAGATAGATAGATAACCAAGATCTGAATAGCACTATTAACTAAGCCTAATTGATATTTCCCAAGAACTACAGAATACATGTTCTTTTCAATTATAAATGATATATTCACTATGATATATCGTATGCAGGGCTATAAAACAAGTCTCAGTAAACCTAAAAGAATTGAAATCCTAGAGTATACCCTCTGGCATTATTGGATTAAAGTATAAATTACTCATAAAATATCTTTAAACTGGCAATATTTGAAAATTTAAACACCCTATTTCTAATCTATGGAAGAAAGAAGAAATCAAAAGAGAAAGGATAATGAATTATAATAATACAACATATCAAAATTTGTGTGGTACAGCTAAAATAGTACTTTCAGGAAAATTTGTATCTTAAACTATTTATATTAGAAAAATTTCTTTAGAGGGAACCATTTAAGACCCCACCTAAGGAAGTAAAAACTCAAAGTACACATAACGAAGAAAATAAATATATCCGAACTCAATGAAATTTAAATATAAATGGAAAACCTCAACAAAATAAACCTACCTAGACTTACCATGAAGCAAAAGAAATTATGATTATCAGTAATTGAATAAACAAGATAAAGTATATAAATATCTTGAAAATATAACTATGCAACTTCACAAAACTAATGCAGGATATAGTAGAAAATGTATATGGCCTGTGTCTAATACTGGAATTGAATTTCTTTTTTTTTTTTTTTTTTTTAATTTTTTTTTTCCAACGTTTATTTATTTTTGGGACAGAGAGAGACAGAGCATGAACGGGGGAGGGGCAGAGAGAGAGGGAGACACAGAATCGGAAACAGGCTCCAGGCTCCGAGCCATCAGCCCAGAGCCTGACGCGGGGCTCGAACTCACGGACCGCGAGATCGTGACCTGGCTGAAGTCGGACGCTTAACCGACTGCGCCACCCAGGCGCCCCTGGAATTGAATTTCTTATTGAAATCTTTCCACAAGGAAATCTCCAGGTTAAGATGGTTCGCTGATTAATTCTACCAAATACTTAAGAAATAATACCAATATTACAAAATTCTTTGAGAAAATACAGAGAAGAGAAACACTTTACAATTGGTTTTATAAAGCCAGTATAACTTTAGATTTGAAACCTGACAAAAATATTACCAAAAAAGGAACACTCTAAACCAATATCTCTCATAAACTAAGTCACAAAAGATTTTTAACAAGATACTAAGAAATCAAGTCGAGTGATTTAGAGAGCAGAAGAATACATCTTGATCAGAGAAGTTCATTCTAAGAAGGCAGGGCTGGTTTGACATTCATAAGTCAACCAATGTAATTCACCATATTAACAATAAAAGACAAAGTCACTATGATCATTTCAATAGATTGAAAAAAGCATTTGACAAAATTCAAAGTTTATTCATGATAACTCTCAGAAAAGTAGGAATAGTAAAACTTTCTCAACCTGACAAGTGGCATCAAAGAAGCTACTTAATGCTGAAATATTTAGTGCTTTTCCACCATGATCTGTAAAAAGCCAGGATGCCCACTCCCACCATTTCTACTGAACCTTATGCTGGAGGTCCTAACTGATTGCTCTAAGGCAATAAAATATTTAAAAGGCCTAAAACTCAAAAACAAATAAACTTGTCTCTATCTGTATATGACATAATTTTTAACATAGAAAAAACTTAGGAAAATACAATTAAGATACCAAAAATAATAAATGAGCTAGCAAGGTCACAGTATACAACTAAAAGTCAATTGCATTTATATATACTAATAACAAAAAAAAAGTTGGAAAATAAAATTAAAGAAATAATTCTATTATGTTGGCATCAAAAATCATAAAATATTTGGAAATAATCTCTCAAAAGATATAAAGGACATTTGCACTGAAAACTGTAATACAATGATGAAAGTTGATAAAGGAGACCTAAATAATTAGAGTCCACATAATGAAGTTTATTGATTTTGAAGACCTAAGGTCATTAAGATATCAATTCACTCCAAATTGGTCTATAGATTGAGTTCAATTCCAACACAATCCCAGCAGGTGCTTTGGTAGAAATTGATTCTAATGTTTATGCAGGAGCACAAATGGCCTAGAATATCTAAAGTGATCTTTATAAAGAACAAATCTGGAGGGCTTACATTTGCTAACCTCAAGACTTACTGTAAAGCTATGGTAAACAAGACAACATGGAACTAGCATAGGGCTGATACACAGATCAGTCCAACAGAATAGAGAATCAAGAAATACAGTCATGTATTGGTAGTAAATTAAGTTTTGACAAGGTGCCAAACGAATCCAAAGAGGATAGAAAAATCTTTTCAGCAAATGGCTGGAACAACTACATATCCATATGGGAATAATTAACCTCAACGACTAATACCAAACACAAAAATTAACTCAAGCTAAAATATATTAGCTAAATCTATAAAGCCTAAAACCTAAGCATAGTTTAGTATCTTTGTAATTTTGACCTAAGTAAAGATTTTGCAGCAATAACTGTAAAAGCAAGAAAGTAAATTAGACTTCATGAAAAACAAAAACTTCTATCATTAAAAGACATTTTTAAAAATGTATAGGTTACTCAGAGAGAAAAAAATATTAACAAACATGTATCTGATAGAAGACTGGTAGTCACGATATATTTTAAAAAGCTCTTAAAACTTAATAATTAAATGACAAAAAATGGATCAAAGTAAGCAAAATATTTCAACAGACATTTGGCTAAGAAGTACAAGTGTCCAATAAGCACATAAAAATGTTCAGTATTGCTTATGGCAGGAAAATGTCAATTAAAATCATGAAAAGATACCCAGACATCTCATCAGAATGGTTAAAACAAAAAAGAATGGGTTAACTAATGACCTAACTGTTGGAGAGAATGTAGAGTAGTTATGCCTCTCATACATTATTGATGGGAATATAATACGATACAACCACACTGGAAAAAGCTCTGGCAATTTTTTTATGAAACTAAACATATGTTTATTTTTTGACACAGTAATTCAATTCCTAAGAGAAATGAAAACATATGTCTGCAAAAACACTTGTACAAAAATGTTTAGAGAGTTTTATTCATAACAGCTAAAGCCTGGAAAGAGCTTGAGTTTCCGTGAGAAGACAATGGATAAAGAATTGTACTGTATTCAAACAATGAAACACTTCATAGTAATAAAAAGAATGAACTATTGGTACATACAACAGCATGGACTAATCTCGAAAATACTCTGCTGAATGAAAGAAAAAAAGCTCCATATCTAGAGTCCATACTGTATGATTCCATGTATAGAATCAATAATTTGATAGGCAACAAATTTCTATGGTAAGAAAAAAATCAAAACAGTTGTTGCCAGTAAAGGGTGGGGCAGGACTCTACTTGGAAGGAGCATGAGGAAGCTTTCAGTGCCGAGGCTAACATTCAGTATCTTGATAACGGTGTAGGTTACGCAAGTGAATATATTTGTAAGAACTCAACATGTGGTACACTTAAGATTTATACATTTTACCATATAGAAATTTTACCTTTCAAGAAAAAAAGGAACCCAATACAAATATTGGATAATAGTTAATCACAGGCATGCTGCAGTATCTAGTAGAAGTGTATTGGTGTTTTCAACTTACTGTGATATACATTAAAAAAATTAAGCTTTAATTGATGGGTGAAGGAATAGATGGATGATGAAGCAACTATAGTAAAATGATCATTGTAAAATCCAGATCATGGATATATGAGTGTTTGATGTAATGTATTTCAACTTTTCTGTGTATTTGAAAATTTTTACAATTAAATATTGGGAAAAACCAATGCATCTGTTGTTTTATTAATAAAATCCATTTCATTAGTCAAGTGGAACACAATACTCAAAGTAAATTTAGTCAGAGAGAATGCATATAAGATTTTATTTGTTTTGCAATTTCCAAATGTTTAGTGTTTCGCTAATACGTATACCTGCAACGCTTGTTGACATTATTATTTAGTTTTGTTGTTATACAATGGTGATTGTTATATATGATTATGCATTCAGTGATAATGTATCTTAAATGATGTTGAATGGTAGTGGTTGATGGTTTTGATAGTGTCAATACTCCTACTTAAGCAGATTTTAAGTCACTGAGTGCAGAGTTAGGAAGAGATGCTCACAGTTGGTTCTTGTGAGCCTGTGCAAGCTGACCCCAACCTACCTCTGTTCTGACTTCATCAAACCAGTTAGGGATTGTTATGGACCAAACTGTGCCCCTGCAAAATTCATATGTTGAAGTTCTAACCCCCCGTGTGACTGTATTTGAGAAAGGGTCTTTATTTTTTTTTATTTTTTTAACGTTTATTTATCTATTTTGAGAGAGAGCTTGTGTGCACATGGGGGAGAGGCAGAGAGCGAAGGAGAGAGAATACCTAGCAGGCTCTGCGCTAACAGCACATGGGGCTTGTTCTTAGGAACCGTGAGGTCATGACCTGAGCCAATATCAAGAGTTGGACACCTAACCTAACAACAGCCACCCAGGTGCCCCAGAGATAGGGCCTTTAGAGAGGTAATTATGGTTAATGAGGTTATAAGGGTGGAGCCCTAATCCAATAGGACTGGTGTGTTATAAAAAGAAAGAGATACATGAGAGTTCTTTCTCTCCACATGTGCACAGAAGAAAACCCAGGTGAGGACACAGAGAGAAGACAGCTATCTGTAAGCCAGGAAGAAAGTTCTCATCAGAAACCAACTTTGATGGGGGAGCCTGAGTGGCTCAGTCGGTTAAGTGTCCGACTGCTCACCATTCCCAAGTTCAAGCCCCATGTCAGGCCCTATGCTGACAACTCAGAGCCTGGAGCCTGTTTCAGATTCTCTGCCTTCCTCTGTATCTCTGCCCCATCCCCATTCATGCTCTGCCTCCTCAAAAACAAATAAACATTAAAAAATAATAACAAGGGGGGGGGAAGAAACCAACTCTGAGGACACCTTGATCTTGAAACTTGAGCTTCCAGAGCTATAAGAAAATGAGTTTCTGTTGCTTAAACCATCCAGTCTGTGGCATTTTATTATGGCAGCCCTAGCAGAGCAGTATGCTAATCATGCTTTATTTCCTGAAAGAACACTGTCAGATTAGCATTGCTATTTCCTCTTAAATTTTTTTAAAGATTCACAGGATTTTGATTGGCGAGTTTGGACCCTGATCCTATCAATTTTGAAAATTACGTGTTGTGATGCACAAAAATCTTCCTCTTCTACAAGAAAGATGACCTCAACCACACTGTCTTTCAAAAGATACTCTTGTTTAATGTGAGTGCCATATTCCAACTCTAGTTGGAATATGTCTTTATCTAGCATTGGCTAGATAACTAGCAGTACTTTTTGTCAAATGATGTTGAAGAAGGATTTATGCTAATAGTAATTCACTTTGTCTTATGATAAGACATTAATTTAATCAGTGGCTCATTTTTCTCTTAAGCTAAAGCTTTAGGTAAATCATGTTGGGAAAATAAAACCCAGAGGCAGCAGAGGCAGAAACTAATTGTAAACATTGCTTTTAGGTAATGAAGCACTTACACATCAATTTTGGGGATTCATTAAGTTTTTGGAGGGGACACGTAAGTTTTTTCACGTAAACTCATATGAAAAACAAATAATTGGGATTGAAATATGTAATTGCCAAAGTCATGAAATATGGGGAGAAATTTGGCAATTCATTTAATTTCACCAAACACTTCACTAAAATATTGTTAAATATTGGTGCTCCAAAGATTTAAAAAATGAACAAAAATATGTTCTACTACTTAAAGTAGTCTACTAGAGGAGAAACACATTTAAACCTGTCCCAGGTGATAAAGGCGATTAACAAGGTATATATCAGGTGCTGTAGGAACACAATGAGAGATTAATACACTCTTTCTAGGTAGAAGACAGTCCAGAAACAGTGTTATAGTTTCTCTCTCTTCCTATCTCTCAGCTTTTGTATTTTGAAGATAACTGCTGAGAAGGGTCAACATATCCCTTCAGGAAACTAGAGGAAGTTACATTTGTCTCAAGTCCTGTGGTTTGCTCAAGCCAAAAGACCATTCTAGATAACTATAGAAAAAACCAGTGGGGTGCCTTTCTTTGGAGAATTCCAGAAAAGAAAAAGAGAAAACTGATGTCTGAGAGGTGAAGCTGTTTTACCAAAATGAAAAGAAATGAGTCACTCCCAAAGATGTTCAGGAACAATTATGCTAGTTGATACGTCTAGATTTTGTGACACTCATTGCAAACATGAAGACTCTTTAAAAAGCTGTGCAGGACTTTTCCAGAAGCAGGACCAGCTACATAATTCTGGGCCCAGGGCAAACTGAAAGTGCTAGGTCCCTTGATTAAAATTATTAAGAATTTCAAGGAGGCAACAGTAGGCTTTAAATCACATGTGGTGCCCTGGGCAATTGCACTTGCTCTGGGGTCCTGGAAGCCAGTCCTGGCCAGAGGACAGTATCACTCTAAATATTGAAGCAAGCGAAGTATTCCCCATTTCTGTCTGGTGTAGGCAATTACAGGCTTCGGAATGTAATAAATGTAGATCTGAGTCCTGGCTCCATCACTTATCAGCTCCTGGGTTTGGGGCAAGTTATTTTCAGTTTCCTCACTGAAGTGTAGTTCTGCAAATTAAGCTTCTATTGCAAGTTCCAGCATCACGTAAATTACACGTGTGAATTTTATTCTGGTGACTCTACAAATAACTACGTGTATTACTAAATAAGAATTATGAAAATTAATGATTTAGAAATCTTGCTATTAGTTTCAGAACAAGAATTACACTAACTGAAACACTTTTTTTTTCTCTTCTTTATTTTTCCCCTCTTGGCCATCAGTTTCATTCCTCATCTCAGTTGTAACCTGCCAAGCACAAGTTTGATTAACCGTAAAAATCATTTCAAGATCAGAAATATTTCTTGTTTAAACAAAAGTTATGTATTTGGGATTAAAGAACATAATGTCATGGACATTATATATTCCACATATTGTATTCTTCATGGTAATCTTTCACCATTACTTTTTGATATTCATAGATACATTTAACGTACATAGTGCTTAACAGTTGTAAAAATCTATCTACGTTTTATCTGTCACTGCTGTACAGAAAAATAGGAGTACTGGTTCCTGCCTGTGGACCTCTCTCTCTGGGTAGTATGGCAACTTCCTTCACTGTCTCCAGGTCCTAGAAAGCTGGATTTTCTGGTACATCATTAAAAAACTGGCACCAAGGTTCAAGGTATCTATTCCCTGAGCAAGATCACTGTTATGTTCTCTCCATTAAAAAGAGACAGCAGCAAAGGGCGAGTACTTCTGCCAGTACCCAGCCCTGCTGTCCAAGCACACTCCTCTAGGAAATTGCAAAAACAGGAGACTCATGCTCCTGCTGACACTCTGAGTTCCCATGTGCATTATGCGATGCTTGCTGCTGTGTGCCCCCAGCCTTTACAAGATAGACCTTAAGTCATTGTTGGATAACAGGGGCATGAATTATTCATCTCGTTTTACCAATGAGAAACACAAAGTCAGATGGCTGAAATGAAATGCCCAAAGTCACAAATCTAATGATGAGAATTGACGTGGCATTTGACCTTCCTATTCCAGGATAATTCATCAGTGATGTAGGTTCCTGAATAACAATAGTTGACATACTACTTTGTACTAGATGCTCTCACAGGCAGTTTATATTTACTGACATTTAATCCTGCAACACACCTCTAGAACAGGTACCAATATTGCCTATTCTTTACAGAGAAAGCAACTGAGGAAAGGGGAAGTTTTGTGATTTCCTCAAGGTCTGTTTGTAAGTTGCAAAGCTGGAGTTCAAAAGTAGCTGATCTGGGTCCAGAGTCCCTGCTCCCACTCTCTAGCTGTACTTAAACTCACTTGCTAGCTCAGGAGGTGCTGGGACAACTGTCTGACCATAGCTCTTCCTGGGCCACATAACCAGTTTATTCTGAGGGAAAGGTAAAGAGGGATCTCCCCATCAGGACTCAGGCTGATGTTCAGGGCGTTGCCAGGAGGGGAGGGCAGGGCAGGGTTTGTGACCGAAGTCACTTGTTAGTGCAGGTTGTAAGGCCAAAGGTAGTAGAACTGCAGACAGTTAATGGTTTAAGTCTGTAGTCTTCAACCTATCAGACTGATGAAATACTTGATACACTCGATAATTAAACACATATTGTTTTCATGCCCCCCACTAGGCATTCAAAGTCATTCAGGATGCCAACAAACATTCTTTGTGCACAATTGTCCTATGCATTGCAGGAGGTCTAGCATCTCTGGCCCCTGTCCTTTCAATATCAGCAATGTGCCTGTGAAAGTGACAACTACAAGGGCTCCCTAAAGACCCCCTCTCATCTCCAATATGAACTCTGAGATATGATTCATTCTGTGCTAAGAATCAGCAGTATATATCCATGCAAAGCCTTGAGGGGTAATCTAGAATTAGGATCCACAGGCAATTCATCTGTGCCTCACCGGGTTGTACCTCATATCTTTATGTGCCTGGTTTTGAAGCAATTCCCAGTTTCTGAAGGAATGCCCTAAATTTCTCCTAAACAAGATCCCTATTTTCTTTCAGCTCTTGATTCACAAGCCATATGAGAGATTCTGAGCTCATTCATGTTGCTATAGCTTCATCAAGAGCTGAGTCCCAAGAAACAAAACTTGGAAGCAAAATGTTTGAATGACCCTCTTCTGGGAAACAGCTAACTGGCTGGAGTGGTTGGGGTGGGTTGTATGCATGGATAGATTTGTAAAGAACAGCTAAAGCAAGAGAAGTCCCAGAAGTAACTGGTGAGAGAGAGCTGGCGAGCGATTCTAAGTCAAAGTCCTTAATGACTGTCAGAAATCAGAGACAAAATACAAATGCCAGGTCTCCAGGGTAGAAGCAAGTGTTAAATGAGAAAAAGGATCAAAGGTCAGGAAACAGATGGAGATGGAATTTAAGAGTTAGCTGTCCAGGAACATAAGAGTAGGGATGGGCTGGGATGACAGCCAGAATGTTGTGTGTTTGGGGCTTATTATCTCTGCTCAGTGGTGATGGTTGCACAACTCTCTGAATATACCAAAAACCACCGAACAGCACACTTTGAAAGAGTGGCTTTCATGGTATGAAAAATCTACCGAAATAAGTCTTTTAAAAAGTATATGTTGGGCCAGATAGAAAATCAAAGAGAAAGAACGTGACAGGAATCTGTGTACCTAGTAATCCTAAGATCTTTAGTGGTAACACAAAATTTTTGTGGATATACAGAACTAAAAGTGAAATTGCATCTCTCAGCTATGGCATCCAGCATTATCATCCAGTTATTATTAAGACATCGTAGATCTAAGAGAGCAGCAGAGGGATTACACCGGTTTTCTTGATCTGGAAAGCATGATGATGTTAGCACCCACCCGCTGGTATGAGAAAGTGAAGAGTTTATTTTCCAGTCCGGGGTATTCAGAGTCCTCAGGAATATCAAAAGCATATCCCCCCAAATCATATTTTTCTGAATTTAATGATATGATTCATATAAAAATGTTTTCTTTAAATCATTACCTAAACTAATTTTTTGTTCTACAATTATTTTGAAAGACATATGAAATGTAGTTGTTAATACATCTCCTTTTTTTTTTTTTTTCTTGACCAGTATGAAGCTCAGGCATGACTCAATTTACTCAAGCCAATCATTTAAGCAGATTATTTAAGACTTGGCTCAGGTCTGGCAGAACACAAATAAATATTACAATGTAAAATAAACATATAATGGATATTATTAGATCATGTCCAGCCATGGCTAATTTTGTGGTAGATTGTATCATAGTTGCTCCTATGCCCAAGAACGTTCTGAGTTTGTTGAAAACTTCTACAAGGTAAAGGAACAGGAATGTGTAAACGTGGTTAAATAAAACAATGGTTTTAACCTCCTCTTTGGATGTGTACCAAAGTAATGGAGGAAGCAATTACCACACCAGCTGACACACAAACATTGTTTAACAAATATGTACTCAGTGGATCGTTAATTAGTTTTCAGTGTATTGTTAATTCATTTTCAAAACATTTTCAAATGTTCTTGGATCTTAATCAAAAAGAGGTGAAAATTAGAAAAATGGAACAAACAGTATGTCCTTGGTGACGATAATGCCTGTGATAACTTTCCATTTAGTTGGCACTCACTAAGTGACTATTCAAGAAATCTAGTAAAAGATACCATACATCTGTCCAACCATGTGCTAAGAACTGGGATTACACAGGTGCCACCTTGGACACAGTCTACCCATGAGCCCACAAAGCTAATTGTAACATACGGTGTGAGGATGATGATAGGGAGAGGTGCCGGAGGATCCATAAAAAGAGGATTTAACCCAATGGGATGAAGGAAGAATAGCAGAGAGGAGTTGGAAAGGTTTGGGGAGTAAGGCCTGAGCCAAGATTTGTATAGCAGTTACCCAGGTAAAGGGCAGAAATAGAAGAGGGATGGAAGTAGAAGAAGATTCCAAAATAAGGGGATGATATGAAAAGAGGAACAGTCTGTTCAGTCTGGCTCAGTCTGTTAAACGTCCGACTTTGTTTCAGGTCATCATGATCTCACGGTTCATGGGTTCGAGCCCCGCGTTGGGTTCTGTGCTGACAGCTCAGAGCCTGGAGCCTGCTTCAGATTCTGTATCTCCCTCTCTCTCTGCCCCTCCCCCACTCACGCTCTGTGTGTGTGTCTCTCTCTTTCTCAAAAATAAAAAAGAAAGAAAGAAAGAAAGAAAGAAAGAAAGAAAGAAAGAAAGAAAAAGAAAAAAAGAGTCAGAAGCTCAACTGACTGAGTCACCCAGGTGCCCCAAGGCAATGAAGGATTTAAACAGGGGACTAATGTGGTTTGAATTGTATTTTGGTGACATCATTAAGACAATGATTAAGACAATCATTAAGACAGTTTGCATACCTTTGTGGTATTAAAGAAGGAAAAGAGGACAATTATTTGAGAGGCAAGATCTACACACATATAGCAATTGATTAGATGTTAGTTAGTGGAAGGTGAGTTTCAAGGAAAACTCCTGATTTCTAGCTAAGTGCATTATAGTACCACCAATCAAAACAGGAAACATAGAAAAACATGCCTGGGATAAAATCAATTTTATTTTGAATCCGTTGAATTTGGGATGCCATTGCCAGGCCCCGATGGGAATGTCTAGTAAGCAATTGGATATATGAGTCTATAGCTGAGGACGCGCTCTCTGTGGAATCAAGAGGTTTGGGAATTTCAATACAAGGGTAGTCACTGAAAACATTTGAAAAGGTGAGATTACCCAACAAAGATTTGTCAAGTAATGTATCCTAGGGAACATGGACATTTAGAGGTTATGTGGTGGTGGGGGGGGGAGTTGTGAAAGAGGCAAAGAACTGCAAAAGTATGAGAACCAGGAGGGTGTGATGTCAAGGAGCAGAGAGCCATGAAGGGTCAGTAAATAAAGACTTAATTGTTTCCATTGAATTTGGAAATACAGAGGTCATTCGTGAACTATGCCAGAATCATTTCCATGGAGAATTAAGAAAGCAAGCCAGATTGCAAGCAGTTGAGAAATGAATGGAAAATAAGATAGAAATGCTTTTCAGTCGAGAAGAAGAGAAAAGTCTCCATGGTGTATAGGGAGAAATGGAGACAACAGGGTACTTTTTTTCAGATCAGGGGCAAAGCCTAAATTTTGCCTAAGCAGAAGAAAGAAAAAAGAAAGAGTTGAAGATATTGGAGGTGGACATTTCAAAAGGCTAGGTGGTTTCTGGTGCATGTTCTCAATCCAGAAAGAAATATCTATATATCTGGAAATAGCTGTCTGTCTGTATCTATCTGTATCTATCTATCTATCTCTCTATATGGCCTAAGGTCCAAAGGTTGGCACAGTATATTGGCACATGTCGGCTAATTGAGATCGAGTCAATGGGACCAGGCTACCACATCTGAATTTCACATGTCTCCAGACTGGACTTGTTTGTTTTGTATGTGGTAAATATATTCTTGAAATTAAGAATGCCTTGGGCCCTTTCTTCTATCCTGCATTTGTGTGTGTTTGAGTGTGTTTCCATCTGACACATTAGCTCCCTCTCTTCTGTGTTGTTTCAATCTTTATAATATGTCTGGATCATTTTCACAACCAGAAAAATATTGAAAATATTTCCATTATGAACCTAACAAGAATCAATGGCCTGGAGAAGTTGACTGACTTCTGACTAAAATATCTGACTAAATTCAGTGGGTGGGGAACGGACAGTTTCTTTCTTGTCATAATAACATGGAAGGCACCAAATCCACAGGTAACATACACTTAAACAAGAAAAATATAGGGGCTCTTGGGTGACTCAGTCGATTGAGCATCCAACTCTTGATTTCAGCTCAGGTCATGATCTCACAGTTCATGAGTTTGAGCCCTGTATCAGGCTCTGGGCTGAGAGCACTGAGCCCCTGTGTCTCTCAAAATAAATAAATAAACTTAAAAAAAAAAACAGGAAAAATATATACAAACATTGAAAGCAAACAAATTCTGTGTATTCACTGGAAGTAGCCATTTTCAAATGTTCTATTATTTTGCATTATTTCTTTTTAGAGCCTATAAACAAACCTGTTTCTGGTAGTCTTATGTCCCCCAAATTTAAAACTCATCACAGTATAATTATGATAGGAAGAAACATATTATGAGAATTGAACAAGAGTAGAGTAGAAAATAGGTTAACAAGGGGCACCCGGGTGGCTCAGTCGGTTGAGCATCCGACTTCAGCTCCGGTCATGATTTCACACTCCATGAGTTTGAGCCCCGCGTCGGGCTCTGTGATGACAGCTCAGAGCCTGGACCCTGCTTCAGATTCTGTGTCTCCCTCTCTCTCTGCCCCTCCCCTGCTCATGCTCTGTCTCTCTCTGTCTCAAAAATAAATAAAAATACTAAAAAAAAAAATTTTTTTTAAAGAAAATAGGTTAGCAAACTTAACAACTGTCATATATTTGTGAGTATATATAATTGCTTACAAAGAAATCTGCTATTGGAAGCTAAGAGACATTGTTTTCAAAATCATTTGAATCATTGTAAAAAAATATTCAATAGCTCAATTACTGTGAACTATATATTAAACTACATTTCCAGTGTTTTCTTGGGCTATTCTTGGGCATTTAGTATTTTTCTTCATGTAATTGAAGATCATTTTAGCAATTTTTTAAAAGTTAAGTGTTTTTTGTATTAAATTAATATATTAACTTTAAATGTATTGATTTTTGAAATCTTGAGTCTTCCCATTGAAAAGCATTGCTTACATTTCCTATATTTTACAACAAGCATTGAAATTTCAGTCTTCTTCATGAAGGTTCTATCCATTTCTTGTTAAACGTATTACTTTTTTTAAGATTTTATTTAAATCCAAGTAGGTTAACATATAGTGTAATAAAGGTTTCAGGAATAGAATTTAGTGATTCCAAAGTTGTCTCTATTGTGCATGGAATTTTTTTTAAAAAATTTTAATGTTTTTTTAAATTTTTTTGTATAATGTTTATTTTATTTTTGAGAGAGAGAGAGAGAACATGAGCAGGAGAGGGGCAGAGAGAGGAGACACAGAATCCGAAGCAGGCTCTAGGCTCTGAGCTGTCAGCACAGAGCCCGACACGGGGCTCGAACCCATGAATCGCGAGATCATGACTGGAGCCAAAGTCAGACACTTAACTGACTGAGCCACCCAGGTGCCCCTATTGTGCATAAAATTTTATTTATTTTTTTTACTCTTTTCTTTTCTAGGACTAATGAAGATAATATGGGAGAAAAGAGGGAGAGGCAGAAAATAAATTTAATAAATGCATTCATAAATATAAGAATTTAAAATAACTATACTACATAATATTCGAGAAAGACAGAGGGTGTAATGATTGTAAAGATCCTGGGGTGGGAGTGTGATTCTGGCATTTAAGCATCAGAAAGAGGCTAGTGTGACCAGAGCAGAAGCAAGTGAGTGAGAGAGGAATAGGGGAGGAGATCAGAGTTGCTAGGGCATATGGGTCACTATGGGGTCTGTGGCTTCTCCTCTGAGACTGGTAGAATAAAAGCAAGCAAGTCAACCTTTCTTTACTGTAACACCTCAAGAAAACCTTTTTTTTTTTTTTAATGTTTATTTATTTTTGAGAGAGAGAGAGAGCGCGCACAGAGGAGGGGCAGAGAAAAAGGGAAACACAGAATCTGAAACAGGTTCCAGGCTCTGAACTGTCAGCACAGAGACCGATGTGTGGCTCGAACTCATGAACTGCGAGATCATGATCTGAGCCAAAGTCTGACACTTAACTGACTGAGCCACCCAGGTGCCCCTCAAGAAAACCTCTTGATGACTCATTCTATTCTTATTCTCCTGCACACAAGGCAGGAGGGATCTGCCCATGATTCAGTTTCTTCTTGGCTTTAGTATAGGAACCCTGGCTTCAGAGACTGATCCGGCCCAAGAGTTCATGGTCGTGCATTAGCTTCCACACCAAGGCCACTATGGAACACACTGCCTCAGTGGCCCACAGACTCCCATAAACGTCAGCTTCCATCTGACTCAGGAAGAACAGACACATAGGATTCGGTGGCAGAGGGAAGGGAGCTAATTCCAGTCATCACACTCCCAGAAGCTCCTGCTTCAGAACCCAAAACTATATTTATCTTGGTCCAATGGCACAATGTCTCTTTATTCTCACCTTCCCATATTTCAAAGAAATTGATAAAATAAAAAGCCACAAGTTAACACGAAGCAATTTCTATATCCCGATACGTAGCATTTATTGTTATTTTACGATGACTTTTGTATAACAGATCATATTGTTCAACAAACCTTACTTTATTGTAAGCAATAGGCAAAAAGGCTTAGCTGTTCACAACAAAACTGTAGTTGGACTCTTCGCAGAACTATCTAAGGTTGTGGAATCACTCTTGCTTGAAACAATGAGTATGAATGTGATTAAAACAACGAATATCTTTGCGGCACTTATTTGTTATACGTCATGCTAAATCCTTTATGCATGTGATTACCTCAGTCCTTCAAACAAGCCAGTGCGGCAAGCATTACTGACATTTTACTATTGCAAGGGAGGACATCTAGGGGGCACACGCCTGTCGAGTGGCAGGACTGATCTTGTCTGCCTCTAACCCAGGGGACCTAACATCCAGTCACTGTTTACAAAACCACCCAACAAAGGCAGAAGCACTCAAAGGCCACAGAACCTTTGCAAAGATATAAAGCTGTATTACAAAATCCTCGGTTCCAGGGGACCTGTTGAGACAGCGGGGCTGAGCAGTTCAAGACTTGTTTCGGTGAGCATCACACAGCTTTGTTTCAATGGAGAGCAGCATACAGGAGCAGCTGTCTGCTCTAATCTCTGCCAGGATACTCCAAGCCAAGAATTACATTTTTAGCTCAAGGGCACTGTCTCTCTTAGAGATGTAGTTCTAAATTGAGGGCATTAACTGAGCCTCTGCTTTTCAGTCTGTCTCCTGAACATCCAAAGGTATTATTTTGAAAAAAAAAAAAAAAAAAAAAAAAAAAAAAATGGTAAAGAACCAGAGAATCAATGTGCTATACTCAGCTTCTCAAATGACTGGTATGATTTCCTATCTTCATTATCAGCAGCAGCAGCAAGTAGCATTATTATAATCATTATTATAAGTATTTGTAGGCAAACTCTTTCTATGGTCAAAGTGTTAGGTATGATCTCTTGCACTAACAAGTGAACCTCTCTAGTCTTTCCTTCTTGGGTTAAACTGTTGGGAGCTGGGTGGAGGTGGGCAGGTCTGGAATCTTCTGTACAATGTACTGGCCTGGCACCCTTTGAACCCTGTTCGTGAGGTGGTCCTTTGAAACTTCTGGAGAGCTGTAATGATTGGAAAGTGGTATACTGAAGGAACATCATTTGTCCTCCTCTGAAAATTCTATTCCTTGTTTTTAGCACCAACACATTGCAATGCAAAGTTACTTCTATGTAATTCAAATACTTCAAAACAACTGGCCCTTTCTTCTTCCTAAATCTTTATTTTTCCAGTGTAAATATTTCTGGCTTTAGCTGCTTTTCAAATGAAGCTATATCCAGATGCATTCTCACTCTACTGACTCTTTAAGACACTTTACATTCTGCAGCTCTATTTGAGATGAGGCTCTGGGAACTAAATGATATTTCAGACACATTCTTTGCATTGCAGAGGACAGGTGAACTGCCTGGGACCTTCTTTGCTTGGACACTGGACATCTATCTGCTAATGTAGATTAAGTTTGCATGCACCCACGTGAGATGACTGAACCATACTGAGCGTGGAGTGTATGGAATCAGTTGGAATTTTGTTTATTTTGCGTGGATTTTGGCAGTTTACTAACTAGGGTTTTGTTTCTTTGTTTTTCAGTGGATGTCACGTGACATAGTGAAAAGGGCACCGGACTTAAAGTCAGAGTATTTGGATTCAATTCTTACAACAACATTCAAGAACTCATTCAACAACATACAACAAGCTCATAAATTTTTTATTTTACCTCTCTGTTTTCTCAGATTTAAGTTAAGCTTGATGAAGATTGAAGATAAAGTATACAAAAGGAGTTTCTGAAGACTTGTGTAATCATTAAGTATTGTTTTTTGTTGTTTTTTTTTTAATTTTTTTTTTTAATTTTTTTTTTCAACATTTATTTATTTTTGGGACAGAGAGAGACAGAGCATGAACGGGGGAGGGGCAGAGAGAGAGGGAGACACAGAATCGGAAACAGGCTCCAGGCTCCGAGCCATCAGCCCAGAGCCCGACGCGGGACTCGAACTCACGGACCGCGAGATCGTGACCTGGCTGAAGTCGGACGCTTAACCGACTACGCCACCCAGGCGCCCCAAGTATTGTTTTTTGAAAACTTAAAGTGAGAGTCTTTTCATGAACCCCTTTTGATTCCATCATGTGATTTTTGCCCAACTATTTCATTGCTAAAAGACTTTTGCCAAGAGATAGGGTTAGCAATTATATTATTTTAAAAATATACAAAAAATATGTTTGGACTATATTGAGAAGTAACTGGTGTTTTGTTCATGAAGAAGTAAAATTGCTTTTTTGCAAACTATAGTGATATCATTTATTTCAATCTCAGTTGGGGAAGTGAAGAATTATCCTGGTGTTCCGGGAAAGATGAGTGCCTGACTTTTTAAACAGAAATACTTCAAAGTCAGTTAATGCTTCTTAAGCAGAGATGGGCAGAGGGAGGAATGGGTGATGCTCTTAGTTCGTCACTGGTAGCTTCAAATTATGGTAATTAGACTCACTGGTCAAAGAATGTCAGACTCCCTTAAGATCTCAGGGCTGCAATTCTTGACAGTGTTTATTGTTTATCACAGCAAAACCAAGTTGCTTTGAGAACAACTTCCAAGTAGGGACTTATTGAGGGTGATAATCTCTTGTGACACAATGGCTACAGCTATGGCTTGACCCAGGCCAAAACGAAGCCAGGATGAGTGCTTTTCTAATGTTCCTGGAAGGCTGTGATTGTACCAAGGACACTGCAAAAACCCCTCCCTGCTTTGCCAAAGCCCATCAGCAGAGTAATGAATGCAGAGGTGTAGGCTAAAGTGCCCATGGCAGTAAAGAAAACCAGATTGTATTTTGTTCTAACGGCACAAATCGTGGTTTCAGAACTGTGAAAAGCCAAGCCTGAATGCTCTTCTGATGACGGATTACAAAGTAAGGAAGGACTAGTTTCAAGAACATAATGTGGGAGGAGATTATATTGTAGTCTGAGAGACATCAACAATAATAAAGATGACAAAACTCTTGCTTAAAGATTAGCAGATCTACTTAGAAAAGCTTTGGGTTTGTTTCTACTAGGTAGTCAAAAAAAGAAAAATCATGTTCCTCTCTCACACTCTCACATTCCTTATTCCCCATCCCTCCACCTTGTCACCACCCCCCTCAGTGAGGCTAACAAGCAAACTGAGATCCAGGAACAGGATGGTTCACAATGAGGGGTGCTATGTCTGCACAGCAGAAGAAATAGGTCTCTTCATGAAAACTACTAAAGAATTACACCTAAAGGAAACAATTATTTTATTAGTAAAGTTTCAGTGTACCTATGAATTTTAATACTTTTTTCAAAAATATTGTAAGAAAATGTAAGTACAGAAGTTGTGTTGAAATGTCGTATTTCACATGTCAGCATAGGAAGGAGAGTTAGAGATCCAAGATAATTTCTCTATAACTGAACAGTACCTGCTTTATTGGGCTTTCTTTCTTTCTTTTTTTTTTTTTTTTAAAGCCAGCCACCTACCATTCTCTACATCTTTGCCTATACGTACTAGAAAAGCATCCATACTTTCCTAAGATGACCAGCATTTCTATCACAGATGATTGACTCAGGGACTGTTTTCTGTCATGTGAATACAGAAGCAGAGAAAGCCAGACCTTAATAAAATAAATAAATCAAACAAAAAGAACAATAGAAAATACAGAGAGACAAGAGATGGAGAGAGCATTTACTTGTTTCCCCAAAATATTAGAGGTAGACCTAGTCGTTAGTTTCTGGGGTCCACACCATAACAATTAAATCAGAATCTTTGTGGATAGGGAGCCCAAACACTGATATTTTTACAAATCTTGCCAGGTAAGTCTACAGGGAAGCCAGCTTTGAGAACCATGGTTTTAGACAGTTGCGGAGGCCCAAATGCATCTACAATGAGGGCTTGAAAGATACCCCTGTATCTGTTCAATAAATAATTCTTAGTTGATGTACTCCACCAGAATTTTAAAATATATCGTAGGTGCCATATTTCATTAAAATATGTTTTAATGCTGGGGTGCCTGGGTGGCTCAGTCAGTTAAGCAACTGGTTCTTGGTTTTGGCCCTGCCATGATCTCATGGTTTAGTGAGTTCAAGCCCTGCATTGGGCTCTGCGCTGGCAGCACAGAGCCTGCTCGAGATTCCCTTTCTCCTTCTCTCTCTCTCTGCCCCTCCCCCATACATGCTGTTTCTGTCTCTCTCAAAATAAATAAACTTTATGGAAAATTAAAAAAAATTGTTTTAATGCTATGTTACATTTTGATCAGTTGTCTCGGAGAGACATTTACAGCACATTTCTGAATTGTCATTCCTTTGACCAGAGGTTTTTGTTTGTTTGTTTTGTTTTGTTTGCTTTTTTTTTTTTCAAAGGTAAACACCTTCAGTTTCAGGGTTACAAACAAAATATACGTAATTGTATTAGTTTAGTAGGAGTCTCAGTTTCATGGTTTTCAACACTGAGCATAAGAAACTGCAGAATTTCCCAGGTTCCATTGTCCAGAGATCAATGACTACAGTTACTTCCTAAGTGTTACCAGTTTCTGCAGATGTTCAGGAACATGATGTTTCTACCACCTCTATCTGCCTTTTAAGTAGGGAACATGTAAGTTTATAGAAAGGTGGACACCAAAAATTAATGAAATTTTTATTTTTTTTACATGAAAAGTACAATCTTCCAAGTGTTGATTTTGTCAGATTTTCTTAAAAACTTCTTTTGACTCCTTTTCCCCCCTTTGAAACCTTGAGCCAAATCTTTATTGTTTTTCTCATTCTTTGATGAGCTTTTCACATATTTCTTCTGGTATTTGCTATAGATTCTTGATATACACTTCATGCACTGCAAGATTCAATCTGGTTTGGACATAATTTCTTTTTAATTTCATTTCTATAAACCCCTTTCTCTTTAACTTGGTAACTTACTCGCTATATCCAAATTAAGAAGAAGCAATGTTCACATCACTCAGTTTTCTTACCTTAATGTCTTTCTTAATCTATCACTAAGAGAGATAGATATTTATGTTTGCAAAGGGCATCTTCACATAATTTAGATTCTGCCTGTTAACATCCAGCAGTTTGCTTAGTCATAAAGTAAAGGTAAGTATTGTAAATCCAAATATTTCCCTTGATTCAAATAATAAAAACAATCATAATTCCTTCATTCTGAGATGATGATGTTCACTTTTCTTACATTCATACCCAGGGGTCAGTTACTGTATTTCCTTCAACACTCGATGTGACTGTGTATCTGGCCATCTGCATGGTTGGCCAACATTCTCTAGAAGTCAGAGTGGTTTCCATCACAGTCAACTGATTTTGTACACTGTATTAGTTTGTTTGATTGGTTAGTCATTTTTGTATAGTATATTTCAATTCTCTGGAATCTGTCATAAAACAGAACAATCAAAATTTGTTTACTAAATTTTTAATATATATATTTTTAGAACTCAACAAATGGGGTCATACCAAATTTTACTTCTTTTACCAAAATGGTCATTTAGCAGCCCTACATTTTGGTTTTGCTATCATTGCTTTTAATGGATTCATTGGAGTCCATTGGAGTGGACTTAATGGAGTAATTGCTAGCACTCCAGAATTAATCTTTCCTCTTCCCTCTGTTTTAACGGTGTCTTCCTCTTTCATTGACTGAAATTTCTCTTTTGGTGCCATTCAATGAGTCAAACATTTATGGATATCTGCAAACCTTTCATTTTTTGTTTATTTTTTTAGGAGATCAAGAATCCTTTGATTAAAAGGTGGGGAATTCTTTTGTTTTCTTATAGGTGGACAGATTCACTGCTTCCAAACAGCCAAGAAGAGTAATGTATCCAAAGTAAGGAATGTTTTAATGTACTCTCACACTGGGAGGAAATATTGTTTTGTAAATTTGACAGACATTTTTGATTCTATCAGCTCAGAAATGATGGCCAGGTAATCTGAAAAAGTATAACACAGAATTAATCAAACCAGGAGCTAGAAAGATTCAAAAGAGAAGTTTCTTTTCCATGTTGCTGAAAAGTTTCATTTGAATTACTATTCAGTTGTGAAATCTTCAACAAGTACTTATTAATTGGCTAAAGTGCCAGGATTATACTAATTCATGGAGATTCAGATGTGAAGAAACTGGGCTGGGGTGCCTGGCTGACTCAGTAGGCAGAGCATGAGACTCTTGACCTCAGGGTTGTAAGTTCCAGTCCCATGTTGGGAGTAGAGATTACTTAAAAATAATAATTAAAAAAAAATCTTATAAATAAATAAAAGAAACTTTGCTGATAGGAGCTTCAGTCTTAAATCATCAAAAGTTTCTTTGAAAGAGGAGCATTGGCATTATGTCAATGACAAATAAGAATAAAGATTTAACGGTTTGTCACAGATCAAACTGGAACTTAAATGTTTGTATTCTTTTTTTGGTGTTTTTTTCCAAAACATAAAGATGTAATTTTGTTGTAATTTACAAAAATCTATTGTCAAGACTGTAAATGAAATTTAAAGCAGGGAAGAAAAAATAATTTTTTTAATGTTTATTTATTTCTGAGAGAGAGAGAGAGACACAGTGTAAGCAGGGGAGGGGCAGAGAGAGAGGGAGACACAGAATCCGAAGCAGGCTCCAGGCTCTGAGCTGTCAGCACAGAGCCTGATGCGGGGCTTGAACTCACAGACCGCGAGATCATGACCTGAGCCGAAGTTGGACGCCCAACCGACTGAGCCACCCAGGTGCCTCAGGAAAGATAAATTTTCAACTGATACTATTCAGATTCTATTCTCTTTAGCTTAAATAATTTATAGTTTGAATTAATGTAACTTGGTTGCTTATTTCATAAACTTCCCCAAGCAAGTAACAGTCATTTTAACTAGGGGTGCTCCTCTTTACTTCCTTACTTTGATTCATTCTTTTGTTCTGCAAATAATTTAGTGCTAGTTATGTGTCAAGCGCTGTGCTTGGCTTAGCTCAGACTTCTTCCAAATTAATGAAAGAATCAGCACAGATTTTCTGCAGCCCAACTGGATAGTCTCTCCACTAGTCTCTCCACGAAACTTCTGCACTTGTTTTCATCTTCTGGTACATCTGACAGGTACACTCCATACAAATTAAACTGAAAGTCAGGAGGTCTGTTGGATGTACTCTTATGAAGCTATAGTGTTCTCCTCTTGTGGTGTTGTTCAGTACACTTCTCATGCATTCAGAAATCTTAATTCTTTGGTCCAATAGGCATGTATTATCTCCCTCCACTGTAAAATGATGGACTACTATTTCCAAAGTCTTTCTCATACAATTCAATGAACACATCAATGTACTAACCTTTTTTCTTTAAGTTATTTATTTGGAGAGGGAGAAAGAGCACACTTGGATTGGGCATGGTATAGAGGGGGAGAGAGAGAGAGAGACTCAAGCAGGCTCTGTGCTCTCAGCGCAGAACCTGACACAGGGCTCGATCTCACAAAGCGTGAGGGCATGACCTCAGCCGAAATCAAGAGTTGGCTGCTCAACTGACTGCGGCCACCCAGGCGCCCCATCAATGTACTAATTTAATGAGACTTGTTTTCTTCAAATTGTCTTGTAGATTTACATTTTTATTGAAATATGAGCCTTAAAGACACTTTACAACTGTCTACTGCTGGACAAACTATTTAGGCTACCTCTCTGTGTCACATAGCCTCTCTGTTCCCTGTCCTTCCTCTGCCCTTCTCTACCAGAAAGTGTAGCAAGATTGAGGTATTTTTGAAAAATGGAAGATAACAGTAATCCCATTTTTTTTCCTTTACAGGTCAAGGATTTCGATTTCTTTTTGCTTTTCTTTGTAGATATGGTATATTCACCTAACCCCTGGAGCTTAGTAGAGGTGGAAAAGTATTAATGTGGAAGAGATGTGAAACTAAGAACTGATAATGAGAGTGACTAGCATCCCATAACACAGAGGTGCAGTGGGAGCAAGTGGAGGCTAGTTGGGAAGCAGGCAGGAATTATTGCATTATTAAGGCCACGAGGGAAATTTCCATCACCTATATGCAACCCAGAGTCTCTTTTACCCATGGCTTCCTACATGTAAGACAGAGAACACATGTTTCTGAATCAGGTTTGTTATTCCTGTTTTTTTATACATTAAAAAAAAATGTTTTTTTCAAGTTTAGTGCTTTCAAATGGAGGCATTACCCCACTATTTGTCCCTTAGTTTGATTTCCAAGGAACCCAAAGAGATGGCTCAGGATAATTTTATTTTTTTTTTATTTTTATTTTTTTTATTTTAAATTTTTTTTTTCAATGTTTATTTATTTTTGGGACAGAGAGAGACAGAGCATGAACGGGGGAGGGGCAGAGAGAGAGGGAGACACAGAATCGGAAACAGGCTCCAGGCTCTGAGCCATCAGCCCAGAGCCCGACGCGGGGCTCGAACTCCCGGACCGCGAGATCGTGACCTGGCTGAAGTCGGACGCTTAACCGACTGCGCCACCCAGGCGCCCCAGGATAATTTTAAAATATCTGTTGAATGAAATGATAACAGAATACCAATTTGATGTGTGCTTCAACTCTCATTTTATTAGAACTCCAAAGGTTGAATTTATTAGCTTTCCAAATTATGTGTGAGTATGAGCTTATATTCCTCACTGTGTAAATTCAACTCCAAATCTTCTGTAACTTTTTTAGTTTTCTGGCTCTAGATTCTCTCTTCCTGCAAAACATCTTGTGGACTTGTTTGTTTATAGAGAAATATAAATATTTTTAATATTTATTTTAATGTTGATTTATTTATTTGCAAGTGAGCGAGCGGGGGAGGGACAGAGAGAGAGGGAGAGAGGGAGAATCCTAAGTGGGCTCCATGCTGAGCTTGATCAGTGCAGGGCTTGATCTCAGGAACCAGATCATGACTTGAGCTGAAATCAAGAGTTGGAGGCTTAACGAACTGAGCCACCCAGGTTCCTTGAGATATATTTTTTTAAAAATCACCCCATGTTTTTTAGTATAATTTTACTTCAGTAAGATTGAAATTCTCTTTCTTCTTGATAAATCATTTTTATTTGTGCTTCCTTTAGGTGATATTGAAATAATTCTGATTAGGGTTTCATGTGTTGCCCCAAACACTTCAGTCATTCTTTTCCATTCTTTATTGCTGTATTCTTGAAGATGCAACCCACTTTCCACTTCATGTATCAAAGAAAATTTGAATAGATGGTATAAATGAGTTCAAGCTTTTTTAAGTTTTTTTTTTAAATGTTCATTTTATTTTTGAAAGAGAGACAGAGTGCAAGTGGGAAGGGGCAGAGAGAGAGGGAGACACAGGATCCAAAGCAGGCTCAGGCTCTGAGCTGTCAGCACAGTGCCTGATGCGGGGCTTGAACTCAAAAACCGCAAGATACGACCTGAGCCATGCTCAGGTTGGCGAAGTTGGTGCTCAATCAACTGAGCCACGCAAGCACCTTGAATACAAGCTTTTAAAATCATATAAACTACATCCATGGGCACAAAATAACATGTAAATGTTTCTTTGAAACCACCGTCAATTATATTTTCAACATCATAGAACATGTGAACATTCAGAAAACTAGTGAAAGGCAAACTCTCCCAATTTCCACAGAGAAAAAAAGTGCAATATTGACTTATAGAAATCTTACACACACACACACACACACACACACACACACACGTTCTATTTTAATTTTCTCTGGTTGCTTTAACAAATTGCCACAAACGAGATCACATTAAATAACAGAATTCTATTCTGTCACAGTTCTGGAGGCTAGAAATTTGAAGAAAAGGTGTTATTAAGGTTGATTCATTCTTGCAGACTCAGAGGAAGAATCACTTCTATACCTCTCTCCTGGCTTCTGGAGGTTGCTAGCAATCCTTGGTGCTCCTTGGCTTTATAGACACATCACTCCGATCTCTGCCTGCATTGTCACATGGTGCTTTCCTTCGTCTGTCTCTGTGTTCCAATTTCTCTCTTCTTATAAGGCACTAGTCATTGGGTTAGGACCACTCCAATTTAGTATGGTTGCATTTAAATTTTTTTGTCAATGTTTATTTTTGAGAGACAGAGAGGGACAGGCGTGAGCAGGGGAGGGGCAGAGAGAGAGGGAGACACAGAATGTGAAGCAGGTGCCAGGCTCTGAGCTGTCAGCACAGAGCCCAATGCAGGACTTGAAGTCATGAATTGTGAGATCATGACCTGAGCCAAACAAAGTCAGATGTTTAACCGACTTAGCCACCCAGGCGCCCATAGTATGGTCTCACTTTAATTTGATTACATTCATAAAGGCCCTATGTCCAAGTAAGATCACAGGCACAAGTACCAAAAATTAGGGCATTAAGATCTTTTAGGGGGATACAATTCAATGCACAATACACTACAATATCAATTTCAGGCAAATTTATAGTATTATTTTTTAAATAATAGAATGTGAGCATTTAGCAAAAGGAGTGGTAAACAACATTAACAATTTTGTGTTCTCAAATATCAAACTTATGAAGTGGACACATTTTCCTTTCCTGCTTGTTACTATAGAGAGATCATGGGACCACCATGATGAACATTGTTTTTAACATACATGTAGCACAAATGTTCATTTTAATTGCTTTGGGCAAGAAAGAAAAAAGTGGCTATATAACAGGACAGTCTAAGTGGATTTTTAGCTGGTTGAACAATTATCAAAAGTATTAATTACCGAATTTCTTTCATCCTGAAATTAGCCTCTAGTGGTAACTTAGCAAATTCTTTATTTATCCCAGCAGTTGTATCAGTGACATAAATGTAGACGTTAAAAAAGTAGACATAAAAAAGTCAATGTATATGACAAAATCTAAGAAAAAAGCTAACACAAAAGGTTAACAAAATACAGATTCAAATTAACCTTAATAGGCTACCTCTAATTTTAGTCATAAAGCTGTGGACCTAAATGGATTTAATGAAGAAAATGAAATTATATAGGCAAAATACAAGTTTCTCTTTCTAAAATAAAAAGTCGGTTGCCCGTACAGACTCTATATCTATAGCTTTAAAGAGCTGGTTTGATGATACTGTCTATAAATGGCTAACCACATTGTGTTCTTAAATTGCCATTAAATGAGTTTCTGGGTGAGACCCCCCTAAATTAGCCCTAAGTCAGCAGGTAAGATTCCAAAGAGAGCAAAAAAACTTCCATTATGTGCACTCTGGAGAGAAACAATTTCATTACAAGGATTTCTGTTTTTACTGACTTTTCCTGGTTAATGTGCCAGAGAAGTCAGTTTGAAACACAACATTTGTAACAAGTCCATCCATAAGGAGAAATCTGACAATGAGAAACTTTACCCTGAAGCATATTGTTGCTGGCATCCTGTTCGTATCTAATGCTGCACACGAATAGAAATATTTCCAGTTGTACAAGTACTCTCTTTACACTGATTAGTTGGAAGGAAAGTTCATTTTCATGGTCAATGTTATAATGTATGAACACTGTAGGGACCATGGAGTACTCTGACTCCAAAATTTTTGAGAGTAGCTAGGAGGATGATCATTGAAATCTGGGCAATTCACCTAATATTATTTGCTGGCAAAAAAAAAAAAAAATCAAGGAATACTTTAGTTGCTGGGAAAAGCCTTTCTCCACCATGCTCATATCCTTCCACCCCCAACTTCAGCCCACTCTCATTTTTTAAAAAATGTTTATTTGTTATTGAGAGACAGAGAGAGATAGAACGTGAGCGGGGGAGGGGCAGAGAGAGAGGGAGACACAGAATCTGAAGCAGCCCCAGGTCTGAGCTGTCAGCATAGAGCCTGACTTGGGGCTAGAACCCATGAACCGTGAGATCATGACCTGAGTCGAAGTCCGACACTTAACTGACTGAGCCACTCAGGTGCCCCAGCCTACTCTCATTTCTTATGATTTTTGTTTACTCTTTTGTTAAAATTCTTTGGGTTCCATTTCCCTTATATCTTATGCATAGACCTTACTGGACTAAAGAACGGAGGTCAGGAAATAAAAGATCATCTACCAAATACTAATAAGTAAAATTTCTGTCGTATACAATGAAAAGACAGACTCCAGGGTCACTAATGTTGGGGTTCAATCACCACAAATATACTAGAAATGGTTACTATGCCCATAAAGCTAACATAATTGGGCCTCAATAATAGGGTCCTATTGATATTTCGTTGTGTTACACAGTATCAGACCAACTATTAAAAAGTAATTAATAACTCTAAGGAAGCTAATCTCAATGTAAGGAATCTGCAATCATGAAAAAATAGAAGTAGCAAAAAGAAAGAGCGTTCAGTCTTCAGAAGAAAATATTTAAGGAAAAGTGGATAGCAATTTACAAAAACTTAAAAGGCTATTGAATTAAAGGAAGAAATATATTATCTTTTGGAACAAAAAGTAGAAGCAAGCAAAAACAAAGAATGTCTTGTGGATATAGATTTTAATAAAAAGAACTTTATAACAGTTTGGTTTCTCTAGCAATGAAATACTTGAAAATGTTATGAGTCTGTGAGAGTTAGAATTTCAGTAATGATAAGTTAGCTTGGGGGCACCTGGGTGGCTCAGTCAGTTGAATGTCTGACTTTGGCTCAGGCCATGATCTCGCAGTTCATGAGTTTAAGCCCCATATCGGGCTTGCTGCTGTCAGCACAGAGCCTCCTTAGGATCCTCTGTCCTCCTCTCTCTACCCCTCCCCCACTTGGCTCACTCTCTCTCTCTGTCTCTCTCAAAAAAAAAAAAAAAAAAAAAAGATACGTTAGCTTGTACTGGAATAACTATCCCATGGATAATAATGAACCTGAAACAATTACTTGAAGACATTGGAGAGCTGTCAAAAGCAGTCTAAAACTGTTGAGGATTTGACCAGTAAAAGAAGAGAATTATAATAACTGAGTGAGATCCATGTTTATACAGCCATTTCCCTGTGGACAGTCCCCAGTCCTCAGGTGCAGGGCAGCTACAACTCAAGTAGAATCTTCAGTTTTATTGACTTGTGATGTCAGTGAAGAGATTTCAGGCTGCGCATTGAGGGTAATATCAGAAAGTAAGGTGATACAGAGGGAAGAACATTAACATTCGCCTGTAAAAAACCCTATAATTCTTGACTGACCATTGAACTATACATGTGCTGGGGAGTCCCCAGTGATGACAGCAGAAAGTAACAGCTGAAAGGACTGGACAGAGGTTTCTTTTGCTGTTCAGTGCCAGGAAATAGAGTTTGGAATATGAGGACTGCCAAGGATAGTGGGGCTTGGTAAAACCTTCAGACATTTGATAGACTGGCCTTAACACAGTATAAACCAAAGGTCCAGGAGTTAAAGATGATCTGCCTTCAGCTACATGTCTGAGAACAATTAATCCTTTTCAGAGAAAGAAGACAAAAATCAGAAATTCTACAATAATTATCCACAATATCCTATACACAATAAAAAATTAATATACATCCTAAGAAACAGAAAATTGTGGCTATGTCAAAAAAAAAAAGGTACCTATGCAAATAGATCCCAAGGTGAAACAAATATTGGAACAGAGTAGTAAACAGGTATTATAAATATGTTCAATAATTTAAAGAAAATGATGGTCAAAATGAATGAACAGGTGTGAAATCTCAGCAGGTACATAGAAGCTGTGAAAAAGAACCAAATAGGAATACAAGAACTGAAAAATGTAATATCTGTAATGAGCTTAACAACAGATTGAAATAAGGCCAGTAAATTATGAAAAGCAGACCATAGAAATTATTCAATTTAGGGGCGCCTGGGTGGCGCAGTCGGTTAAGCGTCCGACTTCAGCCAGGTCACGATCTCGCGGTCCATGAGTTCGAGCCCCGCGTCGGGCTCTGGGCTGATGGCTCAGAGCCTGGAGCCTGTTTCCCATTCTGTGTCTCCCTCTCTCTCTGCCCCTCGCCCGTTCATGCTCTGTCTCTCTCTGTCCCAAAAATAAATAAACGTTGAAAAAAAAAATTAAAAAAAAAAAAAAAGAAATTATTCAATTTAGAGAGAAAAAAATTGGGGGTGCCTGAGTAGCTCAGTCGGTTAAGTGTTGGATTCTTGATTTCGGCTCAGATCGTGATCTCATGGTTCGTGAGATAGAGCCCTGCACTGCGGCTCCGTGCTGACAGCCCAGAGCCTGCTTGGGATTCTCCCTCTCCTCTCTCTCTGCCTCTCTTCCCATGCTCTCTCTGTGTCTCTCAAAAAAAAAATAAACATTTAGAAGGAGAGAGAAAAAAAATCGGAAAAAAGTAAATAAAGTCTTGGTGACCAATGAAGTAACAGTAAGTAGTCTAATATACATTTAATTGAATTCACAGGAGGAAAGGAAAGAACAAGAATCAGTTTGGGAAGTAATTTAAAGGAATTATGGTTGAAAGTTTAACTACTATCAACCTATCTATCTATGACACTCAGAGGAAACTAAGTAGGATAAATACAAAGAAAACCACACATCATAAACTAACTGCAGAAAACCAAAGCTGACACATTTCATCTCAAAAATCAGTAATACGAATCCCATCAGATAAAATGGAGGTTAAAACTGTAAATTGTAGGGGAAGAAAAAAAAATCTGTTCACCCAAAATTCTATATCCAGTGAAGATACCATTAAAATGTATATAAAATAAAAATATGTTTAACGTTTATTTATTTTGGGGACAGCGAGAGACAGAGCATGAACGGGGGAGGGGCAGAGAGAGAGAGGGAGACACAGAATCGGAAACAGGCTCCAGGCTCTGAGCCATCAGCCCAGAGCCTGACACGGGGCTCGAAGTCACGGACCGTGATATCGTGACCTGAGCTGAAGTCGGACGCTTAACCGACTGAGCCACCCAGGCGCCCCAAAATAAAAATATTTTTAAATTAAAAAAGCTGAGCGAATTTGTCTGGAGTTGTCCTATACTACAAGAAATAACCAAAAGAAATTCTCCATCCCAAAGGGAAATGAGGTAAGTCTCTATCTACAAGAAAAAATGAAAAGCAAAAATTATACATATGTGAGTAAATATAAAAGTTACCTTTTTCTTTTCTCAATCTCTGTAAAAGACAGCTGACTACTTTATCAAAACATAACATTTTATTCTGAGGTCTATAATCTGTGTGCAGGTTAAGCATGAGAGCAGTGGCACATAGTGTTGAGGAACCAAAAAGCCCGGTTGCAAATTTCTTAATTTTATATGAAGATGTACAATATTAACTCTAAGATGGTGGTGATTTAAGAACAACCGGTACAAACAAAATAATACAAAGAGGTGTAGCAAAGGAGGAGAGCAACTCTAATAGGATTAGTACAAAAGAATAATGAATTTGTCATCACTCGAAGTATTCAAGTAGAGATATCATTTGATTAGGAATTTCAGAAAGACAAGGGTTTGAATCATTTTTATTCCCCTCAAAACTTCTGATTTGGGCACAAGACACACTTTCCATTATTTCTCCCTCCCTCCACCTCAAATCAGTGTGTTTCACAAGGCATGTCTTGCTTTTGAATTGTTTGTCATCTTTCATGTGGCCATTGTGGATATTTGCATTCATAAGCTCAATTTCTCGACCACTCTTGTGAATTTAGAACAAAGCTAATAAATAGTGTTATATTTTGCTGTAGTTTTGGCACTAGTTTCTTTTATGCTTTCCATGTGGCTTTCTTTCTGTATTTATGTAATGCCTTGTGCAATGATTACTGAGAAATACAATATGAACTTTTAAAATCTATTCTTACATGCATAGTAACAAAATAGCATACATACAAAAGAAAATGGAAAATTCCAGAACTCCCCTCCCATATGCCTTCCCCTTTCCAAACTTCTCCCATAGTGGAGCACTGCCAAGTACTTCTCAGTGCTTAATGTAATTCACTTCTGCCCAGTTCTGAATTTTTTTTTATAACGTTAGGGGCCTTTAGACTCCCCTAGCTCCAGTCAGTGACTTGTTCTCCCCAGGGACCACCACAAACCTGAACCCTAGGAGTTTCAAAAAAAAAAAAAAAGCATTGTGCCTAACAATGGTAATTAACAAATGGCATTTTTCTCCAAAGGTCAGAAAACTAGGCAACCCTGCTCCCCTCCCCTCATTCCCGGACTCCCTCCCTCCAACATCAAGTTGGCCTCTTCCAAACCTGTGGAAAAGAAAACAAAATGCCTGGGACGGCACTGTGTTTCCAGCTAGTATTGCATTGCCAAGGCCAATTCTCCAAGCCAAGGGTCTGGGGGTGGGAGCAGATGCAAATTAACAGGCTCTTGCGAAAGAGCCTTTCCATGCTCTGTAATCTCGGTCAGGAAAACTCTTCCTCACAGGCTGTGGAACCTGCGTCTCTGATTAGATGCAACCTTCGACTTGCCCTTACCTTTCTCTTCCCCTCACTCTAGAGCTGCGGCAACCTTTCTCCCCGGGTCCCCCTCCCTCTCCTTTCTCATTCGGAAGCCCACGCCTCCCGGGACCACCGACCCGAGGCGCCGAGCGCGGAGCGCGGGGGGCGGGGTCGGAGGCCCGCGCGGCCGCGCGCCCCGGGGGAGGGTCCGGGCGAGCCGGGACCACGCCCCCGAGCCCCGCACCGCCCCCTCCCCTTCAGGCTTTAGTTTGTTTTTAATTTGGAAAGCCCTCCTCTTCCTGCCCCCTTCCTCCGCTCCTCCTCTTTCCTCGGCTCCGCTAGGAAAGTTAGACCCCGGCCCGGCGTCGCGGGTGCCGAGCGGACGGCGGGCCCGGCGGTGAGTGGGCCTGCAGGGCGGGCGAAGAGCGGGGTCCCGGCGGTGGGCGCCGAGCTGCGTGGCGGGGGGTGGCGGGGCCTGCGGGCGTCCTGGGCTGGCCCTCGGCGGCCCGCTGCGCGGCGCGCTGCTCCCGCAGGTGGCGCGGGATTGCGAAGCGCCTCTGCCGCCGCGAGAGGAGGCGGGACAAGCAGAGACCTCTTTCCAACCCTGAGTTGGGGCTCGGGACCCCTGGACCTTAACGTCTGCCGCATTGGTCCCGGGGTGAAAGCTTTCGAGTGGGGAGACCGTTGTGCCGCAGCAATAACGCGCTCTGGGAGAGCTGGCTGCGCTTCCCGGCCCTCCCTGGCCCCTTTCTAGCTGCTCCTGCGGGAAGAAGGTGCGTTGCCCGGGTCTCTCTCGCCACCCGCGGGTCTCTGTACCTCAGGCCGGGTCCTGCCTGATCAGGCTCCCGTTGCCGCTCTCGCAGGCATTCCCTTGGCGCAGCACTCACGGAGGCTAGGCTGGTTCGCAGGTGAAGGGTTTTGTAGTAACTTCGCACGTTTGGCGGGCAGAGTGGCGGGGGTTGCAAAAGAGGACCCTTCTCTCATTGTAAAAATGCGGGCTCACTGGGGAGATGTAATTTATTTCGGGGTGTACTTGCGTTGTTTCTGTAAAGTGAAACGTTTATGTTTTAAGACAGATTTTTCTTTCATTTATTTTCTGGTGTTTTTATCTTCCCTTAGAATCAACAACTTGAGTTTTTAATTTTATATTGCATATTTAAAAATGTAGGTGCCATGGGGCGCCTGGGTGGCTCAGGTCGTGATCTGGCAGTTGCTGAGTGAGTTCCAGCCCTGCCTCGGGCTCTGTGCTGACAGCTCGGAGCCTGGAGCCTGCTTAGGATTCTGTGTCTTCCTCTCTCTGTTCCTCCCCTGCTCGTTCTCTGTCTCTCTCTGTCTCTCTTTCTCTCTCAAAAATAAACATTTAAAAAAGGTATAATTTCTCTAAGAGAATATATAAATTAGATTCCTGATTTTTTTTTTTTTTTTTTTGGTTTCTAAATCAACTGTTCAGTTCATGTGGAAAAACAGTATGTATACCTTACTGTATGATAAAAGGGATAATCAAAGCTATAGTGCAATGGAATAGGGACTAGACCAGAAAAATCGCTGAAACTACAGAGACAGATTTAAGCGTAACGGAGTGCTGCCATTTTATAAAACATACATTTCAAATCTGGTAGTGGGGAAGAAATGACATGTAATTAATTGATCATGCTTAAATAATCAGGTATTGGGGAAAACTCATAATAAAACTGGAACAATCTCTCATTCTTTGCACACACATGTAATCTAGATGACTCACTAATTTGAATCTGAATGTGTGAAACCTGAAAGTAAAAGAAGAAAACCTGAATGAATAGTTGTAAGCATAGCATTTGGGGAAAACATTTTTTGAGGTTAATACACAAACCTGCAGCCTGTTTAGGAACATGATTCTTTTTACGAACATTTGCACGCAGAAAACATACAAATTGGGGCGCTGTTAACAGAAAAAGAACTAATTATGCTAATATGCCTAGAACTCTCATTAATGACTTTTAAAATCAACAACCCAATTTGACTATACAGAGTCCTTCAAAGCAAGAGAAATGCAAATGAGAAGCTATATGAAGACTCGGCCAGGCTAATTATCAGAAAAAGTGCAATTAAAGTAAGACAGTTTTTGCACATTTTACTGATTTTGAAAGTCTGATAATACTCAGTATTGTTGATAATGTGCTGAGAGAAATACACTCTAACAAACTCTTAATGGAAATATATTGATAAAACTTTTTAATGGTGATAGCTATTAAATTTTTCTTTTTTTATTAAAATGGTTTTTAATGTTTATTTTTGATAGAGACAGAGCATGAGTGTGGGGAGGGGGGTCAGAGAGAAAGGGAGACACAGAATCTGAAGCAGGCTCCAGGCTCCAAGCTGTCAGCCCAGAGCCTGACGTGTAACTTGAACTCACAGATTGTGAGATCCTTACCTGAGCCGATGTTGGACACTTTACCGACTGAGCCACCCGGGTGCCCCTATTAAATTTTTCAAATATTCATTCACTTCTTGGAATTTATCATGCTGTTCAATGTACAAATAAATGTGTCAAAGATGTTCAGAGTAGTGTTTCTAATAACAGAAAACCTGGAAACAATTTCATAACTGTTGATTGGGATTTGGTTACATAATTTATGGTATATCCAAAGGAGGGATAATGTGTAAAGTAGAAATATGTCCAAAGTATATTATACTTTGGAACACAAAAAACAATTGGAAACACAGTATGTATGTGTGTGTATATATTTGTGTGTGTGTGTATACACATATATATAGAATACATATACAGTAACATTTTTCTACATAATAATTTATATTTTGCATATTCATGTTTTCTTTTTCTTTCTTTCTTTTTTTTTTTTTTTGAGAGAGAGATAGAGAGAGACCCTGCAGGTGCGTGTGCCCCTGCTTGTGTGGGGTGGGGTGGGGAGAGAAGAAGAGGGAAGAGGGAGGAGCAGAGGGAGAGGGAGAGAGAGTTTTTAAGCAGGCTCCATACCCAGGCTAGATCTCAGGACCATGATTTCAAGACCTGAGCCAAAATCAAGAGGCGGCCACTTAACCGATTGAGCCACCCAGGTGCCCCCTTTTAGTTCTATAATGTATACATGTCTAAAGAAAAATGATATTGTAGTAGGAAAAATTACAAAATAATAAAGATCCTGAAAGTGTAATTAGTAATTTATATAGAATCATTCCTTTCTGGATATATTGGTTGTCATTCAATGTAGAAAAAACATATTTTCCTTCACAGAGTTTTCTATATTGTTCTCTTCATTTACTTCATTTTTGAATGCCCCTTTTCAGCTTCTTCCTTTGAAAGTGCCTTCCTTGGGGCGCCTGGGTGGCGCAGTCGGTTGGGCGTCCGACTTCGGCCAGGTCGCGATCTCGCGGTCCGTGAGTTCGAGCCCCGCGTCGGGCTCTGGGCTGATGGCTCGGAGCCTGGAGCCTGTTTCCGATTCTGTGTCTCCCTCTCTCTCTGCCCCTCCCCCGTTCATGCTCTGTCTCTCTCTGTCCCAAAAAATAAAAATAAACGTTGAAAAAAAAAATTTAAAAAAAAAAAAAAAAAAGAAAGTGCCTTCCTTTATCTCCATCCCTAATGTTGAGTGCTATGATGTTTCCTAGAGGCATATAACTAAAAACTTTTGCCCGAGGGATTTCACAGCCTGTTAACTTTTTTGTAAACAAAAATGCAGAAATGTTCCTGTTCTATCTATGTCAGCATTGTATTAAAATTAAAATTATCCTTTATAGTACTTCAGGATGAGAGAGATGCTTAAAAAGAAAAATAAAATCGGAGTATAAAAAGTAAAAACGTATGGCAAAAATACAGAAAAAACAAATGACAAATTTGGGAAGAAAATTCATAAAGTTCTAATACTATTCATATAAATAGCAAAAAGATCTTTAAAAAATAGCAAACAGAAAAATGGAGAAATGACCATTGGACAGTTCACAGAAATGGAGATAAAAATTACTTTTAAACATAAAAACTTCTCAACTTCCTCATAAGATTTGTAAAATAAAATGTTTTTACCTTTCAGATTGGCAATAACAAAAATATTGTTAAAACATCATACTAGGGGGGTGCCTGGGTGGCTCAGTTTGTTAAGCATCCGACTTTGGCTCAGGTCATGATCTCACTGTTCATGCGTTTGAGCCCCGCATCGGGCTCTGTGCTGACAGCTCAGAGCCTGGAGCCTGTTTCGGATTCTGTGTCTCCCTCTCTCTCTGCACCTCCCTTGTTCACGCTCTGTCTCTGTCTCAAGAATAAATAAACATTAAAAAAAAAATATCATAGTAGGAATCTTAACACATTTTTGTCTCGCATGTGAATGGATTCAAATTCTTTGGAGTACTGTTTGACAATGCATGTCAAAATAAAATGCACAAAATTTGAGCCAGCAGCTGTGCTTCCAGGAATTTAATACACAGGTATACAAAGAAGTATATATCAGCATGTTTTTAATCACATATATTTGGAAACAATTTAAATTTTCATCATTAATAGGCCAATTAAAATGGTTACCAGAATGGAAGCGTATGGGGGTGGGGCATGAAACAGATAATGGGGATTAAGGAGTCCACTTATGATGAGCGCTGGGTGCTGTTTGGAAGTGTTGAATCACTGTATTGTACGTCTGAAACTAATATAACACTGTATGTTAACTAACTGGAATTTATTGTATTTATTTATTTTTTTAATGTTTATTTATTTTGTAAAGAGAGACAGAGTGTGAGTGGGGGAGGAGCAGAGAGAGAGGGAGACACAGAATCCGAAGCAGGCTCCAGGTTCCAAGCCATCAGCACAGAGCCCGATGGGGGGCTCGAACTCAGGAACTGCGAGATCATGACCTGAGCTGAAGTTGGATGCTTACCGACTGAGCCACCCAGGCGCCCCATGGAATTTAAACAAAAACTTGAAAAAAAATGGGCCAATTAAGTAAACTGTTGTTGGGCGCCTGGGTAGCTCAGTCGGTTAAGCATCTGACTTCAGCTCAGATCATGATGTCATCGTTCATGACTTCGAGCCCTGCATTGGGCTCTGTGCTGACAGCTCAGAGCCTGGAGCCTCCTTCAGATTCTGGGTCTCTCTCTCTCTCTCTCTCTCTCTCTCTCTCAAAAATAAATAAACTGTTGTCTAGCTATTGAAAAGAATAAGGTTATATGAACTGTAGTCAACATCAAGACACTTTAACAAATGAAGAAACAAAATACAGAAAGGTATATGGAAGGCTTATTTGTATTAAAAGGCATATTATTAGTTTGTGTATACTTGGATAATCTATTGGAAGACAAACTCGTTGCCTTTTGAAATGGAAAATGGGGATCTACGTAGGAGGGATTTTTACTTTTTTGTGTTATAAATACATGTACCCCTTGGTGCTTGATTAATTCCAATTCCAGTGTTCGCAGATAATACCTATTTTCAAATATGTTTTTATAAATGTAAGGTTTCTTATCGAAATGATTTCATTGTAGGTCACATGCTATCCTGTTTTGTTAGTTTTTAATACTAGAAGACTAGCCAGAAAATGAGGCAATAAGGCATTCTCTGGTAATCTTTCAGGTATCGTAACTGGCATGGTAGTGTTTTCTTAAATGCGTTGTATAAATAGTATGCTAATATTACTCTTCTGATATTTTTTGTACTCTAAGTAAAAAAACATTTTACCCTTGAAAGCCAAAATGGAGAGGCCTAATATTCTTTTAAATGATTTAAACTAATTTAATATGTTTAATTAAAGATATTTATGAACTGTGGCTATCACTTTGCTTCCATTTAATCTCATTCTTTTATTTTAAAATAAAGCCAAATAACCAGCCTCCAAGATTCTTATCTGCTAAAAAGAAGGAAATATCCCACCATAAACCCTTTGTTTAGGAGGAACCATGTGGCTGAAATAAGAAATATGTTTATATAAGTTCTCAAAACATAATATAAATAGATTAGATTTTGCCACCATTTGTATTTGTTCCCAGTGGAAATTAATCACATTTTCTCCGTAGGGCTGATTTAATTAAATAAATAGATGTTCTACAAATAGTCTTAATGAGGGATTCTGTGCACCTTTGGGACATTTCTACTGGGGACAAATACAAAAATTTCTACTGCATATTTTATTCCCAAATAACAGACCTCGGTTTATCTTGTTAGTGCAAGCCTCTGTAATTGCTTTGCGAGTAGGATAGTTTTCTTAATTCTAGCTATGTGACAGCAGCTTATTAAGTTGCCAAGGTGTGGAACAGGAAATGACTGAAATCTTCATAATCATTGGACTTTAATCCATTCATATTGAACCCACTCATCTGTCCAGTTCCCTAGTAACCAAGAAACCCATAAAGCGAATCAACATAATTATACATACTTACAAGAGCCAAAATTTTGGCTGAAAGTCTACAAAGAGAATTGTAACTTGGAAGGGTGAGTAAAACATTTCATCTTTGGTGCACCTGAGATCTCCATAGTTATAGATACACTACAAGAGAGTATTTTCTATTTCAGTTCTATTTCTTTTTATTTTCTTTTCAATTTGGATTATAAAATCTATTAGATTATATTCCTTCTATGAGAGTGAAATGTATCACTTAAAAATTTTACAGCAAGGGACGCCTGGGTCTGTCAGTTAAACATCTGACTTTGGCTCAGGTCATGGGCTCGTGGTTCATGAGTTTGAGCCCCACACTGGGCTTCACATTGACACTGCAGAGCCTGCTGGGATCCTCCCTCCCTCTCTTTCTGCCCCCCCTCTTCACAAAATAAATAAACCTAAAAAAATTTTATAGCGTATTTTGGATTTCTTTTGAACTTTAGAAGAAATTTACTTGGGTGTACAAATGAGGTTTGAGGAAAAATTTAGATAGGTATTACATTAGTGAATTGAAGATTTAATTGAGTATTAAGATAATGATTCCCTTTGAAGATGAATTTTTACTGACAAAAGAGATGTTGTAGATCTGTAACTTTGGGTGGGTGGGTGTGTGGTGAGGGGTATATCAAAATCACTTGGGAAATGGTTTCAAACCTCATACACTGGAAGAAGTCCCCTAGATTGGTGGTTCTCAAAGTATGATCCTGAATCAGCAGCATCAGCATCACCTGGTCTGATATGCTCTATGGCATATTTGGAATAGTTTCGGATTTCTTTTATACACCCACTCCCTCTTCCTTGAGAATTATTGTACTTGATTGCTGAGGTACAGAATTTTTGTGTGGGGAGGAACTTTGGAAATCAATTTGTTCAAACTTTCATACTTGTCTGTGTGTGTGTTCTGTGTGTGACTGAAGTTCTCTTTATGAAATTTTTGCATTTTTTTTCATTTCATCGTGATGAAAACTGCCTAATTTTAACAGTCACAAGAACAAACTGGACCATATTAGTTAATAACGTGTTTAGCCAATTTGACTTTCTTAAATAACCTTAACAGTATTGGTTTAAGAAGGTAGATAAATGTCTACATTTACTTTGGAAATGTTAACATCTGGTGAGTTAATATTTTGAAAATTCTTGTAGGAAAGTTGCATATTCTATTAATAAATCTTTTAAAAGTTTCTATGTCAAGTGCTTTGAATACCATGTTAATACAAGTTTTTTAAAACCTACTTGATTTAATGTTGTAATCGAAGAATATTTACTTTAAAAATATCCTTAGTAACTAGATCCAGCTAAATAATCTACACAAAACACCTCTATTATATTTGGTTGGAGAAAGTGTTAATTTTTATTTCAATTTTATTTTCTCAGTTGTATTTGTATTATAATTTTGGAGGCTTATATACTTATAAAAGTTTTGAAAAGTTTTCCCAAAGTAAAAAAGAATAAAGGACCCGCAAATTTGATTATGTCCCAGATTTTTGGTATCACTTTCTTCATTGTTTATAATATGTACATACCCATGTTTCTGTATTTGAATAATTAAATATTCACAGTAGAAAAGTATTTCATTGTTTTAATTTTTTTTTTTTTCTTTCCTTTCCCAAATGGTAAGTGTTAGGTCCTTATCCAAGGAAGGATAGTTAGGTATATTTAAACAGGTGATAACTTTATTGAGGCATGATGAGGTGGATTTTGCTGGGTTCATGGTGCTATTTGCTTTGTGATATATGTGAAAAGTCCTTAACCTAAACTAGGTATGCAGTGTTTTTGCAGAATATTTTATTGTGAGAATTGACCCCACACAGTTGGACTCTAATATATAATCATTGCAATAGCTAAATCTCAGAAAGCGATTGACCTTGATAAACTTGCCATGGTGCAATCACATTTTTAAGGGGAGAAGGAAATTGTCTATTAATGTTTTAAAGTGGTTCTCCAAATTTAAATGGACAGCATAAATCAATTAGTTTACAAGTAGAGAATAAAAAATAGTAGTATACCGGAGCTATACTAGGAAGTTACATTAACTGTAGTTGGAATCCACACGAGGTCAGTCTTGGGGGAAGTTGCTATATGAATAACTTTAAGTTTATAAAATCCTTAAAAAATATACATACTTCTCAAGAGTTCACATTGATGAACTATTGTTTTCATTCAGTTCAAAATATTATTTCCCTTGAGACATCCTTTTTGACTCTGGATTATTTAGAAGTGAGTTGTTTTTATTTTTACGTGGTTAGAGATTTTCCTGTTACTCTTCAGTGATTTCCAGCTACATTACAGTATGATCAGAAAACACACTTTGCTTGATTTTAATCCTTGGTAATTAAGAAAAAAATTCTTTGTGATTTTTAAAGGTTTGTTTTATGACCCAGAGAGAATGGTCTGTGTGGGTGAAGGTCCCATGTGTTGAAAAGAGTGGGCATTCTGATGTTGAGTGCAGTTCCCTACAAATGTCAGTGTAGGTTGAGGATGATGCTCTAGTTCTTTAGTATCATTATTGACTTTCTCCCCACTTGGTGCTGTAGATTACCTGAGCAGGAAGTGTTCAAGTCTGCCAACTACAGTTGGGACTTTGTTTCTCCTTTCAATGCTGTCAGTTTTAGCTTCATGGATTTTGAAGTCCTCTTTTTAGGCGCAGTCACATTTAGGATTGCTGTGTGTTGTTGGTATATTGACTTCCACTTGTGAGTGATGGTCCTCTATCTCTGATAATTTTTTTTTGCTATGAAATCTAGTGGAATATTAATATCCAGCTTTCTTTTAATAACTTTATTGAGATATTATTCACGGCATAAAATTCACGGCATCTGAAGTTTATTGATTTTTATTGTATTCACAGATTTTTGCAGCCATGAATTTATCCATTTATCAGTTGGTAGACATTTGAGATTTTTCTGTTCTTTGGCTATTTTTAATAATACTGCTATGATGATGTTTTTGTGAAAGTGTTTTTTTTTATTTTAGTATGTACCTAGGAATAAAATTGCTGGGTCATATGTTTACTGTATTAACTGTATTCATCTCTGTGTTTAATTTTTCAAGGAACTGCCAGACTTTTTTCTAGAGTGGCTGCACCATTTTACATTTCCACCAGCAGTGAATAAGGGTTTCCAGTATCTTCATATAATTGCTAACACTTGTTTATCGTCTCTTTTTGATTATAGCTATCTTAGTAGATGTGAAAAGTAATTGTAATTTTGATCTGCATGCCTCTGATGACAAATGATGTTGAAAATCTTTTTACATCCTTATTAGCATTCATATATCTTCCTTGGAGAAGTGTCCAAATCCTTTTGGCTGTTTTTCAGTTGGGGTATTTGTCTTTATTATTGAGTTATGAGCGTTCTTTCTGTATTCTGGATAAAAGTCCCTCACCACATATATGATATATAAATATTTTATCTCATTGTGTGGATTATTTTTTTATTTTCTTGATGGTATTCTTTGAACTACAAACTTTTACAATTTTGATAAAGTCCAATTTCTTTCTTTCTCTTTTGTGGTCACTTATTCTGTTGGTGTCATATCTATGAAACCATTGCCTAACCCAAGGTGATGACAATTTACTCCCATTTTTGTCTTTTAAAAAAAAATTTTTTTTTAACATTTATTTATTTTTGAGAGACACAAAGAGACAGAGCATGAGTGGGGGAGGAGCAGAGAGAGAAGGAGACACAGAATTTGAAGCAGGCTCAAGGCTCCCAGCGGTCAGCATAGAGCCCGATGCAGGACTTGAACTGTGAGATCATGACCTGAGCCAAAGTTGGATGCTTAACCGACTGAGCCACCCAGGTGCCCCCTAAAATTTCTTAGTTTTACCTTTTACAGTTACGTTTATGGTCCATTTTGAATTATTCTGTATCAGATGTCGTAAGGGTCTATATTCATTCTTTTGTATATAGATGTACAGTTTTTACAACACTATTTGTTGAACAGACTGTTCCTTCCTCATTGTATGGTCTTGGCACCCAGTTTTGTTTGTTTGGTCTTTGCCTGTCATTGGCCAGTACCACACTACTTGGATTACCGTGGTCTTGTAGTAAGGGTTAAAATTGGGAAGTATGAGGTCTCCATCTTAGTTCTTCGTTTTCAAGATTATTTTGGCTGTTACGGTTTTCTTTTGTTTCCATGTGAACTTTATGTATAGCTTGTCAGTTCCTAAAAAAAGGCAACTTGAATTTTGAATGAGATTATGTTAAATCTATAGATCAATTTGGGGAGTATTGCCACCTTAACTGTATCATGTTGACTGATCCATGAGCTGGGGATATCTGCATTTTTATTTAATCTTATTTGATTTATTTCAACATTATTTTTTAGTTTTCAATGCACAAGTCTTGCACTTTTTTTGTCAAATTTATTCTATGTATTTTATTCGTTTTGATGCTATTGTAAATGGAATTGGTTTTTTTATATTGTTCATTGCCAGTGTATAGAACACATTTGACTTTCGTGTATTGATTTTATGTTCTGCTACATTGTTGAACTTATTTATTAGTTCTAATAGTTTTTAGTGGATTTCCTAGGAGCATCTTAATGCAAGACTTGTCACATTTCTTCATTCCCAGTCTGGATGGATACCTTCCATTATTGTATTTTTTCTAGCCTAATTGCCCTGTATACAAGTTGTAGTACAATCGAATAAAAGTGGTGAAAGTGGATGTTCTAGTCTTGTTCTTTGGTCTTGGGAAAGCATTCAGTCTTTCTCCATTGAGCGTAATGTTAGCAGTGGGGCACTGTATAGATGCTTTTTATCAGATTAAAGAAGTTTCATATCATTTCTAGGTTGTTGACTGGACTTTTTAAAAATCAGATAAGGTTTTGAATTCTGTCAGATACATTTCTTCATATATTGAGGTGACTGTGGTGCTTTTGACTTTTCTTATTAAATCATTCCTCAATTTTTGTGTGTTAGACCAGTATCTTTTTTTAATATAATTTATTGTCAAATCGGCTTCCATACAACACCCAGTGCTCATCCCAACAAATGCCCTCCTCAATTCCCATCACCCACTTTCCTCTCTTCCCCACCCCTCATCAACTTTTAGTTTGTTCTCTGTATCCAAGAGTCTCTTGTGGCTTGCCTCCCTCCCTCTCTGTAACTTTTTCCCCCCTTTCCTTCCCCCATGGTCTTCTGTTAAGTTTCTCAGGATCCACCTATGAGTGAAAACATATGGTATCTGTCTTTCTCTGCCTTATTTCACTTATCATAATACTTATTTCACTTATCATATTGTTTCACTTATCATAATACCTTCCACTTATCATAATACCTTCACTTATCATAATACCTTCCAGCTCCATCCACGTTGCTGCAAATGGCCAGATTTCATTCTTTCTCATTGCCAAGTAGTATTCTATTGTATATATAAACCACATCTTCTTTATCCATTTGTTAGTTGATAGACATTTAGGCTCTTTCCATAATTTGGCTCTTGTTGAAAGTGCTGCTATAAACACTGGGGTACCTGCGCCCCTATGCATCAGCATTCCTGTATTCCTTAGGTAAATTCCTAGCAGTGCTATTGCTGGGTCATAGGATAGTTCTATTTTTAATTTTTTTGAGAAACCTGCACACTGTTTTCCAGAGCGGCTGCACCAGTTTGCATTCCCACCAACAGGGCAAGAAGGCTCCCGCTTTTCTACATCCTCACCAGCATCTATATTTTCCTGATATGGTCATTTTAGCCACTCTGACCGGTGTGAGGTGGTATCTCAGTGTGGCTTTGATTTGTATTTCCCTGATGACGAGTGACATTGAGCATGGTTTCATGTGTCTTTTTACCATCTGGATTAGACCAGTATCTTATCACTGGTATAAATCCTACTTGGTCATGGTGTATAAACCTTTTTATGTGTTGCTGGATTCGGTTTCTTAGTGTTGAGGATTTTTATGTCTATATTCATAAGGGGTATTAGTGTAGCTTTCTTTTCTGTGATGTCTTTTGTTTTTATATCATGGTCACAGTGACTCTTAGAATTAGGTGGGGTATGTTCACTTTTATTTTTTAGAAGAGTTTATGAAGGATTAGTATTTATTATTAAGCATTTGGTAGAATTCACCAAAGAAGTCATCTGTGCCTGGGCTCTCTGTGGGAAGTTTTTTGATTACTAATTCAATTTTTTGTTATGATTCTATTCAGATTTTCTTTTTCTTCTCCAGTTAATTTTGGTAGAGTATATCTTTCTAGTAATTTGGCCATTTTATCTAGTGTATCTAATTTGTTGATATATAGTAGCTCATATTCATAATTTTTTTTGTTTTTCATTGTAAGGTCAATAGCAGTATGCCTCCTTTTGTTAATGCTTTTAGTAATTTGAGTCTTCTCTCTTTATTCATTAGTTCAGCTAAAAGTTTGTCACTTTTGTTGATCTTCTCAAAGCAAAAACTTTTGGTTTTGTTAATTTTTTTTTCTGTTTTGTATTTTATTTCTTTCTACTTTAATCTTTACTGTTTCTTTCCTTCTGCTTGCTTTGGTTTTAATCTGCTCTTAAGGTGGAAGCTTGGGTTATTGATTTGAGAGCCATCTTTTTAAAAACATGTGCATTGACTAGTATAAATTTGCTTCTAAGCATGGTGCTAGCTGCATTTCATGTTTTTTGGCATTTTGTCTTTTTATTTTCATTCATTTCAAAGCATTTTCTAATTTTCCTTGTGAATTTTTTGCTAATTTGTTGCTTATGTAGAAGCGTATTGTTTAATTTCCACATATTATAAATTTCCAAAATTCTGTTCTGTTTTTGATTTCTAAATTTAATTCTGTAATTTTCAGAGCACTTTTTATATGATTTCAGTCTTGTAAGGCTTATTGAGGTTTGTTTCATGGACTGATGAGTGATCTACCTTGGAGTATGTTCCATATATACATTGAGAAAAATCTAGTCTGTTATAGTTGGGTGCAGTGTTGTGTAAATGAGTAGTAGGTTTAGTTGGATCATAGAAGTGTTCAAGTCCTTTATTTTCTCATTGATCTTCTGCCTGGTTGGTCTATTTATTATTGAAAATAGAGTATTGCAGTCTCAAACTGTTGCTGTTGAATTGCCTGTTTCTTCTCTCAATTCTGTCTAGTTTTGCTTGTATGTATTTTGTGACTTTCTTGTTATGTGTATGATTGTTCTATTTTCCTGGTGGATTGACCCTTTTATTATTATAAGATATCCTTCCTTATCTCCTAAAATAGTTTTTGTCTTAAAGTATATAGCCACTGCCCTTTTTGGTTAGCACTTGCTTGCATGGTATGTACTTTTGATTTTTTTTTTTTTTACTTTCAACCTATTTGTTTTTAAATCTAAATGATGTCTCTTGCATGCAGTGTGTAGTTGGATCATGTTTTTTTTTTTCTTTGATACCTATTTTGCTAATCTCTGCCTTTGATTGGATTGTTTAATACATGCCCATTAAGGTAGGATTTATGTCCAATATTTTCTTTAAATTTTTTACTTTGAGTATGGGTGACACACAATGTTACATTAGTTTCAGGTGTACGACATAGTGATTCAGCATCTCTATACGTTTTGCTATGCTCACCACAAGTGTACCTACCATCTATCACCATATACTGCTATTACGGTATCATTGACTGTATATTTCCAATGCTGTGCCTTTTATTTCTGTGACTTACGTATTCCATAACTGAAAACCTCTATCTTCCACTCCCCTTCACCCATTTTGCCCATCTCCTGCCCCCGCCCTCCCCTCTGACAGCTACCAGTTCTCCGTACTTATAGGTCTGTTTCTGCCTTTTGTTAGTTCATTTGTTTTTTTTAGATTCCACATATGAGTGAAATCATATGGTATTTGTCTTTCAGTCTCATTTCACTTAGCATAATATCTTCTAGGTCTATCCATGTTGCAAATAGCAAGATCTCATCTTTTTTTATGGCTGCATAATATTCCAACATGCACGTGCACACATACGGTTTATATGTATATCACATCTTTATCCATTCATCTGTTGATGACACTCAGCTGCTACTTGTTTTTGATTTGTTTTATGTTCCATCTTTCTTGCACATGTTTGCTTGGTATATCTTTTCTATCTTCTTTCCTTTAGTCTACTTTATCATTACATGTGAAGTGAATTCTTTCAGAAAGCATGTAATTGGATCATTATAAGAACATATCCATTTATCTATTTTGATAATCTATGTCTTTTCATTGATAGGCTTAGTACATTATATTTAATGTAACTATTGACATATTTATAATTTATACCTGCCTGTTTTCTTTTTCATTCCTCTGTGTCTCATTTCCTGTCTTTTTCAGCATTATTTCCATCTTTTTGTAGTATTTAATCTGTTACTGCGTTCTGGAGTATATCTTGGGAATAGTGTTTTTAGTGGTGGCTCTCAACCCACATGAGTTTAGACTTTTCTGGTTCTATGTACACATGTACTCTATCCTGGATAATGTGTTTTGAATATTATGTTTAAAAAAGTTCTGAGTCTGATTTAGATGCTGTGGAGGAAATCAATTTTCTTCTTGTTCTGGCAGGCTGTTGACCCGTTTGGGTTCAGGCCACAGGTTCTACCAACCTTCTGTGCGTTGCGATGTGAGTGTCGGTTTTGATCTTCAAAGTCTTGGCCCTGCTATTTAGATTTCTTCTGCAGTGCAGTGGCCAGCCTGAGACCTGGGCTGTGGTCTCCCTTCAGTTCTCTAAGTTTTTGTTAGTATCAGATCCATGTGTGCATCACTCAGGGATGAATGCAGAAGTTTATAAATAACTTTACTGGGACACTTTCTGAAGCTTCTCCTCTACCATCTCCTTACCAGTTTTCTCGGCCTCCTTTTCAGTTATTGAACCCGAAAAATGAAATTTTATTTACCTTTCTCTGCTGTGTACTTCCCACAAATTAACTTGTGTACAAGGCCAAGTTAAAGGGCACAGAGAGAAAAGAAACCAAGGGGGAAGTTTCACCGCATCCTCTTGGGACCCCAGGTACTTATATCCAGGGGAAGATTTCCCTCTCTTAGTATTCCAGGCACCTGTGAGCCTCCTTGGATGCAATCACACCTTTCTCCACAGTAGGATTGTCAAGATCTGGGGCATGAGCAAGTGGAGAAAAAGAAAAAGTATTGGGAAACTCTCCAACTCTTTCTGAGCTTTAGGAGTTCCCCTTCCTGCTGCTCAAGCCAGGAGCAGAGGGCTTGTCCTGGAGCTGTCTCTGCGCCTGGTGCCTCCTGCTGTGCTTTGGGCTGCCTTGAAATATATCAGGTTAGGGATACCAGAGACAGATCAGGAGCCTGATTCCAGTTTATGGTACTTCCAATTCTGGCCTTCTTCTCCCATGCTCTTGCTACTATTTGGTTTCCCGAGTCTTCAAATCGCTGCCAAATCATTCTGTCTAGGTTAGTTAATTGTATTCAGTGGGAGAGAGAGGGTGATGTAGGTTTACTAGATCTTACCCAGAACTGGAACATGTAACCTATCATTTTTTTTTCAAAATATATTTTAAATATATTCAAAATACATTTCAAATATTTTTCAAAATATATTTCAACAACCTTACAAAATGGAAGTTGACAGGGAGCTCAGTAGAAAGGCCTAATTTTCATATTATAGGGGATAGTAGGAGAGCTGGATAATTTGAAAGCAATGTGAGGGGGATGGCATAGGAGAGAGGGGGCAACAAGGAGACAGAAGGCAATTTTCAGTGGTGTTTAGAATAGTAGTGTGGCCTCTGATGAGGGTGTTTTAAAACGTAGTTTCCCCAGTTTGTAAAACTGACCTTGAACAGGTTAAACTCTGAGCTTCTCTTTCCTTATCTGTGTAATGAAAACCATAATACCCACCTCACTCAAAATACACAAAGTTCCTGGCACCTCCTAGATAATTAGTAACTGATATCTAAAATTGAAACCCGGTGAAACTGAGTGTTTTAAACATATTATGCCAGTTTATTAGGGGTCTTAATCAGTACATAACCTCACAATTCTCTATAGCTAACTGCTAATTTAAAGAGTACTTTAAATTTTCTCTAAAAAGTGTTAAAATTTTTTACTTGAAAAAAATCATGTTTTCTGTTTGGCCTCATTCCAGTTAGTTTTAAATAGGAATGTAATGATGATTTCTGTTTGAGAATTTAAAAACATGACTGGTTTGCTTACTCTTTTCAGCACTGTGGCTTAGTATTCTGGTGTATTTCAATATGTAACATATAAATAGTATATAAATATAGGTAAGTGTGCAACATATAAAATATAGGTAAGTAGTATGTTGTGTATAAATAGATTAACATTTTCAGTAGCTTCTACATAGCAGGGTTGTAGAAGTCACATGTGGTCAAGAGAATTTCATTTTATAATTTATACTGTGAGCAGAACAATGTAATAATATAGACTAGTGCAAAAGTGACAAAAATGAGCAAATTAGGGAAAATATCTCCATGTGAGTCAGCTAACATTCAAAAAAGCCTTCACATAAAGAAATTTAATTTGGGGCACCTGGGTGGCTCAGTCGGTTAAGCGTCTGACTTTGGCTCAGGTCATGATCTCACAGCTCGAATTTGAGCCCCACATCGGGCTCTGTGCTGACAGTTCAGAGCCTGCCTTGGATTCTGTGTTTCCCTCTCTCTGTCCCTCCCCTGCTTGTGCTTTCTCTCTCTCTCTCTCTCTCTCAAGTAAATATTAAAAAAGAATTTTTAAAAAAAGGAAATTTAATTTAATTCTAAATTTATTTAGAATATACACCACTTTTTTTTTTAATGCAGGGAAACTGTTGCCTGTAAAATGCATAAATCCTGTGCTCTGTCATGATCCAGAATGTGTAAGGAGTTATATAAGTAAAAATCTCTTCCTTTAGGAGACTTACGTTCTAGTAGGGCTTCCACCAAAATTTAATCCCCTTTAAAGCCCCTACTTTTTCAAAACTGTTTCTGCTTGTAGCTGCTGCTTAGTACCCAAAGCTTTTTATGAAATTAGTATCTGTGTACTGCCTATTGAATGCAATTTAAAGATAAAAAAGGATCATTATTAATAGATCAGATTCTGATTTGAAACATTGGCTGTAAAAATAATGATCAGTTCTGAACGACCTCAATGTGAGACAGGGAGCTATCATAATCCTCGAGGAGAAAGCAGGTAAAAACCTCTTTGACCTTGGCCGCAGCAACTTCTTACTCAACACGTCTGTGGAGGCAAGGGAAACAAAAGCAAAAATGAACTACTGGGACCTCATCAAAATAAAAAGCTTCTGCACAGCGAAGGAAACAATCAGCAAAACTAAAAGGCAACCGACAGAATGGGAGAAGATATTTGCAAACGATTTATCAGATAAAGGGTTAGTATCCAAAACCTACAAAGAACCGGTCAAACTCAGCGCCCAAAAAAACAAATAATCCAGTGAAGAAATGGGCAAAAGACAGGAATAGACACTTCTCCAAAGAAGACATCCAGATGGCCCACTGACACATGAAAAAATGGTCAACTTAACTCATCATCAGGGAAATACAAATCAAAACCACAATGAGATACCACCTTAAACCTGTCAGAATGGCTAACGTTAACAACTCAGGCAACAACAGACATTGGTGAGGATGTGGAGAAAGAGGATCTCTTTTGCATTGTTGGTGGGAATGCAAGCTGGTGCAGCCACTCTGGAAAATAGTATGGAGGTTCCTCAAAAAATTAAAACTAGAACTACCCTATAACCCAGCAATTGCACTACTAGGTATTTCTCCAAGGGACACAGATATGCTGTTTCAAAGGGACATATGCCCCCCAATGTTTATAACAGCGCTGTCAACGATAGCCAAAGTATGGTAAGAGCCCAAATGTCCATCGATGGATGAATGGATAGAGAAGAGGTGGTGTGTATGTATGTATGTATGTATATATATACATACATACATACATACATACAACGGAGCATTACTCGGCAATCAAAAAGAATGAAATCTTGCCGTTTGCAACAACGTGGATGGAACTGGAGGGTATTATGCTAAGCGAAATTAGAGGAAGACAAAAATCACATGGCTTCACTCATATGAGGACTTTAAGAGACAAAACAGATGAAAATAAGGGAAGAGAAGCAAAAATAATATAAAACCAGGGAGGGGGACAAAACCTAAGAGACTCTTAAATATGGAGAACAAACAGAGGGTTACTGGAGGGGTTGTGGGAGGGGGGATGGGCTAAATGGGTAAGGGGCATTAAGGAATCTGCTGAAATCATTGTTGCACTATAAGCTAACTAATTTGGATGTAAATTAAAAAAATAAAATTAAAACAACATAATGATCAGTTCTTGGGTAGCCCAACCTTTTTCATCTCTTAATGTAAAATAAAAAAATGTAAAAAAAAAAAAAAAGCGGGGGGCAAAAGAACAGATAACAAGTCTAGTGAATTTACTGCAGAAAACCTAGTTAAACCCTAAATGTATAAGATTTAAGGAGCCTCAGAGGCCATATTTTTGGGTATTCCTGTCAAATCTGATTGGAAGTAATTTCTTCTTTAGCAGTGATTTCACAGAGGGTACCTTTAACATGTGTTAATTTGGATTTTCTCTCTTTCAGAAAGGTAATCGCATTAGTTATATTAATATTCAATCCAGAATCCATGGGCAAGCTAAATAGAAACAATGCATCTGTTGCTTTTAAACCTCCAATTTTGGGAGCTCTTTCTGTAGGCGTGCATTAAATGTCCATTTGTCTTTGTCTTGTTTCTTCAAAGAAGTGAATACAAATTTTATATGTTTAATTAGCAATAGGTATTTAAAGGGTCACTTAAAAAGGAAGAATGAACTGTCCTTTTGAATGTGTAAATAAAAGTTCCTTCATACAGTACTTGAGTACCTGCTATTTTGTAATATTTTTGCATTAGTGATTATTTAAAATCTATAATACACCATACCAGTTAAAATTTCTCTTTCAAAGGGTGCCTGTGTGGCTCAGTGGGTTAAGTATCGACTCTTGAGTTTGTCTCAGGTCATGATCTCAAGGTTGTGAGATCGAGCCACGTGTCAGGCTCCACCTGAGGGCAGAGCTGTCTTAAGATTCTCTCTCTCCCTCCCTCTCTCTCTGTCTCTCAAGAAATTCAGGAAACAAATTATTTTTAAAATTTATTGAATTAGGAATTATGTTTAATGGCAGGTAATACAAAATAAATTTTTCACTTAGCAAATTGGTAAAATTTAAAGGAAAATGGTATTTATTAACACTGAGATGGTCACTCACATGATTTGGGTTTAAACTGAAGGAGCCTTGCTAAAAAGAAGATAACTTGGCAAAATGTTTCCTAAGTTGTAAAAACACTGACCTGTAGAATACACATCCTTCTTAAATTATTTAATTATAAGGGAATAGTCAGAAGTTTGTGCCAATATTTATGCAAATGGAAATCATGTAACATTAGTCATAATACCAGAAAAGTGTGAATAAAAATTGAATAGTTTGAATAAGTTAAGGTAGTTTATTGGTACCTTCTACTTAAACACATATTTGTTCACAGTATTTCTAATAATATTTATTATAAAACCCCTCCCATGCATACACACAGAAACAAAGACATACATGCATGCATACACACACAAGACGTTCACCCACGTTTTAAGAATAGTTATTTTTGGAAGGTTGCCTTAAGAGTTCTGTTCATTTCTTTATACTTACTGATGTTTTACAAATGATGTTTTATTTTTGTAATCAGAAATATATATATATGTGCTTCTATTTGTAATAGTTTAGCAACTTTTCAAAAACTCTTTTAAGTATAGGTCAGTTCTGAAACTAACCACCCAGAGTTAACACAGACTGCGTGAATATAAAGGTACAATACCCAATAAAACTGCCACCCCATAAGATACCCGTTAGTTCAGAGATCCCCAGGTCACCCACACTTCTGAACAACTGGCTACAAATTTAGGGGTTCTTAGCACCTCAGGTTTGATCATTCACTATAATGACTCACAGAATTCTAAGTGTTGCATTTACAATGTGGGTTTTATTATGAAGCATAAAAATCAAGACCAGTCAATGAAGAGACACATAGGGTGAGGTCATTTAGGGTTTCAAATTGAAATTTTCATGCCTCTTTCTTGTGGAGTCAGAATGCGTCCCCTCCCAACATACAGTTGTGTTTACCAACCAGAAGCTTGCCCAAGCCTCGATGGCTAGAGTTTTTATTGGGGTTTCATTACATAGCCATGGTTACTTGAGTCATTGGCAAGTGATTGAACTAAATCTAGAGCCCCGTCCATCTCCCAAGAGGTCATGAGATCAATAAAATACCACCCTCTTAATCACATGGTGATATTTCTGGTATGATCAGTCCCCATTCAGTGACATCTCCTTAGCATAATCCTAAGTGTGATCCAAGGGCCTACCATGATTAATAAAGATATTTCCTAGGGTGCCTGGATGGCTCAGCCTGTTAGGTGTCAGACTTTGGCTCAGGTCATGATCTCAGTTCCGTGAGTTTGAGCCCCGCATCGGGCTCTGTGCTGGCAGTTAAGACCCCGGATCCTGCTTCGGATTCTGTGTCTCCCTTTCTCTGCCCCTCCCCTGCTGGCACTCTGTCTCTCTATCGCAAAAGTAAATAAACATTTAAAAAAAAAAAAAAAGACACTCCTATCACGCAGGAGATCCCAAGGGTTTGGAAGTTTCTCCCAGATCCTGGGTCAAAAGCCAGACAAAATCTTTCATATATATCACTAAGTTATATGTAACAACCGAAAGTTAGTAGTCATCACTTCCTATGGAAATGGAAAAAAATGGTTAATATGTGAGAGATTAATCAAAGCCTAATAGATATTTATTTTTAAAGCAAACCATATATACATTCCTAGGATTATTAGCATATTATTTTATATCTACCCAGCATGGATTATTGTGAAATAAGAGGTTTACAAAGTATGAATGTTTGAAAAAAAAACCAAAACCAACATTTACATTTAAGTTTTATCAAGACTTTCAAATAAATCAAATGTAATATTACTTCTAACCATGTACACATATATTATCTCAAATATATACCATGAAGTATTACACTAATATAGACATAAAATACTCAGTTTTTCATAATGCAGGATAATTAAAAAAAATAACTTCAATACTTATATCTTGGAGCTGTAATGAATATTGTAATTTTTAGAAGATGTCTTTAACATAACTTTGTCTTCTATTTTTAAAGTCAATTACTGGACAAATCCATTCATCTGAATAATATAATTAATGTCACTACCTTACTAAAAAGTAAAAGCAAATCCTGTGGAACATGTAAGGTGTACTTTAACTCATTTGTCTTTCATTTAGCTACAAATAGAAAAGCCCTCTAGCAATGCCTCCATTTTCTCCTAGTCCTTTCCAATTTGAAACTCATTACAGTGCTCGTAAAATCATGTCTGCTAGAACCATACTCACTGGTGGCAGAAGATGGGGAGTTATCGGTGTCAGCTTGAAACCCAGTATAAAATCTTCACCAGGGATGCTTAGTAATGCATATTAAATGTCTGAATGGCAGACAGCTCTTTTTTTGTACTACATTTGAATGCTGAAACTTATTCTTGGTCTCTTCACCAGCTGGTTTATTTTACTTAGTGAAATTATAGTAATAATGCATGTTTGTTGAGGATTTCCTATGTACCAGGCACTGTTTTAAGTGCTGAGTGTACCATTTCATTCTTGGAGGTTGATCCGACTGTCATGCTGCCCATGACACAACAGATAACCCAACAGCAGAGTAGTCATTCAGAGTCACGTAGCCGTTAGGGATACCTGGGATCTGTCTCTATCTGAACCACTGTTCATACTATCTGAAGTGTGCTGGTGTGCACCAGTCTCTCCTTCAAGTATTCCTACCTTGAATACAAAGGATGTCATCTAGAAGTTCCATGTTAAGCCCAAATGGACAATTGTGGTAGATGGACTACGACTTTGCAGGAACCAGCTGTTTCTCCTGCCCTTCCAGGAAGAAACAGAGGAATTGCACAGACAGTGACCTCCTGCTTTGCTCTTCTCTCCTCTCATGGTTGAAGGCACTGGAAACGGGCAGAGCCCGAGGTCTTAGTCTGCATTAGCAAATTTCCAAGACTTCTGCCTAGAAAATTGCAAGATTATCACATGTCCAGAGGCTCCCTTGCCAAGATGCCAGGACAGATTCCAGTAAACATTCAACTGTAAAAAGCTGACCATTATTCTCATTATTCTCAGTTTTATGATTGAAGTTTCAAATAACCATGTTATGGCTCTGGACCTTGTGGTTTCATTGAGCTTTCCCAGTATGTCACTGTTCACAAAGGTGGAACTGACGAGCAAGATACAGCACAGCTGCAATGTTCTACACAGCAAGAGGAACCCATGTAAATGCTCTCTTGCTGTAGGATTCCACTTACGCTATCAGGGCTGCCTTGCAAAACAGCAAACCACCTCGTCCTATCCAGCCCACGTCTCCTTTCCCTCTTTATTACGTGCCAGTTGGCTTAGATTCTCCCGTATGCAGCCTAAGCCCTGAAAATGCAAAAGACCTTTGGAATTCATAACTCTTGGGACCACGTCACGCTGACTTGTTATGGAGACACAGTTCAGTTTTTTAATCTGAATTCCATCTGATGTAAAGCCAAAACTCAGCCTCCTGTCAACCTATGGCACTTTTTGTCCTTGCTCGGTGATTGGGAAATCTGAAAACAATCCATTGAATGTTAAGGGAGGATTAAGTTACAACATTCATGCTCGTACCAACTGGAAATTATCCTGCCTTATGTAACATTCTGGATAAAGCCGTATAGTAAAATTTTATAACAGCAGGAAGAGAATTTGGGGTGAAAAAGGAAAAGAAATGAGCATCTCAAAGGAGAGGAGAGGTAAATGAATTCTGTGAACACCTGCAGCTTGTGAGGTAGTATGTACATACATTTGATTTTGATGTTTGTTGCTTTGTAAAAGATTTTAATAAATTTTTTAAAATTTAAAGATTGTTTTTTTTTTCAAGTTGCTACTCAATCACTTAAATCAGATTTGAATTCTAAGTTCTGCCTGGCATGGTTGAGAGCTATTATTTTTCTTTGCACAAGATCAGCCTCAAACAAGCCTGAACACAAGGATCCCTTGGGGCTGTATTAAAAGTACAGATTTCCCGACCTGGACCCCAGAGGTACTGCTTCATGTTTGGGCTCCAGAATTCTGTGTTTCTTCTTTCAAGTTTTTATCTTGAAGATAAAAAATATTCAAATCTCTATCTTGACTTAAATTCAGCAGTTGTTAAAATTTTCTGCTTTTGCATTCTACCGTTTGCCACTATAGATACTTTGGATGGATGGATGGATGGATGGATGGATGGATGGATGGATGGACAATTCACTCCTTTTCATTAAGGCACTTAATCTGTTCTAATTTGTCTCCATCACTGTTTCTTCATGGTGTACAGCTCCCAGGATTAAGGTAGAAAGGAAAAGCATATGTTTAGTTAGAAGGTTATTCCCACATGTAACTGTCAAATAGTTCTTTTTTATTGTGAAGTCATGTCAGACACATGCCTATTTAAACAAATATGTGCCTTCTAAAGACTAATGAGAACCTATCACTCCTGTTTCCACCACCCTGTTAGAACTAGATTAGGAGGAATATCAAGACCCTGTAGGCCACTACTGAGCACTTGCCCCACACCAGATCTCCATATGAAACCATTTTCCTGAATTTTGTGTATTCCTTAACATTTCCTTAAACTTTCCCCCATATATGTATCAGAGAAAAAATATTGTGTTTCACTTTTCCACTGTTGAACACTCTTAAATGATATATATGTGTTCTCCAATGGCATTTTTTTTTTTGGTTAGTGTCGTAGTAGTGTTGAGATTCATCTCTCTTGATGTGTATGGCTATAGTTTGTTTTCACTACAGTAGGCTCTTGTATCATATGAATGTAGCAGAATTTATTTATTCAATGTACCATTGATGGACATTAGGGATGTTTTGAATTTATTTTAATATGAACAGTGTTGTCAACATTTTTGTATATACCTTCTCTGTAAATGTATAAGAGTCACTTGAGGGTATATTCCTAGGAGTGTCCAGAATTTAAGATTCTAGAAAGGTGTGGTCATTTTCTAAATACCAGAAGTTACCATCACTGAAGGTATAGGATCCATTCCGTGTCCTCCTTGGTTGGTCTGCAATTGGGTCTGGCTTTTTGATGTGCCCCAGAATACTTTTTTAGCCTTTAAGACACATAGGACTTTGTACAACTAGCTGAAGTTCCAGATGTGAGTGGAAATAGTACAAGGTTGATGGTATTTGACCCATGCTTGGCAAGACAGTCACGTGAGCTGGAAATCTACACACTGGCTTATGCCATGGTGGTATTCAGTGAGTCGACTCAGTATCCATATTGACTACTGTCTTATATGGTGATCTGATGTTTCTTCGACATACCTACTCTGCATTGATGACTTGCTGCTACTCAGTTCACAGTGACCACAAATGACCACATTTTGTGATCTAATGAATAGGTCGAAACGTTGGAAAGAAAATCCAAAAGAAACTTTGAATTAAGAAGTACTTGATTTTAGCAGGGTTGACCATTTATGTATGAGCGAGATAATATGATTAAAAATAATACATGGAAAGTGCTCAACCTGTTGTCTGACATTAGATAAGCATTCAGTAAATAATAGCCTTTGTTGATGTTCTCCTTGTTAATTGTTACCATCCAGAACTCAAATATCTTAAAATTCCTTTCCCTGATAATAACTATTTTTTTTTTTTTATTATCTTGAATGAATTCCTGAAATCTCTCCCCACCCCTTGTTTCAAATCCCATCTCAACTTCTGGTTTATTTCTCTTGAGTTATTCTCATAATGTTTACATATATCTACTGTTTATTTAAATGAAATAAGCTTATTTTGGTCTCTTAAAACATGCCCAGTTTGAACTTAAAAAATTATTTTTTTGATGTTTGTTTATTTTTGAGACAGAGCATGAGCGGAGGAGGGGTAGAGAGAGGGAGACACAGAATCTGAAGCAGGCTCTAGGCTCCAAGCTGTCAGCACAGAGCCCAACACGGGGCTGGAACTCACGAGCATGAGGTCATGACCTGAGCCGAAGTCGGACGCTCAACCGACTGAGCCACCCAGGCGCCCCTGAACTTTTGATTCCTACCCTCCCCAGTCCCCGCCATTTTCCCTACCATCTTCCTCTCTAGTTCAGTTAATGGCATTGTCATCAACTCAGGTACCCTGGCCTGAACACTGACACCCAGTCTTGACTCCTCTTAGTGCATCAGAAACTCCTGCAGGTTCTGCTTCTGACCACATTTCACCCTCTCCATGTTACCTGCTTGTCTAAGCCAGCATCGGGCTCACCTGGATTACTGCTGCCATCCCGTCTTCACTGCGTACTTCCACTCTTGCCCCCTCAAGATAAAGTGTAATCAGATCTCATCACTCCACTGATGAAAGTCCTCCAAAGATTTCCCAGCTGCAGTTACAGCAAATTGCAGATGTTTTGCCTCAGCCTTCAGGTGTGATCAGGCTTGTCTCCATCTCTTCCCTCCGTTCTCCTCATTCCTTGTGTCCCAGTCATACCTGACCTCTTTGTCACCCTTGAGTATTCCGAACTCAGTGCCACCTCAGGGCCTTTGCACATATTTCCTGTTGTCCTACAACTCTCTTCCTACATTTTTAGTGTAATGCCGCCTTTTGTAGTTCACATAGCTCAGAGTTACCTCCTGGGAGAGGCTTTCCCTGAACCTCCTGGGACTGCCATCCATGTTTTTCCTGAACTGTTTACTTTGTTTCTTTATAACTGTACTACCTCAGTTTAATCTGAAATATTTGTTAAGGTGTTTTTAATCTCATGGCACTAAATTAGGATCTCCAGCATGATGGACAACTGTTTCTCTGGTTTATTACTGTATTTTCAACATCTATAGTAGTGCCTACACAATAGGTGCTCAGTAAATATTTGTTGAATTAATACAAAACTTACTGAAATGTAATTCACTTTACAAATGTAATTACAAATGTAATTGAATTTGTAATTGAAAAATACAAATGAATTACAAATGTAATTCAAATTACAAAATGTAATTTTTGTAGACAAAAATCACAAAATGGAGCATCCGGGTGGCTTAGTTGGTTAAGTATCTGATGATCTCATGGTTGTGAGACTGAGACCGCATCAAGCTCCACATTGAGCATGAAGTCTGCTTGGGACTCTCTCTGCCCCTCCCTCGCTTGCTCACATGTGTGTGCTCTCTCAAATAAATAAACTTAAAAAACCCCACAAAACCTGTTACTTGTATTACTAAGTAATAATGTATATATAAGTTGGTGTAAATATATTAGAGCTTTAAAACATTTTATTTTTAGTACTCATTAGAACTCTTCAAAAATGTCAGCCAGGTATATAGGTCTTTTGTGAACACATTATTATGATTTATCTCAAATGTAAATTATGTGACTATCTAAAACTAAATTTAAATTTACTATCTGTATCTAAATTTAAACTTATGTATTTGACATGTTTTTAGGTCTCACTCCACTAGAATATAAGCTTCAGGAGTGCCCATCTGGTTTGCCGCTATACTTTCTTTATTTTCCTCTATTTTAATTCCAGTATAGTTCACATACAGTGTTATATTAGTTTCATACTGCTATATTTTCAACATCCATAATAGTGCCTGATACATAATAGGTGCTCAGTAAGTATTTGTTGAATTGATGAAGGAATGAATGAAAGGTAACTGACAGCTAAAAAAATTACAGATCTTTACATGTATCACTAAGTCGTAATAGTAACCATACAAATATCTTAAAGTATTAAAATGTTTTATTTTGGGGTTGCCTGGGTTGGCTCAGTCGGTTAAACATCCAACTTTGGCTCAGGTCTTGATCTCACAGTTCGGGAGTTCGAGCCCCACTTCGGGCTCTCTGCTGTCAGCACCGAGCCTGCTTCAGATCCTCTGTCCCCTTCTCTCTGCCTCTCCCCTGCTCATTCTCTCTCTCTCTCTCTCTCTCTCTCTCAAAATAAATAAACTTAAAAAAATGTTTTATTTTTCAGGACTAATTGGAATTCTTCAAAATGTCAGGTAAATTTTTATGAATAAATTTTAATATGCTTTATTTTCAAATGTGAATTGTGTGATTTTTTTCCTAAAAAATTGGAGTTTATTTTCTTTTGAGGTTTATTTATTTATTTATTTATTTATTGTTAGCATTTGGAGAAAACATGTATATGTTCATTTATACACATGAACATTTCTATCTACCTTTGGCAGAAAAGGATTAAAAGGGAGTTATGTGGGCACATATGTACTGAAAGATCTCTCAAATATGTGGGGAAAATAAAGTAAAGGAAACAAAAGTAAGAAAGTAAGTCTGCAAAGAGGAGTATAATCTTAATTAACCTGTGATGACAGTCTGCCCGCATAGAGGAGGGCTCAAAAGCAGGCCTGCATTTCCCAGCAATGCAGGAGATGACAGAAGGCAAGAAACACCACATTTATGGGACTTGGGCTTTTCTTGCAATAAAAGTCAGTTGGTGAAGAGATTCAGAATTTTTCCTTGTAGGGCATACAAGGAGACATTTCTCTGATTGCAACAAGAGGACAAGATAGCGTTATGGAAAGTGAGTTCAGTTCCTCCCTTGCAGTATTTACAGCAAGCAAGGTTGCTTTTACTGGAGAGGTAGATTAAACCACCTCTAAATGAGTTATGTGTGGTACCACTGCATCGTAAGCCATTACGTATTTATCATGTTATGTTTTGAATTTATTTAAACACAGTCATTTTCCAAAAGCGGTTAGGGAAAAAATAAGATTCACTCTATATATGACTGTGTTCTCCATAACATACAGTGGGGAAAACAGTTTTTGCAAATGTGCAAGGAGTTCAAGTAGGTGGGAATCAGCATGAAGTCAGCCAGACCACTAACGTAAAAGTGTGTTGCTTTGATCATAGCACAATGTGAATAATCGCTTAGTTTTTTTTTCAATCTATAGTCAGCCTGAAAATTCATCAATACATATTAAGAGGTTAAAAGCTAATATACATAAAGAATCATGTGTCTTTAAAATATAGTAGTGTGTTTCATAGTTAGATTCATGGATAAGAAAAAATGAATATATTCTGTTACATTATCACTTCCATTGTAAATCATGTCCCCTCTCCCTTTCCCAAGGTGTGATCCCCACAGCCCCTGAGCAACCTGCAGATGAGAAGGACAATCAGATAAAGTCTCCTGATCAAAGGCCTGATGCACCTCCTGACTATAATTCCCATTTTGTACCAGGTGAGTTAAATATTCAGAAAGGTTCTTTTCACCTCTCCAGAAAACGATAATAGTTAAGATTGCTTTTAAGAGTAATTAATTGAGTGATTCAGTAAATAAGTATTGGAAGCTTCCGAGGTGCCAAGTAGTTTACCAGATGTCAATTAGAATATATTTGTAGGCTACTGAGGAAGGAGGTTGTACAAATCCTGTTGGCATTCTCTTTGCTCCGTTATGAAAACATGAAGAAGATGTTGTAGGGCCAAGATGACAGTAACTGGCTCTAACAAGGATTTGAGGGAAGACCTAACTGAGGAAGTCAAATTTTTCTGGCTTGCTGAGGAATTTCTCACTCAAAGAAAAGGAGGAAGGAACCATGCCTGGCAGAAAGAATTATCTGTACATGGCTAACAGGCACATGAAAAAATGCTCCACATCACTCATCATCAGGGAAATACAAATCAAAACCACAAGGAGATACCACCTCACACCTATCAGAATGGCTAACGTGAACAACTCAGGCAATTATAGATGTTGGCGAGGACGTGGAGAAAGGGGATCTCTTTTGCACTTCTGGTGGGAATGCAGACTGGTGCAGCCACTCTGGAAAACAGTATGGAGGTTCCTCAAAAAGGTAAAAATAGAACTATCCTACAACCCAGCAATTGCACTACTAGGTATATATCCCAGGGATACAGGTGTGCTGTTTTGAAGGGACACATGCACCCCTGTGTTTATAGCAGCACTATCAACAGTAGCCAAAGTATGGAAAGAGCCCAAATGTCCATTGACGGATGAACGGATAAAGAAGATGTGGTGTATATATACAATGGAGTATTACTCGGCAATCAAAAAGAATTAAATCTTGCCATTGGCAACTACGTGGATGGAACTGGAGGGTATTATGCTAAGTGAAATAAGTCAGAGGAAAACAAATATATGACTTCACTCATACGAGGACTTTAAGATACAAAACAGATGAACATAAGGGAAGGGAAGCAAAAATAATATAAAAACAGGGCGGGGGACAAAAACATAAGAGACTCTTAAATACAGAGAACAAACAGGGTTGCTGGAGGGGCTATGGGGGGGTGGGCTAAATGGGCAAGGGACATTAAGGAAGACACTTGTTGGGATGAGCACTGGGTGTTATACATAGGGGATGAATCACTGGAATCTACTCCTGAAAACATTATTGTATTATATGCTAACTAAGCTAACTAACTTGGATGTAAATTAAAAAAAAAAAAAGAACTATCTGTACAAAAGCATGAGGTTATGAAGGTCCGGTATGAGACATGCATGGATCAAATGCAAGAGAAATGGAGGTAAATGGCCTTGGGTGCTAAGGAGTTATACTAATATCTTTAGAAGTTTGAATTTACTTGTTGGTGACTCAGTGAAATGGATGCTCATAATATTAGTAGAAATTTGAGTTATTATAGTCTTTTTAGAAAGTGGGGCACCTGGGTGGCTCATTTGGTTAAGCATCAAACTGACTGGTTTCAGGTCAGGTCTTGATCTCGTGGTTTGTGAGTTCGAGCCTTGCACCAGGCTCTGTGCTAACAGCATGGGGCCTGCTTGGGATTCTCTGTCTCTGCCCCTCCCCTGCTTGCACTCTATCAGTCTGTCTCAAAAATAAATAAACTTTAAAAAAGAAAGTAATTGGGCAATGTAAAATTTTTTAAATTAGAAATACACTTACTTTTGAAGTAAGGAAGGAAATAGGATTCTACATAAATACATTTTAATGACTTAGAAAATGATGAAGTGTAGCAATATTTCTTTTTTTAAATTTTTTTAAATCTTTATTTTTGAGAACGAGAGACAAGGGGAGAGGCAGAGAGAGAGGGAGACACAGAATCTGAAGCAGGCCCTAGGCTCTGAGCTGTCAGCAGGGAGCCCGATGCGGGGCTCGAACTCACAGACTGTGAGATCATGACCTGAGACGAAGTAGGACACTTAACCGACAGAGCCACCCAGGCAGCCTGCAATATTTCTCTAAATATATATTTAAGTGTATATTTAGAGGTGGAAACCATTGAGTTAGTCTGTGAGAGAGGAGAAGAAACTTCAGTACCCACAGGATCATGGTAAAATGTTGTTTTGGCTCTAGACACAAGATCCATGGAGCTCAGTTAAACCTTGAGGTGTTTTCTGAAAACAGCAGGGTTTCCTTTTCCCCTTTCCCTCATAAATATGCATGTTGTGTAGATCTGGTCCAATATAACCCCTCATTACTAGCTCAACTCCTAAGTCCACAATGTTGACAGTCCTAAATTATAATCATGCTATATCTGACCATTTCTCTAAATTTACTTCAGTGACTGTCAACATGATCTACATAATCTATCTTTGAGAGAGCTTGAGCAGGGGAGAGGCAGAGAGAGAGAGAGAGGGAGAGAGAAAATCCCAAGCAGGCTCTGCATTGTCAGCTCAGAGCCTGATGTAGGGCTGGAATCCACAAACTGTGAGACCATGACTTGAGCTGAAACCAAAAGTCGGACGCTTAACTGACTGAGCCACCCAGGCATCCCTCTACCATTTTTAAGTAACATTGATTGTAACCATGTTCTGCTCATCTGAGAAAGTGTCTTTTCCTCTGTATCAAAAAAAAAATTAGCAAGAGAGTAGGATATGTCATTTAAATCAAATGACTAGATAAATTGAAAAACATTATCTAGTAGAGTATACAACTGAATTTTCAGTTATGAAATATAGTAACAAAAATTCATTGTGATCGCCACCTAGTGGCTGAATTATGTACTTAATCTATGATGACAGATGCAAATTAGATCCCTGTAATTAACATGAAGGAACTTGAACTACTATAAAGTATTTGTCTTTAATGCCCTTAATTCCTTTGACTTTAAGCCTCCCTTAGCCCCCACCCATATCAGTCTCCTGTGGTCTGAACTTGCATTTCCACCTGCCTGTAGACCACTATCCCTGGAAGGACCCCAGATCTCAAGCTAAGTGATCTGCAATAAAGCTTGGGCGTCTTGCTCCGGAACACATTCCCTGTATTCTTTCTCTCTTCTGGAGGCCACAGGGACCCATGTCAGAATGTGAGAATCTTTCCTCATATCCAGTCTGTTACTGAGATGGGACTGTCCATTCAGTGTTGCTTATTAGACTTCCTACATTGCCTTCTTTTGGCCCTCCCGCAGCAGGCACCTCCTGCCTAACCTAACCTCATCCACAAAGGTCCAAGTGTAAGTCTGATCACTTCACTTTCTCTTTTATTGGCGTATGGTTTAGGTTCTTTGAACAGCGTATAGATCCTTCATAATCATCACTCCCTCCTTCCTTTCTAGCCTTGTCTGCTCAGTCTCCATATATAACCTTGCCCCCCTGCAATTATAGGTTTCCCCTGTGCAGCTGTTCATTTCGCACCTACTCCCTGCATAAAACCTTTGCCCATTGTGGAGGTGCCGGCTGGGTCTAACCTGTCAGCACTAGCCCCACAGGGTACCTCCTCTGCCTAGGCTAGGCACTGCTCCTCTATAATCTCTTCGCACACCGTGAATCCACGTCTGATCGCACAAGTTACTTGCTTCATGATAACCATTCACTTTTTATTTTTTAATCTGTGTATTTAACACAGAACTGAACGTCCTTGAAGACAGACGTGTCTTTCTACCTCTTTCTGTTTCTAGCAGCAGGCACAGCAGCACATCCTTGAAATGGGCTTGTGGCATGTTTCCCAAATAAAGGAATGCTTGATTTATTTCATAGCCTTGTTCTCAGTGAGTATTGGAAGAAATAGTTCTACAATTCATGATGCTCATGAGTGGGGTTTTTGTGAGTAACCAAAATGTCCCAGACTTCATGAGCTTCAGAAGCCACTCTCCCCTTTAATGCCCAGCTCACCAGATTCTGACCCTCTGTCCAATTTGCCTTGCTCAGAAAGTGTCACCTTTCTTTATTTCTCATCCCAAACAACTTCTGGAAGTTTGGGGGAGTGTCCCTTCCTGGTAGTGGTTGGTCTCGTCAGCATTGGCAGACCCCAGACCACAGCTTTGCCTCTATGCTGGTCACCTCTTACCCTTTCTGAAGCCAGCTTTCTGCTAGCTAAGCTGTTTTTTCCTGTACCATGACATCCCACAGGAGAGGTGTGTGTGTGTGTGTGTGTGTGTGTGTGTGTGTGTGTGTACAGAACTTAAGGCCTAAAAAAAAACAGCCGCCAGCTAGAGTTGCTCTTCCAGTCTATAGTGCCAAGGCCATCCATAGAGTCCTGTTTTGGATGTTCCTAGCCTCTACCTAGCCTTTGATCTAAAGGGAGTATTTTAATTAAGGGGGCATCTGCAGTCAGAATGCTTGAGTTTTAATTCTGACTCTGTCACATATTGACACCATTGATTCTTTAGGAAGTTACTTAACCTCCTTATGCCTCAATTTCTTCCTCTGTAAATTCAGGATCATAATAGTCCCTACCATAGAAGGGTGATGTCAAGTAGTTAGAACAGTGCCTGGAACATAATAAAGCTCAGTAAGTATTAACTATTCTCCCTCTTATAAAAATAGTAAACATAGTTTCCTCTAACAGGAGTTCCTTCCTAGGGTGCATGGTGTTCAGTACCTGGTTCTCTGGGCTCTCTGAGAGAGAGTACTCTCCACCTTAACCTGATCTTTCAAATCTTTTAATTCTGTAAGAGTGAGCTTTTCAAAGAACAGCTACTAAGGGACTGTTTCCATTTTTAAGGAAAATCAGTCCCTGCCCTACACAGCTGTGTGGCATTGCTTTTTGATAACAAAAAGATACCAGTTCCCCAGTCTGTAGACCCACAGTGCCCAACGCCTGGGTTACTTTGGGAAATAGGACACCATCAGTGGGGGGGGCTTCAACATCACAGCCCAAGCTTAACTATCTTCATTTTGTTCCCTTTAGCATACTTACTTAGACATGAGGTGAATCCTGCCTTCTAACACTCCTTGCTGTCTTTTGTACCAACATCTAGTAATTTTTGAGCACATGTATAAGAAAACACAGATACATGCATATATACACATTATAAGCAGTAATTTAATAAATAGCAATTTTCAGAGAGACACTTAGTTTAACCTATATTTAGATAAGATTTGTTTTTTGCCTTTGAGGAGAGTATCCACAAAACTATTTCTAACCATGGTGAAAACAAACTTCTATGCATCATAGTTTTGTAACGTCTCCATCTTTTCCATTCTAGAATAGAATCTTTTCTTTCTTTACATTGGTTAAACAAAAGGGTCTTTAAATCACTGGCTTTCGAACATGCTTTTTTTTAAAATTTCTTTTCTTTCTTTTTAAAGTAATGTCTACACCCAATGTGGGGCTCAAACTCACAACCCCAAGATCAAGAGTCCTATGCTGTACTGACTGAATCATCCGAGTGCCCCCTCAAGCATTCTGGATGACAACCTACTATGACCCACAGTAAATATATATAAATATATATGTAAATATATAAATATATATATATATAAATATACACACACGTATATATGTAACAATATTTATATAATATTTATTATATATATGCTATATATAACATTTCACCAAGCAGCACTCAGTTCAGTGAGTATACAGCATACAGGCAATACAGTTTGATTTTTTTCTTTTTTACTTCATTCTAATGTAGTAAATCTTATTTTAAAAATTGCAATTGTGAATCATTAAATTGATTTTACAGCCCAGTAATGTACATACAGATTGTAAAATGCTGTATTAAAACAATGTTTCTCAGTTGTTAAGAATTAATGAAATAGCTATACCTACATAAGAGAAAATATACCTTAAGGCAATAATTGTTAATAGAGTTTAAGAACATTTTATAACAGAAGTGTCAGTCCATCAAGAAGACATAACGATTGTATACATCTGAAAACAGAGCTCCAGAATGTATGAAGCAAAAATTGACATAATTAAATGGCAAAATAGACAATTCAATAAATACCAGTTGGAGACTGCAGTACCCCACTTACAGTCATGGATAGAACAACTAAGCAGCAGATGAAAGAGGAACTAGAGGCTGTAAACAATATTATAAAGCGAACTAAACATAGACATATATAGAACTGTCTACCCAACAGCAATAGAATATACATTCTTCTCGAGTGCACATAGGACATTCTCTAGGATAGAGCTACTGATTAAGCCATAAAACAAATCCCAATACGTTTAAAACAACTGAAATCATACAGACTTCACAATGGACTAAAGTTAGTAATCAATAAAAATAGAAGGAAATTTGGGAAATCTGAGGAAATTGACACACCCTTAAATGACCAAGGACAAAAAAAAAAAAAAAAAAAATCACAGGAGAAATTGGAAGATACTTTGAGATAAATGAAACCACAATATACCAAAGCTTATGGGATATAACTAAAACAGCTTAGAAATTTGTAGCTATCAACATCTACATTAAAAAGGAGGAGGGGCACCTAGGTGGCTCACTTGGTTAAGCAAGTTCGACTTTGGCTCAGGTCATGATCTCACAGTTCGTGAGTTCCAGCCCTGCATCGGGCTCTGTGCTGACAGCTCAGAGCCTGGATCCTGTTTCAGATTCTGTGTCTCCCTCTCTCTCTGCCCCTCACCCACTCATACTTTATCTCTTTCTCTTTCAAAAATAAATAAACATTAGAAAACTTTTTTTTAAAAAAAGATCTCAAATCACCAACCCAACTTTGCACCTTAGAAAGAAGCCAGACCGGGGCGCCTGGGTGGCTCAGTCGGTTAAGCGTCCGACTTCGGCTCAGGTCACGATCTCGCGGTCCGTGAGTTCGAGCCCCGCGTCGGGCTCTGGGCTGATGGCTCAGAGCCTGGAGCCTGCTTCCGATTCTGTGTCTTCCTCTCTCTCTGCCCCTCCCCCGTTCATGCTCTGTCTCTCTCTGTCTCAAAAATAAATAAACGTTAAAAAAAAAAATTAAAAAAAAAAAAAAAGAAGCCAAACCTTAAGTAGGAGGTAATAATAGAATTTAAAGTAGAGGTAAATAAAATAGTGAAAAAGAAAAGCAGTGGGCCACATGGACAAAACCAAAAGTTGGATCTTTGAAAATATCAACAAATAGAAATCTTAAGCCAGACTGACCAAGAAAAAACATAGATTCAAAATATTAAAATCAAGAATGAAAATGGAGACATTACTAAAAAGCTTACAAAAATGTAAATGTATTGTAAAAGAATACTATGAACAATTGTATACCAACAAACTAGAAAACCTGAAGAAATAGATTCCTAGAAATATACGAACAACTGAAAGTGGCTCCGAGAAGAAATAGAAAACCTGAATGGAGCTATATAGCAAGTAAAGAGATTGAATTAGTCATTTAAAAATTTCTGATAGGGGCGCCTGGGTGGCTCTGTCAGTTAAGCAACAGACTCTTGATCACAGCTCAGGTCATGATCTTACTGTTCATGAGTTCAAGCCCCACATAGGGCTCTCTGCTGACAGTGTGGAGCCTGCTTGGGGGTGTCTCTCTCTCTCTCTCTCTCTCTCTCTCTCTCTCTCTCTCTCTCTCTCCTGCTCTCTGTGCCCTTCCTCCCCCTTGTACATGTGCACGCATGTACACTCTCTCTCTCTCTCTCTCAAAATAAATATTTAAAAAAAAATTCTGACAAAGCCTAGGCCTGGACAGCTTCATTAGTGAATTCTACCAAATGCTTAATGAAGATTTTAATACCAGTCCTTTACAAGACACAGAACAGTGAACACTTCCCAATTCATTCTGTGAGGTCAGTATTTCCCTATTAGCAAAATCAGAAGAAGACTATAGAAAACCATAGACTAATATTCCTTATAAATATAGATGTAAAAATGCTCCACAAAATACTAACAATGTAGTAACCAAATCTAACAATATGTGGTAGGAATTATTACCATGGCCAAGTGCCGCTTATCCCAAATATGAGATAAAGTTGGTTTGTCATATGAAAATCAGCCCGTGTATGTACCATATTAATGGAATATTACTACAAAAATCATATCATATCAGTAGATAGAGAAAAAGCATTTGACAAAATGAAACATCCTGCGTGACAAAAAACACTCAACAAACTAGGGATAGGAGGGAACTTCCTCAACCTGATAAAAGTCATCTATGAAAAACCCACAGCTTAACATCATGCTTAATAGCAAAAGCTGAAAGTGTTTCTCCTAAGGTCAAGAGCAAGACGATATCTCTTCATGCCACTTCTGTTCAACATTGTATGGAGGTTTTAGCCAGGACAGTTTGGCAAGGAAAGGTAATAAAAGTCATGCACATTGGAAAGGAAGAAGCAAACCTATTTCTGTTTGCAGATGACATGATCTTATATATAGAAAATCATAAGGAATACACACACACACGCACACACAATTAGCACTAATAAATGAGTTCAGCAGTAGGAGTATTAACCAGTGAATTTCCACTTTGGAAAACAGGGTGGCCGTTTCTTCTAAAAGTTAAGGCTAGTTTCTCGCTCCTAGGTATATACTCAAGAATTGAAAACTTAGGTTCACACCAAAACTTGTACACTAATTTCACAGCAGCGTTATTTACAAAAGCCAAAAAGTAGAAATGACCCAAATGTCCATTGGCTGATTAATGGATACATAAAATGTGCTATGTGCATGCAATGGAATATTACTCGGCGATAAAAGGAATCAAGTACTAGTCCATGCTACCACATGGTCACTTGAACCTTGAAAACATTGTGCAAAGTGAAGGAGACCTGACACAGAGGCTATATGTTACGTTATTTCATTTATATGACATGTCCAGATTAGGCAAATTGGTAGTGACAGTGGTTTCCGTGGGCTGGGGCACAAGATAGGGAATGACTGCTAATGGGTATAGATTTTCTTTGTGGGGTGATGAAACTGTTCTGGAATGATAGAGCCATCATTAAAAGCACCCCTTTGGGGCGCCTGGGTGGCGCAGTCGGTTAAGCGTCCGACTTCAGCCAGGTCACGATCTCGCGGTCCGTGAGTTCGAGCCCCGCGTCAGGCTCTGGGCTGATGGCTCAGAGCCTGGAGCCTGTTTCCAATTCTGTGTCTCCCTCTCTCTCTGCCCCTCCCCTGTTCATGCTCTGTCTCTCTCTGTCCCAAAAATAAATAAACGTTGAAAAAAAAATTAAAAAAAAAAAAAAAGCACCCCTTTGAGTTACTATCTCAATGACCTTAATAACATCAGTGTACAATACCAATTATGTACTAGGTCTTGGGCTAAGCCCACTATAACCTAATGAAGTAGGTATATTATTGATGTCTCCAAAGGAGGAACCTAATACAGAGAGAGGCCAACACGTTACTTGATGTTTCAGATCTTATTTCTGTACCTTTGTGTAGCATAATTGTCTTCTAAGGTTTAAGAGGATTAAATGAGGTAATATGTGAAGCCCCTGAGTACATTGTTGGTACATGGTACACATTCAGAAAATGGATCATGTTTTATTCTTAAGTGGATGTTGTGGGATACCTGTCTTTGTTATGGAAAAGGTCATTCTAACTTCTGCTGTGTTATAGTGTTAATAGTGTATAACACTTCCATTTGTTTTTGGATACAGGACCCCCTGGACCAGCTGTCCCTGCACCTGCAGGCTACGCAGGAGGCTTGCCTATGGGATACAACAGCCCACAGCAGCCCGGTACCTTCTTCTCGTACCAGCCAGCTGGTGGTGCCCATCCTATCCGGTACCAGCCTGGCAAATACCATATGTCAAATCAGCCTGTTTCAGTAACATGGATGCCAGGGCCTCCTCCTATACCAAACTGTCCTCCTGGTCTGGAATACTTAACCCAGGTAGTCCTCACAAATCCAAATGATGATCTTATGAAGTATGACTGGGGATCCGACAAGAAGAGATACAAAGCTAGATAGAGTAGATGAAAGTGACAGGTCAGTGATGACAGAGGTCCAGTTTGTGAGACCATGGGAGTTGTGGTACTCATTTCAGAAATGTGAAGGGGAAATGAGGAATACAGGAATGTATTTGGTGGGATCGGCACGGTTTTCTGAAGGATGTATGTTGAATTTTAAGATTTGCAAGGTGTCCTGTTGAAGGCGGTTTCAAAAACAGGACTAGAGGAAAAACTATCAAAGATGCCAATTCTCATTTGCATAGAAGTGAAGAGTTAACACCAGGAAAAACAACATCAGAGAGAACAGAACAGACCGTGAGTGAATCACTGGGGGTCTCTGCCCATCCTTTTTTCTCATTACCCCTGATTTTCATTAGCCACTCCCTGCCACCCTCCAAACATAAAATGTAAATCAAAAGAGGAGACCTACCAAGGGTTTTGCTTCAGGCCAAGTTCCAGAGGATCTCTTCCCACAACACAGTGAATTCTTATTTTCCACCTCTATGCACATTCTGGAGGCACCAGGGTATCCAGATCAGAAACTGGGGCAGTACGTCAAATCAGTGTTCCAGATGGTGTTTTTAAAACCACGTGTCAGAAACTCAAAAATATTGCTTAATGAAAATAAGATAAAGCTAGTATTGGAAATAACTTAGAACCTATTGAATCATGTTTGATTTTAGAAAAAGGAAGGGCGCCTGGCCGCTCAGTCTGTTAAGCATCTGACTCTTGATCTCAGCTCAGGTCATGGTCTCCTAGTACATGGGTTCGAGCCCCACATCAGGTTCTGCACTGACGATGCGGAACCTGCTTGGGATTCTCTCTCTCTGTCTCTCTCGGCCCTTCCCTCACTTGTGCACTCTCTCTCTGTCTCTCTCTCAAAAATAAATAAATAAACTTAAAAAAAAAAGACATATAACTTCACTCATATGTGGAATTTAAGATACAAAAAAGATGAACATAAGGGAAGGGAAGCAAAAATAATACATAAAGAGGGAGGGGAACAAAACAGAAGAGACTCTTAAACACAGAGAACAAACAGGGTTGCTGGAGGGGCTGTGGGTGGGAAGATGCGCTAAATGGGGAGGGGGCATTAAGGAAGACACTTGTTGGGATGAGAACTGGGTGTTATATGTAGGGGATGAATCCCTGGAATCTACTCCTGAAATCATTAATACACTATGTGCTAACTAACTTGGATGCAAATTAAAAATAAATAAGTAAAGACATTATGAAATACTTTATAAGCAAGGGACTTGCCAGTTCAACACATGTCTCCCCACATAACCAACCAAATACTCCTTGGAGTTGATGTGTTTCTCTTTTCCATTTTATATATTGACAGGGACCTTCTGAATCCTGTGCATTGAGAACCATAGGTACAGTGTTATAGTGTTGATATTTCAAAGTCGAAACAGTTGGATCACAAAAACTGAGATTTCACATGAGCCAAAAATTGTATTCAGTTTTTGTTTTGGCAAAATATTGACAAACTACAGCACCATTCAAGTACAGTGGTAGAGTAAACCCCTACGTTATTTCAGAAGCTTAAAAAATGCTTTATAGTTAATCACGTTTTAAAAGTTCCTTTTTTAAACTAGATGATAAGTATAGAAATTGTCCTTAGAAATCCAAGATCTGCAGTCATTTCTCTTTTTTTAAATGTATAACTTTAATTTTGTTCATCTAAATATTAAAAAACAGTTTCTTAATTTCTTCTATTCTGACAGAAGTTAACACATTTTATGAATTCTGTTTCTTTGTTCAGGTTTGTTTTGAATAAAAAAAAAATAAGTGAGAAAGGAAACAAAACAGGTTTAGAGACAGACCAACCTGGTTTTAAATTCTAGCTGTCGTCCCTCCTCACTCTACAGCCTTCAGTAACTTCTGTAACCTGTTGGTGCTTGAATTTCATCATCAATAAAATAGTACTAGCAATACATACCTTATTGGGTTGTTAGGAGAATTTTTAAGAAGGAAAGCTTTATACTGTGCTTATTATTTTTGGCACACAGGGTCCATCCAACAGGTGGTAGCTGTGTGGATGTTATTAGTGGAAACACTTTGTATGCAAACAGCCCTTCATTGGTTTATCATTTTCCTTATCCTATCCTTTTTGCAGTGTCCTGTGCGGATTCCATGAATCATTATCGGGACTCTCAATACTCTGGAGCATCCAAAGTAGCAGGATTATATTCTTTCTAGAGGGTTGGCGTGGCCAGTGACTCCCCCAATTTGTTAGAGAACTGCTCCTTAACAGCCATAGTGTCTTCTGGACAAACTTCTTTTATATTAACAGGCATTATTTCTTTAGAATATTGTACTCAGCAGTGGATGCTTTTTATCAGCAGTATTTTGACTTTTAATTCTGGATTTTTAAAGGAACTATAAACCATCTTAGTGACCACTTTTGGTATTTTATAAGATGTGTTTACACCCCCTCACCGGATTGTGTTTTTATATCAGAAAAATTTTTTTAATGAAGGAAGGGTTGTATCCTCTCCATACCCTCTGTAATCAGTTAAACACCACAAAACATTTATGTCTGGTTATTTTTAACTTCCTTTATTACCACATTCACGTATTCTTTTATTAGCCATTGTATTCAATGAATACTTGGAGAAATATGACATTTCAGGTGATATGCTGGTCTCAGGGATTAGGAATGATCTATATATCTAAAATTATATAGAGGGGGGTCTGGGTGGCTCAGTCAAGTGTCCCAACTTTGGCTCAGGTCATGATCTCACAGTGAGTTCAAGCCCTGCATTGGGCTCTGCATTGAAAATGCTTCGGATCCTCTGTCTCCCTCTCTCTTCCCCTCCCCAGCTCGCTCATGCACACACACACACGCTCTCTCTCTCTCTCTCTCAAAAATAAGTAAACATTAAAAAATTAAAAATAAAATTATATAGATGTGATTACTCTGTCTTCAAAGAAGTTTCTTCTTTTCTGCTAGAATATTCTCAACTCTATCAGGTAATGAGCCCAACAAACTGTCTGACTTTAGGGTGATTCCTATGTGACATTAAGGTAGAAGTTTATCTAGTTGTTTTCCCAGCTCCCTTTTCAAGAGATCCCATCCCAGAATGTTTCCTCCCCTTTGCCCTAATATAATCACATGCTTCCAGCCCTTGTGGACCCTCTCCTTTAATTAAAGCCTGCACCTAGGGAAGACCCTGGCATTAGTAGCTCAAATGATTGGAAGTCAGTGTGTGAACATCTTCCAGAGGTACCTGTGAAAATAAGATAAAACTAGATACTCCTGTGTGAGGTCCCTGGCTGAGTTGCTCTCTGTAAGCCACTGAGAAAATAGCCTACTGTGTGGTTGGTCCACGTTAAACTGTCTTGAACTTCCCCAGCAACTCCAGTCTGTGAGTGACGTGTCGATAAGACCAGTGAGTTGGGACTGAGCTAGAAACAATCTACGTCCACACAGCTTCTTCTGGATGCTGTGACTGCAGCAGGAAAATGATTTTCTGATATACCAGGCAACTGTTTGTCTTTTAACATAGAACTGGAGAACACTGGTTTTCCTGTGTTCCTCTGCGGAACAGGTGCAGACAGGCTACTTTCACTAATTTTTTTTTTTTATTCCATTCAATGCTGAAAAGATATTTTGGTATCAATTGATAACCTTTTTATACCCATCTCATCAGTTCCTTTTCTAACATTGATTTAATTCTGTGATTATTTTTTCCTAATTGCTTTGTTCTATCCCAACAGCTGGACACCATTCACGTCCTTCAGCATTTTGAGCCTCTGGAAAGTATGTATAATTTTGTTAGTGTTCAGCAGGTGGAAATTTGAATCAGGTGGAAATTTGCATTACCCAATATCTTGTTCTTTATTTATATTGGTCATTTCTTAGTGGTTCGAAGTGAAAAGACTGTCTTCTTTTACCCTTTCAGAAAAGTAAGAAAGGGAATTATTTTGTATAATTTCACCTATGTATACATGATACATACATTCGTAGACTTGAAAAAGACTTACATTTTATCTGGTCAACCCCCATACCATATTCTACATATTCATCTTTAATGGAAGAGGAAAAGAAGGAGCAAGGACACTAAATGAGTTCGCCAGAGGCACCACAGTCAGCTAATGAGTGGTAGCGCTGGACATAGAATCTAAATCTGCGAAGTTCTAGTCCAGTGCCCTTGCTTTGGAAGAAAAAGGAATCACAGTCAACATAATGCCTGGTCTCAGTTCATCCTCACTTGATTATTAACCTTCACTTTATCCCCAGTTCCACACATTCATTTGACCACCACATACAGTCTCTGACTTTCTTTATTGCAATTGGTAATGACCCTAGTCATCTCAGTATATTTCATGAGCAGATTCATTTATGGTAAAAAGTATACTTTTATTTAAATGCCTTTTTAATGAAAGCTTTCTGAATTCAGATATACCAGGAGTATAGTTTCAGTCTTTGCTTTTATGTGGAAAAATTTTTTAAATCGTTTTATACTGACCTTCATTTAAAATTTTCAAAATTACTGAATACTTTTTGGGCAAGTGAATTATTTGGTGTCCTAATCAATTGAATATAGTTCACTTCAAAATTTTAAAAAGCTATTTTGCTTTAAGCACCTAAGGAATACTACAAAAGGACTTCTTGAGGCCCATTTTAACTGCTTCTAATTTAAAGTGGCTTTCTCATTCTATTTTTTAGTGATCACATCTTTTGAAACTAATAATGGATATGATATTAAAAACAACCTGGACCAGATGGTTTACATCGTAAATGAAGACACAGACGACTTTACCAGAAATGCTTATCGGACACTAAGGCCCTTCATCCTCCGGGTCACTGACTTTATGGGCCGAGAAATCATGACCATGCAGAGGCCTTTCAGATGCACCTGCTGTTGCTTCTGTTGTCCCTCCACCAGGCAAGAGGTCAGAGAACACAAGTCTAATTCCTTGTCTCTTCCTGATCCAACTCTTGACAGCATCGCTGTGCTCCTTCCAGAATGACACATGAGGGGGTTTTCACTGGCTCTGCTGGTCAGACTGAAAGAAGAGAGCCGAGGGGGTGAAGGGGGATGGGGAGGAGGGCCGCCAAATTGTCTCACCTGAGGAAAATCACAGAGGTTTTTTTTCTTGTGGGTTCTTGTCTTCTGGTGCTAGTTGGGGCTCAGGCTCAAATCAGGATTATTTGGTGACCACAGTTCTGTCGGTTGTGTCTACTGAGTTAGAAATGTATCTGTTACCTAGAACAGAAGTCACACACATTTGTCTAAATGCACCAACATAACCCCAGATAAGGTGTCCCTAGACATAATTGTATACTTTCAGAATTGGAAGAGACTTAAAAACTTCTTTTTTTAATGTTTATTTTTGAGAGAGAGACTGAGTGTGAGCAGGGGTGGGCTGAGAGAAAGGGAGACACAGAATCCAAAGCAGGCTCCAGGCTCTGAGCTGTCAGCACAGAGCCCGATGAGAGGCTCAAACTCACGAACCACGAGAGCATGACCTGAGCTGAAGACTGACGCTTAACCGACTGAACCACCCAGGCGCCCCTAGAACTGGAAGAGACTTCAGATAACTGTACACTGTCCATCCCAATCCACACCTTGCCACAGGTAAAGAAAGGGTGGCTCAGAAAATTAAGCACCTGATGAGCGTGTTACGCTCCACCAAGCACTGGAACTGGAAAGCAGATGTTCTGAGTTACAGCTGGGTTCCTCTTCTACAACCTGTGAGGCTCTAGGAAGGTTGTTTGCTGCAGGGAAAAGACGCAGCTTTAGACAGAGGTCAACCAGAATTTTGAATTCTAGATATGCCTTCTATTTATGTTGGTATAATTTATTTAACTTCGTTGGGCCTCAGTACTTCCGTACATAACTATGCATAATATCCCATGGGATTACTGGGATATATAAAGACAGATTATGTTCAGTACCAGCACTTCCTGAATGTTAGTTTATTTACAAGCCTTTCTGTGTTTTGATGTCCTATAACATGGAGATAATAATGGTACCATCACGCAGGATTGCTTTGAGGATTAAATAGTAAATGTATGTTAACTGTCATTACAGTACCTGGCAGGTAGTACAGTGCTCAGAGAATGTTAGTTGTTGTTCCCAGATATCTTCTCTCTCACTACTGTGTTTGTAATAACAGCCTTAAATTTTTTTTTTAACGTTTATTTATTTTGGAGAGAGAGAGCATGAACAGGGGAGGGTCAGAGAGAGGGAGACACAGAATCTGAAACAAAAGGTATACAATTTACCACACTTCTTTTTTTTTTTCTCTTTTAAATTGTTTTAATGTTTATTTATTTTTAAGAAAGAGAGTGGGACAGAGCATGAATAGGGGAGGGTCAGAGAGAGGGAGACACAGTATCTGAAACAGGCTCCAGGCTCTGAGCTGTCAGCACAGAGCCCGACGCGGGGCTCGAACTCACGGACCGCGAGATCATGACCTGAGCCGAAGTCAGCCGCTTAACCGACTGAGCCACCCAGGCGCCCTATAATAGCCTTAAATTTGAGATGAATCTTCACCTTTAATCCTCAACCCTTTTGACGATACAAGGAATTCTTCGTATTGATGAGTTGGGTTTCTTCTTCTCAAATGAATTTTTTTTAATTTACCTGTTTACAGTTTTTTCCCCCCTTAGGCTTAAACTTATATGAGATCTTAATCCTAGGAAGTTATCAAATTTATATGCTTATGTATATGTTTGAATGTATATATGTGAACAATAATAACTTTTTTTTTAAATAATGCCTTGATTTGGCAGTTTGTGAAGCTATGTAGTCCTGCCCTTGAGACCCAGTGGACTCAAAACTGTTAGAAAAGTATAAATGACACCAGAAGAGCCATCAACTCTGAGCTTTTACTAAATAATTTAATTTTATGGCTCATGTTATTATTAAATATGAAGATCTTAGTTCTTCACAAAGGAATATTATAAAGATGATTAGTTAAAACAGGGTACTGGACAATTTTAAAACTTGTAAAAATGGCTTTATATATTCATACACACATCCTTTGTTTCCACAGTATACAGTTTACAGAATGCCTCTTTTGTCTTTCTCTTTTCTATTACAATTGTCATGTCTGGGATTTAAGTCTAGGAAGTTACCTTGTTACTTTGTCACGGACCGTGCCAGAAGACATGAGGCACCTAGAGCAGAGACAGAGAACCTTATTACAGCACAGGAAGCAGTACCAGCGTCAGGAGCCGGATGTTGGTATAGACCCCTTGCGCCCAAGTTCTCTGGGGTTAACTCAGAGGAGCGGGCGGGTGTGCATACAGCTGAGAAACACTGAGCTTGGAGAAACGATCATTGTATAACAAGCAGTAAGTCTGTCCCAAAGGGAAATGTGACCTCACCTCTCAAGGCCTTTCACTGACACACACCCCTAAGAAATAGCCTGGGGTACAATGGAGGAGTCTGTACCATTAACATTTTTTCCAGTCCTTGCATGAGGGAAGAACGTACGGTGTGTGTGCATACGGGTATATATGTAGCATCCTTCCCTCTGTCACTGCTTCTTTGCAGCTGGAGGTGCAGTGTCCTCCTGGTGTCACCATTGGCTTTGTTGCAGAACACTGGAACCTGTGCAGGGCAGTTTACAGCATCCAGAATGAGAAGAAAGAAAATGTGATGCGAGTACGTGGGCCATGTTCAACCTATGGCTGTGGTTCAGATTCTGTTTTTGAGGTAAATGTAAAAATAACATTATTAGTATTTTTTCAACATGTACAGACAGACCTTAGAATTGTTTGGTTTTAGATTATTTTTTCACATGAATGAATAAAGTAGAAGGAGGAAAGAGTTATCGGTTGACATCAAATCATTGCAAATTATTGTTGGTGGATTGCTTAATGTTTCCCAAAATGTGAGCTACTTTGTTTATGATTTCAGTGTTTGATGAAGATGAGAAGGACCCATGTAAAACACTAAACCTGAAAGAAAATAGCCCAGTAGATTCCATTTATTTTGTTCTTGGTTGTATTTAATTAACCATTTTTACCAAAGATTTGCAGGATTGGGATACAGGTCCTGAGCAATGAAAGTGCCCAACAGATCACAGAACATATGGATCACCCCGAGATTGTGCAAATCGTCTATCTGCATGGTGGAAGTCTGTCTGTGTCCTCAAGAGACAGGATAACACTGATAACATAGATAAAACTCATAATAGATTATAACATTTTCTCAGAAAAATGAAAAATCCTCCTGTTTTGCCTTTATTTCACTGACTACAAAATGATTGCTTATTATCCTATGAATTTGACAAAGGAGATTCTTAGAAATATTTCCTGAGCTTCTTAGAAGATGTCTTGCAATTCAGCAAGGCTCTTTATCTAAAGTTGCTCATTCAAGTATTTTCTATGACACCCAATAAACCTTTTTAGTTCTTCAGGCATTGCTTATTTTTTAAAAGACCACTGTAGAGAAATAGAAAATGTAGCCACATTTCAGGGGCAGAGTATATAGGATCATTCTGATCGCCAAAAGTTAGCAAGTGCCTGAGTCCCCCTTTGAGAAGCCAAAGCTCTTCGGAATTCTGACATACAACAGGGTGGATTTGACCCACAAAAACTTGACTGATTATATGAAGTTTGTGAAGTATGTAGAATTATGCTTCCTTACTTTTGTTCATGTGTTTCTCTAGACTGTAGAGACTCCCTCCCAATCCCCAATTCCCACCCTTTACTATATGAAGAAGAATTTCAAAATCAATTCAAATCATACCTCCCTCAAATCATACCTCATTTGCTCTTGAAAACAAGAGCATTGGCCTGAGAACTGTCAGATATGCCCCAGTTCTGGTTTTTGGATTTTTTGTTTGATTTAATTCAAGTCAGTTAACATACAGTGTAGGCTTGGTTTCAGGAGTAGAACTCAGTGAGTTCTCTCTTACATATGATGTTCAGTGCTCATCCCAAAAAGTACGCTCCTTAATGCCTATCACCCATTTAATCCATCCCTGACCCACCTCCCCTCCAGCAACCCTCAGTTCTCTGTCTTTAAAAGTTTCTTATGGTTTGCCTCCTTCTCTGTTTTCATCTTATTTTTCCTTCCCTTCCCCTATATTCATCTGTTGAGTTTCTCAAATTCTACATATGAGTGAAATCATATGATATCTGTCTTTCTCTGACTTGTTTCACTTAGCGTAATACCATCTAGTTCCATCCATGTTGTTGCAAATGGCAAGATTTCATTCTTTTTCGTTGCTGAGTAGTATTCCATTGTGTGTGTGTGTGTGTGTGTGTGTGTGTGTGTGTGTGTGTATGTACCACATCTTTATCCTTTCATCAGTTGATGGACAGGTGGGCTCCCTGGCTAACCTGGCTATTGTTGATCCCAGCTCAGTTATTAACCAGTTGCAAGGCACCTAACCCATCTTGGCCATAATTCCCTATTTGAAATTATGTTATTACTGTTATTAATTTCCTGTACTGTATTTATGCTTATCTCAGTGTAAAGTGCTTCTAAGTAGAAGAATGAAACGTATAGTACTTTTTAATCATCATTAAGTCACATGCTTCTCTTTCTAGGTCAAATCCCTTGATGGTGTATCCAACATCGGCAGTATTATTAGGAAGTGGAACGGTCTGTTATCAGCAATGGGCGATGCTGACCAGTTTGAAATTCACTTCCCTTTAGATATGGATGTGAAGATGAAAGCCATGATTTTTGGAGCCTGCTTCCTCATTGTAAGCCTTTTACTTTTGACTTGTCTTGAGTGAGTTATTCTTTCCAATGAGATGCAGTGTAGTGTAATAGAAAGGCAATAACATTTGCAACTAGGCCAGTGCCTGTCTCTACCACTTACTAGTGACATGTTTTGCAAAGTGTTGAACACTTCCCGGCCTCATTCTTTTTATCTGTAAAATGGAGATAGAAATACTTAGATTTTTTCAGGGTGATGAACATTAGCTATCATCTGAGTACAGGGGCCAGAAGAGTGCTTGAAGAATATTAGACATCCAGTGGGTGTGATTGTCATCACAGCATGTTATTTGTCTTTCTCATTACTTAAAGATGCCTGTCCTTTGACTTCTTGAGAAAATAAAATAACTCCAGAGCTGATTTCCTTTCCCTCCACCTTATTGCCTGTCTGTCATTGTACTCCTTGGAGTTGTATCTTCCTTAGATTTAGTAGGCACAGTTCCCTTGCTGTATTACTGGCTGATTAATGGCTAATATTCATAAGTAAAGCATAGAAATGAAATGGAAAATATTTACCTTAAAAATGTAGTTAATGTACTGCAATTGGTATATTTAACATTTAATTTTGATTGTCAAGTTTTTCATCTTTTTAACAATGAAAATTTAGTTAACTGGTACCCCCAAATGGAAAGGTTGTTGGCTACCAATAGTTCCAAGTTTTTAATTGCTGCTCTTCATATTAGGTCCTCTTCATAAAGATTTCATTAGATTTATTTATTCTTAACTAGAAAGAGGATTGCCTGATAAATTATAAAGGATAATATTTTATGCATTGCATCTAATTATGTATCCATCTGTATACATACAGTTGTCTCTTTTTTCTCTCTAATATATATATGTATATATTATATATATATATATATATATATATGTATTTTTTTTTCTAATTTCAGGACTTCATGTATTTTGAAAGATCACCACGACGTTCATCAAGATAGATGGACACAGCAAATCAACAATTATGGTTAATTAAAAAAAATTAGAGAAGTTGGATTGGGCTTATAATCCCCTGAATTATTTGCAAATATATGTATCTGCTTTTGCAGATCATTTTTACTGGGTATTAGCTCTGACAGGTAGGCTGAGTGTAAGGGCAAGAACACGTGTTTTAATTGATTGAACCATGTGTTTTAATTGATTGTCTCTCTGTCTACATGGTAGACTAGGAGTTCACCTTGAAAAAGCTATAACTCATTAACCAAGTAAACATAATACAATGAGCTTGAAAACACTTTACTTACGCTGAGATAAGGGAAAATGAATCCCAGGGCTCTCACATTAATGGGTCATGAAATGGCAAGCTTTTTAGAGCAGTCTTTGAGATAGAATAAAACAGCTTTTATCCCCAACCCTCTCCAACCTGTCCTCTCCATCAACTTGTCCTGTTACCGAAGATAAATTTGATTCTAAGTGAAAAGAATAATACTCTTGACCTTTAAAACAAAAAGGAAGGTAGGCAGAAATACTGTGTGTTATTGTACAAGGAAAAATTTATTTGTGCATATGTATCAAACCTTGTTCTGAAAGTTTATAAGTTTCAGTGGAAAATTTGATTTTATTACCAAACAAAACATTTTTTTAAAAATCATAAGGTTCTAGGGCGCCTGGGTGGCGCAGTCGGTTAAGCGTCCGACTTCAGCCAGGTCACGATCTCGCGGTCTGTGAGTTCGAGCCCCGCGTCGGGCTCTGGGCTGATGGCTCAGAGCCTGGAGCCTGTTTCCGATTCTGTGTCTCCCTCTCTCTCTGCCCCTCCCCCGTTCATGCTCTGTCTCTCTCTCTGTCCCAAAAATAAATAAACGTTGAAAAAAAAAAAAAAATTAAAAAAAAAAAAAAAAATCATAAGGTTCTATTTTCCATACCTATTCCCTCATTCACTAGCGTGGTCTATCAGGACCTGCCTGGACATGGAGTCGGGGTCATCCTATCAGGAAAAGAGGTGACAAGGGCCACAGCTTGTCTAGATCTCTGAGCAACTCAGAGACATCAGTGTCCTTATGAGGAGTTTGTGTTTAATCTGTTTAATCTCTCTTGGCCACAGATGCCTTACATATGAAATATTTTGGCCAAATCTCAAAGGTTGCCTATTGAACTTTCGTATCTCATGGGGTGTGACACAGAGGAGATAGTTTTTATTTTTCTTTCTTTCAAGATCACTGATAATCACCATGTTTTTCTAACTGCAGGAGTTGAAGTTGGGTTTCTAAATTTTGAAATGTGGCATTCTGTGTAGCACTTCGTAAAAGCAAAACTACGAATTTTGACGTTTTTAAATATTTCTTAGCTGCTTTTTATTTAGATGATAGATAAATCTGCCTGTGCAAAGAAGATAATAAAACTTCTCTGTGAACTATAGCTTAACAGTAAAATTCTGTAGAATCAACATAGTTACAGTATAAGCGTTATTAGCTAGTTAAGAGCACAGTGTATTGGTGAATAGTTGCTGATGAATCAACCTGTGTCTTTTGTACTCTACCTTCCTATCTGGACATGGACTGTGTTTTTTCAACACAGCCAGTATGTAGAATGAAATGTATTCTTCTCCTTGTTAAATAAAGCAACTCTAAGTGTTCTCTGATGGGATTACTCGGGGATGACAGCCTTTGCCCACAATTCCTGTTGAAGTCAAAGAAAGGTGCTTCATTTTACAATTATATTTATCTTTTCATGGTAAAGTTGTTTTATTCAGTTTCTTGTAATTTCTATATTTAGGTGCTACTGCTAGCTTTTTTTTAAAATGTTAAACTGCTGCTTGTCTAAAAAGTACAATTACCTTATATTTGAAAATATGATTGCAGTCTTAGACATATATATTATTTCTTATAATAATATCTGACATTTTATATAGGAAATGAGACAATAATATTGAGAAAGTTTATCTGTACAAACTTCATTTTTACTTGCCCGCATCCCTACATCCCAAGACCTGCTGCATAATGCTAAGAAAAGATTATTTAACATATGACATTTTAAGTTTCTGTTCAAAGTTTTCATGGCATTAAGTTGTCTCTTACAGTTATTATCCCTCTTTCTTTAAAAGTAATACTATGTGTCTTATTTTTTTATATGAACTATGGTTCATATTATAGTTTCTATATTTCTTAATGGTATTTCATTGTGTAAAATTGATCAGAGTCACTAAAAAAAAGCTACTTTCTTTGTATTTTAATGCTTCATCATATTGTTTTTGGCTTTTAAATAAATATAATATGGTTTATAGTGAAATACTGTTTTATTTTTTGACTTGTGATTGAGTCTTTGCTATAGACTGAATGCTTGTATTTCCCCCCAGATTTATGAATTACCCCAATGTGATGGTGTTTGGAGATGGAGACTTTAGGAGGTGATAGGACATGCTTGGTGGAGCCCTCATGAATGGGATTAGTGTCCTTGTAATCTGTCAGTACCTTGATCTTGGGTTTCCCAGCTTCCAGAATGTGAAAGATAAATATTTGTTTTGTAAGCCACCTGGTCTCCAGTACTGTACAGTTGCCCAAATGGATTATGACGGAAATTGGTACTGAGAAGTGAGCGTGCTGCTATAACACACAAATGTGGAAGCAGCATTGGAACTGGGTAATAGGCAGAAGCTGGATTTTGAGATGCATTCTAGAAAAAGCCTAGATATTTTAACAGAACTTTAAAGGCGATGCTGATGGGAGCTTGGAAAGAAAAGATAGATATAGAGAAAGCCTCAGTATTCTTAGAGAATAGCTAACTAATCCTGAACAGAATGTTGGTAGAAACATGAATTGGTAAAGAGCATTCTGATGAGGTCTCAGATGGAAATGAGGAACATGTTGTTGGAAACTTGAGGAGAGGCCCTGTTTATTACAAAGGGGCAAAGAACTTGGCAGAATTGTGTTCATGTTCTAGTGTTTTGTGGAACATAGAACTTGCAAGTGATAAAACTAGAGGTTTAGCTGAAGAGAGTTCTAAGCAGAGTGTTGAAGGTGCAGTTAGGTCCCCCTGACTTCTTACAGTCAAATGCAAGCAGAGAGAAGTAACCTAAAAGCAGAATTGTTAAACAAAAGGAAGTAGAACTTAAAGACTTAGAAGATTTGCAGCCTATCCATATAGCAAAAAATGAGAACATTGAGGATGTGGCCAAGGTACTGATAAAGAAATTAATATGGTTGAGCCTTCTGAACAGAAGCTAGGAAACTATTCTCCAAGACAATGTAAGAATGACCCTGAAGGCGATTCAGTGATCCACAGAGCTGCTGCTGTCATTACAGACCCCGATGACAAGGGCTGAGGAGGCTGAGTGATCCAAAGGAGGGGCCTGCAGCACCTGTGGGACCTTTCTGCACACTACCTGACACTACCTTACATGGGGGGCTCTGCTCTCCGCACTCTTTCACCATGCTTCTCCGCCACCCCAGATGTGGCTCTGCTGGGCCCTGGTATGGCATGAGATTCAGTGGCCACGTGTCCAGAGGGTGTAGGCAGAAGGTGCGGGCGCATATGGCCCCATTTCTGTTTATGCTCATAGTGTACAAGCCAAGGGAGCATGGCTACCTTCACCTAGATTTCTAGGGACAGGGCCATCTGGGAGAGCCTTGGGCTTGGTACCCCAGCCCTGGAGATCCACAGGGCCCAGGCGGTGAGTCTTTGCAGGGAAGGCCATTCTGCCAATCCCTGTGGGTACCACGGCCACCCCAAAGGGCCCAGAAGACAAAGCACTGAGTCAAAGATTATTCTTGAGCCTTAAGGTTTAATGTTGTTTGTGCTGTTTGGTCTCAGACTTACCTGGGGCCTGTCACTCCTTTCTTCTTTCCTATTTCTCTCTTTGGGAATGAGAATGTCTATCCTATGCCTGCCCCACCATTGTATCTTGGAAGCACTTAATTGTTTGTTTTTGCAGGTTCACAGAAGAAGAGGACTTTGCCTCAGGATAAGTCATACTTGAGTCTCATCCATATCTTATTTAGATGCGACTTTGGACTTTCAGACTTTTGAGTTGATGCTGGAGCAAGTTAAGACTTTTTGGCTGTTTAGATGAAATGAATGTATTTTGCATGTGAGAAGGAAATGAAATTTTGTCCTGACCTGGATGGAATCCTATAGACTGAATGTTTGTGTCCCCGAAAATTCATATGTTGAAATTTAATCCCCTAATGAGATGTATTTGGAGGTGAGACTTTGGGGGATGATTAGAACGTGAGGGTGAAGGGTGGAACCCTTATGAATGGACTAGTACCTTTATATACTTTTTAAAAAATTTATTTGAGAGATTGTGTGTGAGCAGGGGAGGGGGCAAAAGGAGAGAGAGAGAGAGAATCTCAAAAGCAGGCTCCACATTCAACATGGAGCCTAACAGGGGGCTTGATTCCACCACCCTGGGACCATGACCTAAGCTGAAATCAAGAGTCGAAAGCCTAACCAACAGGTCCACCCAGGTGCCCCATGGATTAGTACCTTTATAAAAGAAAGGCAAGGAGCTCCTTGGCCCCTCTACCACGTGGGGGCACAGTGAAAAGACCACCATCATGAACTGGGAAGTGGACTCTTACCAGATACAGCATCTGCTGGGCCCTTGAGCTTGGACTTTTAGAACTGCAGGAAATAAATTTCTGTGGTTTATGAGCCACCCACTCTATGGGATTTTTGTTACAGCAGTCAAAATGGACTAAAACAGTTTTTTTAATACTTCAAAGGAATTTGTGAAGTAATTTCTTATTAATTATCAGTCAGGTTTGCATTCAGGGTCCTTGTTTTCTTATATAGGTTTAATTCTAATAAAGTCATTTTTGTAATGTTTTATAGTAGTAACTAGCTTTGTGATATAACGAAGTTATTTATAAATGCTTATTTCTTATACCTTACTCAAAGCATATTTAAATTTTAAGTATGGTATCAATAGGAGTATATTATGCAGGAAAGCTGCTAGAATTTATCGCTGTCAGTGAAGGATGCATTTTAAAACAATTTTAACAATCAGATTTACCAGAAATTACACAAAAACTGGTTACCAGACTAATTTGCTAGCTGAATTTTTCAACCAACTAGATGTTAAATTAAGTTCAAGTCTAGAATAAACAGTGATTTCAGAGAATGGCATCCTGGTGCTGGGACAACTGGCTACTTTTCAGTACCTGCCATATAAGTTTAATTTAACTTATATTGAAAGATGCAAACTTGGAAAACCCATAGGTCTGGATTTAATAAACTAATACCAAATTCAACTCTTCGACTAGTGATAACTAATATTGAACATGGATCTTTTCCCATAATTTGGTTGACCTTCAGAGTCTGTTTCCCATTTATTTGCCTCTAGGCATCTTAAATTGTAAATCCCAGAATAGAGAAAAACAAAATGATACATTTCAAGTGTAGTCGAGTGAGGCAGCTTAGAATGCTACATGATAACATTTAGCATGGTTAATAATAGCACGTGATAGGCATTCACTCAGGATCTGCCTAATGAATAACAACACAATCAGTGGATTTATTTTTGGAATATTTACTATAGTAGCCAGTAAAAAGGTTGACCATTCAAAATATATACCCTCCTCTCCAGTATTTCATTGCACTAATACTTAACCTTAGTGAGCATCTGCTAAATCCAGGCACTGGTTTATTCCTGAAGGCAGAGGGAAATGCAAAGATAAAAATACATAATTACCATCCTCAGGGTTCACAGGCTAACTGAGGAGACAGACTTTTCAAAACTACATACACATCTTTGAGGACCATGGACCTGTGTTCAATGGGATGTTGGCACATTCAGTAGAGGCCATGTCACTAGTAACATCTCAGGTGCCATTTAATTCTTTCTGTCCCATTTAATCAGATAGTTTAGATGGGCAGGTTGTGTCATTTGCCAAAGTACACTTCCTGGCCCTGCTGGAGGTGAGATTTTACATTTTACGGTCTTGTCTGCCAGCTGAGTACACGGTGAATACAATCGAAAAGGTCAATTTAGCACATTTTCATCACACAAAACCAGGGTTGATTTTTTTTTATTACAGTAAACACAGAGCCCAAGAGAGTGGTACCTCTGTGATGCTCAACAAATATTTGTTGAGTGAGTGAAAATAGTTCTAATGTGTGTATGGCACTGTTAGGCGTTCAAGGAGACAGAAATGCAAAGGTAGTCCTCTATCCCTCAGCAAGGATAAAGCAAGGAAGTGTGCAATTGCAGCACACGTTTAAAGAATTATTGCATAAAATAATTTTTTTCTGAAAATGTATATTACTTGATTCTCACAACCGCATCATGAGATAAACATCCAATACCCCTTTTTCAGAGGAAGAAACAAACTTCGTCAAGAGGTAATAGAAAGAGATTGGACGCCACTGAATCTCCATGCTCTCCAGTTGTAATTGTAATGAAGGAAAATTGAATGTATAAAAGGTGAGAAACATAACAGCCCCTGGAAGGGGGAGAGCACAGCAGGTGGTATTCAATGCAAGGGCTTGTAGAGCTGCCCAGTCTTGAGGTCCAACTAGAAATTTGGTCAGGCAGCCTTCTCTCCTCATCCTCCTTCCCAGTTGTCCAGAATGGGTGGGTGGTGAGTGTTCACTGGGGGGGTTGGGGTGGTGGTGGTGACAGAGGTGGGGTGGGTGCTAAGGTTGGGGTGGTGGTGGTGCCTCTTCATGTAATAACTAAAAAAGTAGGGGCACCTGGGTGGCTCAGTCAGTTAAGCATCAGACTTCAGCTCAGCTATGATATCATGGTTCGTGGGTTCAAGCCCCACATCAGGCTGTGTGCTGGCAGCTCGGAGCCTGGAGCCTGCTTTGGATTCTGTGTCTCCCTCTGTCTTGCCCCTCTTCTGCTCCCGTTCTGTCTCTCTCTTTCTCAAAAATAAACATTTAAAAAATTTTAAACAAAGTAAATAGTGTATTCTAAAAACATTCTGTAATCAGCTAGCTTCATGATGGCCCATTAAATTTTCTTGCAATTCTTAGTTCTGCTGCTGCTTCTCAATAAGAGAGCCAGTCATATGAACTCATATACTGTTGAGATGTGTAGTTGCTGGGTTCACCTCAAGATATAATTGCAGGGTAGACAAATATGCGTCTGGGCACACATAGAGGAAAACCAGCCCAATCACGAGACAGGGGGTGTAATGTAACCAACTAATGACTGATGGTGATGATAATAGGATCTCTTTCTAGTTCTTCCTATATTCCAGACAGCATTCTGGTTGTACGGACTTTCTATAGACTAACTCATTCAATTCAAACCCTGTAAAATAGGGTACTATAATAATTCCCATTTTACAGATCAGAAAATGGAGATTTGGGTATCTTGCATAAGGTGACCCAGCTAGCTTATGTCCGTAGAACGATTATTTGCAGGTGACTCCAAAGGCTACATGCAATATACTGTCCCCGATGCTTCTTTCCTCTGTTGTGCGATATGTGGTTTCTTTGTATGTTGACTCAGAAATACAGGGAAACAGAAATAGAGGAAAATGGTTCTCTCAAGTTTAGGATGATGGAGGGAAAGCCCATGAGGCTCTGAGGGGTTTTGTCTGGTTCTCTCCTAGAGATGTGCTTTTGATTCTGCTGGTATGCCGGTGGTGTGTCCAACCAAAGACCACTTTTATGTTATTCTGTTAGTTTAGTGCTTCCCAACTCATGTATTTATTTTAAATATGAAAACCAAAACAGTGAGCATAAATCTTGGTTACAAATTCTTAGGGAACAATTTTTTCTATACCTACGGTGTACAAGCCAAAACAGCCAAGCTTTCCCTGATCTCTGTTTGCCAGTAGGTGAATTTTTTTCTAGTTCCTTTACAATGTAATGTGTCTCTTTGAAAGTTCCCATTTTAGTGGTAGTCTCTGTTTTCTGCCACACCTTAGCTTTTTTTTTAAATTTTTTTTTTTCAACGTTTATTTATTTTTGGGACAGAGAGAGACAGAGCATGAACGGGGGAGGGGCAGAGAGAGAGGGAGACACAGAATCGGAAACAGGCTCCAGGCTCCGAGCCATCAGCCCAGAGCCTGACGCGGGGCTCGAACTCACGGACCGCGAGATCGTGACCTGGCTGAAGTCGGACGCTTAACCGACTATGCCACCCAGGCGCCCCATGCCACACCTTCGCTTTAAGCCCATGGCTCATCTCCTGTCTCGTCTTGATAGATGAAATCTAAGCCCCTGGCCAATAAAGACTGGTAACTCTTTTCTGTGGGCTACAGAGAAAGTATCAGTCTGTGTTTAATAGATATTTCAGATTGTTCATGATCTTGACCTTTACTAAATCCTCTTACTCTCTTAGGAGTTACACTTTGCATTTACATAGCTTTGGGTTATACTTTAGGCTTTCTAGGCATTCTATGGCAAAAGGGTTTTAAGATGATCTTTGCAACATTGGCAGTAATGGAACTGGTCTATTTTTCTTTTTTCTTTTTTGCCTTTTTTCTGAAGCTTATTTATTTTTGAGAGAGAGTGGAGTGTGCGTGTGTATATGCACAAGCAAGGGAGGGGCAGAGAGGGGGAGAGAGAATCTGTGCTGTCAGTGCAGAGCCCTACTTGGGGCTCCATCTAACCAACCCCAAGATCGTGGCCTGAGCCGCAATTGAGAGGTGGTCGCATAACCAGCTGAGCCACTCAGGCACCCCAGTGATCTATTTTTCTTTTTTAACAACACACAATTTTATTATAAAGTACTCATGGGATAATGCTTTAACACAAAGACAAAACTTAAAATAAGTTTGAACTTTTATATTACTACTATGTGTTAGACTTAATTTACAACTAATTTTTTTATTTTCTATTTGAAGTGTATTATCTATCATCATAGGATTGCATTCCAGATTCTCCTCTTCACATTCTCTTCACATTCAACATTATGTTGAATGTCTCTAATAATGTTAGATCAAAAAGGTTCGTCTAAAATGGAACCAGCTCTTCTGTAATCCAGGCTTAGATATATGAATTTTGGAAAATTATGGAAAAGAGTCCGTTCCTTGAGTAGTTTTAACGACATGTTTACTCAAATTATCTTAGCTAATAGCTATTAAACATACCTTATGTGGGTTTTAATTGTTTTCATTATAACTGATAAAAACAAACAAATTCGTTTTTAAAACTCTTGATTATGCAAGAATACGCCCATGGAGAGTGACTGAGAGGGCAATTGGAATGATGAAATGTTGATCTAGCTAGCAGCCCCCCCCCCCCCCCGCCCTTGTCAGTCCACTGCAGGGGGCAGCACTGGCCCATGGGCTTCTCACTAAACTAGGCTCATGTTTTTTTTTCTTCAGCCAAGAGGATATTGGTACTAATCTAGAAGTTTTAATGAAAGAATCCAAGGCTGCTAGAGTTAGAAGGGGCACTAAGGACTATGTGCTCTACATCCTACTATAGAAATGAGGGAACAGAGAGAGGCTCATGTACTCCCCACAGTTACATCAGGAATTAGGAGTAGAACCAGAAGTAAAAGCACACACCTCCATTTGTTATTCCAGTGTCCTTCCACCCCCCCCCCAAATTTAACAGCGAGTTAAAACATTGTGATGCAACATCTTTCATAACATTGGAATTGTAAGCAACAAAAAACAGAACAAAAAAACACACTGCTGTTCTAAATCTAGTCTTTTTTTTAAGTTAAAGACTATTTTATTAATAAATTTTCTCTTCTCTCCACACTTTCTCCCCAAAATAAAGAAATACCCGCTCGTTTGAGAGTCGGGGAGCAGTGTCTTGGGGCCAGCCCCCTAGTGTTAGGAACAGGTTCCTAACCTCCCAGGCTGAGTACACCTGGCGGGTGGGACCTGGTGTTGTGTTTGTCCCTTAGGTCAGCCTGGTCCCCGGGGCCACGGGGGGAGGGGGGGGGAGTTAGAGTGGGCGGCCTGTGTAAATGCCGAGGTTCCTTGGTGTCACCTGTCTGGTGTGAGCCAGCACAGGTCTCCTTTTCTATCCCGGCGCCAGAGTCGGGGTGATCAGACACCTTGTGAGGCTCCTCTGATGCCGAGGCCCAGGCCTGGAGAGGTGCTTCGTTCCTCCCTTCTCCGTCCACACCTCTGTGTTTGGTAGCATCTGGCTCTGGCTGTCTGTGGGGCTATCTGTGGGGGTGGTGAGTTCGGGGGACAGGGGCTGGCTCCAGATGAATGGATTAATGAATGAATGAATGAATGATGAGTGGGTGGGGCCTCCTGCTGGCAGGTGAGTGGGCTGTCCCTAGATCAGCGTCATTTCAGGACAGCACTTCCCTCCAGACCCCTCCACGGGAGTCGTCAACTTCTCTACCCTGCAGCACGGGCTCCAGTCCAGGAAGCCAGAAAGCAGTCCCGGCACAAGGGCTCGGCTCAGGGCGCCCCTCAGGATGGGCCGCAGCAAGGGGCGGGAGGCTGGAGGATCTGGGGAGCAGCCCACGCAGAAGCCACTGTGAAGTCGCTGGGGGCACAACGTGCAGTCCCTGCACTTGTCGAGGTCCACATCGCGGGAGCGTCCCCGAGGCTGGTGGCTCGCACCTGCTCCCGGAGCCCAGCAGACGCGCCCCAGGCCCAGCGCCAGGAGCCCTGGCAGCAGGGGGAGCGGCGGACTCGGAGTCGTGGTCCGCGTCTGGCGGCGCCGCCTTCTGTGTTCCAATGTTTTAAATCATTTTAAGCGCATACTTACAGAGTCTACCTCAGGAAAGCAGAGTAATTTCTCAGAGGTCTCCTAACTAGAAAGAAGAAACTGGATTAGTATGTTACAACAGCAAAAACATTTCAAATGTTTATCTCATGAGTCCCATAAAAGTTTTTATAGTCATCCATTCATCCACCGATACAATATCTTCTGTAGTCACCAATTACATCTGAGTTCAGTTTCTTTATATTTATATACACTATACTTACATATATATAGTGTATATATATATAGTGTGTGTGTGTGTATATATATATATATATATATAGTGTGTGTATATATATAGTTTATATATACTTATATAAGTATATAAGTGTATATATATATATATGTAAGTATATAAGTATATAAGTATGCTTATATATTTTTATACATTATATATAAATATATGCTTATTTGTTGTTTGTTACAAACCAACAATGTAATTGTTGGTTCAAAAGGAGTATCAGTTGAGTAAAGACAATCAGGCCATTACCTTAAGTCGGGAAAGGTAATAAAGCTAATAAGCAACTGAGCACACTCTTGCCTAGATGTGACCTAGTCTGCCCGTTGGCCTGGCAGGTGACATACAGATGACATAGCTGGATGGGGAATATTTTATTCAAGAATCAGGCTTATGGGATGACAGTCAGCTGTATTCCTGGTAGTGCTCAGTGTCTATTTTATCCCCTTCAATTGCTTCGCTATTATTGTCTCTATCAGTAAAAAAAAAAAAAAAAAAAAAAAAAAAAAAATTCTATTTTCCTCCGTGTTTTGTGTCTTTGTGTATCTCTCCCCATTCTATATGGCTTTGTGGAAATGGAAATCAGGGAAAACTTACGCTATTTTGTTCACTGATAGCTCTATAACTTTCAAAGGGAAACTATGTTTATATTACTGGTGTTTTGAGAGATTACTTTGTGAATGAATTCATTTGTAAGGTGGATACAGGAAGGAAACAAATTACTTTTATTCTGATAAGGCTGTTTTAAGGACACGTGATGTTCTCTGGCAACAATAGGTTTACAGAATGGTGTAGAATCACAATTGCCCTCTCTGTCTCAGGTAGAGCTGGAAAACCAGAAGGCTCCCTGGTGGAGGCTTGCCCCTGTAAACTTACCCACAGAGGAGCGAGGAACGTGTGCTTTCTGCAGACAAGCTGCCCCCACACAGGGACACAAAAAGGATGGATTGAGCCACTTATGCCCAGTTCCTTTTCCAAACTTGCTAGCTGGGTAACTCATCCCCGCTCCCCGAGGCAAGTACATGAGGGGGCAGAGGATGGCCAGGAATGCTCCCAAATATCAGGAGTGGAAAATGATTGTGGTAGAGGTTGTTTTGTCTCCTCAAGACTCCCCTCCCTCTCCCCTTCTATAGCTCCTGATTTCACTGGTTCACAGTGAAGCCTGGAATAAACACACTATTTCCTTGAAGTGGTGACACGACAAAGTTCTGGTACATTAAAAGTGAAGTGTGGCAACTTTGGGGGGCTCCCGGGTGGCTCAGTCGGCTGAGCATCCAATTTTGGCTCAGGTCATGGTCTCGGGGTTCATGAGTTCAAGCCCCGCATCAGGCTCTGTGCTGACTGCTGGGAGCCTAGAGCCTGCTTCAGATTCTGTGTCTCCCTCTCTCTCTGCCCCTCCCCTGCTCACACTCTTTCTCTCTCTCAAAAATAAACATTTAAAAAGTTAAAAAAAATGAAGTGTGGCAACTTCTTCAAAAGATAACTAACACATATCATGTGCCTCTCATTGATTCTCTCCTCCTCCCTATATGCCTGGTGTAAGAAAAACAGATCAAGATTTTGAGGGTGGATACCTCTGGAAAGTAGAACTGGGAGACTCATCTTTATTTTAGATATTTTTTATGGCTTGAATTGATTATAATAAATATTTCATAGTTTAGATTTATTTATTTTTGATAGAGAGAGAGACAGAGCACACGTGGGGGAAGGGCAGAGATAGAGGGAGACACAGAATCTGAAACAGTCCCTAGGCTCTGAGCTGTCAGCACGGAGCCCGATGCAGGACTCAAACTCACAAACCACAAGATAATGACCTAAGCCGAAGTCGGACACTTAGCCAACTGAGCCACCCAGGTGCCCCTAGGTACTTTTCTATGGCTTGAATTGATTATAATAAATATTAATTTCTTAGTTTAAAATATTAATGATAAACGTTTTTTATTTTATTTTTAAAAATTTTTTTAAATGTTTATTTTTGAGAGAGAGAGAGAGGCAAAGTGTGAGTGGGGGAGAGGCAGAGAGAGAGAGAGAGAGAGAGAGAGACGGAGGGAGACACAGAATCTGAAACAGTCTCTAGGCTCTGAGCTGTCAGCACGGAGCCTGAAGCGGGGCTTGAACCTGGGAACGGTGAGATCATGATCTAGGCCAAAGATGGACACTTAGCTGACTGAACCAGCCAGGTGCCCCGAAAGATAAACTTTTAAAACTTTCCTATAGATGGCCCTCCTTAGGATGCCATAGTTTAAGCTATAATTTAGGGCTTCCAGCTTTTAAAGGAACATTAGCATTTACTGGGAGCTTTTCCTAAATTGCAGTGTAAGGGGCCTGCTCCTCCCCCGCTCCCATACACACACTGATTTATTTGCTCTGGGGTGGGATCTGGCTATGGGTACTTTTAAAAAAATCCTTAGGTCTGTTTTGTGTTGTGCAGGATGAGAACCATGGACATCAGTCACCAGCTCCTCACTGTGGCACATTAGTGTCCCCTGGAATGCTTGGAAAAATTCCATGTCCTGGCTGAATCTCAGAGCAACACCACCAGAATCTGGTTCCAACGGACAGCCAAGTTTGGGAACAGCTGTTACTTCCCGAAAACCTCTGGAAAACTTTCCTCCAATTTGCAAGTAATCCGAGAAAATAAACTTTTTGTTTTATCTCTGTCTTAGCCAGATGGATATGGTTGCTAGATGAAATACAGGATGCCTGGTTAAATTCAAATTGAGGACATCCATTTTTAGTAAAAGATTGTCCCAGGCAATATCTGACACTTACACACAGAAAAAAAAATTTTCATTGCTTGTATGAAAAGCACAATTAACTGGGCTTCCTGTATTTTCATTTGTGAAACAAAATACTCCAAAATGGTACTCCAGAACTCACTGAGCAATATAGATCTTCTCTGTATGTAAAGGAGTTTTAAAAAGTTTGAATACTTGAGGAAGAAGTGAAGAGAGATCACCTTGCTAATGCTCAGGAAATGGATCTAAAAGTTTACAGTACTTATCTCTCTTCCCCAATATTCCTAAATTTTATAACAACTGGCTCAATTCCTTTGCTGATTTCCCCTACTCAACTCAATAAATAAGCAAATAACTCCTCCACCCCTCTCCACCCTTAATCCTTCCTCCTTTCAGCCAACTAAACCAACCTACTTTAAGATTTGCTTATCTTTTTTTTTCTGAACTACACAGAAAAGATTCTAAACAAAGAAAATGTGCAGTTGTATTGGCTTGTGTGTGTGTGTGTGTGTGTGTGTGTGTGTGTATGTGTGCACTTTTAAGACTTTTTGTTAAGGTATCATCCTGCTCTTTTTTTAGTATTTCAAGTTTTTATTTAAATTTTAGTGTAGTTAACATATAGTGTAATATTAGTTTCAGGAGTTATTATTTAGTGATTTATCATATGCATATAACATCCAGTGCTCATCACAACAAGTGCCCTCCTGACTACCCATCACCATTTGGCCCAAGCCCCCACCAACATACCCTGCAGCATGTCCGCTATAGTTAAGAGTCTCTTATGGTTGGCCTCCCTCTCTTTTTTTTTCCTTTACCTGTGTTCATGTTTTGTTTCTTAAATTGCACGTATGAGTGAAATCCTATGGTATTTGTCTTTCTCTGAGTGACTTATTTTGCTCAGTATAATACACTCTAGCTCCATCCACATTCTCACGAATGGCAAGATTTCATTCTTTTAATGGCCTAGTGATGTTCCACTGTATATATACACCAGATCTTCTTTATCCATTCATCCATAGATGGACATTTAGGCTCTTTCCATAATTTAGCTATTGTTAATAGCGCTGCTATAAATATTGGGGTGCATGTGCCCCCTTGAATCAGCATTTTTGTATCCTTTGGATAAATACCTAGTAGTGCAATTGCTCAGTACTATTTTTAACTTTCTGAGGAACCTCCATACTCTTTTCCGGAGTCGCTACACCACTTTGCATTGTCACCAAAGTGTAAGAGGGTCCCCCTTTCTCCGCATCCTTGCCAACATCTATTGTTTCTTGTGTTGTTAATTTTGGCTGTTTGGATAGGTGTGAGGTCACATTTCATCATGGTTTTGATATGTATTTCCCTGATGATGAATGATATTGATAATCTTTTCATGTGTCTGTTAGCCATCTGGATGTCTTTTTTGGAAAAATGTCTATTCATGTCTTTTGCCCATTTCTTTACTGGATTATTTGTTTTTTGGGTGTGGAGTTTGATGAGTTCTTTATAGATTTTGGATACTAACCTTTACCAGATATTTCATTTACAACTATCTTCTCCCATTCCATAGGTTGCCTTTTAGATTTGTTGATTGTTTCCTTCACTGTGCAGAAGGTTTTAATCTTGATGAGGTTCCAACAGTTCAGTTTTTGCTTTTATTTCCCTTGCCCCTGGCGGTGTATCTGGTAAGAAGTGGCTCCAGTTGAGGTCAGAGAGGTTTCTGCCTGTGTTTTTCTCTAGGATTTTGATTGTTTCCTGTATCACATTTAGGTTTTTTATCCATTTTGAATTTATTTTTGGGTATGGTGCAAGAGAATGGTCCAGTTTCATTCTTCTACATGCTGCTGTCCAGTTTTCCCAACACCATTTGTTGAAGAGACTGTCTTTTTTCCATAGGATATTCTTCCTGCTTTGTTGAAGATTGGTTGGCCATCTAGTTGTGGGTTCATTTCTGGGTTTTCTATGCTGTTCCATTGATCTATGTGTCTGTTTTTGTGCCAGTACCATACTGTCTTCATGATTACAGGTTTGTAGTATAGCTTGAAGTCCGCGATTGTGATGCCTCCTGTTTTGGTTTTTTTTTTCAAGATTGCTTTGGCTATCTGGGGTCTTTTCTGGTTCCATACAAATTTTAGAATTGTTTGTCCTAGCTCTGTGAAAAATGCTGGTGGTATTTTGATAGGGGTTGCATTAAATGTGCAGATTGTTTTAGATAGCATAGGCATTTTAACAATATTTGTTCTTCTAATCCATGAGCATGGAATGTTTTTCCATTTCTTTGTGTCTTCTTCAATTTCTTTCATAGGTATTCTATAGTTTTCAGAGTAAGATCTTTTATCTTTTTGGTTAGATTTATTCCCAGGTATCTTATGGGTTTTGATGAAATTGTAAGTGGGATCAATTCCTTGATTTCTCTTTCTGCTGCTTCATTATTGATGTGTATAAATGCAACGGATTTCTGTACATTGATTTTATATCCTGTGACTTCGCTGAATTTGTGTATCAGTTCTAGCAGTTTTTTTGGTGGAGTCCTCCAGGTTTTCTACATAAAGCATCATGTCATCTACAAATAGTGAAAGTTTGACTTCTTTGCTGATTTGGTTGGCTTTTATTTCTTTTTGTTGTCTGATTGCTAAGGCTAGAACTTACTGCACTGAACAACAGTGGTGAGAGCGGACATCCCTGTTGTGTTCCTGACCTTAGGAGGAAAGCTCCCAGTTTTTCCCCGTTGAGGATGATATTAGCTATGGGTCCCTTTATGATGTTGTGCTATGTTCCTCCTATACCTACTTTGATTTTTATCCAGAATGAATGCTGTGTTTTGTCAAATGCTTTTTCTACATCTATTGACAGGATCATATGGTTCTTACACTTTCTTTTATTAATGTCGTCAATCTCGATTGAGTTGCAAAATTGAATCACTCGTGCAGCCCAAGAATAAATCCCACTTGATTAAGGTGAATAAGTCTTTTGATGTACTATTGGATCAGATCTGCTAGTAATTTGTTGAGAACTTTTGCATCCATTTTCATCAGGGATATTGGCCTGTGATTCTCCTTTTTGGTGGGGTGTTAGTCTTATTTTGGAATCAAGGTAATGCTGGCCTCATAGAAGGAGTTTGGAAGTTTTCCATCCATATCTATTTTTGGAATTGTTTAAAAAGAATAAGTATTAACTCTTCTCTGAATATCTGGTAGAATTCCCCTTGGAAACCATCTGGCCATGGACTCTGATTCAATTTCTTGGCTGGTTATGGGTCTGTTAAAATTTTTCATTTCTACCTGTTTCAGTTTTGGTAGTTTATATGTTTCTAGGAATTTATCCCTTTTTTTCCAGATTGCTCAGTTAGTTGGAATATAACTTTTCATAATATTCTCTTATAATTGTTGGTATTTCTGTGGTGTTGGTTGTGATCTCTCCTCTTTCATTCGTGATTTTATTTATTTGGGTCCTTTCTCTTTTCTCTTTGATAAGTCTGGCTAGAGGTTTATCAATTTTATTAATTTTTTTGAAAACTCAGCTCCTGGTTTTATTGATCTATTCTGCTGGTTTTTTTGTTTGTTTGTTTTGTTTTGTTTCTATATCATTTATTTCTCCTCTGATCTTTATTATTTCCCTTCTGCTGCTGGCTTTAGGTTTTATTTGCTGTTCCTTTTCTAGGCCCCTTAGGTGTAAGGTTAGGTTGTGTATTTGAGACTTTTTTTGCTTCTTGAGGTAGGCCTGTAATTGTATATGCTTCCTTTTTATGACTGCTTTTGCTGCATCCCAAAAGTTTTGGACTGTTGTGTTTTCCTTTTCATTTGTTTCCATGTATTTCTTCATTTATCCATTACTTTCCTTGTTAATCCATTCATTACTTAGTAGGATGTTCTTTAACCTCCATGTATTTGTGGTCTTTTCAATTTTTTTCTTGTGGTTGGCTTCAAATTTCATAGCATCGTAATCTGAAAATATGCATGATATGATCTCAATCTTTTTGTATCTGTTGAGGGCTGATTTGTGACCCTGTATGTGATCTATTCTGGGGAATGTTCCGTGTGCACTCAAAAAGAATGTGTATTTTGCTGCTTTAGGATGAAACATTTTGAATATATCTGTTAAGTCCATCTGATCCAGTGTGTCATTCAAAGTTATTACTTCTTTGTTGATTTTCTGTTTAGATTATCTGTTCATTTATGTTAAAGTCCCCTACTATGTATTGTATTATTATCAATGAGTTTCTTTATGTGTGTTATCTATTGATTTATATATTTGGGTATTTCAAGTTGGGGCCATAAATATTTGCAATTGTTAGATCTTGTTTGATAGACTCCTTTATATTGATATAGTGCCCTTCTTCGTCTCTTTTTACAGACTTTGGTTTAAAATCTAGCTTGTCTGGTATAAGTATGGCTACTCCAGCTTTCATTTGACGTCCATCATTAGCATGATAAAGTTTCCCCATCCCTTCACTTTCATTCTGTAAGTGCCTTTAGGTTTAAAGTCTCTTGTAGGCAGCATATAGATGGGTCTTGTTTTTTACCCATCTTGATACTTTATTTATTTTGATTGGAGCATTTAGTCCATTGACATTCAGAGTGATTATTGAAAGATATGAATTTAATGCCATTGTATTACCTGTAAAGTTGTTGTTTCTGAAGATTTTCTCTGTTCCTTTCTCCTCTTTGTTGCTTTTGGCCTTACTTTCCCACTCAAAGAGTCCCCTTTAGTATTTCTTGCAGGGCTAGTTTAGTAATCAGAACTCCTTTCATTTTTGTTTATCTGGGAAACTCTTTATCTCTTTCTATTCTGAATGACAGCCTTACTAGATAAAGTATTCTTGCTTCCATATGTTTCCCTTCATCAAATTGAATATATCATACCACTCCCTTCTGGCCTGCCAAGTTTCTGTTGATAAGTCTGCTGCTCACCTGATTTGTCTTCCCTTGTAAGTTAGGAATTTCTTTTACCTCGCTGCTCTCAGGATGTTTTCCTTATCTCTGTATTTGGCAAATTTTACTACAATATGACTTGGTTGGACTCCTTTTGTTGATTATTGGAGTTCTCTGTGCCTCCTGGATTTGGATATTTGTTTCTTTTCCCAGATTAGGGATGCTTTCAGCTATAATTTGCTCAAATAAATCTTCTGCCTCCTTTTCCCTCTCTTCTTTTTGTGAGACTCCTATGATATGAATGCTATTATACTTTATGGAGTTGCTCAGTTCCTAAGTCTACCCTTGTGATCCAATATTTTTCTTTCCCATTATTTTCAGCTTCATTATTTTCTATATTTTATCTTCTATTGCACTTATTCTTCTGCTTCTTCCATCCCTGTGGTCATTACATCTAAGTGGTTTTACATCTCAGTTATAGCATATTTTTATGGCCTGGCTACTTTTAGGTTTTTTATCTCCACATTAAGGGACTCCCTGGTGTCATCTATGCTTCTCTGAAGCCCAGCTAGTATCCTTATGTTTGCTGTTTTAAATTGTGGTACAGGCCTATTACTTATATCTGTTTTGAATAGATCCCTGGCCATGACCTTTTCTTGTTCTTTCTTTTGGGATGAATTCCTCCATTTTGGCATTTTGCCTAGGTCTCTCTCTTCTTTGTGTTAGGAGCCTATTATGTTTCCTGCTTCTGAGAGTAATGGCTATATTAAGAAGAGGTCATATGCTGACCAGGGCCTGACACTTTAGTAAGTGTCTCTGGTGTATGTTGTGTGCACTCTGCTGTTGTGTTGGACCACTTTTTCCCTCAGGTCAGTCCTCTTCAGAGTTTCTCCTCGACTGCAGTGGGGAGTATTTTGACCTTGTCCAGTGTGTGACAAGTTGTAACTAGCTGTGTTTTGTCTGCTTGTTAAAAGAGGCTAGACCCAATTTACACTAGAGTTGAACTTTTGCAGCACTCCATGGTCAGTGGACTTGGTGTGTGCGGGGGTGGGGGGTTTGTACTGGTCTCTGGGGGAGTGACCCACTGCTGCTCTGGCTCTCAGGCAACTTGCTTTGGTGCAGAAGCACCTGCAGAATACAGTGGGGTGCGGCTTCGTGTAAGCAGCTCAGACTTCCACTCTGGGCTCTGCGATGCCCACTGAAGCCCCTCCATGTTGATGGATAGGAGGAAAAATGGTGTCAGCCCACTCTTGTCCCTAGAGAGGGAAGTTTGCACCTGCCACTGTTCAGGAAGCCCTCACAGAAAAGCGACCAATCTCCGCTTGTGTATTCCAGGGATCCCTCGGTTCCCCGCCCTCACCCTGTCTATCTGAACCATCTGCCCACCCAGCTGCACAGTGCTCCTGTGTTTTAATTTCAGGAGTACCATCTGGTATCAAAACTCCAAATTTTAGGGACCCGGCACGGAGAAGATCTATGGTGATCCTTTGGGGGAGGGTCTTGTTGCACTGTGGCTGGTGCTGCTTTGTCCCAGAAGGGCAGTTGCATGAATGTACAAGGGCTCGGAGTTTGGAGTAAAATGCAGCAAAAAGCCAGTGTCCTGGCTAAGTGCCCTCAGCACATGCCTCTGCCCCTGTGCGAATGAACCAGGCAGCTTAGTGGCACCCACAAGCTTTTTTGTCCCAAGAACCAGTGCTATATCTCCCAAATGCACTCCAGGAAAGGGAACTGTCTCTCCCAGTGTGACCCAGGGGATCCTCAGAGTGTCTTGTACGCTCCTGTCCTCGGTCTTCACAGGAGCACTGCTGTGCCTGCCAAGCTCCACCCCAGTGATGGCGCAGACTTCTAAAACTTCAGACTGTGCGCACTGCTGCTTATAAAAACTTGTGATAATCAGCCCCTCTGGTTTTGTAGTCAATGGTTTGGGGAGGGGTTTTCGTGTGCAGTCCTCTGCACAATGCTCTGTCTCCCTCTCTCTCTTCTCTCCGTGACCGAGTTTCCCCTCCCCTCCCGCACGCTTGTGATTCCTTTCTCCCCAAATCACATTTCCTCACCTCCTACCTTCCATGATGTGCCCTCTTTTCTCGCTATCGTTGTGCAGTTTGTCCTCTCAATCCTCAGATCAATTTATTGGGTGTTCAGAATGATGTGATATTCATCTAGCTGTGGGTTTGAGGGATGAGGCAAGCATTGGGTCCCTCTACTACTCTGCCATCTTTTGGTAACATCCTGCTTTTATTCATGTGGATATGTAACGTTCAGGGAATAGCATGTCACTATTAAACTAGGAATTTAGATAAATTTATCTCCTAACTGCTGCTTTCTGTGTCAGTTTCAAACATAAACCACAGAGTCTCCTTCAGTAAATGGTCTATCAAAAAGATAGAAGTACCAGCATCTGTGCGAACTTGAAAACTATTGCCTAGAATTCTTTATTAACCACACAGATCACCACTACAGATAACAAATGTATGGTAAGAGAACAACGAATGCTTATACTATAAGTGTCTACTATTCAGTTGAGGGTGGGGAAGCACGTATCTGGTAAGTATTGGATGTTTTCTGGAGAGACAAGTGATGTATCAGAAAGACTGTACAAGACTTTTTGGGGCCCAGACTTTGCTTTGAGTCCAGCTGCCACCCTTGCTCATTAGGTGACCTTAGATGAGAAATGAAGCTCTTGTGTTTCTCCACTTTTGCATCTGTAAACCTAAAACCATAATGCCTGACTTGTCTTGATAAGTGTTATTGGGGGAATTCCAGTGAGATAATTATGTGGATAGGGCTGGACTCTTCCAAACGTTAGCATTTTTACGAAGTGAAAGGAAGAAGGAAGAGTAGGAACAAGGTTTGTTTTGCTCTGTACAAAGAAATTTAGCTGGGCTCTTGTATAGTCTTTTATGCACTATCAAAGCATACTGACCCAGAAATACCCTCAAGGGATAAAAGAAATGCCAGTTAGCAGGCCAACTGTAAGCACTGATTTTTCTAAGGAAAAAGAAAAGATGGAGAGTGCCAAGCCACAAGATTAGCCCCCTTAGAGGCTCCTGGCATCCTGAGTGGGGATCGTGGATTTCTTAAATAATCATGTTCCCTTCCCTCAGTTAGATGGAAGTATTAAGTCATCTGACCCAAGGGTGAGTCATAGACAAACTTACGGGAAGGTTCCAAGAGTCTGAGTGGTAAAGTAAATTAAATGGAAACAACGTGTATGGATGCCATGTTTCCATATGTCTACATAGATTAGCTAGTTTAAGTTCGCCTTATAAAACATTACACATTTCTGTTTTTAGGGTTCAGGGAAACTGCATTGTGTTGGGCTCCTCTAAGTTTGAATGTGTGTTCATTCAGACAAGCTCTAAATTCAAGTGTACTATCACAGTATTCATGAAAAATTAAAAATCAGACAGTATATTTAACCCCCCTTAAAAAGAAAAGCAACATAAGTAACCATAGTATCTACCTGTATATAATTCGTATGTTTAATTCTTAGACACATTCAATTCATTACAAACTTAATTTCCCTCATATAAGTCCATTGTTAATAAGATATTTACTCTTCATTAAGACTTAGGGCAAGGCCACTGTGGAGAATCTTCTAAGGTCTCTGTTGCTAAAACAGTTTGGGAAATCATCTTTTAAAAATGACTCTCCAAACTACAAAAGTTAGTCTGTACCATAAATTCTATGACTCAGTTGAATCGCTCACCGCATTCACCCACTTATCTCAAATCCATTCTCAAAGATTAACCAAATTAAGTTACACCCTTCTGAAAATCCTCCAGTAACTTTCCATTTACCCATATGTTATAAACTAAACTTGGTTTCCTCTCAGGGCTTTAGATCATTCTTCCCAGATCTTAAGGTAGCTTATTTCTTTTCTTCACAGTTTACCTGCTCAGAAAGACAGGCCCTGAGCCCTCTAAAGTATTTCCACTCTCTCAAATCACTCTCTCCTTGTCAGCACTTAACACGATCAGAAATATTGTTTGTTTGTTTATTTTTTTATAATAGTTTCCGAGAAGGCAGGGATTTTGTGTTTCATATTTACCACTATGTACTCACTGCCTACAACAGCAACTAGCAAGAGGCAGAGGCTAAATAGATATTGACTGAATGCCATTGAAGACAGATAGGCAAGATAACATGGCCTCTCTGAAGAAAATTTCAAAAGAGGCATTTAAAAAAAGGTATGGTAAGAATAGCATCATTAAAATAGTTCTGTCCCTGGCCATGATGGCTACTTTGAAGGAAGCACTACTTACTTAGAAATATCCATTGACCATAAGGAAAAAAAAAAAGAAAAAAAAGAAAACTTTAAGAATACAACACATTGTATATATTCAGCTTGACTCCCTGCTCTTATGGTCTTTAAAGCTTTTTGGCAAGAGATATTAACTTCTGGCTATTGGTTTTTCCTGGAATACAAATCCAGGAATAATTTTCTCCTCATCAGTTTGTTTTGCAGAGAGCCTTTCTTGCTAGGCCCTATGTGGTGGGGAGGGTTAGGAACCCAACAGATGTCTCAGAGGTAGATGGAAGCCTGGGAGATGTTAGCTGGACTCTTTACTATCCCAGAAAGACCAGTTGCTAGGAGGTGAAGCTACCAGTTGAGGAGACGGGAGTTTGCTGCCTTGTTTTGGACATTTGTTACAAGGAGAAAACAAGCACACCCCAAGTGGTCAGACGGTGAACCTGGGGCCATGTCTATAGTTTCTGGAAGGGAGGAGTGATGGTTACTGGTAGCAACTTTTTCTTATCTTCTTTGTTGTTGTACTGGGAATGGAACATTCATGAAAGATGGCAGGGTCTTGTTTAAAGGGCAGAAGCTTTCTTGTATTTGAGCCTTGGCCTTTACCCTTACAGACAGGATTAATTAGTGACTTTACTCATTTCTAGGATGGGAAGACTTCTTCAAATTAGTAAATACTTACAAAAACAATAACAACGAAAACTCAGTGCCAGGCTATTGGCACCGGGCACAGAAACCTGGGCATAAGGGAACTCTGTCAAGACTAATTTAGCTGACTTAGCAGAAGTGAATAAAGTTGAAAAACAAATCTGTTCAGAGCAGGATGCCAATGAGAAGCAAACCTTGGGTTGAAAGCCTGTATTCAAGAGGAGAGGACAGAGACCTCACCCAATCAAAAAAAAAAAAAAGTGTCAAAGAATTTTGTGGTCATGTTTTAAACTGCCTAAGTTCCAGACAAGGAAACTATTCTCTGGAGCTTAAGGTAAAGAACAGTCCAACCCCATGAGCTTAGACCCAGTGATAAGAAGGAATAGGAGAAACAACAAAGGCTTTAGAGCCAGTGAGTCAGAAGTAGACTTGGACAGTTTGGAGCTTGGCTGGATTGAGCTTGAGAAAGATCAAAGTTTCTTTGGTAGCGGAGCTGGGCATGAAAAGATTGAATGAGAAAGCTTGGTAAAGAAAATGGGAAAATAAAGTAGAAATATAGAAAATAAAGTCACTCATAATACAACCACCCAGAAGTAACCAATGTTTACAGTTTGATGTATTTTGTTACAGTGTTGTGTCTGTAGGTATGGGAGTGAGAATTGCATAATTTAAATGACTGTGTGTGTGTGTGTGTGTGTGTGTGTGTGTACATGTGCATATCCGTGTGTGTGAGCATGCATGTGAAACAATATTTTGGTCATGCCATGTATATCTTAAGACAGACTGTTTCAACCAATTCAGTATGGTGGGAATGATACTCTGTGACTTATAAAGTTGGGTCGTGAAAGGCAATGCAGATTCTAACTTGTTTTCTGCCATACTCAGCCTGGGAGCCCTACACCGGCATGTGCCTACCTTAATGCTGTCATGTAATGAGTTAGCCTCAGCCCCATGGGTAGATAGCCCACGTGTAGGTGGTGAGGCCAACAGTGAGAGGGAATGAGCCATTAGATGATTCCAGTTTTGTAGGGTTTCCCCTAGCTTTCACATCTTCCCAGCTGAGGCCCCAGGCGTGGAGAAGCAGGGTCATGCTGTTCATACTGTGCCCTGTCTGAATTACTGATGGCAGAATCCGTGAACTTAATAAAACGGTTATTTTAAACGACATTGACATTTGGGGTAATTTGTTACACAGCAATAGCAACCAAAACAGAAAACTTGAACCCAACCTGAGTCAGAATTCTGACAAAGGGCTGAAGTCAGCTATTTTTTCCATGACCCAGGAGCCAAATGCTACCATTCTTCTTAGGTTGACATAATGCATTTCCCAAATGTTTCATTAGCTCAACCAGCAGGAGGGAGAGGCTCTGCTTCCTAGTACAGAGATGTCCCAGGAGGCCCTCGGAATAGAGACTCATCTTAATAAACCATAGCTTTTCCTTAATAAGGAAACATCCTTTTGGATCCTTAGGATTTAAGGACTCATTTTCTTTACCTCTTAAATTCTAGAAATCTCTCCTCCTAAAAAGCATGCATTCACCTGTCTCCTTGCCTTCCAATTTGGATTTAGCTGAAGATTGTGATCTCTGAAATTTTTGTTCAGGTTTGATCTGGGTCACGTATACCTTGAATATCAGAGATTAGAAGAGGAAACAAAGTCAAAGTAGAGAACACAGATATAAACTAGAGGCACAGGATCAAATTAGGAAGTGAAAGAAATGAAAAAAAGAGCAGTCATTTCTGGTTATTGACTGTGCACCAGTCGTAACATATGTTATGTCATTTCAACATAAAACAGCAGTCCTAATGATGAAAGTACTTTTATTAGTCCTAAAACAAATGGGTATGCAGATTTTTCCCAATAGGGCTGACAATCATACCCAGGACTGTGACACCAGATTCTGTTCTCTTAGCCACTAGACGGTACTGTTTAGAAATAGTCAAAACTATTTTCATAATAATATTAAAGGTTATTTGACTTCTTTTCATTCTTATTATATCATGTATGCGTGTTTGGAAGATCTGCATGACTCAATGAGCCAATATATTTCAAATTTTTAATTCACAATGTTACAACATAATACGTCAGTAAAAGATCCATTCAAAGTGCAAAATAGACCAATGAATTTTAATGTAACAGAATACCAAACGTTCATTGACATGATTCACTAATATTTATTTCTCTCAGCTTTGAAGGCTGGGAAGTCCAAGATCAAGATTCAGCAATGGGGATAGGGAGGGAAGGTAGTTCAAACCATTTACACTGATGGCTTCTACAAACCATTACAAGAATAGGAGAGAAAGCTTTGCAGGAGCATTTAGTCTCATGCTGGCAAATGATCACAGATGAGTTGTTGAATTCCTGAAACTTTCCGTGGAAGAACTTAACAAAATTTTTGTTGTTATTGGATGTTGTTCATTCATATTGTGCTTAGCTCATCTGAAGAATGAAAAATGAAGAAAGGTTTGTCTTATAAAAGAGACAATAATAACAACTTGGAGTTAGATATGTTAGGTAACTGTTACGAAACTGAACAGCAAGTTAAATGAAAGGTTTTCACTTCTCTCTTTTAGAAAAGCCATTCTGCATATTTGTTTTGCATGTCCACTATAGATTAAAAGCAATGTGACTATTTCAGATTTAGTTTGTGGCTTTAAAGGGTAGAGCAAGAGTTATACCGTTTGTGAGGTTGGAAATGCACACGAGATAAAAAAAAAAAAAAAATTCTTCCTGAAACCACCATCCAAAGTTCCCTAACACAGAATTGCATTGATACAATGTTTAAAATATGTGGTGGGCTATATACCTCGTTTCTTTCACAGCCAGGGATGACATGTCTACCTCTCAAGCAAAATGATGAAAGTATTAAGAAATGCTACCTCAACTTAATTCATATTTCCGAATAATGAAATATGTTTTCACGGGGGAAGGCTGTTGTTCAGGCTTCACGGCAAGTGGAAAGCCTCGGTGTAACTCTGGGCCTGCCATATGTCAGGGCCTGGGGGGTGAGAGAAGGCAACTGTGGTGAGAGCTCGCTCCAGAAGCAAAAGATCTTTTTTTTTTCTTTTTATAATTTTTTATTTATTTTTGGGACAGAGAGAGACAGAGCATGAACGGGCGAGGGGCAGAGAGAGAGGGAGACACAGAATCGGAAACAGGCTCCAGGCTCTGAGCCATCAGCCCAGAGCCCGACGCGGGGCTCGAACTCACGGACCGCAAGATCGTGACCTGGCTGAAGTCGGACGTTTAACCGACTGCGCCACCCAGGCGCCCCGAAGCAAAAGATCTTAAGGTATAAAAGGCACATCATTATGAAGCATTATCCTCCTTTTTATAATCCCTCTGAGAAGCAAATGTTTTATTGCTTCACCGCACAAAGAGCTTAGTGACACCATCATTGATGTGAAATTGCATTAACAGAACCTTGAGATGGCTCAGGGAAATGTGAAACCTACGTCTCAAATTCAGTGACAAGCTCTTCATGCTGTCACGTGACCAAAACCAAACTTTCCTCAAACGATGCAGTAAAAACACACACAGATTCCCTTTGTAGATGGACATGTGAAGGCCTCAGCCACAATTGACAAGAAGGAGACAGTATCAGTTTGGATGGTCTAGACAGGGACCAAAGACCAAAGGCCAAATCTTCACCTCAGCCTTCAATCCTCGGCCTTTCTTGTCCCACCACCAGCATGACACAGCAATGCCAGCCTCAGGCTTTGGAGACATGCACATGGGAAACAGTTATTTACAAAGTACAAGAAATATTGTGAATTTAACAATTACTTCTCCAAATGTGTTTTATTCTTTAAAATTTCATCCAACAGACTGTACTGTACGGATTATTTGGAATTTCTAGCCCTATGATTGCAATTAATTAGATTATCATATATGTAAAGGTTGGTAGAGGTACCCCAAGACCCACTTGTCTCCACAACAGGAGACCAGGCACATGTTTAAATAAATTTCCATGGCCTCAATTAAACTCAGATTAGTCCCTCATGGCGCTTATTATAAGTCCTTTAAAAATTCCATAATTAAACACCTTGGAGAAATGACAAATACCTTATAGTGAACAGCTGAAACAAAAATGAATGTTTTCTGAAGAAATCAATATGACATCATGTTATTAGTGAGGTGCAGTCAAGACTGATTGACTTTACAAAATACTGGTATATCTATATTTTATTAAGATCAGAAAAGGTTTTATCAACCAGTCACAGTTTTCTTATGTTGACTGTAAGTTGCCTCGTTTTCCTTTCCTTTTGACTTCTATTATCAGATGGGAGAGGTACTCCTATAGAAAACATTTTGTTCTCATCACATACTATTATTTCAAACTGACAATACATCACACTTGTTTTAAAATCATGTTTAAATGCCAGTTTCAGGTAAATGCTAATGAGATTCACAGTAAGCCACAATTATGACAGCAAACTAACATTGTTTTTCATTTATAATGAAACTTTAGAATTTTGCAGGGAAAAAAATAAGGCTCAACTGAACATCCCTCAGTAAACTGAAAAGGTACATGTTCAATAGTCACCCTTCCCAAACTGATAGCACGTGATGGTAAGCTTAACATCAGCTTCCTAACATCTGAATCAAAAAAAAAAAAAAAAAAAAAAGTAGAGAGGTGGAGATTCTGGTATAATGATGCGAAAGAGTGAAGCAATTAAAAACAGGGAAGTATACGGGGCGCCTGGGTGGCTCAGTCGGTTGAGCGTCCGATTTCAGCTCAGGTCACGATCTCGCTGTCCGTGAGTTCGAGCCCCGCGTCGGGCTCTGGGCTGATGGCTCAGAGCCTGGAGCCTGCTTCCAATTCTGTGTCTCCCTCTCTCTCTGCTCTTCCCCCGTTCATGCTCTGTCTCTCTCTGTCTCAAAAATAAATAAACGTAAAAAAAAAATTTAAAAAAAAACAGGGAAGTATAATTATAATAGCTTGTAGAACAGGTGCAGGTGGGTATAAAATTACATAAGAGGAGTCAATAGCCTGTTTTATTGATCTCGGTATAGTAAGTAAAATAGGTATATATCAATTACTAAAATACTGGTTAGAAAAAGAAACCAATGAATGGGGGTCTTTATCTATGATAGAGAGGGGGGGAAAGTAAATGCACTTATTCATTCATCAGATATTTACGGCACGCCTGCAATTTTCAAGGCTTTGAGGAATAGAAACATGAATCAGGTATAGCTTTGCCGCAAGGGGAAATACAATCCAGGTGTGAGGAAGGAAGTACACTCTGAGATGGCAAGTGTGACGAAGGGATACAGATGAAATGCCAGGCAGGGCAGAGAAGGAGGGGACACTGGCAGCTGCAGGGATCACGAAAACCCTATAGTGATAAAATGATAAACGGCTTCTTTTTTTTTACAGTATGTTCAGGCACCATTAAACTTATTTTTTAATGACTAGGTCCATCCTGATGATACAGTTTGTTTGTTTGTTTGTTTGTTTGTTTAATGTTTATTTTTGAGAGAGAGAGAAAGCAGGGGAGGGGCAGAGGGAGAGGGAGACAGAGGATCCAAAGCGGGCTCATCACTGATAGCAGAGAGCTGGAAATGGGCCAAACCCACCAACTGTGACATCATGACCTCAGCCAAAACCAAGAGTCAGATGCTTAACTGACTGAGCCACCCAGGAGACAGTTTTTGAACAATATGCCTTTCATATGTTGATCATTGGACTTTATGTAGAATGTGGTGATGATGGTTTCTATCAGGGAACACTATGGAAGTCCTCAGTTTTTGATAAATCAAAGTTTGACAGAAATGTTAGAAATATTTATAAATCCATTTTTAAGTCTCACTCTGCCCCTTCTACCTTCAATTGTCTTATTAAAACCAATAGTTTCTCCATAGGAAATGATTATAAAAATATAATTATTTATAGCCACAGCAAAGAGATAATTATTTGCTGGCATGAGGGAGAGGCAGGTCATCAATATTTACCGATGACAGCAAGGGTCTCAGAGTTTCCATTTTGATGATTTCAGCCCAGTAGGCCCACATGTCTTCATCTGTGAAATGCATCTTCTCATTTCAAAGATGTTTCTTTATTTAATTAGTAGGATCTTATAATGCAAGTATGAAAAATTCAATTCAATTTAATTAGAAAAATCTGCATTAATCAATAATAGGCAGCACAGGGAACGTTTCTATTCTTATGGGATTTTTAATATAAAATAGAATTAAACAATTTTTTAAAATTCTAACATATTTTATGTATGTGTATTATTTGCTGCATACAAATGTTTTATGTATATTTGTTTTATAACCATAATAATATGGTTAATATACATAAAATATAATATATATTATATATTATTTTTAATGTGTATTTGTTTTATGTATATGTTTTATAACCATAATGATATGGTTAATATATATAATATATTATTATATTATATTATTATATAATATATATTATTATGTATAATATATATTATATATAAAATATAACCATATTATAAATATAAATATAACCCATATAAATATTAGGTTGCTGCTTACTATGTGTTAGGCAATGTACTAACAATTTTAATACTTTGCTCCTTTAATTCATCAACCATACCATGAGATAGGTACTGTTCACATTCTCATTTTTTGATGGAAAAATTAAAGCTTAATGTAGTTAAAAACAGATACCTAGCTAAATATAGCAGATTAAACACATATTTTGCATTTCTGTCTTTCTCCAAAAATCCAGCTAAAATATAAGTAAAGGAATAAAAACTAATTGGGTTAACCCAAAAGGTAACATGAATAGGATGAAAATAAATGATTTATGAGACTCAATTATGGGAAAATGTAAAACAGATCCCTAGCAACTCTTTTTTTTTTTTTTAATTTTTTTTTTCAACTTTTATTTACTTTTGGGACAGAGAGAGACAGAGCATGAACGGGCGAGGGGCAGAGAGAGAGGGAGACACAGAATCGGAAACAGGCTCCAGGCTCTGAGCTGTCAGCACAGAGCCCGACGCGGGGCTCGAACTCACGGACCACGACATCGTGACCTGGCTGAAGTCGGACGCTTAACCTACTGCGCCACCCAGGCGCCCCCTGTAGCAACTCTTTTAGCAGAGTGGAAAAAGCTGAAAACTGAGGGCCAGCAGACAAGAAACAAAAGAGTTCTTACTGGACAAAATGGTCATAATTTGGGCTGTCAAATACCTTGGAATGTGAGTTTGATTGGTACAAACAAAAGGATTGGTTAAAGGTCTGTTATAGAAAGTCTGTATGCCTCAGATCCCCTGTTGCACCTGTACGGCCAGAGAACTACTCTTTCCTTGATATCCTCCTTCCTTTCCCCACATGGAGATTTATTCTTTGCAAAACATGGAACAGAGGGCATGGACTCAGGGACTCCCATTAGATGAATATAGGACCCACACTGAAAACAAGACACTCACGGTTTTAAAAATGTGATTATTAATTAGAGGAAAAACAGAAAACATACAAGAAAGGAAATGAAACCATAGAAAATTATCTACCTTAACAGTGAATATTCTTTACACAATCATAATCATGCAAACCTTAGATGGTAATCCAGCTAAAATCATGACATATTTTGGAAGGTTTGGAGAGGGTGCGTGTGTGTGTGTGTGTGTGTGTGTGTGTGTGTGTGTGAGAGAGAGAGAGAGAGAGAGAGAGAGAGAGAGAGAAGTACTGAATCCTCAACTTACTTAGTAGCCAGTCAATAAATAGATAATGGGCTATGTTGGCTGTCAACCATTTATTCATTCTTCCTAACAGAGCCTTAATTTTGTTTAAGGTTTCAAAAAAAAAAAAAAAAACCAAACGAACAAACAAAAAAAAAATCCTCCCTTCCATGTGACTCAGAGAAAGATGACCCTATTCACAACTCTAGGGAAAGATCCTCACCAGCTAAATGTGAATGGCAATCCCTTTCTCCCACCATGATTGGCTTCATAATGACAACGTAATCTAAGTCTGACTGAGGACACCAGAGGAAGATTTTTGACATGTTTGTGGGGGCTGTTGCTGTGCAAAGACATGAAAAATGGCAGTTCCTTTTCTTTTTCAGGCTACCTGCCTGTTGATGTAATACCTAGAATTCCTGCACACATGTTCTTATGCGTCCAAGAGCAAGAGTAGGGCAGGCCAAGAGCACTAGAAGGAATCAGGACCTAAGACCCAACCTACTATGCCTGGGGACCTCCTTACTTCTGGACACAGTCGGTTGTACAATAGTAGATTTTCTTTACTTTCAGCCCGTTCAAGAGGTTAAGAAACCAAGTTAAGATTTCACAGGTGGTAAGTGGTAGAATTAGGATCAGAACCCAGGTTGACCTGAGTCATAGATTTGAGATAAACATAATGCCATGTGGCCATTGCTGAAATACTTTATTTTATACTTTAAAAATGGAAACTGGCTTGGGGTGCCTGGGTGGCTCGTTGGTTAAGTGTCCAACTTCAGCTCAGGTCATGATCTCGCGGTTCGTAAGTTCGAGCCCCGCATAGGGCTCTGTGCTGACAGCTCAGAGCCTGGAGCCTGCTTCGGATTCTATGTCTCCTTCTCCCTCTCTGTCCCTCCCCCAGTCACACTCTGTCTCTCTCTGTCTCTAAAACATATATACACATTAGAAACAATTAAAAAAATAAAAATGGAAACTGGCTTTGTGACAGAGAAAATAATAAGAGCATATGAAAGTTAGGTGACATGCCATATTGGTCATGAGTAAAGATTACCTTAAAACTTCAGTAACTTGCCTTTCACTGCTTTATTTTTGCAATAAAAATGACATTTTTGGGAACTGTTATTTTTTATGTACCTGAAGTATTAAAACTAATCATTTCTTCGGTCTGTACTACACTTTCCAAAAACAAAAAACAAAAAACCTGATACTGAGAATTGACATGGACAAGAACAAAAAGATATGGAAGTACATAGCATTACTCACTTCTGATACGTAACTACATGCCAAAATCAGTAAGCCTTATAAACAACATATGCTATTCTTCTTAAATTTTTTTTATTTTTTTTACATTTATTTATTTTTGAGAGACAGAGAGAAACAGACTACAAGTGGGAGAGGGGAAGAGAGAGACGGAGACACAGAATCTGAAGCAGGCTCCAGGCTCTGAGCTGTCAGCACAGAGCCCGACGCGGGGCTCGAACTCACAGACCAGGAGATCATGACCTGAGCCGAAGTTGGACGCCTAAAGGACTGAGCCACCCAGGTGCCCCACAACATATGCTATTCTTATCCTTATAAACAAGAAATGACAAAAAATATTATCTTGAGAGGATAATTCGAATTATTATTTTATCTGTGACATTAAGGTATTTCCCCAATATTCTGTCACCCAAAATTCAAAATATTTTTTCTTTAATAAATTTTTATTTAGGTATATTGTAGACTAAAGAAATACATAATATGATTGAATTTACTATTTAGCACCCTGATTTAAACATGCATGAAGATATTCAAAGTGAGAGAAGGATCTAATTCATTTTGAAATCCTGAGGAAGTAGTGTCTGAAATATGGTGCCAGCACAGTAACTATTTGTTGACTGATTAATCAATAATTGTGAACCTATTTTAAGGAAATTGTGGGTGGAACAAAGAGAAAAAGGGGTTTTCCACTTTTGTGGTTGATTTGGGGCAATTTTGCTATGTGGATACGAGTTGTAACATTTATTTGTTTTGATTTAGGTAATAAATAATAATTATTGAAAAACTGAAAAATTCAAAGGGTGGCATTAATGTAACTTACCTGTGAATATTTTTCATTTTGAAAGATTTTTAAATTTTTAAGAAAAAATATTCTTGTTTAAAAATTTGTTCTTTAAATGATTATTTGCCTTGTATAGTCTATACCTGACACATTAAAAAAAAAAATACTGATAATCCTTTGCATCTCAGTAGTGTTTCCTTCCACTTTAGGTAAAAATTGTGGTTTTTAAGCATCGAATTCAGGCGCCTGGGTGGCTCAGTCGGTTGAGCGTCCGACTTTGGCTCAGGTCATGATCTCGTGGTCTGTGAGTTCGAGCCCCGCGTCGGGCTCTGGGCTGACAGCTCAGAGCCTGGAGTCTGGTTTGAATTCTGTGTCTCCCTCTCTCTCTGCCCCTCCCCCACTCATGCTCTGTCTCTCTCTCTCTCTGTCAAAAATAAATAAACATTAAAAAAAAAAAAGAATCATATTAATAGCTGGAAAAAAATGAGGGCCACACATTAACAAAGTAACATGAGAGTGGTTATTGAGAAAAACTCTGTGGTTGAAGTGAAAGATAAACTAGAGGGTAGGCACCAAATGGCTACCTTCAGATACCAGAATCGTGTCAGAGATAATGTCAGGGAACTCTGCAAAATATGATGCCTGTCGGGGGTTCACCCAACATTTCACATATAATGCAAAGGGCTCACAAGCAGTCTGCAAGGGGGGCTGCATTTCCTTACGTCTTCAAAAAGCATGCAGGTACTTTGTGAAGTGTGATCTGAGTCTATAATACAGAAAATTATATCTGATGCCAACCATCTCTTTTGGAAACCTGTAATGGAAAATGCTCTGAAGAAGGCAACACTTATAATTCAGGGTGTTGCACTCAGAATGGGCATGGCATGCTGACCAACGCTGTGCTTTTCTCTCCTAATACGCCTTTTAAGCAAATCCTTCTTTCTTTCAGTTCTACTGTGAAAACGTTTCCTTTAATGTATGTCTCAAAATTCATTTTCCAGATCTTAGGAATGATGAATTAAAAATAGTACTAGCACTTTCATGGCATATTTCTAAACAATATCCATTTCTCTGGGGCCAAAGCTTTATAGTATTCAATAATTTTATTCTCTCTGTTCTTTTTATAGCATCTGATATTAGAGTTATTTATATCTGTTTTATTGCATTATGGATCTGTGTATGTCTTAGGCTATGTTTCATTTGCAATGAACATCATTGGAGATCTCACTAAGTGAAATTATATCGTAATTATTTTACTCATAGTATTCTGGCTGAATCAAACACTCATAATCGACGTATGCTAAGTTCAGTTCTGCCAGAACAGGGATGGCCAGAATCAGACCAACCAGTCATGGGGCAGAGCACATAAGGAACCACCCAATGGCAGGTAGTTAAGATAGTGCCCGCAGGAGGCCTTGGGGAGATTTGAGTTTGGCTAAGCTAAAAACTCTTCTCCAGAGATTTATGAGGAGACCAGGAAAGATCTCAGTCTGAGATGAAGTAGGCTATCAGACAGGGATCCAAGATAATAACTAAATACTTGAGCTAATGCATGCGAAGAAGAACTTAGTCACAGAGGAAAAAAGCAACAATATCAGTTTTGGAAACAGTATACGATCAGAGTTGACTCAGGAAGGTCCAACTCCAAGCTGATCAGGAAATGTTGATTATAGACTCCTGATAGTCTCAAGACTTATGGAAGGGATTGGGTCTAGATTTAGGGGTAGGTCAAGGATTAAATCAAGGTTTAATGGGGCCCAAAGTTTGTATCATTTTAGGCATTTCAAAGAAGAAAGACACTATAGACTTACAAATATAAAATAAGTTAAAGGAGTGAATACTTATTTAGGTTAAGAAAAGTAAACCTAACAATTTATGAAACGCTTAGAGGTCAGAGCTCTACTTTTTTTCCTAAGATCTCCTTAGGTAGTTGCTGAGAAATGCTTTTTTAGTAATCATTCCTGATTACAACCTTCTTCCTTTTCAACACAGGACATTATACAACTCCCAGACACTCCCAATACACAGAGACTCTCGAAAGGGAGGGCACTGAGGCTTACACACTCGATTAGCTTCAGGACGAAAGGAGTTAAATGGTCCTGAGAAGAAGCGGGTCCAGGGGCATGAGGGACCAGAAGAGCTACCATAAGGAGTCTCATTAGAAACTATTGTTGAACAAGAAATTTTTGAACTATATTGTAGTGTATCATCATTAATGTCATTTTGATGTCACTTATGTCAGCAAATAATGTCATAGCTTTGGTATGGAACTTTGGTAAAATTGTTTGGAAGACAGAATGCAGAAGCCACAGACTGCTGCTGCTGACCTTATAGGGTGACTCACGGCCCAGAGAGCTCTGTCTCAATCGGTGCAAAAAGTCACAAAACATCTGCTAGGATCATCTTTGGAGTATTTGTGTGCTCTCTGGCTCTCTTTACTCTCCTGGCCTGCTCCTCTTACTTTAATCTGGCTGAGTTTAGCTTTATGTCTGACATCATTTTGCTAGGTATGAGGGTTTCACAGTTCATATGGGGGAGATTCTATACAGTCATGCTCAGATGCCTAAATCATATAATGAAAGTTAAAAAAGTGGCTGGGAGTGCTGAATGAGAACTAGAATTTATAAAGGGCTCCTATCTTTTCCTGAGGATAAAAAAGAAACCAGAGAAGTAAAAAACTTCAGAAAATAATCCACGCACATTTCCCCTGTGATAGATCAATATTTTTGCTCAGCGAAGAAAATATTTTGCTTACCATATGTTAAGCATATGTTTATTTTTCTCATACGGGTTTTGCTTGGATCTCCAACTCTTGAAAAGTCACCTTGGAAATCATTCCCCTCAAATTGCAGCTTAAAGAATTTAAAAAGACAATGGCTGGGGTCCACAGAGTATGCTACGAGCCTCTCATTTGTAGAAGGTACTATAGCTTGGTGGCAACTTGCTCCCCCTAAATTTAGAAAGGTCACCCCCTGACATCTGCAGAAGAGGCTGATTTAGACTAAAGACTTACAGCATGAAAGTTCTGCTTCACTGTGTCCTTCGTTCCCTCATCTCTGGTTTATATCTTGCAATCATTGTGGTTTCTGCTCCCATCTAAGGTTTTGATCTTAAACTCATGGCCACAGTGCTAAAAGCACTCACTTTCCCCAGGCTTTCTTCTATTCCCCAGGTCTCTCTTCTGTATAATTTGTGCTATTTTTCTGACTTTATCAATCAACTTTGCTGACTCCCTCACTTCCTCTCAAAGTGTATGTCTTCTCCAAGTTTCAGCGCTTGGCTATCTGGTTGTTTTTCCTTCTCATCGATTTCATTTAATCTGTCCCTCCCCCTCCACCCCAAAGGCTATTTCTTGTGTTCCCAAGGTTTAACTTCTCATTCATTTAATGAATACTCGTTGAATAAATATCCTTGTCTCCTTTTTTTCCTCTTACATGTACATTGAAACCATCAAATTTTGTTGGCTCTATGTTCAAAGTCTATTTAGAAACTGACTTGCTTTTATTGCTACCAACCAGGCTGAAAGCACCATGATCTTCTGGACCACTGCATTAACTTCCAAACTGGTCTCCAGGCTTTGCAATTCATTTTCCCCACTCATGCCTCTTGGTCTAACCATGCATCTAGATTCTGTGATCCTTCTCAAACCCTTCACCAGACCATGTCACTGCTATGTGTACAGTAATCCAAATGATGCAATCTCTCTCTTTTTTCCCTTGTGGTGAGAACACTTAACCTGAGATCGACCCTCTTAACAGACTTTTAAACGTAGAGGAGATTATTGTTATCTCTGGATGCAATGTTGTACAGCAGATCTCTAGAACTTATCGATCCTGTACAACTAAAATGTTACAGCCATTGATTAGCAGCTCCCCTTTTCCCCTCCCCCAGCCCCTGGCAACCACCGTTCTATTCTTTGCTTCCATGAGTTTGACTATTTCAGATGTAAGTGGCTTATCTCACTTGGCTTAGGACCAAAGATGTTACCAGGCTCTATGACTTCACGCCGCCCCCATATCTGCTTACCTTTGCCCTCGTTGTTTCCTCTCAGGCTACATCTCCTACTAGTCTCATCCACAGTCACTGAACTCCTGCTCATTGCTATCTTGCCTTCTTTTACCACTCTGGATATGTTCTAGCCTCAGAATCTTTAAACTGCCTGTCTCTTCTTCCCAGGACACAGTTTCCCCATACAGCACAATCACCTCTTTTCCTCATCACTTTTGGATCTTTGCTGAAGCATCATGTTCTCCATGAGGACTTCCTAGGACCTCCTATACAAAAATTCAGCATACCCTCCCCTCCTTGGTCCTTCCTAGTTACCTTTCCTGATATATTTTCTCTCTACCACTTATCACCATGATATATATTTATTATCTCTTTCTTTTTTTAAATGTTTATTTATTTTTGAGAGACAGAGAGAAAGAGAGAGAGAGAGAGAGAGACAGTTTGAGTGGGGGACGGGCAGAGAGAGAGACAGAGGGAGAGAGAGAGAGAGAGAGAGAGAGAGAGAGACAGTGTGAGTGGGGGACGGGCAGAGAGAGAGACAGAGGGAGACACCGAACCTGAAACAGGCTCCGGTCTCTGAGCTGTCCGCACAGAGTCCAGAGCAGGGCTCGAACTCTGAATGGCAAGATCATGACCTGAGCTGAAGTTGGACGCTTAACTGACTGAACCACCCAGGCGCCCTTATTATCTCTTTCTTTATGTAAGAGTAAATGGATATGGATGTTTGTTTTTTCATGGGTATATGTGTTTTACCAGCATCTAGAACAGTGTCTACACATAGTAAGTATACAATGTTTTTTTTTTTTTTTAATTTTTTTTTTCAACGTTTATTTATTTTTGGGACAGAGAGAGACAGAGCATGAACGGGGGAGGGGCAGAGAGAGAGGGAGACACAGAATTGGAAACAGGCTCCAGGCTCTGAGCCATCAGCCCAGAGCCTGACGCGGGGCTCGAACTCACGGACCGCGAGATCGTTACCTGGCTGAAGTCGGACGCTTAACCGACTGCGCCACCCAGGCGCCCCGGTATACAATGTTTTTTGAATGACTAAATGAATGAATGAATACATACTACTATGAGCCAGTTACTTAATATGCAATGATGAAGAATTGGATCCTGCCCTCAATAAACAAACTGTCAGATAAAAAAAAAAAAAAAAAACAAAAAACAAAAAACAAAAAACAAAAAAACAGTCCAAAACGAGAGAGGTTTGTTTAAGGAGTTAGAAAGCCTGGAACAGGGGTACCTAACCCAACCTGAGGTAGGATGAGGCACCAAAGTTGGGCTTCCTATAGGAGGTAGCCCCTGAGCCTGACAAAAGTTAGCCTAACGAAAGGAGGAGGGAAGGTTTGGAGAGGAGCTTATTAGACGGAGGGACGACATGGACGGAGACATGGTGGCTGAGTAGATGCTGTTAGTGCTCCTCTCATTTTTCCTCAGAGCTTTTTACCATTTCTGAATATGCCAACCTGACTTACGGCCAAGAGCTGCATCGTTACTGGGAGCCTGCTATGCCTACAGCATAGCCAGGCTGGGAATGCCTCAGAATTAACAAGTTTCCCTCAGTTCTTAATGACTAATGAGTGTTAGGGTATATATACCCCAGTTCTCTCCCCCTTGGCCAGGTTATTTTGGAAGGGTAAGTATATCAATTCTGTTGGACTGAACTCCAGTCACTCACTGTTGTAGATTTAATAATGCACCCATTATGGACTAAATTCCCTTTCCTCTGCCAGTTCATCCTCAGCTACCCCTTTCCTTTGAAACTCCCAACAAACTGTTGATCCTTGAATCGTGGCTCAGGGTTGGCCTCTGGAAAAAGCCAGATGAATACAGTGATTTTTACCCAAACTCTAGCGAATAAAAATGACAAAGTCATTTATCTCCCAAAGTATGCTTTGGGAGATAATAAAGCAAACCATATTGGTTGTGTATAGGGTATGGGTGGGGAGGTGATTAGGTTTGATAGTAATGGAATGTGAATTCTATGTTAAGGGATTTGGATTGTTTCCAAATTCCTTATGAAATCTCTGAGTTTGGGGATAAAGTAATCAAAAGGATATCTGAGTATGATGAAACTACCTGTGATAGATACAGTGGTATTGTACCGGGGCAGGGGGGGTGTACGGGATGGGTGACCAGTTAGGAAACCGTTCAGGCAGCACAGTTAGGATATATTCAGGAGTGCGTTGGTGAGGTGGCAGTGAGAATGGAAAGGAATAGACGGAGTGAAAATGTCCAAGGGAAAAAATGACAGGCTTTGGAATCTAGTTCTGTGTGTTACGGGGGTGGAAGGAGAGAAGTAGAAAATGTCTGAGGCTATGTGAGTTAGAGAGGAAAAGTATCATTAACAGAGATGAGGAAGCCGTGAGTGGGATCTGGATTTGATGAGTTAAAGACATTTGGGGTTTGTGCCAGTGGAATGTCCAAGCAGAAACGTTCAGCAGACAGCTGGAAATATAAGAAGGCAGGAAGGATTTGGTTTCAGAACTGGGGCTCTTTCAGACAGCGATAAATGTGCCTGGCTATCTGAAAATCCCCAAGAAACACTGGCTTTATACAAGCCTTCTAGCCCTGACCTTGTGACTCTCAATAGAGGAGAAATGTCGTCGTAACCTGCAGTCATCGGTGGACCTTGCAATTGAAATACACACACACTTGCGAGGTGGAGACGCTGTTTAAGTGTGCACGGGGGCGAAAGCTAGGCTTTTGTGGCAGGGCAAAAAGCTAGGCTCTAAGCAGGTGAATTCTTGAAGATATGGAACAACCAGGGAAGCAAGGAGTCCAGTTCACAAAGTTTGGCAGAGTTCAGGTGCAGTAGCCAGGTTTTGGAATTCTGGAGACTGAGATTTGGCCCAAAGACTGGCCATTCCCTTGAGTCCTCAGATTCAGAGGACTGATGTTGTTTGTTTTCTGCCTGGTTTTATGGAGTGGCGCTGGCCACACACTGAGGGATGTTATTAAGGAATCCATCCCTGAGCTTTTTCTTCTTCGGGCTGAATAAACCTTATTTCATTCTTCTCACAGGTCATACTTTCCATCTCTTTAATTATTTGTTACCCTTCTCTGAACTTTCTCCAATTTTCCTCTTAAAATACTGAGACCAAACCTTCAAAACACAGTAACAACTGGCTTAGTTCTGGGCATAGGAAATGGTTTTCTAAAACGTCACACCCAGGCAACAGTTCTTTGCAGGTTTTTCCACCTGTTTTTAACGCGACCATTAAACTGATATGCGACTGTATCTATATAGAGGTGACTCATCTATATATCTTGAAAATTTGATCATATTGGGATATCTTTTTCAATCATTTTGTTTTAAGTTTATTTATTTATTTTGAGAGAGACAGAGGCAGTATGAGTGGGGGAGGGATAGAGAGAGACGGAGAAAGAATCCCAGGCAGGCTCCCTGCTGCCAGCACAGAGCCCAAGGAGGGGCTCGGACCACGAACCCTGAGATCACGACCAGGGCAGAAACCAAGAGTCCACTGCTTAACCCTCTGAGCCACCCAGGCGCCCCAGTCATTTTGTTTTAACTTCAAAGGCTCAGAGTTGGGAGAAGGTGTTGGCTCCAATCTTTTTTTTTTTTTTTTTTTTTTTTCATTTTAGGAAAAGAGCGGTAAAAGATTACAGAATACTGCCGTATTACCAATCTGATTCTTTTTCTCCCATAGGATAGATCACTCAAATCATGAAATATATGGAGCACAACTGTCACGCCCGTGCTTTCGCTCCTGCTCATCCCAACAGCTTGAACACCGGGCTAGCTAAAATGTGACGAGACGGAGTACACAGAAAGTGAATTTGCTTAGACGTGAGTCAAAACGGGAAGCAGGGGAGGACGCGCCAGGGACCTGAGAGATGGCTCGGACGACTCTGGGAGTAATTTTCCATGTGCACTGAAGGAAGATCTTGTAAGGCACAGCCTCAGGTTACACACGCTGGACTGCCATTCCGCAGGATTTACAAGCCATTACTGGAGAGCTCTCCTGGCCCAGGCGGGAGGAGGAAGAAATGTTCGCCGGACCATAAAAAAAAAAAAACCTTTAGGTTACAGAGTAAAAGAAAAACAGGGCCCTCCTTCCGCAGAGGGAAGAAGCTCGCCCCCCTGGGGGTAGGGGTGGAGGGTGGGGGCGCTCCGTTTCCAGGACTTAAGAGTCTGGCGAGGTTGCCGAGGGTTCGCAGCCGCTTCTGATTAGAGGGTGTCTGACACCCACTTGGGAGAACTCGGGCAAATTCGCACCCTCGGAGGCTCCCGGGAAGCTTCTGGTGCTGAGGCAGCAGAGAAGAGAGCGCCGCCCGCGCGCCGGCCTCCCCGCGGCTCCTCCCCACTCTCCCAGGCCCCCACTCCCAAACTTAAGCACACGCTCCCTGTTCCAGCCAGAGCCCTGCGTGAGTCTCTACACGTAGCCGCAGACAGCTCCTTAAATAGGTCGGAGTTGAGCAAACAATCTCAGACGTGGGGCCCGGGAAGGCGAGCGGAGGCGACCGCACCGGCGCGGCGGGTCAGTCGGCGGCCAATAGCCGGGGTGCGGCCCGCCCTGTCGCCTCCCCCTCGGGGAGCCTATAAGTTGCCCGCGACGCCGGGGGGCGCCCGCTCCTCCGCGCCGGCCTGGTCTCGGCCGCCCTCCCGCCGCTCCGCCGCGCGCACTTGGCCCGCCGCCTCCCGCCCGCAATCGTCGGCCCCGGGCGGACCGGGGTCCCCGCGCTCTCGCGAGAAGTGCGCCGCTGCAGGGCAGTGGGGGCGCCGGGGCCGGCGCCGGCCCTCGAGAGGCCGAAGATGGGGTGCTGCGCCGGGAAGCCGCAGCCGCTGCTGCTGCTGCTGCTGCTGGCGCTCGTCTTGCAGCTCTGGAGCCCCTGCGTGGGTGCAGACCCGGAGAGGCCTTCCAGCATCCCCACAGGTGAGCCCTCCCGCGGTTTGCCCGTGTCCCGGGAGGCTCGGCCGGCGGGGGTGGGGGTGGGGGCAGTTCATTCATCTACTGGCCCTTCGTGCGGGGCTGGCCAGGTGAGTAGGTGGGGGGGGGGCGTCCCTCCCCAGGACTGCAGAGGTGAGTAGGTGGGAGCCTGCCCTTCGCCAGGACCACCGAGGTGAGTGATCGTCCCTCCTCCTCGGGACGGCTGAGGTCTTCTCCAGAAGTGCGCTAGGGCGGCGCTGGTCCCCGGGGAAGCACCCGCCCTCGCGGGTTCTCGGAGTTCTCCGTAACCTGGGAGCGCACGAAGTTTTCCTTCAGCACCAGTTGGGGTTTCCTTTTCGTCTTGCAGGTCACGGGGCACCAACACCTTTCGGGCAACTCTCCTTTCTCCTCCTGTCCTGGAATGGGCATGGTTTATTCGTGTTTGAAGAGGCAGTACTCCCTCTGTGACCTAAACACGGGGCTCAGTGTACTTTCTGATTGATGGTGACACATTCCTTCCAGCGCCCCAGGAAGCAGCCGGTAACACCTACCTCTTGCCAAAAACAACGCTCAAAACCTTGGCTGTTTTCTCTAAGACGGACTGGCTACCCAATACCTCCAGGCGGCAGCTTTCCTCCTTGGGGATTTGGAGGGGAAGCTGTGGACACACATCTCCCCTTAGCCACCCTTTTCCTAAGCCTGGTGCCATTTCTTGTTTTCAGAAGCTGGAACTGCGGCGAAGAGTGCAGTCAAGTTCGTGTAAAACAAAACTTTTTACATTTAGCAGCATTAAAGAGCCTCACCACATGTTTGTCCAAACACACTCTGGTGCCATTTGCTGCGCAGGAGATATCCTTGGAGTATTCCACTTTTGTGCTCTGGCTCTATGGTCAGCTCTCTGAAATTAGATCTTGCCTTTAAATGTCCTTGTGCTGTACTGTTTCTTTTTTTAAATTAGGATCATTTTGTCTTTTTTTTTTTTTTTTTTGTAAGCAAATAGGGCGTTTTTCTGCTTGAACTTTAAGCGGAAGGACAGAAATTTCTATTTCAGGTTTACAGTCAGAAAATGACATTTGATGTAGAACCCAGGTAGTCCATGTAAGCCATAGTTTTGTCTTTATCTTTTCGTGTTTCAAAAGGCTTCAGTGGGCTGCATTGCCTATCTTTCTACATTCCTGCCAAACAGTACTTGCTTTGTGAGCTTGAGAAACTTCAGCATTTAGATGGATTTTTGTCAGTTACATGATGCTTTTCTTTCTCCTAGATGAATGTGTTTGGTTCACAATGCATTTCTGAAACCTGTGTGGTTCTTTTAAATTTGAACTAAGTTTTTTTCATAACTTTAACATTTCCTTCTAGTAAAACACCTAGAAAATAGACAAGTAAATGCCTCCAGCAAACTTGGAAATAGGGACATTAAAAAAAAAATCCCTAGAAAAAAATGACTTTCTTTGTTGAAACACCCAAGGAAACCTTACCGGGAAATAAAATAACCTCGAAGGGCTTTTCTTCCTTTAGAGGGACCTCTTCAGGCTTTGTATATTTTAGTTCACTGCATTACGGACACCATCCCCCCCCCCCAACCCCCCCCCCCCGCCCCTTTTTAATAGAAGGTATCTCTGTGCCTTCCTTTAGGCTTACAGTCAAAGTCATCTTGCTTTCCCACTCTGGCTTTTAAGTTTCATGGACCTGGACAGTAAAAATTTAACGGATTGTAGCATAAGAGGGAATTGTAGATACGAATGTTTTCCCCAGAAAGTGACCACATAAAACCCGCTGCTGAAATCTGAGTTCTGGTTGATCTTGGTGGGTAGGCATGGGGAATTCAGTTAGCACCTACATGCAGGAAGATATTAATTCGTAATACGTGGAGGCAGCAGAAGCCAGTTTGAACTTTTGTGTAGGTAAATGTGATTAGCTGATAAACATAGAGGGTACACTGCTTGATAATACGGCCAGAGTCATGGACTGTGTTTCATTTTCTCCCTTAAAATACTACAACTGAGAATAGCTAAATTGGAAACTTCCTTATCTATCTAAGCATCACGTGAACTTTAGAACTCGAACTTGTCTAGCTTACTAGGAGGTCTTTAAGAAAAGTGCTTATCATTTCTCTCCAGCTGTATTTGTCACCATGTCCCAGTTAGCCATGAAGAAATGGATTATACCAGGCTTTCTTGGCCCAGTTGAAATTTTGAGCCAGATCATTATTTATTGAAAAGGGCCGTCCTGCACATTGTTCTATGTTTAGTAACATCCTTGGCCCCCACCCACTGGATACCAAAAGCACCCTCCTCCAAGTGTGAGAATGGAAAATGTCTCAAAATGTAAAAGGATCAAATGTCTCCTGAGGGGAAAAATTGCCCGAGGTTAAAAACACCTGGATTAGAAAAATCTATGCGTATGGGAGGCAGTGTGGCGTTATGGTGTTACTGGAATGATAATAGCAACTCCTTTTTGAAAGCAAATGTTTATAGTGATTTTCCGTTTTTCCACTGTAGTAAGGAATGTGCTATTTGAATCACATTAATCAAGTTTTGGAATCTCGTTTTTCCTAGCTCTGTTTGATGCTGTGTGTTGACCAGAGTTGAGAACATTGTTTTTAGTTATACCTACTGAGAGTTCGCTTGTGTACTGTGTTCGTTCCTTTTTGGTTACCACTTTGCTTTTAGCATGGAAAGAATCTAAGTAAGATTTTGGTTAATAACACTTATTTTCTCCTAGAATTATTTATAGGGATTTTACCATAAAAGTTTATCCCTTTGGGAGCTTTTGAGGCAAAACTCTCCTAATGAGTTTCCACAAATCAGATTAAAACCCTCATTTATCTTTCCTATAGTTTTCTGCCTTCCAGATGAGAGAAGGAGATGTGTGGATGTATTTCCACCAAGTATTTACAACCAGGTCTCCAGGCCAGGATCAAACTTTTTGTGTGTTTTCTGAGGTACCTTGACTATTGCCTGATCTAAGTTGGGCAGAAACCAAGTTTTGGGCAAAAATGAAGGAAATGGTTTCAGATGTTTCTGTCAAGGCCAGTATTTTTCAACCATGTTCATTTATAAACTCTTTAATTTACTCTGGCACATTCAGGGAGGAAAGCAAAGGTTTGTCCGATCTGCTGATGCAAACTGGCAATTTGGGGGGTGGAGAAGGGAAGACCAAGGTCCTGGAGAAACCTCTGGAAGGGGGTGTGGAGAGAGAGAGAGAGACAGAGAGAGAGAGAGAGAGGGAGAGAAACCTCTGGAAGGGAGAGACAGAGAGAGAGAGACAGAGAGAGACAGAGAGAGGCTTGTCCTTCTGCACATTTTCTGTGTCCTGGGCTCCAGCCGCATGGAACAACTCACCATGCGTAAAAAGACTGTGCCTTTTATTTCGTAATATAAAAAGGGACATAGAAAACACCTCTGGAGAATGTGAGGATAGTAAATGAAAGGTAAATTAAAATACCCCTTTCTTCCCATCACACCAACTTAGACATTTTAAGAATAAACTCTGATCATAACAACTCTTTTGAGGATCGGAACCTGCAAACTACTGGTTGAAGTGCATCATCCTTGGAGGACAGTTGAGTAATGTCTAGTGGAATTGATAATTCACATACCCGGCAGGTCTGCATGTACAATACTCTCACATTTCTGTGTCTGTCTGTTCTCTTTGAAATTCTACTCATTGGTAAGTCTAGCTCCTTGGAGATCCTTTCCTTTACTGTCTTCTGTTTGGCTCACTTTCTCACTTTTTAATGCAGTTGGTTTATATAAATAATACCTACTTTTATGATTGCTTTTTTTTTAATGTTTATTTTTGAGACAGAGAGAAACAGAGCATGAGTGGGGAAGGGCAGAGAGAGAAGGAGACAGAGAATCTGAAGGAGGCTCCAGGCTCTGAGCTGTCAGCACAGAGCCCGACATGGGAGTCAAACCCACGAACTGTGAGATCATGACCTGAGCCGAAGTCAGACACTGAACTGACTGAGCCACCCAGGCACCCCTGTATGATTGATTTTTATGTTTAACAAACTGTAAATTCTTTGAAGTGAGGGACTAAGTTATTCATTTTTGTGCTCGTCACGGTATCTTCCCTGTTCTGTCACCAAGGTTCTCGATGTATATTTGTTGAGTTTCTGGCCCACTTGTAGAATTTTGAAAAGTAGTATGCAGTCAGTGAGATTGCTAGCTGCTCATTTCCCTAGGATTTTGACTGAATTCACCAACCTCCCTTTCTCTACCTGGGGACCCATACACTAACATGATGTAGCAATTTATCAATGAAATATCTGACAAGGCCTTGTTTCTGAAATGTGGTTGGCAACTCGTCTCCATGGGCTATATCTTTCTGCTCTACTTACCTTAGTTAGTATAAAGTCACACCTTCAGGAATACTTTCAGGTGATTGGATATCATGATTTTTCAAAAAAAACTTATGGATGGTGAAGTGCAGACTTGAAAGGGTTATATAACTTGCAGAAGATCACATAGCTGGAAAGCTACACAGGAGGAACTTGTGTCCTTTCTCCAGGCCGTGCTCCGTGTCTTTCCTGACCTCCTTATTGTTCTGTTGGACTTTCGGGACCTGGGGGAAAGAAATAGAGACCAGGCGTCAGAGACCTAAAGAAAAAAAAGGAATGTTTTGCTAAAAGGGAAACACATATTTGTAGGTTTATGTAAATGGTGGGGGAAAGGAATTGGCATGGGCTGCGGGAAAACTGGGCCCTAGGCCAGGGTGGCAAACTATGGTTCTTGGTCCAAATCTGGTGGCACCATAGCTACCTGTTTTTGTATGGCTGGTGAGTTAACAATCGTGTTTACCTTTTTAAATGATTGAAGAATATCAAGTGAAAAATAGGACATTGTGACATGTGAAAGTTATTTGAAATTCTGTAGTCAGGGTCCATAAAGTTTTATTGGCAGACAGCCACACTTATTTATTTATAAATGGTCTGGTGCCATAAGGCAGAGTTGAGTAGTTGCCACAGAGACTGTATGGCTTGCAAAGCATAGATTATTTACTATCTGGCCCTTGTATAGAAAAACTTTGCGGATCCTTGTCTTAGGAGATGACATTCCCGTTTAAGCTGTGGCTCAAACAGATCTGCTCTCTTGGAATGAGCCAGATTCTGGACAGTAGCAGCTGATTCTGGGCGTTTGAAAGGCCTGTTTTTCATTTTAGACTTTCCAGTGATTTCTGTGGTGTCTTTAATATAGTTTTAGGGCTTCTCTGTTATTTCTTTTTAAACATGGCATTGATGCTAACTAGACATGTACTTTGTTATAAATAGTGTACTTATGATCAGAAAGGAATAAAACACTAATGGCTGATTGGAAAGGAGATACATCTTCTTCAGAGCTAGTGGGTGTTCTAGTATTTTGGTCTAGAAACTTGGTTATGAATTTGTGGCTCAGTTCCTGGGAGGAAATGATTCGCACATTCATCAATGAGTACTTTCATTTTTCTTCAACAATTGCTATGAATTAGACTGAACTGAGAAATTGGTAGCCTTTAAAGTGACAAATATTTTTCTTTGACAGTTTACTAGCTTGCATTTGCAGTGGTGTGCTTGCCTCACTAAATTAAAAACCATCGAGAGTATATTAGCCAAGATATACTTATCCTGAGTAGTAGAATTATAGACTGTGTGTAATTTGTTATCATTGTACTATTTACTACCTTAAGGCCTACAGTGTTACAGCCTGTGTTTGGAAATGATGTTACTGAGGATGGTCTAGCAGTACAGAATTTATTACTTTTCTATTAACTATGTCACAGGAATGCCCCTTCAAACACTATTGTTTATAATCAAAAAATAACTTTCAATATCTCCCACTCAGGATAACTTTATTTTAAAACACAATTCAAAGAGTGGACATGTGTTATTTTTATACACAGAGGAATGGTTTCCATTACATGTTTTCTTTTGCACGTTAGAGGAGGGAAATTGACTTCTGTTAATGATTTTACTTAATTTTAAGTATAAATGTCTTTATTAAAAAACCTAATTCAGGCTAGTGTATTTATTTGCTTGGTTACTGAATTGACTCAAGTATTTTTCAGAGCTTAAATTGTATTAGTAGCATACTGTAGCAGTTTTGGGAAAATAGCAATCTTTTTTTATTCCTATTGAAATTTGTTTATATCTTCTCTCTCAAATTTATATCTTAAAAGAGATGTGACTGAGGAAGAAGCTTAATTTGTTAGTGTGGAAATATACTTCATTTACTATTTCTATTCTATAAGGAATTTGTTTTAAACTGTAGTTTGTATAGGTTTAGAATTAAATTTTGTCTAACATGGGAAAAACTTTAAACCAAGAATGAGTAGTAGACAGACAGTCTTTGCTTTCCTTTTTAAGATCAACAGTGATATCTTTTCTTTTACTGTTCTTTCAAATTTTATTCTTCCTACAAGGGAGTATCAGTTTCTATGCAAGTTTCTGAATGATGGGAGCACTCCATTATTAAGATGGAATGTCAGGGTCTGCTACATCTGAGTATCTTCTCCTTTTAGGCTGAAGGTTCATATTTCTGGAGAATGACTGTGTTTCTAATCAAAATCTTCACTAGAAAGGTAAAAAAAATAAACACCACATGTTAATTTTAATACAATTGAAAGAACATGCAAAATTATATTCTCTACATTTACTCTATAGTAAGTATACAAATATACTATGTAAAACTTCTAATACAAGTAAGAGTTTTGGTGAACATGCAATTAAAATGAGACTAAATGGGAGGATGGTCAGGAAAAGTGTTTCTAACAAATATGGTTAAGTTAGTAAAATAGGTCAGAGTTAGAATTAATCTCATTTGTTATATTGATCATTATGTTGATTTTAATAATTGCTTTCATTGTTTGTGGGTGCATAAGACATCCCAGTGTGTATTACACAGAGAGAGACAGAGCATGAACAGGGGAGGGTCACAGAGAGAGGGAGACACAGAATCTGAAACAGGCTCCAGGCTCTGAGCTGTCAGCACAGAGCCCGACGCGGGGCTCGAACTCACGGACCGTGAGATCATGACCTGAGCCGAAGTCGGACGCTTAACCGACTGAGCCACCCAGGCGCCCCTGCTAATGTTTTTTAAAGTTCCTTCCAAAGAGAAAGAGAGAGGGTTTTCCTCTGATTTAAATGCTAATGTGGTTCTGCTCCTCTGTGCTGTGGACATTACAAGGTAAACATTCTTATGGCATGAAGGAACTTTCAAGCACATGCAATTTATTTTTTATTAAAAAAATGTTTTTTAATGTTTATTTTTGAGAGGAGAGAGAGAGAGCCTGAGCCTGAGCAGGGGAGGGGGAGAGAGAGGGAGGCACAGAATCTAAAGCAGACTCCAGGCTCTGAGCTGTCAGCACAGAGCCCGACGTGGGGCTCAGTCTCACAAACCATCAGATCATGACCTGAGCTGAAGTCAGACGCTTAACCGACTAAGCCACACAGGTGCCCCAAGCACATGCAATTTTTATCTCTCTCCCTACCATCCCCAGTCAGTCCCAGACACTCAAGTACACTAAGTTGATTATACATCATGCCACACAGCTTCACGCTCCTGCAGGCACAGCAGGGAGTGGAAGAGGTATGTGGAATCCTAGCAGTCTTAGGTTCTTCATTCTGGGCATTGTTCAGGAAAAACTCCAGAAGCTCTACTCCTTAATTCCCGTGGCCACAAAGTCTCAGGACAGAGCCACTGTCCTATTAGCAAGGCTCTGACATTGACTCGTCTGTTTCACTGGTTTGAAGCCTTATGGGGCTTAGGGTGCTGATTACTTACAGTTACCACATACACATAGGGCTAAGAAGGGAGCCAGTTACTTTTAGGTATTTTAATTCTCCAACTAGTTCTTTAAACATTTACTCCTTTTCTTCCTGGTTCTATCAGTATGATAAACACCAGCAGCCATTTCAACATCTCAAAAACAAAAAATCAGCAAATACAGAATTTAAATCATTTCTTAAAAAAAACACACACACACAAAAAACCTGGCAAACAGTTTGCAGGCAGACTAAAATGACCTCCCTAATTCAATCACCTAGGGAAGTCTCACAGAGCTGTTATGCAGGAAGCAAACTGGTCCTTTGATGGGATTTTCCAGTCATGCCCAAGCCAGCAATGAGGCCCCTTGTCTTCAGAGGCGCCCCCCCCCCCCCCTTCTCCTGCTCTAGCCATGTTAGGTCTTTCCTGGCCTCCAGCTGGCACCACAACTGTGACCAGAGTGCTCTGCTTGTCCAGACCATCTAAAATTCTTGTCAGCCACATTTAGAGAAGGACAATTCTCCTTTTCTTCTTAGTTTAGTTTAAACAAGGTTGGAATTTTTTAAACACTGACTTTACTAGGTAACCAAAGGCAAAACAAAACAAAACTCCCAACTGGAAAACCACCAAAGCAAAGAAATGAACGGACTTACAAAGTAGAGACTCAGAGTTCTTACTATACTCTGACTTAAGTAGAGTTAGAGACCTGCATACCTGGCATTTTTTGGGCAGTTTCTAGGTTCTGGGTCTTTGCTCAGCTTTTCTTTCTCCATTCTTCAATCCCATTTCTACTTTTTCTCACCATGTTCTTTTATACATACAGCTCTTTCTTCTCCACGGTTGGAGTCCATAAAGTCCACAGACTTCGTATTTCCAAAAGTGTTGCTAGGTTGTGAAATAATAAGAAATATATATTTTGGTCTCTGCCCCTGGTTCCTGCTAATATTTGGTCTTTGATCCTGGTTCCTGACACAGAGCTTCTAAAACCCTTGTAATTTTTGAGTGATAGAAGTATCTGTCATAGAACTACTAAATCCCTTAGAATTCCCTAGGTGGTAAGAATGGCTTTTGTTCTAATGAGGTGACTCTTGATGGGCTCTTGAATGGGAGCTCTTCACCAGAAAAATCAAGCCATGATTAGAAGCTTGAAGCTTTCAGCCCTGACCTTCGTCTTCTGAAGAGGGATAGGGTTTAGAAAATAAGTTACTAATTGGTTATACCTACATGGTGAAGCATCTATAACAATCCCTAAGGTATGGAGTTTGGAGAGCTTCTGGGTTGGTGATTACATCTATATGCGAGGAAGGTGGTGCGACCCAACTCTATGGGGACACATGGGATCCTTTCAGACCTCACCCTATGTATCTCTTCATATGACTCTTCACTTGCATCTTCTAAAATATCCTTTGTAATAAATTTGCAATAGTAAGTAAGTTGTTTTCCTGAGTTCTGTGGGCTGTTCTAGCAAATGATCAAACCTGAGGAGGAGCTCTTAGTAACTTCTTATTTGTAGTCAAGTCGGACAGAAGCTGTGGGTTACCTGGGGACCTGCTACTTATGATTGGCATCTGAAGTGGGAACAGTCTTATGGGAATGAGCCCTTAACTTTTAGGATCTGTGCTAATTCTGGTTGAATTGAATTGAACAACAGGATACTCATTTGGTCTGGGAAAATTGGCCAGTGTGGGGAAAAAGTCCACACATCTGGTGTCAGAAGTACTGTGTGTAGTACTAGAAGAGAAACATTCCTGTATTTCCCTAGACATAAGTACACTAGGTATTTTTATAGTTTCATGGGTCATATCAGCATAACCCTAGCCTTTGGCCAATCTATTTTCTTTTGTAAGGAAAAGTTTTAATGCATTTTTGCCTATAACTCTTTTGGTGTTGCTTTAATTCTTGGTTTTGAGCACCAGTTTACATTAGCTTTTATGAGTCTACATACTTTAATAAATCTATTTTATTTAATTAATTTAACTTTAAAAATTCTCCCAGAATACATTTTTTCTAGAGGTAACTAACCTATTGTAACTTCTTAGATACAAACGTATGCTAGAAATAATTCCCATTGTGTAATATTACAAAGCATGACTATTAATATTTCAAAATTTAATTCGAGTATTTATTCATTGGCTAGTCTGTGTTCTGTGTTGCCTTATGGGAAGGAGAAATAGAAAAACAAAACAAGACAAACAAAAAAACACACCAGACTCAGTCCCTGTTCCATATTGAAATTCTGAGATTCTTACAGGAGAAATGATGCATATGTAAAACTGAACAAATCAAAGAAGCACTTACGGTGAAGCAGCCTGGCCTGTGGGGAATAGCACTGACATCTGGGTATCAGGAAACCTTGATCTAAGTTCTAACCCCTCCATTCACCAACCTTGAGCCAATTATCTTGCTTCTCCAGACTTCCTTTGTAATGTATGTTCTTTATAGCTCCGTTATTTGATGTCTCTTGAATTGTGTCAGGAAGTGGAGTGGAGACAAAGGCTGCAGGAACCAGAAAACAGATCTGAAGAAACTTACTATCAATACATCCCTTGTGCCAAAGGAAGCATAGACACAAAGTTGCTTTGTATGTTAATATTCTAGTTCTCTCAGGAGCTGGAGTTGGACAGGCCTTGATACTGCTTTTTTCCCTAATTAACTTTTGATTTAGAGGTAAGAAAATAAGCCCAAGAATAACTAGAATTAAATTTACATTTAAAAATATTCCAAGGGTTTTTATGTGAGAGGAGAAACTAGTCTAGTGTTTGATATGAAGGTGTTTTCTGTCTTCTGAGAGAAATCATGTACTCTTCAGTACATTTAAATACTGGAAGCTGTTTTGAAAAATGGCTTTATATTCCTCTGCTTCAGTCTTGACTGTTTAAGTCCTACTGGTTATTAAAAATGATGCTGGTAATTCTCTAAAATTAAAAAGAAGCTATTGTAAAAAATTGGAGGCCCTCTTCCAAATTGTTCCCGAAACAGTCATCAAATCACCTATCTAATTTTTAGATTCACTAAATACCTTTAAAATATGATTGCATTCAGTAAACTGGAAACATGGTAAATAAAAAGAAAATCAGTTTATAGGGTAAAAGTATTTGTGTGTGTGCGTATGTCTCTGTGTCTGCATGTGTCTCTAGCCATGGAGATTAGTTAAGCCTTAAGAATGGATTATAAAGTTGGAATGCCTTTTGATCTGGACTTTTCTTTGGTATATTGCTCAATCACTGTCACAGTACCATTTATTCTACGTGTGTTTGCGCCTCTGGAATGGAGTATACCTTGTGAGTGGTAGTGTCTTAGACCCAATCTTTTCAGGAGATGGTGCCCTATGCTTTTTCTCTTTTCTTGGCTTTTACTGTTACTGTTTGCAGAGATTTTATGTAAATTGAAGGAAGCAGTTCAAATAAAACAATTGGAGGGGGAAAAGGGTGGCTTAATTTTGAAAATATTTACAGTTGTTACTTTTTCATGTGCAACATTACCAAAAATCACAGAACCATTTAGCCTGGATGTTGTTTTTGGAGATTAACTGTGGTTTATTGAATAAGAAAGTAAGCATTAGCAGATGTTTTTTCCTATAGAGTAGGTAAGGTTAAAGAAAGATCTCTTTTAAAAACTGATAAACTAACCTTTGTATTATTATTTAACACAAAGCGGTTGGTATTTTCACGTCCCATAAGCATAAGGTTTTCTCGTAGGGTATAAAATCCTAAGCAGCCAAGCCCCCCTTCTCCATAGCAAGTCACGGACTGGCCTCGATGGCAGTGGTACGAGCAGCACCATTGTGGGCTACTATTTATGGATGAGTGGATAGGGAAAATTTTTCAGGTTGAGGGTAAAAGATAAACTAAGAAGCTTACTTTATACCGAACATGCATACCTAAGAGATGACTACAATTCATAGTTAACATCTTTTCTGTAACTGGATGCAAGATGTGGATTTTTCTTAACACGTGTCAGAATAGCCCACACTTGAATTAGTTTCAAGCATATTTGAATTGTAGAAAACTCTTTTGAAAATGAGTCCTATTCAGTGTGAAGAGGTGGTGGGAGGTAGAAGGTAAGTGGAGAAGGTGAAACTGCTTGCAAGCATGTTAGAAAATGATAACATACGTGATTCGAATGTGTTCTGACAATTAATTCAAAAAACTGAACTAGAAGCCACTGCCCCAATGCTGGCAAAAGAGAACTTTGTTTATGTAAAATTGGATGTGCACTGAACAAATTTGGTTTGAGTATTTTCCTACTTAGGGATTTGTTTATCTGGATTATGCTAATTGATGGCATAGCATTCCTATTATTCACAATAAATTGTATATCCCAGCCATTCTTGCCATGCATGACTCCCAGCCTGCAGTCCTGTGTACCCAGACGTGCACACCGAGACAGTGTGCAGTACTGGGCTTGTTTTTCACTTGGTTGCCTTGGGGATCAGTAGAGGTTCAGAAACATAGACACTGTGACTCTGAAGACCACATGGCAGAAGAGGGTGCTTCACGTCTCTTAGTATTTCTCATAAACTATGGTAGAAGCCTGTTGTGCCTTGAATTATCTGGAAAGCTATATTGGTCCCACTTTCATCTTGAATATTTTACTAAGAATTTGAGGACGATACTCCTTTGCATTTCAAACGTTAAGCAATACAGAAGAGAATGTTTGCTTTCTACATATAGCCAAAGAGGGTTCACCATACAGCAAGGAGGTTGGACACCTCTAACTATGAATTAACTAAAGTATGTATGAGCTCACCTGGCTTACTGGGATACAGTCAGATGCTAATAAGCTGCTTACATGCTAATTAGGAAAAGATGCCCTGTGGCCTGAGACAGTGTAGGGTAATGGTTAAGGGGAGAGGGTTTTGGAATCAGACAACCTGAATTTAAATCTCCTCTCTTTTCTCTTTTTTGCTGGTTATCCTTGGAATAAGTTACTTAACCTCTCTGAATCATCTTTTCTTTATAAAGGTGATTGTCTCCTAAAGTTGATTTGAGGATTAAATGTTATAATGCCAGTAAAAGGCTTGGCACAGGGTCTGCAAACAGAAAATGCTCAGGAAGTGCTACTAACTAATGTTATTATTTTACACAGTATAATTCTGATTAACATTATCCTAAAGTAGAACCTAGAATGTATAGAGTTAATTCTGTATTCTGATTGACAATGGAAAAAATTATAGGCTCTCAATAAATTCTAGAGAATAAGTTTTAACAAGTTAAGATATAAAGACAACTTTTTTTTTTCCCCAGGGGAACCCCAAGGAAATAAATAATAAATTTAGTGGCACAGTCTATTTGGTGATGTTCCTTATTTACTCAAATTCAAATCTTTGAAGTCACTTTTTCTCATTCCTCTGATTTATTCTTGATATTGAAATGTGTTGAGTTTCACTCATTATTTTCTCTCTTTCTGTTTTTTTTTTTTTTTGGTTTCATTTATAATGGAAAGCGTATCTGTGTATAATATGTCATTATCTCAAAAAGATAAAACTTTTTTGAGATAATCATAATACTGTTATCACACTCAATAGTAATTCCTTCGCGTCATCTAATGCTTATTCAAGTTCACTTTTGTCTTTAAAATTGTCTTTCTCAAAAGACAATTGTCTTTAAAATTGTCTTTCTCAAAATTGTCTTTAAAAAAAAATCTTGGGGCACCTGGGTCGCTCAGTTGGTTAAGCATCTGACTTTGGCTCAGGTCATGATCTCATGGCTCGTAAGCTTGAGCCCTCTGTTGGGCTCTGTGCCAACAGCTCAGAGCCTGGAGCTGCTTCAGATTCTGTGTCTCCCTCTCTCTCTGCCCCTTCTCCGCTCACATTCAGTCTCTCTCTCACTCAAAAATAAACATTACAAAAAAAAAAAGTCTGTGGTTTTACAGTTGGTTTGATCAGGGTCCATTAATTTCTCCTGCTAAACACTCTCCAAGCTATCACCAACTTAGTCCAGGCTGCAGATCTTGGGCAGCTTGAGGGTTAAATCCACCCTGCTTGCTGTCTCCCAGAAAACTTGAACTAAGTCCTATATTTTTAAAATCAGGAAATTTTACCTGAAGTCCAGGATTTATTTCTCTTGAAGGGAGGTGGGGAAGGGAGACCTGCAAGGCTGGATTTGCCTTCCCACGTGGCAACAACAGCTGGCTGATGCTGAGGGTTCCCTGCCTGTGGCTGGTGCTTGTGCCCCTGTGTTCACCACAGCTGGCACCTGGCCTCTTCACTAATGTGTGTTTGCAACTCCTGCTCTGGGCACACATCGCGGGATGAAATAGTTATAATTGCTTCTTAAGTTAACACGCCTGTCTCATCTTTCCATAGTCCTCTTTCTCGAGTCCGGTGGCTCTTAACCAGGAGTGATTTTGCCCCCGGCCCAGGGGATACTTGGTAATGTGTGGAGACATGTTTTGACTGTCATGAGTGGTGGGTGCTCCTGGCATCCTGTGGGTGGAGGCCAGGGATGCTGCTGAAACATCCTGCGATGCACAGCACATTCCCCCACAAGAAGGGATTACCTTGCTCCAAATGTTTCCAATTTCAAATTTCACTGCCCTCTTCAGAAGCTTCCTGTGCCTTCCCTATTTTCACAAGTGTGAAATACTTCCCAGTTTTCACTCTGTATTCATACTGGACTCCTCAGTGTCCAGCCAAAATATTATACTTTTGCCTTTCTTAAGTCCTATCTCTTTTTTCAGTTCCTTTTCTCTGTCAGAATCCCTCTTGTCCTTTTTAAGACCTCCATCTTTCCCATTCATGAAGCTGTCTTTGATGACACCTTATCACAGTATTCTCCAAAAATCATTTTATTAGAACTGGAGACTTTTTTTTTCTGGAGACTTTTTTTTTTTTTTAAATTTTTTTTTTCAACGTTTATTTATTTTTGGGACAGAGAGAGACAGAGCATGAATGGGGGAGGGGCAGAGAGAGAGGGAGACACAGAATCGGAAACAGGCTCCAGGCTCTGAGCCATCAGCCCAGAGCCCGATGTGGGGCTCGAACTCACGGACCGCGAGATCGTGACCCGGCTGAAGTCGGACGCTCAACCGACTGCGCCACCCAGGCGCCCCGCTGGAGACTTTTTAAAAGATGACCTATTTTAACATTTTCCCTTACTACCATCCCTGCTTCTCTAATCCAAGAAACTGAATCTAGAGATATTAAGTGATCTATCCAAGGCGTCTCCTGGTTCTTTGCCTCCCCCCCCCAATGCTAATACATGTTACTTAATTAGGTATTTAATATGTTATTCTAAATCTTTTCATATGAATTAACTTCAAATTCTCAGCTGGATTTACCTGCAGGAGGACATTGACAGTATCTCTTATTTTGGGGACCATGTCTATGAATTGCTATGCCTGTCAACTGCAAGCCTCTGGAAGTTTCTTTGCCCAGGAGCCCTATGGAAGGGTAGTCTGGTAACCCATGGCTCACCTCAGTCACAACTAATGAGAGAAGTGGGTAACTATGTCAGAGTTCCATTCAGGAAAGAGAAGCCATTTTAAATATCTGGAGCAGAAGGGGATTTAACGAAAGTAAGTATGGACTTACACAATTACAGGAAAGGCTGAGGAGCAGGCTGTAGGCTCACTCTTTAGCCTTGACTCCTAGGATAGCAGAGCAGCTGACCAAAGTAGCACGTTACCTACTACCTCAATTACAAACGGGTGGTAGATGGGAATATGCTGCCGTAAATATAATTCAGAGATCAGGAAGTTGTCTCCATTGACTCCTTATTCACACAAAACTGGTGACTAGACTCTGGAAAGCAGAATTCAACTACTGCCTCTGCAGTATGTCTGTCTGTGTGTCTGTCTTCCTCCCTCTCTCCTGTTCTCCCTTTCTCTCTAGCTGTATGAAATGGAAGACTGGAACACTGGTGTAGATAACTCCACATCTTTTTGACCATGCTTACCAGTGGAAACAGACAGAAATCGTGGGGAGAAGACCGCTTGTCTTCCACATCTCATAGAACTGAATCTGGATGATGGGGCATAATTTTCATCTAGAAGCTTAGCTCCAAAGGAGTTGGAGACATATGGCTTTAACATTTATTTTTTTTATGACTTTTTTTCAGTAATCGTTCTTGAAGCTTGACAAATCATTCAGTATTTTCAGAATTTTATGGCTTTTTGGCAGTAGGGATGCAAGTATGGGGTCAGCATTACATGAAACATATGGTCTACTTACACGAAAGTCTGTCATAAAGTTCTAAGATTTTTGAATGCTTTTTCAAGTTTTAAGAACCAACTGCTGAGGAAAGTCATGGGAAAAAGGAAATAAAACTATAAAATAGAGGCAGCTAAGTAGTAGGAATTTATCTCTTCTTATCCTTTTTTTTTAAAGACACTTTTTGTAGTGGATCGTAACCTACATGGAGAACAGTATAGGGCAACTTATCTCTAATTACAGTTTTATAGTGTTTGTTTGACTTTCGGCTGTTTGTTCATTTTCTTCTTTTCTGGTACTTTCATCTTACACAACACCCTATTAGATTTCAGTGAATACTTAGCTGACTAAAGTCACTTTTCTGAGATGAAACAACTGGGGCTTATTTAAGGCTTCTGGAATTTGAGAGGGTCAAGAGATAACGGAAAAAATTCTGGCTCATTTAGGAAGGAAGGATTTAATTTGACTCCACTTCTTAAGTATTCGTGAAAGCAAAAGTACAAGAGAAAACTTTGTGGATTACCATAACTGTACTTCACAATTATAGACTTATTTTTAATGATTTTTATTTGAAAGTTTGGTTTTCATGTAATTTTTTTCTTTACTTTTATAGTTTCTTTGCTCATAGCAGAAACTATAAATAAGCCTGTGGCTGAAACTTCTGCTGAGCAAATCTACATGAGTATCTTGCATTATAATTAGAATGTTGGGCTTTCTCAAAATTATCTGGAGTTGAGACATACAAATATTTCATATTACTTGACTTCTCTAGGCTCTAAGCTCTTCCCTAACTACACATGGCACTTATTTATTATTCAATTACATCTGTTTTGCTTATTTTTGACAACTCCAGATGTTAAGTACATACATTTCAATGTTAAAATGAACAAACTAACAAAAGCTAGGTTGGATATGGATGGATTAGATTAATAAATAAATGCCAGTATAGGTTGAATATGCTACCATGGAAATTTTAGCGTTTGGGTTTTATGTGTGTATGTTTAAAATGATAAGTCTCAACATTTACAGATGTTTTTCATCTGTAAATCATTCTGAAGACTCATAAGAAGTGACAAATCTTTTGAAGACATGGTGAAGCAGCAGGAATCAGTAAGAATTACAACACAACAGACTTCATGAAGATGGTATAACCTCACTGAAAAATTGTATTTTAGTTACAATGAAAATATCTGAATATAAATGAAAATGAAGGCATTTAAAAAGAATAAATTAAATTTGTCCATAATCCCACTATCATTAGTAAACAGTGTAAAACATTTTGATAGTTTTTTCCCTTTTTTGGTTCACATTTCTTCATACATTTTCTTTCTTTATTTTTTTTTTTTAATTTTTTTTAACGTTTATTTTTGAGACAGAGAGAGACAGAGCATGAACGGGGGAGGGACAGAGAAAGAGGGAGACACAGAATCGGAAGCAGGCTCCAGGCTCTGAGCCATCAGCCCACAGCCTGACGTGAGGCTCGAACTCACAGACCGCGAGATCGTGACCTGAGCTGAAGTCGGACGCTTAACCGACTGAGCCACCCAGGCGCCCCATACATTTTCTTTATAAAATCAGGATACATATATTGACAAGCATAAAGAGATAGTTTTATATTCTACCATATTCATGAAACACTACACTGTAAGTGTTTTCTCATGGCTTTAAATACTGTTGAAGTTACGATTTTTAAGTAACATTTTGATATGTGGGATAATGCTATAATTTCTTTAAAATTTTTTTAAGTTTTATTTATCTATTTTGAGAGAGAGAGAGAGAGCATGAGTGGGGAAGGGACAGAGAGAGAGGGAGAGAGAGAATCCCAAGCAGGCTCCACGCTGCCTGCACAGAGCCCGATGTGGGGCCCAAACCCACGAAACTGCGAGATCATGACCTGAGCTGAAATCAAGAGTCAGATGCTTAACCAACTGAGCCACCCAGGTGCCCCAATAATGCTATAATTTCTACAACCATTTTATTATTGGATATATGGTTTCTTTTTCTACTTTTTATTAATGGAAATAATATTATAGGGATATTCTTGAAAATGAGTTTTGGTTTCCTATTTTTAGAAGATAGGTCCAAGAAACAAAGCACTGAAATCGAAGGAAATGAACTCTTTGAACTCCTGTTGCATATTATCGAGTTGCTTCTTAGAGGTTATATGGTTTGTCATCTTCACCGGCAGGGTACCAACTGGTCTGTTGCATGGAATTCTCAGCTGCACGACTTTTAAAAGAATTTCTTCTAGTTTTTATGGGAAATCGAGTTTGGTTCTCCAATTTATAGTGATTTATTTCTTAACTTGCCAAAATGAAAGCATTTGTTTGCCCCTGCGATTTCTTCTGTGAGTTGCATGTTCATATCAACGAAGTATGCATTCTAGTGGAGTGAGAAAGGAACAATAAATAGACCTATCAGGGAGATACAAGTACTACAAAGAAAAATAAAATGGGATGAGGGGCAAGACTGTTGAAGTGGGCGGTGCTGTTTCAGGTAGTGTTTTCAGGGAGGACTTTTCATATTGGTTACATTTGCACAGACACAAAGGGAGGAATTGTCACTGGAAGAAGAACATTATAGGCAGCCAGAGTCACAAGTGCCAATACCTGAGAATGTGCTTGATGTGTCTGTCCCTGGAACAGCAAGTTTTCCCATGTGCCTGCAGGAGGGGCAGGGAGGGCTAGTGGTGTTAGTGGTGGAAGAGGAGATCAGAGTGACAGGACAAGATCCCTTAGGGACTTGTAGACTATGACGAGGAATTTGGATTTTATTGAGAACAAGCCCCTTTGCTGTATGGCTATGTGGAGTACACTGATCCCTCAGCTGGTAGAGTTGTAGACTTGTTATTCAGGGGTGGTGTCAGGAATAGGTTGAAGTGGGCAGGGATAAATGCAGGGAGATTCTTCTGGAGGTCATTTCAGTAGTCCAGGGAAGAGATGATGGTGCCCAGATTTAGGCCAGTCACAGATGGTGGTGTTGGTAAGGCTGAATTCTGCAGTGCTGATAGAATTCACAGATAGATTGGGTGGGGAATGTGAGCAGAACAGAGGGGCTGAAGTTTTTCATGTTAAAAGTTTAAATTTGTCCTCAAGTTCAGGCATCTACTGGGAGTCTTGGAACTTATCCCCCACCATTAAGGGGCAACTGCTGGATATGTAAATCAAACTGTCATGCTGTATGCCTTAAACATACACCGTGATGTAGGTCAGTCATTTCTTAATAAAACTAGAAAAAAAAGGTTAAATTTGCCTGAATTTATGTTAGTAATATAGTCTAGGTGCCATGTATTTCTCACTTTTGTTTGCATGGATTGGAACTTCTTTAAGGAACTTTGGTAACTATTTTATGTAGTTATTTGAATAATCACCATGATTAAAATTTATAGTCTTTTTTTTGTGTCTCTAAGTTTGCTCTCCAAACGTTTATTCAGTAAGGTGCTGGTACTGAAAAGCAGGCCTGCTACTACAGAAATTTTGCAAGGGAAGTCAGAGTGTTAAACTCTAGGAAGAAGTCCAAAACAGCTGCTGTGATTCACTGAACTGTTTTCACTAAGTTTGGGAGGGAGCATTCCGCAAAAATGATCGTTAAAGTGCTGAAAAATTGCAGGGCAGCTTGAAGCAGATTTTTAAGTTTATAGAAAGTGCTATATAACTAAAGCATGGAAGATGGGAACAAATTTGGGGGCGGGGGGAGGGGGATCTCTGGCTTCATGACTGTAAGATCAGTCAGCGCTCCTGCAGAGTCAGCTGTGGTTTGCACCAAGGCATCAGTGTATTTGGTTTGACAAGAGATCGGAATGTGCTGATGGTTCCTTTCTCTTAGGGTTTGATGCAATATATTAATTAAAAAGCTTTATTTGAATTCATCTTTCAAGTGTTTGTTATTTATCATGCTTCATATGTTTAAAAGCAAGCACCGGGAGATTTGTGTACTTGGGAAATACTTCCCTTTCCATTTAGTTCAATGGGAAAATTAATTGTGTAATATGAGAGGTTTGAATTTTGTAGCATTTTCACTGACCATCCTTTGCCTAAAACATACAGCTACCCTGTAGTTGGAAAAAGGCCCCCAGTGCTTCTGATATGTGCCACCGTTAGTTTTCAGAAGGAAATGGAGGGAGAAAAACTGGAAAACAGACACCAAAATGAATAAGCAACGAGAGGAGGAAAAAAACAATGGAGACAAATATCTGGAGGGAATAGTTTGATACAGCTGGACAGTGAAGTTGGCACTAAACTTTTCTGCTAATTGAATCAAACAAGGAAACTTGTTGGATTACATAATTTTCCATTTACTGAAAAAAAGAAAATACCAAACACACATTGATTTAGGTGACAAAAATGTGTTGAGAAAAAAATTAGTTTCTTTTAATGAAGGAAATTTAATAGTAGTAGATAGTTCAGTTGTGGTTTATTTACAGTTACTTTCAAAGGGCTGTTTTCTTATTGTGTTAAATTGTAACTTGGTAATTGCTTTTCTGAGAGGAACATTTAGTAAACCATGCAGTAGGAGGACATTGTTACAAATCCTCTGTCTAGGGACAGAAATGAAGAAATCTAGAATAGCTGGCAAAGAGGGGGTCCCTGGGATTATATTCAATCTGACTCCCTATACACACAGCACATTTTTTCACCTGATTTCATCTTTTCTCCATGGCTCACTCTAAAAGAGTGAATTCCTCTGAGTTCTTCCCTAACCCCCCAATTTAAAATCTCTCATCTCCTTCTTGCTTTGAATTCATTCTTAGCATTTACAGCAATATCCACTTGTACTTAGTTATTGAATTATTTGCTTACTGTCTCTCACCCCGCTCCCATCCGCACTCCCTATGATAGTGTAAAATCCATGAAGGCACTGATTGATTCTTCCAAGAATATTTACTGAGTGACTACTGTGTGTCAACTAGAAGTTAGGGATACAGCTCCTAAAGTTTGCATTGTCCTAAAGTCTGGTGTTTGCTTAGATCTCTAACATTTAGCACATAGTGCCTAGTTCATAGAGAACCATCAATAACTGTTGGGAGAATGAAAACCATTGAGGATTATTTGCAGGGCTCAAAGGTGGAATGGAGTCAGTGAGGAATATAAACTTCTGCTGAGGCTGGGACTCTTTTCCCCTATCACAGGCTGAGATTTCCAAGTGCCTCTGACTGTGTAGTCCTCCTTTGGTGCACAAGGGTTTCTCTCTGACCTCAGTGATCTACTTCTCTGAAAAGGCACATAAGAATAATCCAGAGATTCTGAATGATTAATTGGTCTGAGGTGGGTCTGGGGCATAAGGTTTTGTTTTTGTTTTTAAAGCTCTTTAGGTTTTTGTATTATGCATGCAGGGTCCAAAATTACTATCCCCAAGGAAGAAGAGTACGGAGTTGAGAGGATTTTCCTCTCTTCAAATACCGCTTGTTTTATTTTGGCAGCAGGATTTTTAGGTAGGGTGTGTGCATGTATGATTGTGTGTTTTTTTTCTCCAGAAGGAGTTTTGAATTTGTTTCCATGCCATTCTAATAATTATCAGAACATCACAAATTTTCACCAAATACCATGGAAGCCTGAGATATTTTTCACTGCCTGAGCCTGAGTATGTTTTAGGTCAGGATAACTTTTTTTTTCCATTACAAACTAGAACCTCCCTAATGTTAGATATTATTTTGTAAAACTGCATTTGATGAGTTTATACAGTTTAAGTAAGATGCAAAATAATATCTATTTTAATTTTAATGTAGTTAACTTTGTACTTTTCTTTTTGGACATAGTTTATCTAAACACCCAGCTCTCTCTCCATGTTATTTATAGTTGGAGATAGGAAAACCATTTACTGACTTTATTCAGTACGCGGTATGAACAAATGAGTTTTCTACCTCTTGGCACATAATACATTATAAAAATTATAAGAGGGCAATAACTGTAGAAACATACTGTGTTGTTGATAGAAGCAGGCATATTGACATTCAGACATCAAAATGGAGATCAAGAAGTTAAAGGTAAAAAACAGCATGTGAAGAACTTATTAAGGGGATAAATAGCTGTATAGGATTAGATGTGTTTTGGGGAATTCCTGTGTCACTGGAAAGTATAGTAAGGAATGATCATGACACATCAGGAAGAGATTACACTTGGTGCCCTCTGCTTAATTATAGTATTTTATAGAATGATTTTTGTTAAGGGTTTAGAGGAAGATCCCAGGCTCCATGGTGTAACTGACTGGAATGCTCAACGATTAAAAATGCTAACGGTAATTTGTGAATTTGAGAAATATTTTCTAGTATTATTTTAAGCCATGTTATATATTTCTGAAAAATGACACCTCAATAGTGTAGTGAGTTTTCTTTACTTTGAGAAATTCTGGAATTAAGAGTGATTGAGTGGGAATGCAAGCTGGTGCCGCCACTCTGGAAAACAGTATGGAGATTCCTCAAAAATAGAACTACCCTACGACCCAGCAATTGCACTATAAGGCATTTGTCCAAGGGATACAGGTGTGCTGTTTCGAAGGGACACATGCACCCCCATGCTTATAGCAGCACTATCAACAATAGCCAAAGTATGGAAAGAGCCCAAATGTCCCTCGATGGATGAATGGATAAAGAAGATGTGGTATATATATACAATGGAGTTTTACTTGGCAATCAGAAAGAATGAAATCTTGCCATTTGCAACTATGTGGATGGAACTGGAGGGTATTATGCTAAGTGAAATTAGTCAGAGAAAGACAAATATCATATGACTTAACTCATGTGAGGACTTTAAGAGACAAAACAGACAAACATAAGGGAAAGGAAACAAAAATAATATAAAAACAGGGAGGGGGACAAAACATAAGAGACTCTTAAATATGGAGAACAAACAGAGGGTTACAGGAGGGGTTGTGGGGGGGGGGTGGGCTAAATGGGTAAGGGGCACTAAGGATCTACTCCTGAAATCCTATATGCTATATGCACTATATGCTAACTAATTGGGATGTCAATTAAAAAAAAAAAAGTTAAAAAAAAAAAGAGTGAGTGAAGAGTGCTGGAGAAATCATCCATCCTACGAACTACTGAATGCTTACTGCTGCTTGTAGGTCACAGTGAAATCAGACTTCACTAGGGAGCTGTGCCTTGATGAGTAATGCCAGGAACCCTTTTAGCAGTGGGAATGTCTCTTTGTTTGACTCTGGAGTGTAAAGGCATCTTGAGAGCTTGGAATTCTGGGGATTCCTCACATCAGTGGTTCCCATGGACGCTGGCCAAGCTTTACAACCAGGGTGTCTTTATTCCTATTACACAAGTTCTCTGACTGAAATGCTGACTCCTTCAGATACAACCTGACCCAGTATACAGGAGCATCCTGGCCCTGTAGGGACTGATACTGATAAGATTAGACTGCATTCAAAGGAGAGCTGTTTTATAAACATCTGCTTTAAATATGCATCTTGCTTATGACTGCTTAATGCCTTGCTATGTTTTTGTTCTTTTTGAAGAACCGGTTGGTGAACCATTCATTTCTGATGTGTTGCAGCTAGGTATTAATAGAATATGACTGTACAAGAGGCAGGGAAAGAGAGAGGGAGGGAGAGATCAACTTTTTCACAGTGACCATCCTCTTAACAATGCTCTTTGCCAACAGTTGATGCTTCTTTTCCCAAATTACTTTTCAATGTACATGTTCTAATCCTTGTAACACATTTCTTACCAATGACTCAAAGTGATGACATTTATGTAGAAATGTGCAATTATGCCTTATTCTACAAATAAGTTTTTTTTTTAAAAAAGAAAACCTCTACATACTTATTTCTGCCTGAAACCAATACAAATGTAAACACAATATTACGGAGTACAGAAAAGCTTCACATTTTAGGATGAACTCGGTCACTGTCCTGTTCTGTGCATTATCATAGAACACTTAATCTACATTTAGGTTGCCTGATAGTTGGTATCTATAAGTCCTTTACAAGCAAACAAGTACCAGAGAAGTTACAGGGACTGTATCCCCTTCAGGATAGGGTATGTGGCATTTTTATCATCTAGAAGGTTGTAGTAAATACTTTTAATTTAAACATTTTCTTAACCACTGTACCCGTACAGCAGGCTAATCTTTTAAAGTTAGTCTTCTTAAATAATCTGGAGTTCCTCTTCCCTCCTTCTCTTAAATTTCACGTTTAATCTGTCAGTCAGTCTTGTTTAATCTGTCTTCAGAACATATCCAGACTGAATACTTTTTGCCTTCTTTACTGCTATTCATTGGTGCATATCACCATGGCCTCTACCCTAGATTATTGTTGTAAACACTCTGCCACTCAGGCTTCCTGATTTTATCCTTGACTTCTTTCAGTCATAGCAACCAGAGTAATCCTGTTAAAACGTCAGTCCAGTTACAGGACACAGTATTGTATAGCAGTCATAAGCACAGACTTGAGAGCCAGATTGCCTGAGTTAAAATCCAGGTCCTGCCATTTATAGTCTGTTTGATATTGGGCAACATATTTAATTGAAAAATTGAAATAACTCTGTTTTTTGGTGTTTCTGGACCCAATTCCAATGGGGTGGTTACCCCTGCCCCCACCATAACACACAAGCAATTCTCAAACACCAGCTGACACCGTGTATTCTCAAGATAGCGTCAGATTCCACAGGTTAAGGGCTCAGTCACCCTTAACCTCACTTCAGACACCAGTTGCAAGCCCTAGGCTGTTGCATGTACTTCTGACCAAATGGCTACAGACTGGGGGTTCCAATGAACTCCTCCTTAGGTTCTTTTAATTTGCCAGAGTGGCTCACTGAATTCAGGGAAACACTTATTGCTTATATGAGTTTCTTAGAAGACATAGTAAAGGATATGTATCAACAATCAGATGAGGAGATGCTAAGGAAAGGTATAGGGAGAGGGCACAGAGCTTCCATGCCCTCTTCAGGCCTGTCATTCTCCCTAATCTCCATGTGTTTACAACCCGTTGGCTCTTTGAACCCAGTCCTCTTGGATTTTTATGGAAGCTTCATTGCATTCTCATGATTGACTAAGTTATTGGCCATTGTGTGACTTAACCTCCAGCCCCTCTTCCCTCCCCAGAGTTCAACTGACAGTTCAAACCCTCTAATCACATGGTTTGTCTCCCTGGTAACCAATCCCTACCCTGGGTGAGGTCCAAAAAGTCACCTTCATTAATAGTGAGAATCCCATTTCACTTTTATGGCTCGGAGACATTTTTAGGATGTGTAGATGAAGACTAAATATATCTGAGAAATATGTTTTAGTTGTTTGAATGACCAAATATGTATTTCTGATAGATCATTATATCACACTGTAGTACTTGGATTATACTAGTTAATAGTATCTACATAGTAGACTCTGTTATTAACAGAAGTGATTAGTAGTACTAATAATAGGAATAGTAGTAATAGTAGTGGTACCATTTAGCAACTGTTACGTCATCCTTTCACTCAAAATCCTCTAATAGCTTCCCATTGCATTTGGAGCAAAAGGCAAATCTTTACAATGACCCACTAAGCCCTACACAATCTCTTCACTCTGACTTCTGAACTCATCTCATTTTCTCTCTTGCTTAGGCTTTTTTGCCCTTTCTGGTGATTTTGGTGTCCTCTCCTCCTCCCCTGAGGACATATGAGGACTGGACCCAGCTCAGTCAGGTTCTTTGTATTTATTATTTCCTTTTGCTGGAAAGCTTTTCCTGAGGTGTCTGCATGGCTAACTCACTTCCTGTGCTTCATGTTACCCTCTCAGTGAAACTTGGTTCTGCTATCCCAAACTGTAGCATATTCAAGACTCCCTATTCTCTCCCGCCCTTCTCTTTAGCCATATAAGTTAGATGAAAATATTTTGTTTGGTTTTCATCCACCACATGTGTGTAAACTCCATGATAACAGTGTTATCTCATCTTTGAGGCCCACCTAAATTTTTTTCTTATGTGGGAATACTCCCAACTACTCTTGATCTCTTCCTTCATTATTTAACCTCCTCATTGGGCTATAATCTATAAATAGACCTAAGTATGTATACTCATTGGCATACTTCTTCAGCATGATTACCATCCCCTGGTGCTCAGAAATTATTCCTGAGCCTTTCCCAAGGTGTACCAAATCAAAAATTCTGGGGGTGGGTTTGGAAATTTTTGTTTTAATAAGACTTTGGGTATTTCTGATGCATGCTAATGTTTGAAAACCACGGGACAAGGACATTGGCATGATGGATCTAATTGAGAGTGTCTGGATTAAGGATCCAGTCGGATCTTCAGGGCTCAGTGATCCCCAGGGGTGGAGGGAAACTAAACTGGTTATAGGAGGACCAGAGGTAGAATGTTCCAAGAATGAGAAAACAAAAACATTTCTCTGAAATGTATCAGAAACCAGGAAATGTGTCTTAAGATAAAGAATACTAAAGGGAATAGAAATATGTCAAAGACTTTCTTGTTGAGTAGATTTTGGAAAATAGATGGTTAGCAGAGAACTTGGAAGTTGAATGTTAGCATTAGGCAGATCTTGAGAGTGGTAAGCCATGGAAAGATTAAGGTCGTACATATGGCCTTTTCTGGGTGGTGAGAATTTGGGGTACCAGCTCTCAGACTGGAATATTTTGACAGGAACTAAAACTAAACAAAAGGGTACAAAATCAAATTCTGATCATCTGTTGAAATGATATGTCATAATAGGGATCTGACCACTGATGGAAAAAGGACAAGAAACCCAGTTATTAAGAAAGGAATACATCTCTACAAAAGAGCTTGGAATTGGAAGAACTGAGGACTGAGAATAGGTTAGTGTGAGCTCCTGGAACAAGGTTAAATGGCCTCAGGGGTGGTGTTTAGAGGGGTTGGTTATCACACAAATCATTAAGGTCAGCAGAAGGTGTCTACTGTGTGTTGTGTATCCAATTAAATATTTTACTTGAAGACAGGTGATTTATACATTATACATCTTTTTGACTCTTCATTGTCTGAATGATAATGGATTGAAATCAAAGATTTTAATATCTTGCTGTTTATGAGGGCTTATTTTAATCATATATATGTGTTTACAATGTGATTTCAATCTCTTGGACTTTCCCCCAACTTTGAACTTGCATAAAACTGTGCTTCAATCACTGAGAATATAAGCACATACTCACAAACACTTTTGGCTCCCTGCTAAAACTGACTTATCATACATATTATCATGGGCACAAAACTTAAAAAAGTGAGTATGTTTGGGATTTTATATTGTTGTACATGAAATACGGTAAACCTTCAATTGGGTAGGCTTTCTTTGCAGTGGTCCTTCAAGCCTTCTAAGCCCCATTTTGAGGTGCATACTTACCCACACCACACCATCCCCCCCTCCCCCTTGGAATTTGCTTAGATCTGGGAATGTAGTACAGAGGTTCTGATGCACCATGACTGGTGTGACTGAGGCCTTACCTGGAGTATGGCTTTCTCAAGGTTGTGAGATTAATCAGACACAGGCCAGACTTACCCAACAATGACTTGTCTGAATCATCCATGTGTGTCTTTTAACATATGGCTTGGTTCAAAATTCAAGGAAGTCACTATTCAAAATTGAGAGAAGAAATAAGAAGGAAGGAAAATCAGGCACTTAGGCAATAGGGAGCTGATTGGGACAGAGATAATTACACCTTAGGTGAATTTTTGTCAGTGTGGCAGATGAGAGCGCATAGAGAACCTTCTCTATGGAGCTTTATATCCAATGAAAATAGTGTCAGAAAGCCAACTTTACTTAGAAAAAGCCTTTATGGAATAGTATTATCTTCCTGTTATTGTTAGTGTTTTGGGATTTGTATATTTGGAGACGTAGAAACTCCTCTTTGGTTTAAGTCTTCAGAGCAATCACATGTCACTTTCCTGTCATAGTTGAGATAGGTAATATTTTTCCTAAAGCATAATTGTCTTAATTCATCATAAGTTTTAATAATTCAGAATGGAACCTAAGGACTTTCCTGTTTGGAATGATACGAGAGAAGATCTCAGCAGGTTCAGCATTTCATTTGTTCAACATGAGCCAAATGATAAAAGAAAGAAATGTGAAAAGAATGAAACTATGAAAGTACTAAAAGAAAATAAGAAAGATTTGTTGTATAACTGTAGCAGGTAGAAGGCCTTTCTAAAACCTAGAGGACATAAGAGTTAATGGCCGATAAAAATACTGCTATATAAAAGGAAATTCTGCCTGGTAAGACTCATGCAATCAAAACAAAGTCAAAGGGTAAATGGCAAATGGGAGGAAAATGTTTGACCCAGAAGTTCGACTTTGGATTTATTCTAAAGATACAATCTTATATGTAAGAAGTATTTATATATATCATTATCCATTACAGATTATTTTTTAGTACACCATTGGATTGGAAACAGTGTAAATACCTGTCAGTAGCATGGTGTTTAGTTAAATTGTGGTTTATCTATATGATGGAATACAGTGTAGCTGGATTACATCTGAAAATACCTTACAGATATGTAGATTTTAGAAAGAGGTGCAAAAATTTTTTGAACTACAACATAGCCAGAAAACTGTTAGCAAAATGGCAATAAACACATACCTACCAATAATTACTTTAAATATCAATGAACAAAATTTTCCAATCAAAAGACATGGAGTGGGCTGAATGAGTAAAAAACAAGACCCATTTGTGTGCTGCCTATGAGAGACTCACTTTAGATGTAAGGATACACACAGACTGCAAGTGGAGCGATAGAAAAAGATACTCCTTGCAAATGGAACCCAAAGGAAAGCTGGAGTAGCTATACTTCTATCAGACAAAATGGACTTTAAAACAAAGACTGTAATAAGAGACAAAGAAGGACATTACATAGTGTTAAAGGGCTCTCCAAGAAGAGGAAATAACATTTGTAAATATGTACCCAGCACATATAAATAAATATATAGAGCAAATACTAATGGATCTAAAGGGAGAAATAGACAGCAATAAATAATAGTGGGTGATGTTAATATCCCACTTACATCAATGGAGAGATCATCCAAACAGAAAATTAATAAGAAAACATTAACCTTAAATGACACATTAGACCAGATAGACTTAACAGATATTAGACTAGATATATTTAACAGAACATTCCACCTAAAAGGAACAGAGTATGCCTTCTTGTCAACAGCACCTGGAACCTTTTCTGAGATAGATCATATGTTAGGCCACAGAACAAATCTTAATAAATTTAAGAGGGTTGAAACATATCAAGCACCTTTTTTGACGGCAGTGGTATGAATCTAGAAATCAATTACATGAAGAAAACTGGAAGATTCACAAGTCTGTGGAGATTGAACAACCAAATGGACCAAAGAAGAAATCAAAAGAGAAATAAAAAAATACCTCTAGACAAATGAAAATGGAAATGTAACATACCAAAATTTATAAGATGCAGCCAAAGCAGTTGTAAGAGAAGTTCATGGCAATAAATGCCCACCTCAAGAAACAATAAAAGCCTCAAACAACTGATTTTATACCTCAAGGAACTAGAAAAAAGAAGAACAAATGAAATCTAAAGTTAGTAGAAGGAAAGAAGTAACAAAGATTAGAGCAGAAATAAATGAAATAGAGACTAAAAAGATAATAGGAAAGATCAAACTAAGAGCTGGTTCTTTGAAAAGATAAAATCGACAAACCTAGAGTCATAAAAAATAAAAGAAAAAGGTAAAAATGAGGGCTCTAATCAAATCAGAAATCAAAGTGACAACTGACCTCAGAGAAATACAAAGGATCATAAACTCTATTATGATCAATTATTTCTTAACAAATTGGACAAATGGAAAAATGAATAAATTCTTTGAAACATACAGCCTACTACCACTAGATTATGAAGAAATAGAAAATCTGAACAGACTGATTACTAGTAAGGAGACTGAATCAGGAATCAAAAACCCGGTCCAGGACCAGGCTTCACTGGTCAGTTGTACCAAACATTCAAAGAAGAATTAATATCAGTCCTCACACTTTCCCAAAGAATAGACGAGGAGAGAACTCCTCCAAACTTATTGTACGAGGCCCATCATTACCCTTATAGCAAAACCAGAGAAGGATACTACAAGAAAAGAAAATTACAGCCAATATCCCTAGTGAACATAGATGCAAATGTGAGCAGATATTAGCAAATCAAATCCAGCAATACATTAAAAGCGTCATACACCACAATCAAGTGGGATTTATTCCAGGGATGAAAGAATGTTCAACATACACAAATCAATCAATGTTATATACCACATGTATAAAATGAAGTGTAATAGTCATATATCATCTCAATAGATGCTGAAAAAGCATTTGACAAAATTCAATATACATTTTATCCATATGATAAAAGCACACCACGAAGTGGGTATAGAGGGAACATGCCTCAACATAATAAAGGCTATATATGGTAAGCCTACAGCTAACATCATAGTCAGTGTAAAAAGCTGAAAGCTATTGCTCTAAGATCTGGAGTAAGACGAGGATGCCCACTCTTGCCGATTTTGTTCAATATAGTATTGGTAGTCCTAGCAAGAGAAATGAAAACACTAATTCAAAAAGGTATATATGCACCCCCATGTCCATTGTAGCATTCAAATTGGAAAGGAAGAAGTAAAACTGTTACTGTTTGCCAGTGACATGGTGTATATAGAAAACCAAGATACCATGAAAAAAACTGTTAGAACTAACAGTTCCATACTGATTCTATTGTGTTTCTATATACTAGTGAACTATGAGAAAGAGAAATTAAGAAAGCAATCCCATTTACAGTCGCATCAAAGATAATAAAATACCTAGGAATAAATTTAATTAAGGGAGTAAAAGATCTGTATATTGAAAACTGTAAGACATTAATGAAGATTAAAGAAGACACAGATAAATGGAAAGATATTCTGTGCTCATGCATTGGAAGAATTAATATTGTTAAAATGTTCATACTACCCAAAGCAATCTACAAATTCAGTGCAATCCTATCAAAATTCCAGTGGCATTTTTCACAGAAATAGAACAAACAATCCTAGAATTTGTATGGAACCATAAAAGACCCAGAATAGCCAAAGCAAACTTGAGATAGAAGAAGGCTGGAGGTATCATGTTCCATAATTTCAAATTATATTATAAAGATGTAGTAATTAAAATAGTATGATCTTGGCATAAACACAGATGCATAGATCAGTGGAACAGAATAGAGACCCCAGAAATAAATCTGTATACCTATGGTCAATTAATTTATCATAAAGGAGCCGAGAATATACAGTGAGGAAAGGACAGCCTCTTCAATCAATTGTTGTGGGAAAACTGGACATCCACATGCAAAAGAACGAAACTGGACCACCATCTTATACCACGGGTTACCAGAGTTGACTCAAAATGGATTAAAGTCTTGAAAGTAAGGCTTGAACTATAGAACTCCTAGAGGAAAACATAGGTGGTAAGCTCCTGACATAGTTCTTGGCAATTATTTTTTGAATCTGACACCAAAAGTAAAAGCATCAAAAGCAAAAATAAAATAAACAAAAGCAAAAAGAAAAGCATCAAAAACAACATGTTTTACTACATCAAATTTAAAAGCATCTTTATAGCAAAGGAAACTACCGACAAAATGAAAAGGCAACATACTAAATATATATAAACCAAACTCATAGGTGTAGACAAATTGGTGGTTGCCAGAGGTCAGAGATGGAGGGGTAGGAGAAATGGGTGAAGTTTTCTTTGCTTTTAAAAAAAATTTTAAATAAATTGAATAATAAAAAATTTAAACTATGCAAAATTAAAGTGTAGAATATAAAGTATTTGCTAACATATACATTGACATTTAAAAAACCTTTTTTTAACGTTTATTCATTTTTTGAGAGACAGAGATTGAGCAGGGGAGGGGCAGAGAGAGAGGGAGGAGACACAGAATCTGAAGCAGGCTCCAGGCTCTGAGCTGTCAGCACAGAGCCTGACGCAGGGCTCCAACTCATGAACTGTGAGATCATGACCTGAACCGAAGTTGGATGCCCTACTGATTGAGCCACCCAGGCACCCCTACATTGACGTCTTTTGAAGCATCCATAAGAACAACATTATTGATATCTCCTGAGGGAAAGTTACGTAGAGGTCTGGGAGAAAGGTCTGGGAAGGCATATCACTTCCTACTTTATCACCTAGTCCAAAAAATTAAATTACTAATTTGAGTGGCTGGGGAGGGAAAAATCAGTCACGTGTATATGTTTAAAAATTTTTTTTTTTAATTTTTTTTTTTAATTTTTTTTTTCAACGTTTATTTATTTTTGGGACAGAGAGAGACAGAACATGAACGGGGGAGGGGCAGAGAGAGAGGGAGACACAGAATCTGAAACAGGCTCCAGGCTCTGAGCCATCAGCCCAGAGCCCGATGCGGGGCTCGAACTCACGGGCCGCGAGATCGTGACCTGGCTTAAGTCGGACGCTTAACCGACTGCGCCACCCAGGCGCCCCTGTTTTAAAACTCTAACTTGACACAGTGAATGCTAGAATGTTTTTTATGTTTTCTCGGACATGGTTTCCAAAAAATAGGACATTTCTCTTATGTAAAGATGAAAGTTTATGACAGTTTACAACACAAATTAAACAATGAGGCTCTTTTTTTTTTTGAGTCTTCTTCCATAGAAGAAAATATCCATAGTTGTAGAAATCAATTCATCTGCACTTAATTTTATGTTCCCCAAGGTCTAAATATACTGATTCAACTTTTTAGTAACCTCTTACATGGCAAGTTCAATTTGTTGAACGATGTGGAGAAGTAGTGTGTTGTTGGGGGAGGAATACATGCTGTAAAACTTTCCAGACAGTGTGAGAATGGGCTGCTGCTCGGATTAATTGTACTCATTTTGTGCAAGATGGATACGATGGAAAATACCCTCTTTTAAAAAATGTATTTATAATGTGTTCATGGCAGTGTAGAGTAGAAGAAGCAAATGTTTATACTTGAAGATGATGAATAAAGTTAAGACTTTCCATTTCAGGCACTCCACACTTTATCAGGCTTGCTTTTAATTTTGCATGCCAGTTATTTTTATTCCTTTAGGTTAGGCAGACTTCAGCAAGATTCTTTTTCCATTTTGGAGGAGAAAAGATATTTTGATTCAGGCACTTCCTCCTTACAAGTTTCTCTTAGCACAGGGCTTGCTTAGCTGCAAGTCCATCTCAAGTTGGTCTCTGCCCTAGGGTACCTCTTCTTTTCATTTGTAGGTGAATTAGCAGAAATATAGCCTCTCAGCCTCTGCTGTTTTGTACTGGTTGTTAACTTTACTATTGATTTCTTTGCTTATAAGTCTGGAAATATTTTTAGTGCCTATGTAAGATATGGAATAAACAGCAATAAATCAAATTTGTTTGAACAAACTACATAACCTTGGGACCAGATTTCTGGCAGGCAATTTATAGTCTCTGTTAAAGCATTTGGCTAGCAGATGGGTTATCCCATCCTACTCAAAGGAGGTTTTAATTATTGGTACATCTTTCTGTTTTGGAGGTTCCTGTAACCTTTGAACCCTTGGGATTCTACAGATTAAAATCTGTTCTGTCTGTAAAGGGGGCAGTACCTTTTCCCTTTGACATTAAACTTGCATTGGGTGTTGTATGGAAACCAATTTGTCAATAAATTTCATATATATATAAAAAAAAAAAAACTTGTATCCAGGGTGTAAATTTCATATTTCGAATGGATCAAGTGTGTCCTCCGAGTCATAAATCCTGGCAAGTGGACTTACACTCCTTGTATTAATGTTTGTAAAGATAAGAAACACTGCTTTTCCAGGACAGTCCATTCATTCTGGATGCCCTTAATCATGCTTCATATTTGCTATGGTCTGAATGTTTGTGTCCCATCCCCTCCCCCATATTCATATGTGGAAGACTTAGCTCCCAAAGGCGATGGTATTAGAAGGTGGGGCCTTTGGGAAGTGGTTAAGTCATGAGGGTAGAGACCTCATGAATATGGTTAATGCTCTAATAAGAGAGGCTCCAAAAGGACCCCCGCTGCTTTCACCAAGAGAGGACACAGGAGAAGGTGCTGGCTGTGAACCAAGAGGAGAGCCCTCACCACAGTATGGCCATGCTCGTGGGGTAATCTTGGGTTTTAGCCTCCAGAACTGTGAGAAATAAATTTCTGTTGTTTATAGGATACCGGGTCCATCGTATTTTGTTATAGCAGCCTGAATGGGCTAAAACAATATTGATATAAAATCTGCCTTCTCTCCATTAATTCTTCCCCATCCAGTTATCTTCTTTAAGATAGAAGAAATCTTTTTTTTCTCCTCAAATGTGATAAGATAATGGAGGTGTTGAATCTTTTTTTCAGCTAGAAAAATTCTCAATCCCTCAACTATTCAAGTATGAAATAATTGCCAGACCTCTAACCATGCTGGTCAAACTCCATGTTTGTCAAAATTTTCCTCAATGTACCATGCCAAACATCTCGTAATTTTCTATGCGTGGGCTTCGCTGAGGACAGTGGCTTGTCCTTTTAGGTGCCTGAGGCCTCTGGAGATCTTAATATGGTCCTGCTTCACTTGATGTCTTGTGTTGATTGACCTTCTGGTTCTGGAAGAGTTTATCCTTAACTTACTGCCTTCCTACTGTTTGACTCCTTGTGCCATCTCGTCTTTTTATACATAACTGGCAATATTCACCTTCTCTAATCCCACTGCACATACTGTTAGGGTGACCACATTGTCCTGGTTGGCTCAGGACTTTCCAGGTTATACAACTGAAATCCCTGTGTTCTGGGAAACACCTTAGTCCTGGGCAGACTGGAGTGGTTGGTCACCCTACATGCTGCCCTTTCTCCCACTACCTCATGGCGTATCTCCTGATTTTCTGTATATCTGTGCATGGTCCAGAGTGGTCTGTGGAAGCTCAGGCATTCATCTGAATGCTGATGTGTAAAGCTGTTCCCTATGCAGCATTAGTGGTTGGAGGTTTTTGTTTGTTTGTTTTTTCTTTTCTTTTCTTTTTTTTTAGTATTCTCATTTCTCCTCCATTTCCTATGAAAACCCAATGGAATCCTTTGATGTCTCTTTGACACATCCTATTTATTTAATTTTTTTCTTTGTTGAAATTTTGGCATTAATTGTTCTTGAAGAATCTTTGTTTTGTTTTGTTTTTCAACAGTTCCACAAAATAAAATTCGTTTCCTTGCTACCTACATACCTTGGCTTTGGTTTAATTGTCATAGCGTTTGGGTGACCCCGTACTTAAGAAAGCAACAAAATTGTTCAGTAAGACCTAGCAAAACCATGTTTTTAGTAATTGGGAATCTTGAGTTCCAGTCCTGGATAGGTTACCACCTAGCTGAACTGCAGGACCCTGGGCAAGCCTTGTTTTCTCTTGAGGTCTTGGTTCCCTCCTCTGTAAAGGAATTGGACTTTGCTAGCTTGTTCATGAGATCACAATTTACATCACAATAAAATAACTGTCGGTGGAGGAGCAGACTGTGATTGCTTTATGTACTAAATACTTCTGTGGAGTGTGTTTGGAGTCTTTTCTATATCTCTAGCCTGGCCTCTGAAGCCTGAATCTATTATCTATCCCTTTATCAGACACATAACCAATTAGGCTCATAATGTCTTTTTCAGATGAAGAGTTGTTGCCTATAGCTAGAAGCATATTGGGTCTGGCATCCTCAAGGCCATCTGTCCCCAGAATCAACCATTCATTAGGAGGACTCCTAGAATTCAGAATATAAGTCAAACTCGTGGCTGTGATTTATTACAGTAAAAGAATATTAAGCAAAATCAGCAGAGGAAAAAGGCACATGGGTCAATCCAGGAAAACCAGATACAGCTTCCAACAGTCCTTTCTCAGTGGAGTCACACAAAATTTGCTTAATTCCCGCAGCAACTAGCTGTGACAACACATGTGAAATGTTATTTATTAAGAAAGCTCATTAGGGACTCACTGCCCAAGGTTTTTAATGGAGACTGTTCATACAGGCAAGTGCTGTATCAAAATTCCAAACTTCTAGAAAGAAAGCAGGTGTTCAGCATAAGTACATTGTTAGTGCAATTTAGGCACAGTGAACCATTCTTACTGGGAATGGTAGGAACTTCCCCAAATTCAGTTTTCCAGATGGCAGCCAAGGACCAACCTGCAAGCAGGTCTAAGGATAGAAGCTTCAGGCTTGCCAAGTTATCTCGTTTCTACACATGTAATAAAACTCAAAGTTTGCTTCTAGCCTCTTGACTTCTCTCTAGCAAGTAAGTCCACATGAAACGTTGGAAAGAAATGGACTTTGAGGAATAACGAAAGTTCTACTCCTGGCTTTACTAGTAACTTGTTGAGTGACTTCACTGAAGTTGTTTAACTTTATTTATTTGTTAAAGTTTATTTATTTTTGAGAGTGAGAGAGAGAGAGCAAGCAAGTTGGGGAGGGGCAGAGAGAGAGGGGGAACAGAGGATCCCAAGCAGGTTCCGTGCTGGTGGCACAGAGCCTGATACGGGGCTCGAACTCAACGAACTGTGTGATCATGGCCTGAACCAAAGTCAGATGCTTAACCGACTGAGCCACCCAGGCACCCCAAATTGTTTAACTTACTTAAAACTTACTTTCTTTACTTTTGAATTGGAGATAATAAAGCTAACAATCTAGGGATTTTGTTGAAAACAGGTTGCTTTATACACACATCTACATGAAGCGTAGTATTACTTATCCCTGAATCTATTCATCCAACAAATGTGTATTAAGAACCTACTAGGTGCTGAACACTAATAGACCCTGGAGTGTAGTGTTCAGAAAAAGACATCTTGTTAGACATTTAGAGTCAAATGGGGGGGAGAGACTTTAATCTCAAATAATAATCATGAGTGTTAATGTACAATTTGTGCTAAGTTCTCTGAAAGAGAGGTAGACAGTGCAGTGGTCAGGGATGGTCTCCCTAAGGAAATAGCCTATGTGTAAGAACCTCAGATTTCAATAGGCAGTGACTCCATCAAGAGGTCAAGAGGGGAATTAGATAATGACGTAGCATACGCTCTTCTCTTTGGGTGAGAAGGAGCGAGCATTGTTGGAGAACCAAAAAAGTCCTGGGCAGTTGGAGCAGAGAGAACAAAAGAGGGAGAGGTAATGAATGATATTGGAGAGGGCCACAGTCAAGGACTACATTGAAGTGATAGAGCTTGGCCACCATCCTAAGAGCAATGGAAAGCCACTTAAGGGTGTTTAGCAGTGGAACGACATGATTGGATATCTAGGTGTTTTGAAAAGTTCACTCTGGCTGCTTTGTGGAGATATGACTAGAGTGGGTTAAGTGGGTTTAGGAGGCTGTTGTAGGAGCCTGGGCTAGTGATGACCATAATTTGAGTTAGTATTATAGCTTGCTTGGAGATGGAGAGACATGTGAACATTTGAGAGGGCATATCTGCATTTTCTTGTTAAAATATTTGAATGCATACTTTTAAGCAGACTGTTTTTATATAGGTTGGGTATGTGTGCTTCAGTCATGACTAGCATCATAAAATCTAGAGTTGGAAGAGATATCAGATTCGTGAGTGTATAACTCTAGTAGAGAAAGAGATGGAGTTATAATCTGCTGAGATTTCACTAATATAGCCCACCTTATCTATGCATCTATTGAGTAGGAATAAGAAGATACTATATATGTAGATATATGTAGACGTTACAGTGTGTCAGCCAGTTTGCATATATTAACTAATTTAATTATCACAGCAAACCTGTCAGGCAGGAGCTATTACACACATATTATAGATGAGATACAGATGAGACACACATAGGTGGCCAACTTCTAACAAATAAATGGTAGAGTTGGGATTTGAACCCAGGTATTTGTCTTCAGATTCATATGGCCAACTACAGTGGCAAACTATGACTCTTAGGCCAAATTTGGCCCATTGTTTTTGTAAAGACAGCCAGAAAACAAATACATACATATATGTATGTTATATGTGTTGTATATATGTATATTTATATATAAATCTAACATTTAAAAAGTATTTTAAAAAAAGAAAAAATCATGACAGAGATTATATGTGGTCCACAAAGCCTAAAATATTTACAATTTGGCCTTTTACAGTGGAAAAGTTTGCTGGCCCCTGCACTATGCTAACCATTACTAAGAAGATACCTTCTTTAGTAGATCAGTGAGAGTCACTGATCTTTATAGACGAAGGACATATCTGGTCATAAAATGAGTTAGTTGCAGAGTGAAAACAGTATACTCATAGGTCCTGTTGTAGAATTATTTTTCTTGATATTTTCCAATTTAAAATTAAGGACTGGTATGACTGTGTAGTTTCTTGGAAAGATAGGAGAGTTATCCTTCAGTATTGGGATCAAAAGCAGCTGGGCTGGTGCTGAGTTACTTAATGTGATGTCTGTCATTAAGATAATGAATTTCGGATGAATTTTATGTGCTGCTTTAGAATTTGGAAACAGGATATATTAACAAAACACTTTCTATTTTAAACTCATGCTTTGTCTTTGAAAACAAAAATTGCACTAAATATTGATATATTCTGCTCTTTATAAATAACTATTTGGAGAATAAAGATAGCTCTTTTTTTAAAAACTTTTTTTTTAATGTTTATTTATTTTTGAGAGAGACAGAGACAGAATGTGAGTGGGTTGGGGCAGAGAGACAGGGAGGCACAGAATCTGAAGCAGGCTCCAGGCTCTGAGCTGTCAGCACAGAGCCCGACGCGGGGCCCGAACTCACGAGCCGTGAGATCATGACCTGAGCTGAAGTTGGACGCTCAACCAACTGAGCCACCCAGGTGCCCCAAAAGATGACTCTGTGCATTCCCACAGCCCCCAGAAGTGTATTAATAAGAGAGAATATAGCATTTTTTGGCATTTTTAAATAAATTGACAACTTGATTTTTGGAGAATTTCTGATATTCACCTGAATTTTTATAGAGTGCTATATATTTAAACACTTCAGTATTTATTAAATCTTACTATAATGATAGGCATTTGGGGGATTGTAGAGATGAGGACAGAAGTTTTTGTTTTTTGCCATGATGTGATTTTCACTGATAAATGGTTGCTCTAATCTACCGCACTCTATAGGTGTGTTACATGTTTCTTGCCCATGCAAACTGTATTAATCTATTTTCTAATAGGATCAGACAGTGGCAACAGAGGTTCGTTCCATTTGGTTACAGTTGAGGTTCCATTTGTCTTTTCTTTGATACCATTGTAGATTGATTTTGGTAATTGTTGATGGATGCCTTTTATTCAAGCTCATTTCCTTGCTCAATCATCTCATATTATCGTTTTGGTTGTGGTGGGTGGATTGAGTAATGTACTCACGATAGTTGCTTAAATTACAATATGGTTTAGTTAGAATTTCTGCTATTTCATCCTTCCTCTTAGATGATTTAGACCGTTAAAAGTTTTCTATTGCCTATTTTTCTGTAATTTTTTTGATTGGAAAATGAGGGATTGTAGATGAAGTTGAACTCTCTTTTAATTGTAGGAGTTTCCAAACATACACAAAAAGAATCCATTTTTAATAGTCATTACATATGGCCAGTCTTGTTTAACCTTTATCCTCCTCCTCCATTGCCTCCCATCAACCTCAGATAATTTTAAAACAAATTGTAAATACTGTATATTATTTCATTGGGTAAATACTTAAGTATGTGTCTCTAAATTATAAGGACTCTAAAAAAGTCAATGCCATTAACATGATAAAAAATTAACTAATTTCTAATGTCAACAAATATCCAATTTATGTTCAGATTTTCCTAATTTTCTCAGAAATACTTTTCTGTGGTTAGTTTTTTAAATCAGGACCCAAATAAAGTTCATGGTTTACATGTGGTTGAATTGTCTCTTAATTCTGTTAATATACTGTATCCGTTTCCCTTCCATTTTTTTCCCTTTTGTCACTGATTCTATAGGTTAATTGTGAAATCTAAGTATATATCAAATTTAGGTTAAAGTTTTTGACAAGAAAATTTCATAAATGGTGAAAAAGTTAGACTTTTGAACTGATAAGAAATAAATCTTATTTATAATAAATATATTTATTATATATTATATTTTATATATTATATCAATACATTATAGAGTATATTTACAATATTAATATTTATTATATACTATATTTTTATAATATAAAATTATGTATTAATATATTAATATATAATAAATATACTAATATATTTATTATATATTTATTATAAATAAGACTTGTTTCTTATCACAGTAATGATACTGAATAGCAGATAAAAGGAAACAGAAATTTATATGTAATGCTATTAATCATACATTTTTTTAAAACAAAGTTACTAATTCACTATTTGTTTTTTTTTGTAATTAGCAACAATAATGAAACAATAGGAGTCCTTATTTGGCATAAGATTGCCAGACATAGACTACCCATTTTTAACTTTGCCTTCTGAGTCATTGGATTAGTGTAACGTTTCTGTCTACTCAGTGGTCTGGCCAACGTTACTTTTCCTATTAAGGATGATGAAATCCTTGCTGCTAATTTTATACTGAAAATGGTAAGCGTAAAAATCCATCTAACCAAAATGTAAACTCATAGATAATTCTTATGACCTATGTATGGAAGGTTAAGATAAGAAAGGTATCTTTAAATACAGTAATTTTATTACAGAGAAAAGAGACTTTAAAGTATGCTCTTTTACTCTTATAAAATCTGGTAGTCTCCATTTTAAAATTTATTGTGAATGGTAATATGTCATATTTTCTTAATCAGTTAAGCCCTGCTTGAATCTTTACAAATTGAATTTTGTTTCTTAAAAAATAACAGCTAATTGGGTATAAATTTTGTTTCTTAAAAAATAGCAGTTAATTGGGTACCCAGATGGTTCAGTCGGTTAGGTGTCTGTCTCTTGATTCGGCTCAGGTCATGATTTCATGGTTTGTGAGTTCGAACTCTACGTCAGGCTCGCTGCTGTTAGCATGGAGCCCACTTCAGATTCTCCATCTTCCTCTCTCTGTGCTCCTCGCCTGCTCGTGTGCGTGCAAGTGTGTGTGTTTGTGTGTGTGTGCGCTTGCATGCGCGCACTCTCTCTAAAAAAAAAAAAAAAAAAAAAAAGACAACTTGGTCCTTTAAAAAAAATAATTACAAAAGTCCTCTTAAAATATATTTACTTGCTGCCGTCAACTTTATGAAGATAACTTATTTTTCCTTGAATATTTATTTCTCATAGTGGTGAAAATTATGTGAGAAATACCTTTTTCCAGAAAAAAATCTAAAGACGTTGATATTTATCTTTATGGAAACGTTTTCCTTTCTTTAGTTGACTAGTGAATGTTTGAATTTATTATTTCTTCATGTGTATTGCACCTATTTATATTTTATTATTTTAATTATTTTTAAAATTTGATGGAAAATTACTTTGATTTATATGAAATTATTTCTAATTGAATTCTGTAATGCATTAGTGCTATTTCCAATAATTGCCTATTGCCTAGCAGACATTTAATACCTTGTGAGTTTTGTGTTATTGGTAGCAACATGCAGGTGACAAACGGTACAGCTCAATGCATTGAATGTTATAAAGATGTTGACTTTTGCTTTTTTAGTCCGTGAGTCCTCCTGTGTCCTCAGGTTAAAAGAAATGTCCCAGCACTTTTGATATTTGCTAATATACTTTGTTCTTTTATACATTTTTCTGCATGCCTTTTCCTGATAAGCATTCTCCTTAATAGCTTTTATGGATGTTTTGAATGATTGCTTAAGTCTGCCTCCTCCTACTGACAAATGGTTTTATGTTGGACTGAAAATAATTGTCCATTATAGAATGGTGACTAAAAGCTGTGTATTTACTAGGGCAGCCCTGATTTTGGTTCCTTTATTTGCTAAATAAACAACAAAGCAGTGAAGACGATGTATATGTTGTTGTGGCTACTAAGACTGTTCATTACGAAAATGAATAGGAGGTAGGCGGGTAGGTTTAATGACTCTAATCACTGTAGTGGGTTGTAAAGTGGGAGCATTTAACCTCTTGCAAAACCATCTTATGTTAGTCCCTTCTGTCTTTACAGATAAATTATTAGTCATAACTGTAGCAACAAAAGAAAGTGATGGATTCCATCGATTTATGCAGTCAGCCAAATACTTCAATTATACTGTGAAGGTACAGTATATCTTTTAATTCACAGACATGTTAGAATATGTGACTAAAGTACATTTTTCATAAAAAAATCAACGATCCTACCGCCACAATCTGCAGTCTACACAAGGAAGTTGAAATTTGGTTACATAATTACTGAGTTTGTGTATATAATTGATTGTTTTAAGGATACATTTTGGCCTTATTAATACTCTGCCACTTAGACAATGATTTCTTCATATTTGCTAATGCTTTATATAAACATGTTCTATGAAACAACAGAAAAATATGTTTATATATATTTATGTTTCTTTTGAGGGGCCATGTACAAGCACAGCATAGCAGATTTGAAAGTTTTTTTCATTACTAAGAAGAATTTTTTTTCTATAATGGGTATGTCTATCATAGTATGTTTCTTTGTTTACAGAGAAGGGGAAACATGGCTGTGAAGGGGATACCTTTTCTGTTTCATTATTGAGAGTTGCTTTTCTTGTTGTTTGTTTTAGAGGAATTTGAGAACATTAAAAGTATAAAAGGTTTTTTTTTTTAGAAGGCTGATCTCCAGGGGAATATCTCATTGATAAATGATCAGAGGAAACCTGGGGAATTTAGTAGAACTAGTAAACTGAGCTGTGAAAGGCCTGCCTTTTTTGTTTACTTATTTATTTTTTTATAGAAATGAGGATCTGTCAGCCAGGTCTTTTCCACAAATAAGAGGCGGATGGGGAGGTATCCCAGGTAGGAAAACAAACCAACCAACAAACTGAAGACATTTACAAAAAACCAAAAACTAAAAAGCAAAACACACACAAAGAAACAAAAAGCCAACCAGAGAAACAAAAAACAACTTTAACAAAAAAGAAGAAGGAAAGATTGTTTCGCCTAGGGAAAATTGAGCTATTCTAGTATGTAATGTAGAAGGAAGGTAGTATTCACTTACATAACCCCTAGGAGACTAGGTACGGATGATAATATAAAACAGCTAGTAAAGAGGCTAAACTCTGCTGGAAAAGAGATCTAGTGTTAACAACCAGATATTTATTACAGGATAAATGAGAAGTCTGTTAGACGTTTGTTAGGATAGAGGAGAAATATAGTAGTATGTACTGATGGGAGGCATTATGGAAGTAACAGAGAAATCAGGGTAAAATTATGCCAAATAATACTGAAATACAATGAGGAGGGATCATTAGAGTTCGTACTGGGGAGGGTGTGGGATGTTCCTTATGTGTGAGGCACTGTTTGGAACTTTATATGTGGTATGCTGTTGAAACCATGTATGTTAGATATTACTTGGTTTATGGGTGAGGAAAACTTGCCCCAGGGTATATGGCTATGAAATGTTAAATCTTGGACCCCAGCCCATTTGAGTGATTCTTGCTGTTTTCCCGTTATGAAATGCAGTAGTTCTCAAAGCGTGGACCCCAGACTACCAACATCAGCATCGTCTAGGAAATTGTTAGAAAGGAGATACTCAGGCCCGACTTCAGATCTACTGAATCACAAACTCTGCGGTCTGTGTTTTAACAGGCCCTCTACATGATTCTGATGCACGCTGAAGTTTGACATACTGATAGAGTGGAAAGAAAATAGAAAATGGAGCTTAGCATAGTGCACTGCACAGAGTAGGCTCTTGGATATGGCTGGGCCTGGTATTAGTGCAGTATTGGAGAAGCCCAGAGGGTTTTGGAATGGAAGTGTAGCAAATCATGGGCCATAGGAGGCCAGTTTTTAGGGTAAAAACTAATAGTTCTACCAGACCAGTAATTCTCCTAGACTAGCCGCAGTATGAATCCAGATACATGTCAGTTTTGAGTTTTCTTGTTAGCACTTATCCCCAACCTGCAGTAGAGTAGTGAGTGCAGTGATGAAGTGATAACTAGAAATCTGAGGCTGGGAGCCCCATGGACTTTGCCAGCAGAGTTTATATTTGGTTCAGTGTTTAGCAAAGTTGGAGCTAATGTTTATTTTCTAACAAGCAACAAAACTAAAAGGCAGCCTACTGAACAGGAGAATATATCTGCAAATGATATATCTGATAAAGGGTTAGTGTCTCAAATATATAAAGAACTGATACAGCTTAACACCCAAAAAACAAATAATGCAATTAAAAAATTGGCAGAAGTCACGAACAGACATTTCTCCAAATGAGACATACCGATGACCAACAGACATATGAAAAGATGTTCAACATCACTAATCATCAAAGAAATGCAGCTCAAAACCACAATGAAATACCACCTCACACCTGTCAGAATGGCTAAAATCAAAAACATTAAGTGTTTGGGATGATATGGAGAAAAAGGAATCCTCTTGCATGGTAAACTGTAATGTAAACTTGGAATGCAAACTGGTATAGCCACTGTGAGAAATGCTGTGAAGGTTCCTCAAAAAATTAAAAATAGAACTACCTTATGACCCAGTAAATACACTACTACTGGGCGTTTACCCCCAAAATACAAAAACACTAATTCAAAGAGATACATGTACTTCTGTGTTTATAGAAGCATTATTTACAGTAGCCAAACTGTGGAAACAGCCCAGTATCCATTGATAGACAAATGGATAAAGAAGGTGTGGTAATTATATATAATGGAATATTATTCATCCATAAAAAAGAATGAAATCTTGCCATTTGCAGCAACATAGAGCTAGAGAATATAATGCTAAGAGGAATAAGTTAGTCAGAGAAAGACAAATACCATATGATCTCACTCGTATGTAGAATTTAAAAAACAAAACAAATAAACAAAGGAAAAATAAAAATGAGAGAAAGACAAACCAAGAAATAGACTCTTAAGTATAGAGAACAAACTAATGGTTATCAGAGGGGAGGTGAGTGAGGGGTGGGGGAAATAGGGGATAGAGATTAAAGTGTACCCTTATCATGGGGAAAATAAATAAAATAGTACATAAATAGGGGCGCCTGGGTGGCGCAGTCGGTTAAGCGTCCGACTTCACCCAGGTCACGATCTCGCGGTCCGTGAGTTCGAGCCCCGTGTCAGGCTCTGGGCTGATGGCTCAGAGCCTGGAGCCTGCTTCCGATTCTGTGTCTCCCTCTCTCTCTGCCCCTCCCCCGTTCATGCTCTGTCTCTCTCTGTCCCAAAAATAAATAAACGTTGAAAAAAAAATTAAAAAAAAAATAGTACATAAATAAATTAAGAAATAAAGTCCATTTTGTCTATTACCTATCTTGATATAAAAAATTATTTTCTAAATTTATTTTACCCTTTCTCTTGTGTTTAATTTCATTCTCCCTTAATTTCACAAATCTCCTAGTAAGATCATTATCTTGGGAACATTAGAATTTGTGATGGAATTAAAATTCAGGGTGTGTGTGTGGCGGAGGGGAACCTATACTTGCTGCTCCCTCCAGCCAGGTGTGGTTCCGTGTACTTCCAATATGGGAGACAGCTGCTGAGGCTGAGGCAGACGGTGAGGAGAACAGCTACAAGTTTAGCTCTGATTAATTGTGCTTAGGCAATTCCTTGCGTTAATGAATTGTTATTAAGTTTTTGAGGGCAATGTACATTTAAACTTTATAAAGAAGGTGACATCTGACCTGATGCCCTCTGTGTTTCCTTGAACAGCTGATTTGGTTCAGTAGGAAAATCACTTAAGAGTCCTGTCCAAAACCCTTCTGGACTTGGCTTTGGTGTTCATCGTACAGATTTCCTGTCAGATTGAAAAGCATTGTGGGAAGTTTCTGTATTTTCTTGTTCACTTTAGTCTGAACAAGTAGAAATAAGATATGAGAAATATTTTCAGTGCTCCTTACCCCCTTGACCTCCTTGGATTAGATTCTACTTTTGAAATGGTAAAATCAGGAATGACATTTTATGGGATGGATAACATTGAAGAACCATGACCTGAACTAGGCATCAAGTGTTTTTTTCTCTGTAGCATCATGATTTAGTGATTTAGTGAAATGTTTGAAGAGTGGATACTGTGTAATATTGTACAAGTTGCTGATGACTTCTGTGGTACTGCTATAACTTGAGTTTTGCTCAGTGACAAAATGTTGATTTCATTTATAGGTCCTTGGTCAAGGAGAAGAGTGGAGAGGTGGTGCTGGAATTAATAGTATTGGAGGGGGCCAAAAAGTGAGATTAATGAAAGAAGTCATGGAACATTATGCTAATCAAGAGGATTTGGTTGTTTTGTTTACTGAATGGTAAGAGAAATAACTTACGAATTTTTAAGTCTACATTAAATTATTATTAAAAAGTTGAAATTCATATTTGCAGATTATATATTATTTTATTCACAAGGAATCATTAACTTAAAAAGTAGATTTTGCTCATAAGTAGGAAACCATCATCTAACATAGTTGTGTAATGGATCAAATCTAATGAGTTACCATAAGCAACAATGAGAAAATACAGCATGAGCTAGCATTTTTGTGAAATCCGTCTTTTAATCCTGACTTGAGATGGAAGAAAGATCATGTTGAGGTTTTCTGTTGAGAATAACTCAGTGGGTCCTGGCTGACCAGGAGGAAACGGATCATGAAAAGTTATAAGTGAGAAATAATAAAGTCTATTTTTAAGGAAGAAAAGTCTTTTCAGTGTGTGAGTATCTTTTTGTATACTGTTTTATTTTCCTTCTCCTTGATTTGGAATGCCCACTGTCCTCTTTTACCTTCTTTCTGCATGTTTTTATAATGTCAAATTGTCATGAGTCATTAGTGTTTGCTACTTTCTTTCTTCCATTTTCTTCAGCTTTTTATTTTTATGTTTTGGTCATTAATTGCTTATTTCAAATCCCCATGCATTTTCTCCTCTAACTTAGGAAAGCTTATTTGAATCTCTTCCTCAGTTTGAAAATCCCAAACCATTACTACTGCAGATAAAAGTAAGAGTAATGTATTTCATACAAATATGTATATAAGAAAGGCATAAATTTTGAAGTGAAAATAGACATAATAAAGTCCCGCTGCCATCAACCATTAAAAGTTTTGAGAAGGTCTACATTACTTGCTTCTTTAGAATTTCCTTAATATCCTTTTTTTTTTTAAAGTTTCTTTATTTCTGAGAGTGAGAGAGAACGAGCTAGTATGAGCGGGGGAGGAATAGAGAGAGGGAGACACAGAATCCAAAGTAGGCTCCAGGCTCCGAGCTGTCAACACAGACCCAGATGTGGGGCTCGAACTCATGAACCGAGAGATCATGATCTGAGCCAAAGTCAGATGCTTAACTGACTGAGCCACCCAGGTGCCCCATAGAATTTCCTTAATATCTTGGAGGAAAAAAAATAAAGTTCTGCTTATAGCTAACCTCTTCTTACAACATGAGATGTAGGATAGCTGGTGTCAGCTTGAGTACTGGGAATTTTTATACAGAATCTATTATTATATATATATTTACCTTTGGAAAAGAGTAGAAAGCTCACAATAACTGTTTAGATTAAATATTGAGTATGTTTTGGTTTAAAAATATGGCGGAGGAGCGCCTGGGTGGCTCAGTTGGTTAAGCGTACAACTTCGGCTCCGGTCCTTATCTCTTGGTTTGCTAGTTTGAGCCCCGCATTGGGCTCTGTGCTGACAGCTCAGAGCCTGGAGCCTGCCTCAGATTCTGTTTGTCTCCTTCTCTCTCTGCCCCTCCCCCACTCATGCTCTCTCTCCATCTCTCAAAAATGAATAAACATTTAAAAATTAAAAAAAAAAAACTTAAAATACGGTGGACTTCAAATAGCCAATTTGGTCAGCTTGAACTTGCCTCATGTACGTTTTGATTTTCATTTCGAGGCAAATTCTCCTTGTACAAGTTACCACATATGAGCCAGTAATGGTTTTAGGTTCTTAAGCCTCCTTTTGTGTTTTCGGAAGAACCTCTTTCCTTCTACCTTTACCCTCCTGTCCCACTCCACCTCCCCCATCCCCCAATCCAGGACTTAGCCTTGGGAAAAATTGGTTTAATAAGGTGCCAGTTTGTTTTTCTTAAGGAAAGGGATACTTCTAGATATCTGAAAGCTGCCTGCAGTTGCATTTATTTATTTAGATGATATTTTAAGACCCAGCATGACAAAAAGACAACAGTAACATTTTAAATGGAAGACTTGTGTGTCAGGCACTGTTAGTGTTTGGGATATATCAGTGAACCAAACAGACAAAATTTCTGACACTTTCCTCTGTGAAAACAGCCAGGTAACTGAAAATATGCAGACCCAACTCAGCCAAGCCACTGTCTGAGAAGGATCATGTTCTCTATCTTGACCCAGCATGTCTGTTCTGCTGGAAGAGCCTAGGGATCATGAGAAAGTAACTGAGGTAAAGAGGGATGGGCAGGTGCTGCCACCTTAGAGCTTTTTTCTCCTCTTATGTATTTGTTTAAACAGCACCCTTTAAAAAAAGTGTCATGGGGCGCCTGGGTGGCGCAGTCGGTTAAGCGTCCGACTTCAGCCAGGTCGCGATCTCGCGGTCCGTGAGTTCGAGCCCCGCGTCAGGCTCTGGGCTGATGGCTCAGAGCCTGGAGCCTGTTTCCAATTCTGTGTCTCCCTCTCTCTCTGCCCCTCCCCGTTCATGCTCTGTCTCTCTCTGTCCCAAAAATAAATAAACGTTGAAAAAAAAAAGTGTCATGTACAGAGTGATGAATATAGTTGAAAATTATGCATAATCTAAGGTCTGAGAGAAATGGATAAGGCTATTTTTAAATTACTTGAACTAGGATACCCGTTCTGTAACAAAACTGCTAGTCTCCTAATTAAGTTTACCTTTGGTCAAAGGTAGAATTCAGAAAGGTAGAATTATTAATTTTTTTATAAATCAAATTCCTGTTTCTTGTGTGGTTTTCTTTTCTCTTAAATATTTTTTTATTAGAGAGCAATAGTGGGGGGAGGGGCCGAGAGAGGGAGAGAATCTTAAGCAGGCTTCACGCTCTGCACCTAGCCTGACGCACGGCTCCATCCCATAATCCTGGGATCCTGACCTGAGCTGAAATCGAGCCAGACACTTAACCACGTGAACCATTCAGGTGCCCCTTAGGTGGTTTCCTTAGGACAACTCAACTGTAATAATTCATTTTATGGAAGCATAGGTCACCACTGTATGAAAACATACAAACATTTATGTACTTAATGGTTTGTATAGTTTGGATGGGCTTTGTCAAAAAAACCTCTCTCGAGGTATATATAAATTGTATACCATTACATACACTCATTTTAAGTGTAAAATTCAATGATTTTTAGTCATCTTAGAGTTGTGCAATTATCATCACTTCTCAATTTTAGAGCATTTCTAACACCTCCAAATAATCCCTTGTGTTTGTTTAGACACGCTCTTGTGAATTAATTTGGGAACAATTTTATAACACTGCTTCCATGGGAATATGTATTCTAAACTGACTTTTGGATGAAAATTTAGAATTAGAGACAAGATGTTTATAAATGTACTATATAGAGTAAGATTTATCATATTTAATTTAGATAAAAACAAGTATTTGGCAAGGGTTTGGGTTCTTAAAATGAAAATTGAAGCTATCCATATGAGAAAGTACCATAAACTTTTTTTCAAGTTATTTGATGCTGGAGTGTGTGTGTGTGTGTGTGTGTGTGTGTGTGTGTTAATATAAATTAGATGGTTTGTAAAGCTGACCATCTCTCCTTGATTAGATGAATTTATTTAATATAATTGTAATGGATAATTCCAATCATAATGAATTTGATGACTTTTAATGGATGGAGTGCAATGAGTTCTTTTGGACTAGGCTCATGAAGATTTTGAGGACAAATATTGTAACTTGATAGCTGCACATTCCCGTATGGAGAAAAATTATTCCACAAAGATTTTATAATTCACCTTAATCAAAGTAACTGAGCACTTTGAGTTTTAATACAAGGTACATTGCATTACTTTTAGAATTACCTTGTAAATTATGTATTTCTTTTACTTCAGTCACATTGAAGACAGATGGTCAGGCCTAATTATTATTATATAGTAGGTAGTATTTTTTTTAAATAATATGTAGGCCAGTAAGTAACAAAAAGTGTTTTATTGTGAGTGATACAAATTGAATATCCCCACAAGTTTGCTCTGTACTAGATGTAATAAAATATAAACCAGCCAGAGTCCAGACCCCAGAATACGCATGTGGTGGAATTCTATTTTGGGTGTCAGTATCTAATAAAACTTTAGTGATTTGTTTTATTTTTTTCTTATACATTTGAGAAAATTCTTTAGAAGAAAAGTTGTTAGAAATAAAGGTGATGTAATTATTTTGTTTTGATTTTGGACTGAGCATAAATTTCTTTTTTTTGGTGATGAAAATAATGCCATTAATCAGGATGCTGATGGGCTACATTTTGAAAGACTCCTAATATATGAAATATTTAAAAGACATATTCAGGGGTGGTTATTGGCCTCACCAAAAGGAATATTTCCTCTATTAAAATAACTACCCAAGGATTTGGGTATATAGAAACTGCTTGGTTCATTAAAGTATTTGTTTAAAGATGATTAACTAAATGATTTTGAGGTAAGATAAAGGAATTGACTTTGCAGTTTATAAGCTCTTACTCACTAAAGATTGCAGTAAGGAAGATTGAATTTAAAAAACTAGAATGGTAGTTACTGTTATAACACAAAAGTTGATATAGAATTAAAATGAATATAAAGTAAAGCCTCTGGCCTGGGAAATTGATCCAGGATAAAGGGCACTGGCTGAAAATCCAGGAATAATCTTAGTCACAAATTCTTTTCTGTTAACATATATGCCTTACCCCTTGTATATTGCTAGCTTCCATGTACCTTGCATGTTGAATTGTAATTGTTCTTACTTCCAGACAGTGAGGCTGAGGGCTGTACCTGATATAAATATTGTCTGGGTAAACAACAAGGTATCGATAAATATTCGGTAACAGAAACTGGCATTAAAAGAGCAAGAAACAGATCTTAGAAGAAATATGGTAAATACTTTGAAATTGCTTTTAAAGATAGATTTTCTTCATTCGTTTGGAGATACTAAAATGATTGGCGAAGGCCAAGAAGTGTCCAAATTTTCTAGATCTCAAAGGTTGCAATTATTTAAAAAAAAATGAATTTTGATGATCAGAAGCCATGAAAATAATGATGTTGTTGTTGCTGATCTTTCCCATGTAAGCTAATGTTTGTTTCTTTGGCTCCTAATTAAATATTATTTTGCTGAAAAAGTAAGATAAGTGGACAGATTTTTTTACTTTGTATTTAGTACACGTGTCTTGAGTACAAACTATGATCTAGGCATTAAAGTTAACACTGCAAAAAAAAGAGAGAAACACAGATCCCATGCTCAAAGAATTCTCATATTATGCTAATTCTGCAAACAAAACTGAACAAATCTAATTTGGAAGAAATAATATGATTTCAGAAAAACTTGCATGTTGACATAATCTTTTTAGAATCATTTACTTTTAGAAAATTGTCAAAGATTATGTTTTATTATATCATTCTGCTAATTGTTTATAAAATTATTTTATATAAGTCATATAAGTCATAAGCATCATTATGTGTATTAATTCTACAGATGACCAGATCCTATCTTATTTTATTCTATGAAATAAATATTTTATACTTTTCATAGCTCATTACATACCCAGTATGTATAAAATGCCTGCATTTTATATTGTCTTACATAGCTTATTCAGAAGATAGAAAAAAAATTTTCTGAAAGCAAAGCTTTTCAAGTATGATGGCTATAATTTTAACCAACTACGGCAGATTTATTTGATGGACTCCTCCTTCCTGTCAGCGATGACAATTTAATTGTGCAGACACAAAGAACCTAGTTATTAGCAATGGACAACATTTCATTATATTAGTATGAAGGAAAGCCAAAATACATCAGAGTTCTTAGTTTGAGTATTGCTTTTTTCTTTTTTCCTTTTTTGAAGGAAAGATTAAAATCATTAGCTGTCATGTAAATATATTGCACGGTCTTCTGGCTTACCCAGAACAGCCTGAAATATGTTTAGGAATTATGTAGGAAATGAGTGACTTTTGTTTTTTCAGATTGTTCACATGTTCTTGTTAATTTGTACTGAGTATATTAATTGGTGTGTTGGAATGAGGAAGAAATAAATTGTACACAAAACAAGCATTGGATGTTTATATATATGTATATATCATCTGTCTCTCGATTGATATGTATAATCTTGTATGCACTAACTCGCCTGACTATATGTGTTTGTATATATAATATATAATATATAATGCATACGTATAATTTTTCCCCAAACCAGATTGCCCACTCCTTGAAGTTTGTTCTTTTGAATAAACATGTATCTGTTATGTGCAAAATACAGTGCTGGTCGTGTGGTTGGAACTGGAGTTGGGCGGGGGGCGGCAAGTGCTGAGTGGGACAGAGATCTTGTTCCCTAGATATATTTTTCTATCCATACATAGCTCTGTATATGTTGTATCTGGCATGCTGGAGCTTCATAATAAATGTTGGCGATTTTTAAGTCTTTGTCCCCCTCATTGATTTAGTGAATACTTGCTGTGTACTAAGTATGTGTCAGATTTGAAAGTTCTAATGTTACAGAGATAAACTTAAGCATTATTTAAAAGTAGAAGGAAAATTGTCATTTACTTAATCATCTTTTAACTACTGATTTTAGCAATAAGCAGACTGACCCAGAAAAGCGAGTGACGGTGCCTCGAGCTATGGCAGCTTGAGCTACTTTGACGTCTTGCCACCATTCCTACCTTGGCTGCCTTCTCTGTTAGGTGTTACTCCTAGCCGTTCTCAGGAAACAGTCTGGAGAAAATGACTCTCTAGCTAAGCAGTGTCCTGACTGACTCCTGCCTCTACCCAGCCTCAGTAGGAATACTGTACAGGAAATGAAAGTAGATACCATTTGAAGGAAAATACTCCCAGAATTATTTGTTTTTTAAAAGAGTACCTGCTTTTTAAGAAGAGCTAATTCCTACCCTTTCCTTCAAAATTCCTATAGTGAAATGTATTTATCATTTTATACTGTGATTTTATTGTAATTTATTTTGCAAGTTCAACAGGGTTGACATTGTTAAAAATATTTATTTATTTATTTATTTATTTATTCATTCATTCATTCATTCATTCATTCTTTTTAAATAGTCTCCATACCCAATGTGGGATTCGAACTCATGAATGAACCTGAGATCAAGAGTCATAAGCTGTACCAACTGAGCCAGCCAGACATCTCCTGGTTGACATTTTAACTTTTTTTTGTGAGGGGAGAGAGAGAGAAGGAGTGATCTCGTAGCATCAGTTTGCAGTATTATCTATGAAAATACAGATAGGTATTTAAGATGAGGACATGATTAAAGACAGAAGTACCAGGTGCGTTGCTCCTTGTGTGCTTTGGTTTCATTAGACTAGCTGGTAAGAGATTGAATGCTTATAACTTTTGGCTTAAGCGTATGTCCATGATGATGAAGAAAGTGTTGTATTCGGGAGGAACAAATAAAATTAGGGAACACTTCTATTGCTTTCTTTTCTGGCTACCCAGTAGCTTTTGCTTCTTACTAAGACTTGGGATGACTCATTCATTCATGTGCTTATTCATTTGTTCAACAAATATTTATTGACTGTCTCCCAGATACAAAGCTAGAGGAATACACAGGTGAATAATGATGTGGATCTGGCATATGAAGAAAGAATAGGCAGTCTAGTATAAGATAGGCAGTCCCAGTGTGAAGGGGAAGAAATAAAATGTTTCATGAAATGAGAAGGGAAAAGGTCTGTGGGAACTAAAAGGAAGGAAAGGGTCTCTTCTATTTAGGTGAATCAAATAGAAGTTTTTAAAGGAGGTGAGATTTGAAATGGGAATGGTTTGGACCCGATTGGGAGAAGATGTGCCAAGCAGATGGAAACATCTTGAGAAAATACGAGAATGACAGATCAAATGGTTCAGTTTGGTTTCGGAACAGGTTACTTAATGGAAAGTTATTGTGACGCTGATTCTTTTAGACTTTACCCTGTAGGCCAGGTGCTGGTAAGCCAGGGGCCAGACCACTGCTTGTTTTTATAAATAGTTTTATTGAAACACAGCTGTGGTCATTGTTTCTGGCTGCTTTTGCACTACAACAGCAGAATCGAGTCCTTGCAATGGAGACCATATTGCCCTCAAAGCCAAAATTATTTTCTGTAAAAGGCTAGATCGTAAATATTTGCAGAGTCCTGCTTTAGACCTAGTTGTGAGCTACTGATCCAGCCTGGGGACTAGCACAGAATGATTTTCAGGAGAGTTTGTCCGTGAGTCCTTATCAGACGTGAGGAGATAGGTAAGGCAGAGGCTTGTAGGGTTTTGGAATTAATCTAGTCCAGTGTCTTCTAGAAAGGGTGGAGAAGATTTGAATGCTAAATAGATTAAGTAGATGGAGTCAATAGGATTTGGTGAAATATTTTATTCGAGAGGGCATAGAAAGGGAGGAGGTAAAGCTGGATGAAAGATTTTCAGCCTGTGTGGTTGATGGTGCCACAGAAACAGGGAACACAGAAGGGCAAACACTTGTAAAAGTTTGAATGACCTGTTAGAGATAGAATGCTGACATGTCTGTTAGAGAACTCAGTATGACCACATAAGGTGGGACCTTATGGTTTTTGCAGGACCCAGGAATATTTACTACAGTTAACTATGGAAAATTTTATTTTATTTTTCGCATTTAAATGGACCAAATTCCTGTGAGAATTATTTTTATGACCGTTGTGCATTTTAAAAAATTTGATTATTTGGGTTGTTGTGGCCAACGTAATTTTAAGTAGAAAAACTTTCTTGCCGTTTGAAAAGTTTTAAATCAATTCAGAGAACTGTTCTAAAATCCTTAAACATGGAAATAACAATGCCACTAAAATAAAATGGGAAAGTTTTAGCTACCTTAAATTTTTATTCAGAGTTAAATTCTCACTTCGATTGTGTGAACATAATCTTTGCCTTTACATTTTGCTTTAAAATAATTATTTTTGGGGGGTGCCCGGGTGGCTCAGTCAGTTGTGTCCAACTCTTTTTGGTTTCAGCTCAGGTCACGATCTCATGGTTCGTGAGTTTGAGCCTTGCATCGGTCTCTGTGCTGCCATTGTGGAACTTGCTTGGGATTCTCTCTCCTTCTCTCTGCCCCTCCCCGACTCAGGCTGTGTCTGTCTCTCTCAAAATAAATAAATAAGCTGAAAATAATTATTTTGTGTTATAAAGGTAATGCTTGCTTGTCAACTACTAAATCATAAAAGTAGAAGTTGCTACAACTCCCTTTCAAGCTGCTGGATTCTGCTAATAGTTTCAGATAGATGGTATAGATACTATAGTCTTCACCAGGTTTATAAAGACAGAAAATATTCACTTTCCAAATGTGCATTTCTACCTCTGAAGATGTGATGCTACCTACAAAATTTCTGAATCCGTTGGCCCAAGTCTCCCAATCATGTGATTCTCTGACATAATAATCCCTTTTTTCCATCTCTAGGCAATGTGTTGGGAGTCTTCTGCAACTTGAAGGGCAGTCTGTGTCTCAGAAGGTTTGATTTATTTGTCTTGCCTCTCGTGGCTGAATTACCCATGACACTGGTCTTCTTTCCTACTTCAGGAAAGTAAGATAGGGTTAGTGGTCAAATCTAAAGCGGTCATGCTGAGGAACTAAGTTGTACTTATTTATAAGAAAAAGAGGAAATAGATATATTTTTATAAATATTATTTTGTACAGTTAGATTAATTCAGCTTTTTCAATCAACAGGCAGGGAGAAGATAGTTTGAGGTTTTAGTCAGAACACATGTATTCTGATTTAAAATTTATCTTAACATATGTGTATATAAAAATAAAATTATTATAAACTACAGATTGGTATGAACTTAAAAGTGAGTTTTCCTCCTGCCTCTCCCATTATTACAGTCCCTTTCATCTAGTAACAATAATGCTAATTTTTAACTTTATTGAGTGCTTATAACATGCCATGAGTTATTCTTAATTTTTTATTCAGTAACTTGATGAGATAGGTACTGCCCTCCTCCCCCATTTTATACATAAAGAAATTAAAGCATTAAGAATTTAAGTAGCTTGTCTAAGGTTACTCAGCACATGGCAGAGCTGAAATTAGACACACAACTAGAAGACTTCAAACTGTATGCTCTGAGTCCCTTCATGATTATGTTATTAATAGTATTAGCAGAAGCTTGCCTATTGATTCTGGAAGAAAGAAGACGCCATGTATGGAAAGGTATATATATATAGATAAGTTTTAATTTTGAGATGATATTTTCTGTAACAAATCATAAAATTTAAATTTTCTAGAACAATATAAAAATGAAAAGAAGTAGTCAACGTCTCTGATCCCAACCTTATTTTTTCTTTCTAAAAAACTTGGCTAAAAAACTTCACTAAAAAACTTACTAAGTGTAGTTGCACATTAGTAACATTTTAACTCTCGTGTGTTTTGTTTAGTTTTGTTTAAGACTCAGAAGTGTACTATCTGGTGAGGGTTTGTGTATGTCGAGTACTTTTTACTTGTAAAGTGTAGTTCACCGTGAAGGGTAAAGAGAGGAAAGGAACAGAGGGAAGGCAACTTCCTTTTTAAAGTACAGGTTCTGGAGATTACAGAAGCACACCAGTTCCACTCACATTCCGCTGGACAGACTTAGACATGTGCCCACATCTAGCTTCAGAGTAGTCTTTAATAAGGTGACCATGTGCCCAGTTAACACAGGGGGGCTCCATTATTGAAATAAAGGCTGGGGAATGTATATGAGGGTCAGTTAGCACCTCTGCCACAAGTATAAACTTACACTATTCTTGCTAAAGTAAATTTTTGTAAAGTTTATTTATTTATTTTGAGAGAGACAGAGCACAAGCGGGGGAGGGGCAGAGAGAGAGGGAGAGAAAGAAAATCCCAAGCAGGCTCTGCAGTGTCAGCTCAGAGCTCAGCCCGGAGCTCAAACCCTCAAGCTTTGAGATCATGACCTGAGCCAAAACCAAGAGTCGGCCGCTTAACCGAGCCACCCAGGTGCCGCTCTAAAATAATTTTTAAAACTTCATGGGGTTTTTATTTTTATAGAGATGAGGAATCGTGTGGCTTGTTTTACAAAATAACTCCTATATAAAACGTTATTAAATGTTGCCTGATGCATTACTACAGCCTTGGCATATTACCAGGCTTTTTGAGAGCGAGTCTGGCTGGGAAAAGCATGTGGAATAGTCTCCTTACTCCTCCATTCAGATATCACAGCAGTGTATCTGCACTATTGGCTGTTGGGAACACTTGGTGCTGAGTTCAGGAGCATTAGTTTGTTCTTACTGTTTACTACCTGGGATATTAGGTCATTAAATTATCATCTTCGGAAACTTTTGGTCTTGAAGTTCTCTGATGTGAAAAAAAACGATGCAAAAGAATTTATGGTTGTAACAAGGATAAAGAATTTATTGCAGAGTGGAAGCGTATCTGGTTGTGGCTTTTACACTTCATGTTTTGTTAAGTCATTGTTACTCTGTGAATGAACAATGAGCAATAATGTCCTCAGAAAACTCAATGAAACCATTGACATTATAATGTCAATTAAAAAAAACTTTTTAAATGTTTATTTTGAGAGAGAGCGAGAGCGAGAGCAAGCACGTGAGTGGGGGAGGGGCAGAGAGAGACAGGGAGACATCTTAAGTAGGCTCCAGGCTCCGAGCTGTCAGCACAGAGCCCGATGCGGGGCTTGAACCTGTGAACCGTGAGATCATGAACTGAGCCAAAGTCAGATGCTTAACCAACTGAGCCACCCAGGTGCCCTATAGTGTCAATTTTTAGATAATTTTTTTCAATTTTATTGAGCTTTAAAAGATGCAGAGACAAGTGCATCTTGTTAAAGCTATGCAGAGGCAGACACTCTGTCTCAAAAATAAATAAACATTAAACAAATTTTTAAAAAAAGATGCACTTGTCTAACACTTTTATTTTAGGATTTTAGGCTAAATAGTGATTTAAATATAAATTTATAATGGTGATTTTTAGTAGTTGAACACATTTTATCAAAGGTAATGAAATCTTCAGAAATGATGATGGTTGGATACAAATTAAATCGAAACATTAGGCAGTTATAATGGCAGCTTCTGTCAATGACTATGTCTATATTATTGTTATATATAGTTAGTTATTGAATTTTTAGAAAATGTTTATTTTTTTATTTTGAGAGAGAGATCAAGCAGGGAAGGGGCAGAGAGAGAGGGAGACAGAGAATCCCAAGCAGGCTCTGTGCTGACGCACAGAGCCTGACCCAGGGCTTGAATTCATGAACCATGATGAGATCATGACCTGAGCCGAAATCAAGAGTTGGATGCTTAACCAAATGAGCCATCCAGGCACCCCAAGTTATTGATTTTTTTAACCTTTCAATACTGATTGAGCATTTTGATTTTGGGAATATGTGATTATTGAAAAAATGTATCAAGACTGGTGCTAAAAAACATTGTCTTTATTTGGACTTATCTGCCGATGTGATGTAAACATTAATAATTTAGTATAACCCATATAATTTAAATTGAAGGAAAATTGGAATATTCTGTAAATAGTTGGTATTAATCTTATGTTGGATTCTAAATTCTGATTTTTATTAGTGACTATTTCTTGGTTTACATGCCTAAATTCTGACAAGTGTATTTTAAAACTTCTTCCTCCCCGCCCCCCCCATTAAACAGCTTTGATGTCATATTTGCTGGTGGTCCAGAAGAAGTTCTAAAAAAGTTCCAAAAGTCAAACCATAAAGTGGTCTTTGCAGCCGATGGAATTCTGTGGCCAGACAAAAGACTAGCAGACAAGTATCCCATTGTGCACTTTGGGAAACGCTACCTGAATTCGGGAGGTGGGTAAGATACTGGCAGAGAAGTTAACTGCTAGTCATAGAAAATTACAAATATTGATGAAACAACCTTTTTTTGTATAGGTAACTATAGACATGAACCATTATCTTCTTATTACTATGAAAAATTTTATCAGCTTAGAATCCATGGTGTGCTTTAGTTAACTAAATATTTTCCATGTATTATATCATATGATGCTCCTAACAGAACTAAGCCGTGTAAATGTTATGATTTCCAGAATATAAGTGGGAAAACCTATGTTCCCCAAATTTAAGTGACTTCTCCTAGAGACATTCAGTTGTTCAAGGAAAAACAGCATGGATTCTGGTCTGATTATAGTTTCATTGACAATTTTCTGGCTATTAGATAATGGGTTTATCTAATGAGTTCTAAGTAAGTTCCCTTACTTAGGAAAAAGTGTAAGCTATAATCATGTAGCTATAAAATATAGGCATTACTTAATTCTATCTATGTTTTAAATATATCAGAGTAAATGAATGATTTTGTCTTGAAATCACTCGTCAAAAAGGTTCAACACTGAGTGGATGTAAAGTGCTGCATTAGCTACTCCACCATGGATTAAAGGAACAAATTATCACATTTTCCCTTTCCTTTCAAAAAAAATTAATAAACTTGACTTTGGACATTATGATGACTCCAAAATGTTTTCCTTAGACTGAGATTAATATAAACATATGACCCGAAGACATAACCAAATAGGATGGGAGACATGTTAGAGAAATAAGTTCGGTGAAAGTTCCAAGCCACATTGGGAAAACAAATTTTTTTTGGATGATTCACATGTACATAACTGATACTATTTAGTTTAGTTCAGGTTAAGTCCTACTTGATGTAGCAGCAGCAGCGTTTCTGGATTCTAGGCTCTGATCAAGGAATTTATGGCAATGAAACCTTTCACAAGTAATTTACTTTCTCTGGGATGCCTCAATTCCAGCTCTATTTACCTGCAATGTATTTTATGCAATATATTCCCATAGTTATGCCTTGGAATTTTGTCAGCCCATATAAATATTGCACTTCTGACACCTTAAATTCCAGTTTGCACTGCCTAGTTTCAGCTCACTTTTTCTCTCCATCTCAGTCCAACTGCAGTTCATAGTTACGGGGATTTCTTGACCATTTTATTTTTCTCCTAATCTATCTACCACCTTTGGATTTTACTTCCATAATCAAGTTACAACCTCGGTTTTCTCATGTTAGTCACTTGACCTCATTACCTTAGTAGTCTTTCCTTCTTAGATTTATAGTTAATGCACTGACAAAGCCTCTCCCTAAGATTGTTTCCCAATTTTTACTTCTTTGTCTTAACCCCTTAATTATGGATTGGTGCGACTTGCACCCCCAAACTGTCAGCCTGTCAGTTGCACATGGCTGGCTTTTAACTTATCTGAAGTCCTATATAGTCTAAAAACCACTTAGCTGAGGGACTCTGGGAGAAGTTTTATTTTATATTTATTAATTTTTCTAAACATATATATAGTCAAACATCTAGATGTAATTTATATACAAATTATGTAATGATTCACTGAGATGGTGAAATTCATCTAGATGGAGTATATGTGTTTAAGAATCTAAATTTCAGACAGATGCACAGTGCTGTGGAAACAGCAAAAACCCAGCAAGTGAGTGCCTTTGTGAGAAAGTTTAATTAAGGAAAAGGTGTTTTTAAGTGGGAAAGAGATCAAAACATGATTCCTATGCTTTCTGTAGCCATAATTATTAAAGAGATGCTAGAAAATCTAAATATATTCAATAAAAGATTATATAATTTCATGAATGGACTATTGAGAGTTATTTAAGGGACATGAGTTTCGTTTATGATTATATCATTTAGTTTTAAAAAATTATGGAAAGAAACCATGTTTCCTTATCAGGAAGATTTCAGAATATTATAACCTTTATTGGTTTGAAATAATATGGAAATTTAATAGAAAAATATAAATCATAAAATATATATCACATACTATGAAAATAGATGAAATTTCTCTTCATTTTTGAATGGGGTTTATACAAAGGATAAGGAAACATAGATTTTGAAAAAGAGTAATATAAACTATTGGAAAATGTCATATGCCATTACTTGGACATATTTTTCATTATAGTATATTGGTAATAGGAATTAAAAAATTGACTATATTTCAGTGTTTTAAGATTTTTTTAATTTGATAAAAATAACAAATGAGGAGCAACCAGTGATTGGTTTAAGCATGTTTTCATTTTCTCTTGATTTCTCTAGATAACAGTAATTTTTCTGGACCTATTTCTTTTCATTCTTTTATTCCTATGAGGAAATTTTAATTTTGAGGGTAAAAAATTAGGTTTTCTTTCAGTTCACAAGAGTAACTTTCGTCCCTTTTTAAAAGTATTGCAGGTCAATGAAACATAACAGCTTGGCTACATTTCTGAAATTCAGAGGAAGATTCAAACAGGAGAAAAATGATACTGTTGTCTGTGTCTTTTATAGACAACTGTTATTGGCAAATTTAATGCTTATGCTTGAAGGCCAAGGGGAACAATCCAATTTTAGACTTCCTTTCTCCAGACTGTGACATAAAAAATCTAGCCAGAAAATGGTTTAGCAGGTACAACTATGACCAGTTCAAGTAAAGGAAAAATTCCCAAAATGTCCTAGATATAAAATTTCTTTGACATGTTTGCAGTCAGTGACATTTCCAACATTCCTTTGATTTTGTTAGCATCCTGCACTGACATTAAATCACCATAGTAGAGATTTTTTTTTTTCCAGAAACAGTGAATCCTCTCCAAAGGATCCAAGAAAGATCATTTTAGAAGGTCAGGAAGAAAATTCTGTCTTCTTCTGTTCTTTTCCTAGTAACTTTTTCCCTTAGGAGCCTTGGAAAACATTATTCCCTCTCTTGTGTCGATTAATTTTGGGAATGTGTTTATTCAAAATAAGTCTTTGATTTGCAGTTGGTAAAAACTCACTCTTGTAGTTTATATATAAAACAAAGGATGCTCAATAACTCATTTCTTCCATGGTAATCTGTAAAATTCTAACCTAAGTATTAGGCCTGATGGATTTACACCTCTGTGCAACTGATGAATGGAATTAATAGAAACCAGTTTTGGTCTTTGATTACTAAATTCTCTAATCTCTCTCTGTTATATTGCAGGATTTATTGGCTATGCTCCATATATCAACCGTATAGTCCAGCAGTGGAATCTCCAGGATAATGATGATGATCAGCTCTTTTACACTAAAATTTACATTGATCCACTGAAGAGGGTATGTAATAGCTTGCATTTTTAATATAACCTTCTTATTTAAGATGTCTACTGGAGCTCCAGCCATTGTATCCGTGTTCTAGGCAGTTAACAGACAGAATGGTAAATACGGGGCCATCTGAGTTACATTACCTCTTTTTAAATAATCTTTCTAGAAAAAACTTTCTGTTACTTTTCTTTGACCAGAACATATTTATGTGGCTACGCATAATATGCAAAGAAAATGTTGTCCTTTGTTTCAAGTGTAAGTGTCCTATTAAAAAATCGGATTTCTATTATTAAGGAGGAGGAATGCAGGGAACAGTAGCTGTCTGGTATGGACCCTAAAGAGAATATTCCTGAGATTGATTTAAATGAAACTTTGGAGAAAAGTAAAACCAAAGTTCTCTAATTTTAGAAAATTGTTAGTATATTTACATAATGTAAGTTAATGTTTCATAAATTCACCGTAGGTAACATAATCGTTCTAAAATGTACTGAGTTTATATAATTTGTGGGTGCTGTTATTGGAAACAAGTTTTTTTTTAATTTTTTAAATGTTTATTTGTTTTTGAGAGAGAGAGAGACAGAGCACGAGCAGAGGAGGGGCAGACAGGGAGACACAGAATCCGAAGCAGGCTTCAGGTCCTGAGCTGTCAGCATGGAGCCCAGTGTGGGGCTTGAACTCACAGACTGTGAGATCATGACCTGAGCTGAAGTTGGACGCCTAGCCGGCTGAGCCACCCAGGCACCCCAGAAAAAAGTTTTTTTAAAGTATATTTTACAGCGAGTTTGCAACTGTAGCTGTTTCTGTTTCTTAGATAAACATTTCAGTTATCTAAATGTTTTCATTAGACACTTAATACTTAGGAAACTTTATGCTTAAAATGTTTATTTTTATTCGTCTCCCTTTTTTGCTTTCCCTCTTATGTGTCTGACATAGCAAGCCTGAGGACTTCTTCTTTCATCTGGGAGGAGAAGCCTGCTCTTGGCACGAGTGCTAGCCTGTGCAGCATGATGTCTGTCTGCCTTTGTGTAATTCAACCGTGAAAGTACTTTGAGTCTTACTTAGTTGTCTGTGCTTCAGGATGCTTTCCCTGAAATCTCACTACTGAGTCTGTAATGTTTTTAGTTGTGTAAATCCTGTTTAAGTTTCTCTCTTAGCGTAAGATTTTATCTGGTTAGCACATGTCCTTGTTTGCTTGGTTTGTCATAACAAAATACTCTAGACTGGGTGGCTTAAACAACAGAAATGTATTTTCTCAGAGTTCTGGAGGAACTCAGAATTAGTCATATGGTGGAGAAGTGGAAATATTAGGAGAAAAGCATGAATGCTTTGACATACCCTGTACCCTAGATCAGGGCAACAACATGGTCGGTTTCTAGCAAAGTCTCTCTTTCCGGGTTGTAGACAGCAGCCATCTCCTTTCTGTGTCCTCACGTAGCAAAGAGAGAGAGACACAGAGGCACGCACACATACACAGAGAGCATGCACAAACACGCTGGTGTCTCTTCTTAAATGGGCACTAATTCTATTGTGAGGTCCCTGCTCTCATGACCTCAGTTTAACCCTAATTATTTACCAAAGGCCCTGTCTCCAAATACCATCACATTGTGGGTTAGGGCTTCATATGAATTTTGATGAGACACAAACATTCAATCTATAGGAATACACAAAGATAATTTTAGGAATATTATTATGACAGAGAAATGTAGCTGAAAAACTGGTACATTGAGAATCATAAAGTTTGTAAAGGGGATTAATCTTTGTAATCATGTTGATTGATTATGTGCCTATTGTAGCTGACAGGTAGGGGAGTATGCCACAATAATTACCCAACCTCAAGAGCTTAACCCAACAGAGGTCTATGTCTCCTGCTACATGTCAGTGATAGGTCAGCAGAGGGTTTCTGCTTATTGCAGTCGCTTGGGGACCCCGGCTGATGGAGCAGCCATCATAGATCTTACTAGTTTGTGTGCCACTTGGGGTCTCAAACTGGAAGTTCCATGCTCCAGGTTAGAAGTGATTCATTTTACTTCTGCTAAAAATCCACTTGTCAGAATTAGTCATAATGCAGTGAAGTGGAAATACTAGGAGAATAGCATGAATTTTTTTTTTTTTTTTTTTTTTTATTTTTGGGACAGAGAGAGACAGAGCATGAACGGGGGAGGGGCAGAGAGAGAGGGAGACACAGAATCGGAAACAGGCTCCAGGCTCCGAGCCATCAGCCCAGAGCCTGACGCGGGGCTCGAACTCACGGACCGCGAGATCGTGACCTGGCTGAAGTCGGACGCTTAACCGACTGCGCCACCCAGGCGCCCCATAGCATGAATTTTTTAACATACCCTTTATCCTTTAATTCAGTCAACTCTCTATAGTCTTTCTGTCTTTCTGAAGAACATTGCTGGAATAATTTACAAATAGGATCTTAAATTCCCCCAAAGAATAAACTATATTACCACGATAGTGTTGTTTGCTATTTTTGTTCTCATTTTCAATAGTATCTTTATTCTCATTTTTAGGAGGCTATTAACATCACATTGGATCACAAATGCAAAATTTTCCAGACTTTAAATGGAGCTGTAGGTATGCTTCCTAAATACAGAATTGTTCATGAATACAAACGAACACCTGTGTTTTCAACTCTCTGTCCTGTATTATATCCATTTTGGGGCTGCGGTTAAGGTTTACTGTGTAGATATTACAACTTTTAAAAAACAATGGACTTGGGCTTAGTTTGACATCGTGAAATACATTTACTGAAAATCATTTCTTAAGACTAGTGTAAAAAAGATAAGCTTCTAGCTTTAGGTAATTTAGAATTTAGTGTCTCACCATCTGGAGATATATTTTTAATTTAATGATACCTTATTATTACACAGTTTTCCGTGTACGTTCTCTGTGTTGTGAATTAATGAGGAATATTAGAGTATTGGAGTAATTTACCTAGCTTAAATGGTAATTGGTAACCAGGCACACATACTGTGGTGTGTGTGTGTGTGTGTGTGTGTGTGTGTGTGTGTGTGTGTGTTTGTGTGGGTATGCCTGTGTGTGTTTGCCTAGATAGACATATTTCTTGGCAAAAATACATTAATCCATTAAATTAACCAATATACTGAAAATAAAAATACACTAATTCACTAATGCATTAATACTTTAAAGATTAAAAATACATTGTAATTCAGTACAACTCTTCAAGGCAGTTCATGCACTAAAGAGTTTCTCAGAATGGAAAGCATTTAGTTTGAAGTGCTTAGGAAATGTGAGGAAAGGAACTGGAAACAGCAACAAAAAACAGCTGTTCCTGCTCCCATCTGACTTGTGTATTCCTGGTATTTGCATTAGGCCTGATTTCCAAGAACTGGAAATACTATCAATGATGGCCAACTGCAGAAACCTTGCTTATGTCTGGCAGTGTTCTATTTGCCATATTTATATTGTTATCATCTTCATAATAACTTTGAAAGGCAGGCAAAGATCCCATTTTTACAGTTGAATAAATTGAGATAATAATTTACCTCATCTGGGATCACATTACTATCAAGAGCCCTTGGAGGCAGGATGGCAAAGATGCTTTTCTCCAGCCAGACACCCCGGTCAGTGTCTTAGCGCCTCAGTTTGTGGGTGCCGGGTTGGAGTGATGGAGGTGCTCTGCGGACCTAAAGTAGGCAAAATTTCTAAACGTGTTGTAGCACATGGAATAGCATTCGTGAGAAATTTTATAACAACAAGAAGGTATAGATAGATGTAGACATGTATATGTGCATATGAATACACACACACATTTTAAATGACTAAAATCTGTTTTTTTTTTCCTTTTTAACCCAGATGAAGTTGTTTTAAAATTTGAAAATGGCAAAGCCAGAGCTAAGAATGTATTTTATGAAACATTACCAGTGGCACTTAATGGAAATGGACCCACCAAGGTGAGTCACAGTGACTTTTCCCTGTTTCCTTACTACAGAGCAGTATGTAGGGTGTCATCTTCTTCTCCCCCCTCCTTTACCTTCTCCTCCTTCTACTTCTCTTTTTTAGTATCTTTGAGAGTCTCTATTTTTAGTGCTAGCAATCTACTGGCTTCATCTTTACACTGTGTATTATGTGGTTTCCTTCAGATTAATCAAATGATGATTTTTCTTGAGCAAAGTGATACTTTTTCATTCTATTTTTGACACATTACTGTTTAAGAATAACAGCGAACTTGAGAATGAGCCATATTTTCCTCATACAGGATATCCTATCTGAATAGGAGATGCTGAGGTCTTTAACTCACCATTTTCTGAGTTAACAACTCTGTTAAAGATTGAGGTGTCACTGTGTGGCTGGAAGCTTCTTCTTGCACTTATTTTAATACCGAGGTTGATGGGTTATAGTTGAGAAAGACATATTGCGACTAATGAAATTTTAGATGCTTTTCAGATAGACATCATTGAGCTTGCTGAGAATGTTATTGACTGCAAAATGTTTAGATAAGTTTGAGATACAGATGTGTGCTTGAAACAGTGTTCCGAGAAACCGAGATGCCTAGTTTGTAAGTACCTAGAAAAGAGATGAACAGATGTGCACTGTGGGAAGAGGGGATGGGGAGATGTCCTCTGCTGTTTCAGAGGACTGAGTAGTGTGAATTCCAGTAAAAGCTATATGCATGGGAAGCAGGGCAAGGGAAAGCTCACACTAGCAGCTTGTTCACCCTCAAAATGGAAGAAGAAGATTCCTCTTCCCCTCTAGTTAATCTTTACAACTTGCGTATTGTCCCATTCCAGCCCTCCTGCAGTCTGGCTGGGGGCACTCCTTTCTCTGTCTTGTATCACTTTCCCAGATCTATCCTCTCCTACTCCTTAGCAATGTAAAGACCCTCAAGTCTTTCCCATCTTAAAGCCAAGGCAGCACAAACTAAACCATCCTCCTCAATCCTTTTGCCTTTGAGCCTGCCTGCCTTTTTCCTCCCCTTCACAGCCACACACTTTAGAGTCAACTTACTGCCACCTCTGTTCCTCTTCCCACCACACCAAGAAATGCTCCTGCCAAGGTCTGTTGTGACATCCTCTTTAGCCCTCATTTTACTTGACTCAGAGATAACATTTGACCATGTTGATCCCGTTTGGTCCTACTTGAAATAAACACTGTTTCCCTTTGCACCATTCTCTGCTGGTTTGTCTACTGATTTTCTGGCCTCTTAAATCTCTCTCTTTTTCTGCCTTTTTTTTTTTTAAATACACATTAAAAAAAAAAAAAACTAAGACATCGTATGGGTGGGGTAGCTCAAGGGTGGTGGGAGCGATCTTTTTCCTTTCTTGTTTTAATTAAGTGTTCCATAGGTATCTCTCTGAGACACCTTTCGTTTCTACACAAATTCTTGGTTAATTTGCTTCCTTCCTATGTCAGCCAATCCTCTTGTGATGCTGATGATTTTCAAATCCTTGCTCTGGCTCCTGTATCTTTCTCAGGCTCCAGGTCTGAATACCCAGTTGGTAGCTTTGTGTATCATATGAAGACCTGAACTCAAGACCTTCAGCTCTGCCTCCTCTTTTGTCCAGCTGGTTCATGGGAACGTGGGTCTTGTTTTGGCTCTAGGTGCTTCCCACTCCCAACCCAAGAGCTGTTTTTTTTCTGATTCCTGTACGTGGTGGTTTGTCTAATTTTCTCAGTGCCAGTGACAGCTTCCTTAGTTCAGGCCACCTGCACCCTGCCTCCCCTAGCAAACCACCCACCAGAAACCTGGAACCTAGGGCATTGTGTTGAAGCAGAAAGTCAGTCACATCAGTCACCTGTATAATGCCCTCTGTAGACTTAGGTGTAAAGAGCCAAATTCTCACCTTTCCTTGTAAAACTCCTTTTAAAATTTCACTCCTGGTTTAGTGATCACCAGTCCATTCTTCCATCTACTTCCCCGCTCCTGACACTACAGATATCTGCAGGAACGTTTCTCATACTCATTCTCTCCCTCTTTCTCTCTCCCCACTCCTACGTACTGAATTCCTTTGAACTTTGAACCCTGGAATCCTTTGCCCCTAATCCCACTTGCTCTACCCACCTACTAAATCCTCTTCATCTTGTAGACATCAGCTTAGTCTTTACTTCTCAGGTCTCCTGCATGCTTTCTATAGTATTTGGAACTTTGTCCATCACAATACCTAATACCACACGCTAGACAGGTATGGATTTACTTTTTTTTTTTTGTCTCTCTTACTTACTGGGCCTTTAGCCTAGGAATTATAGAAACCATACCTATCCTGTTTACTTTTTGTTTCCGCAGGCTCCAGCACGTATCTAGCATATATTAACCTTTCAGTAAATGTTGGAATTTATAAACAATCTAATGACCTAGCTTATTCTTGGGAGTGGTAAGGCAGATTATTTTTTGGCAGGGCAAAAAAAGTCATAAAACTGATGTGGATCCCTGTAACTTTTCCTTAAGCAGATAAATGGACATCTTTTGTCTATGAAGCGTCCTTTGCAATACATGTGTGTGTGCGTACGTGTTTGTACGTGTGCATGCACACAGTGTCTATTTTAGCCCTCTGTCTGATATCCTTGGTGCCATTTAGACAAGGGCTTGTTCAACCAGACATCTCCTATAACCACATAGGGTGCTGTTTCTTCTTGGTAATTTTCTAAATCAAATGTAAATGTCTTTAAAGAGGGGGCATGGCCCTGAGCGTTAAGCTTTTGTGGGCAAGCCCTGATGTTCAGTGGTTGTGACGTCATCACCAGTTTCTCCTGAATTCTCAGGATGATACTGCCTAAAGTTTTACAGAGTGACTAATTTAGGACCTCTCATGAGAAAAGGAGCCCTAATCCTTAGTCCGTTTAGAAAGACCTGTTTTAGGTCTTCTAAGAAACATTCTCAGTTTGGGCTGTCACAGTTTCTGGAATTTCAAGCAGTGTGATGATCCTATTATATTTTCTCTGACATGATCCTATCTGGTCTACCTTCCTGTGATTCTATTTGACAACAAAGAATGAAGCAAGTTTTTTATTATAAAAATTAAACTTGTGATAACATAAACATTTGAGAAAAGATTATGTAAATAAGCATTTACTTAGCGCTAATATCTAATTTAATAATATTATGTTAAAGTTAAAGGCACATGAATGTATTACATTTTCCCCTGTGTCCAGGCTAATGGGAAAGAAAGCAGATTATTCTCTAGATAGAAACTTTGTTTTTAAACCATCGTTAAAGGCAAAAGGATATTTTCTATCAATTTTTATAAGTTTATTTTACTATTTTATTTAGTTAAGGGGTGATTATAATGCCAGTGGCTTTGAACCATAACAATGACCTAACTGATAATATTTAAGCCATTTTTTTCATTTAAAAATATATACATAATCTAGAAATGATAAATTATTTTTAATGTGTTTACAGACCAAAGTTATTAAAGTTAATTTCTCTAAATCTCATGCTGTTAGTAAGAGTAATTTTTAAATTATAAGTAGTTTAGGGGCGCCTGGGTGGCTCAATCGGTTAAGCATCTGACTTCAGCTCAGGTCGTGATCTCATGGTTCGTGAGTTCGAGCCCCATGTTGGGCTCTGTGCTGACAGCTCAGAGCCTAGAGCCTGCTTCAGATTCTGTGTCTCCCTCTCTCTTTGCCCCTCCCCAGCTTGGACTCTTCTCTCTCTCTCTCTCAAAAATAAATAAACACTAAAAAAAAATTATAAGTAGCTTAAAAAATCAATTATAATCTCACTAGCCCTTGATACTGTTTTATTCATGATTGCTTTCAGGTTTTTTTGTCTTTTTAGTCTATATCTGTGAGCATTTATACTTTTCATTTATTTTCATAATGATATGTAAATAATTTTGTGTTTCTTAAGTAACATTTTATTTACAATATATTTTTGTATTCTACATACTTATTTTCTCACTTGGCTAGATACACACAATCTAATATTAATAAATTTTTAGACAGAAACTATGATTTCTGGCTTGAAGCCTTACTTTTTATTATAGAAGCTCATTTATTGTTCGTAACACATTAAAAGATGCTCACTTTAACACCTAACCTTTTCTTTTACATATCAGATAATATACCTGTTAAGGTAATCATGACATTGGTGGTAGTATACAAGCTAAAATTGAACAGAAGATCAGATCACCTAATTTGCACGTGAAAACAAACATTTCTGAAACTAATTTGATTTACAATAAAAATAGGGATGTTAATTCTGTACATAAAAACACAAATTAAATGCTTGGGTCACTATGACCTTGAATAATTGGATGATTTGGGAAAATGAAAGAAAGAAAGAAAAGATTTGGTTGGAAAAGTTTCTCTGCCAATGAAATGACATCATCTCTGGAAACATTTTGATATTGTGAAAGAAGGATCAGGAAAGTACTACCACCTAGTAGCTGGGGACTGCCTGGAACAGCCTAACTACATAAACAGTTTTCTGCACTTTCCAAAGCTGCCAGCATAAATGTCTGCAGATTTTAATGAAGAAAACAGATGTAAATGGAAGGTGGGGGTTGGTGATGGATAACTTCTGCCTGTGTAGTGAGCGATCCAAAAGAGAAAGGTTTCCAGTCAAAAGTAACGTTTTTAAAATATCTTAATTATCTATGAAAATTAAATTGAGGTAAGGAGTAGAATGTGGAAAGGTTACAAAATAAAGTTTTAATTCTGAAAACTAAAAGTAATACCTTTTATGCTCTAACCTTTGAAAAGATATTGATCATTTTCATATTCACATAAGGGTTCTAATAGACTGATCAATAATTCATGAAATAAATATTTAATTTTTATGAGATTTCTGAGATGAGGAAAGTGCCAGTCTTTACACAGAGATGGGGCTTTTAGATATGGCCAACTATGGGGGATTTTTTTTCTCCCTTTAAAGAAAAACTCTTTTCCAGGACATTTTAAAAAAAGTTATATTTTCCTCTAGCCTTAAATTTCTTAAAATTTCTTTTAGAAATAATATTTAGGACAGGATCCATTTTCACATGAATCTGTTTTCTTCCTTCAAAACCATATTATTGTATGGAATATGAATGTTTAATGTTTGCATTTGTAATTTGACAACAGTAATTTTTTTTTTTTTGCGCTAGAGGCACCTTAAAATGACCACATTGACTCTTGAAATGTCATTAATGAATTTCATAAGTACATGTTTCCTGCCTTGTAATTTGTTTCCTGAATTATCATGTAGTTCAAAAGAGATGTGAATGAATTACTTCCGATGTCTTATGACTGTAATCTACAAATTGAATGTAACTATATCTACAATATCTGCATAGTACAAAGATTTTCCCATTGCAGTTAATACTGTATCATTTCAACAACATTTGTTTTAGTACAATAGAGATATTTAGATGGCATCCCATATATTTGAGAGGAATCTGGTAAAATGGTACTAATTACCTCATCTATTCTGCACCATAAGATCTTTCAGGGACTTAGGAAGCTAGAAAAATTCAGTAGGCACTTCTGTACATTTTTGGCCATCATACTTAATGTATCGACACATTTCCCTTTTGAGTTCATCTTACCTATAAGTAAATCCGCACAAGTTTCCTGAAAATGTTTACATTCTGGGGATACTCAAGATTTGTTTGAGGGCTCAGAGCATATTTTAGTGTGTTTATGTCTCTCCTCCATCTACCTTCCCTCACTTTCTTCTTCAGCCAAAACACACAAAGGGACTTAGATTTTACAGGTGAAATGATCTCCAATGATGCCTAAGGGCAGAGGGAGAAAAGTTAAAAAGGAGATGCCCTGAGTGACCTAAAAGGGGTAGCAGAGGGCGGGGGCGGGGGGTGGGGGGAGAAAAGCAGTAGTGTACTTCAGTTTACTGTTAATAATTGTGGGGTGGCAGTAATTAGGGCCTTGTTGTAGATCTGTTTTAAACTGCAGACTTTCTTTTCCTGAAGTCAGTGCCCCCCGAACCACTGCCCAGAAGCCTAGTTTATGGTAGGTAGCATGGTTTCCTGGAAGAGGTTAGTGCTTTTTGGTGATAAAGTATATATAAAACTTGTTTTGAGTGGCGATCGTCTGGCACTGCCCCATTCACCATAGGTGTCTGCCCTGGGCCTTTAAACATATATTATCTTTTTTTTTTTTAATGTTTTATTTATTTTTGAGACAGAGAGAGACAGAGCATGAACGGGGGAGGGGCAGAGAGAGAGGGAGACACAGAATCGGAAGCAGGCTCCAGGCTCCGAGCCATCAGCCCAGAGCCCGACGCAGGGCTCGAACTCAAGAACATGAGATCGTGACCTGAGCTGAAGTCGGACGCTTAACTGACTGAGCCACCCAGGCGCCCCTAAACATATATGTCTTATTACTAAATTACTATTCATGTGACTGTTCTCATTAGTGTTGTTTTTGGTAAGTCTCATTAGCTCAATTAAATCTCTGTGTTTCATTATTTACATATTTCTTTAATTGCGTCTCATCTGGTATTGTTTCTTACATAAGGAAATACAATGACCTTTATGATTTATAATGCAGTTTTTGGCATTTCTAGACAAAGTTTGCCCTGGTTTTATGACTCATTGTCTGGAACGAATTTAGTTCAGTATAAACCTCTAGGTCTTACATATTAGTAGAACTATTAAAGAATATACCTAATGCAGAAAACCTGCTTTGAAGTTAGATGTTTAGAGAATGAAAGCACATTGATGGGAGAGGCTTACTTTCTTTAATACAGTTTTCCTTCATTTACTAGATTCTCCTGAATTATTTTGGAAACTATGTACCTAATGCATGGACACAGGATAATGGCTGCACTCTTTGTGACTTGGATACAATTGACTTGTCTACAGTAGATGTGAGTGGAAATGTGTGAAATGTCAGGAAGTGCAGTGATTTGTTGAAAGAACATTAGCTTATAGTTTTGATATATGGTAGATAATGCATTTATATGGCTAAAACAGGATGACACAGAAAATTGCTAGAGTTTTGTATTTCTGAACTGTTTTTGAGAGTAAAACTGGCTAGTAATTGATCCCAATAAAAGGAGCTTGGTTGTTAATATTTAATATTAATCTTATTATGATTGGGTGCCCTTGTTTTTAGTCTGCCAACTTAGTCAAAGCATTGAGGAAAAAAATGCTTCAGCATTTGTATTGACTAATATTATCTGTGCTTGATTTTTAAATTTGATGAGTTAAAAAATAATATATGATTATATAACTAAGAATTGTTTTAAGTATTTTGCATAAAATACTCCAACTAAACTTCACAAAATCTCTTAAGTAGGTAGTGCTGTTGACACAGTTTTACAAATGAAAAACTGAGGGACACACAGATTAAGTAACTTGCTTAAGGGCACACAGTTTTTTTAGGCGTTGAAGGTGGGATTTGAATTTAGGCAGCCCGGCCCTAGACCCTGTATTCTTGACCACTGCAATTTCGCCTAGATGTCATATACACATTATGTGCCAGACACAGTGCTACTTATAGGCATATTTCATAGAGAATTATAACTAGTTTGAGGATAAAGGAGCAATTAGAAATAATATTTACCTGTAGAACATTTGCATGCATTCTTCTTCTGTCATCCACCAGAGCAGTTTCAGTGTATTCTATAGTAACGTATTTCTTCCAAAAAGTTGCTCTTGTAACTTAGAAAACTGTTATTACATATATGAGCAGTTGGATTCTAGGGATGATTTTGTCATTAAGGCCGATTCTTTCCTTCATTCATCATAGGTTTACTGAGTCTCTACAGCATGCCAGATAAGTAGAACCAATATAAGCAAAAATAAAATTCCCAGTAATGTAGTTCTGGCAACTCCTGGATCCATGCAAATATAAAATACTCTCACTGTGTAGAACCAAAGCTCCTGAATTTAAATACTTTCTATGCTTATCACTGTCTGAAAGGAGGACAAAGAGTAACTTGTGCATATATAGGAGCTTCTGAATAGAGCCTTACTTTCCTTGAAAATAAGACTTTTTGGCCGGTCTCTCAAATAACAAACTGAATGTTTCCTATCCGGAAAGAATGCCAGAATATTTTTGAATGAAGCTGCATCATGATGTTTAAAAATTCAACCTGATCTTTTCTGCAGAAAGTAGTGTTGTCCTTTGGAGGGAGGGTTAATGCTTTTTATCTGTTCGGTCTCCTTTTACATAAACTTTCTGGTGCAAAGATAGAAAAATGTTTACTTTAAAATTTTTTATCTTCTCACTGTTAGTTTTTGCATATAGGAGTAAATCACTTGTTTCTTAAACTCTTTTGTCTGACAGACTGATAAAATATGTTAGAAAGGAAAGCTATTATATTTTGCTAGACAGATTTTTTATATGTTTTACATATTAGTTATTATGCAATAAAGATATAAAAATTAAAATTATATGGGTAGTTAAGATCTCAGGCCTACCATATTCTTGGATGTGGGCCATAGGTAAGGTTCTTTCTATATAAAGAAAGGGAGGGTTAAATGAAACTTTATACATATATAAATGATATTTATATTTATAAATTGTATATACATATGCAGTGCTAAGCCTTCAATCAGTGTTAACTGTTGTATTATCATTAGTATATAAAGCCAACTTAGATGGATAATGAAATTGTAGCATGTTGAAACCCAGGTCTTTACCTGTTAATTATGTGTTCTGAGTTGCTCAACTTCTCTAAATCCCATTTTCCTCATGTGTAAATTTGGAATAATAAATAACTTCTAAGGTTATTATGAAATGTAAATGAAATGTATTATATCATTTGATAAGGGACAGTTGTGATCTACTTTTCACTTATTTCCTCTATTAAATTGAGAACTCCCAGAGGGTAGATATTTTGTCTTTAGTTGTTTGGATTTTTTTATTCAATAATAAATATTTGGGTGAGTGAATGAATTTATAAAGAAGTAGAACAGTGTACAAGGTATACTTCAGTGCAAACAAATATTAACTTATAATCCAGATAACAGAAATATATGAGGCATCATGTGTGAAAAGATGGGAAATGAGGTACCTCATTCAGCACTTAACATATATGATATTTCTAAAAAACTTTAATCCTTAAATTCAGGTTTTAAGACATGTTTATTTTTAATTTTCTTATTTTTTTCAAATGTTTATTTGTATTTTGAGAGAGAGAGAGAGACAGAGCACAAGCAGGGGAGGGGCAGAGAGAGAGGGAGACAGAATCCAAAGCAAGCTCCAGGCTCCAAGCATTCAGCAGAGAGCCTGATGTGGGGATTGAACTCACAAGCTGTGAGATCACGACCTGAGCAGAAGTCGGACGCCCAACTGACTGAGCCATCCAGCTGCCTCAAAACATGTTTAAAAAAGGCATTATAAAGAAATCTTTCATATAGTTTTGGTAATAACACTATTACATGGTCATTTACTTATGTTTCTGTCTTCCCCAACCATTTGTAAATTTTTCAAGACAGGAACTTTCACTCTTTGTCCTAAATGTTGTTTATCACAAGGACTGACAAATATAAAGAGTATTTCAAAAGTTTTCATGCAATGAATGAAAGATAAACTATCCTATAATACATACCCAAACAGGTTTTTGAAAATCTATAAAAATAGAACAAGGTAAACTATAGTTTTCTCGTGTATAATAATGAAGCAAAATAAAGTACTGTCCATAAAATGAGATTAAAGGAAATATTCAAGGATAGAAATAAAGGCTCAAGAACTCCATGGTTGCTTTATTTGAGCTACAAATTAAATGCGGGACTTCCAAGCCATGGAAACCAAAAGAGAAACACAATTAGCGTTATGGCTTCTTAGATGAAGATGTCAAAATAGATTCAGAACTGAAGGACATTTCTTTAAAGACTATCATAAAGGAAGCACTGAATAATAGAGTAAGCAATATCCTTTATTACATCCATGTAATAAATAGGATAGTGAGTTTCCTCTTCAAACCTAAGTCATAATGCCCATACGTGATTGAGTAAAATCACTTTGATGGAGGCCATAAGATTGTATTTTACATGTTAGCGAATTGCCATGAGTCAATTCAGATTTAGCAGATTATATTGAAATGATATTGCCAGTATATTTTATGTTGTATTGATTAAGAATTAAGATTAATATTGATTAAGATTAAGAATTAAGAATAAATAAAATTAAGAATAAATCCAAAATAATAATAATTTGTTTTCATGTTTGCTGTAAAACAAAGGTCCATCCAAATGTAACAATAGGCATTTTTATTGAACAACCAACCCCTTTCCTACCTCGATTTCTGGACATATTGTTGACACTGGATTACCCAAAAGAAGCACTTAAACTCTTTATTCATAATAAAGTAAGTATTTGAGCAATGAATATTTTATGTGAAAATTATTTTTTATCTTCTTTGGAAATACGTGTTATTATTTACTTATATAAATTTAGTGGGGAATTTTTGGAGTAATTACTGTCCTGCTTATGTCGAACCTAAGGATTTTAGGATCTGGAAACTATCATAACATTGGAATGAGCCACGTGAAACTCAGTTTTGTAGATCAAAAATGGTTGAATATCAGCTCATTTCATATGGCTCAACTTAATATATATGTGAAGAAATGTCAAAGGTCCTTGTATTCCTTGCCTTTGGGTTTTATGGAATTTTCTTTTATGGAACTGGTCATTAAATTGTTTGCAGCTTAACCTAATACCATAGCATCAGAACTTGAAATCGCTTCCAGATATAGTATTGTTTTGATTAATCACACAATGGCATGCTCTCCCCCAAAGGATTTTGATACTGTCATTTCCTCCAAAAATATACAGAACCTCCTCAACCCTCCCACATGTAATCTAAACTTAAAGACCCTTTTCTCAGAAATTTCCCATATATTTGTCTCTTTCCTGTTAAAACAATTGACACTTAACATATCGTAGAAAAATGCAATAGGCGTGAAGTATACTGTTTTCTCCCTTTTGTCCTAATGCTTTTGGTTTAATATTGTTCTTTCTTCCTAATGTTCATGTCAGTTTATCATTTGCCTTTTCCAGGGAATATTTTAAATTCATAGAAAAAGTTTCATAGCTAAAAAAAGTTTAGAAGGGTGAATCGTTGAGCATTTGCTCTGTAAAATGCATTGTAATGTATTTATATACATTAAAGTGTTTTGTTTTTATGTATTGTGTCTTTTATTTAGGTCTTCTTCCTTTTGTAGGACCTTCTTAATGGCAGAGGATTTTGCCTCCCCCCCCTTTTTTATATATAAAATGAACTTTATATATAAAATGAACTTTATAAAGCTTTTATGCTTTATAAGTAGTTTTAACAAGCTGTGGAAAGCTTTCAAAAATACTTAGTGAGACTTGATACATAAAAAGCTCTGAAATGCTCTAATATTGGATTATCTATGTTAGATAATCTTATCTAAATTTTAGCATAGTTGAATCACACTAATTTGATGACTTATATGTTGATAATTTTCCCATTATATTTCCTTATTGATAAAATTTTGTTAAACTTTACCTTCTTTTTGTAAAAACACAGTTTCATATGTGACCACTAATTTTTCTCTCTGGCTTTAAAGAGTATTAAAATATTTATTTTATAAAATATGATTGTATTTATAACTTAGATTAATGTCTATTATGTTCAGTAGGCATTTTTATGGATATTTTAAAGCACATGTCTAAGATTCTCAGGCCACAAACCATTTTCCTTCGAGTTAGAGCATTTTATAGCAGCCAGGATTTAAATATTGATTCGAGGACCTGTCTAGGAGTGGACGTCAGAAGAATTTTGAAGTATCTTCTATTGAAAAAAATATTGCTATGTATCTACTTTAGATTTTTCATGTGATATTGAAATTGAATTTGTTTAATATAGGTTATCATTTCATCTGTAATTGAGGAAATAATGTGAATTGTGGAATTGACAACTTTGAATGGGATGCCATCCCTATGTATGAACACTTCAGTCATCCTACTGTCATTTTGGCACTAATTTTTGACTTTTAAAATATGTTACAGGAAGTTTATCATGAAAAGGACATCAAGGTATTTTTTGATAAAGCTAAACATGAAATCAGTACTATAAAAATAGTAGGACCAGAAGAAAACCTAAGTCAAGCCGAAGCCAGAAACATGGGAATGTATGTTTTTTTGTTTTCTGTTTTCCTAATAAACCCCTATGCCTACTCCTTTTATAGGCTGGTCAATAATCACCTGTTTCTCTATCTCTACTACCAAACTTGATAGCAAGGACCAGACTATGACTTTCTTGTTCTTTGCTATATTTCCAGTGGCTAGCATAATGCTTGGTATATAACAGATGGTTATAATGTATGCTTGTCAAATGAATGAATAAATGATGAATAATGAATGAATGGAAATAAATGAGAAATAGTCTCTGCCCTCAAGGAGCCCACAGTTTAGTGGACATTAACGATACAGGTGCAATTATCTTTAACAAAAGTGAATGGAAGAAGTAGTAATTCAGGATGCAAAGTACTAAGAAAAGGAAAAGGAGAAATTACTTTCAACAGGCAAAATTGGTGAAGATACTTTAAAGAAGACAGCATTGCAGTGAGCCCTTAATAAAATATTAACTATCATATTAGTTGATGATGATAGTATTCAGATGATAGTAATTACTATATATGAGTAATTAATTCGTATGATAGTAACTACTATATATGAGTGCTTATACTGTGTGAGGCATTGTGGTAAATACCTTGCATGTAGTATCTTATTTATTCCTTTCAATAACCTATGAATTGGTTCTTTTTATTTTCAGTCTCTAGACAAGGAGACAGAGAGGTTAAATATGTTAAGCAAGTCTGCCCAGCCAGCTAGTGGAGGAGCTAGAAATCTTCATGGGCAGGAACTGTGTCCCATTTTTCTTTAAGTCTCAGTGCCTAGCACAGGGCCTGGCACAAAGTAGTAATTCATCAGCACTAATCAAATTAAACTACCAAGAGCTAATATACAGCATGATGATTATAGCTCATAATTCTGTATCACATAGTTGAATGCTGCTGAGAAAGTAGATCTAAAATGACCTCACAACAAAATAGAAATGGTTACTGTGTGACGGGATGTAGGTCATAGCTAAGGCTATGGTCGTAATCATTTTGCAATATATAAAAGTATCAAATCAACACATTGTCTGCCTTATGCTTATACAATGATAAGTGTCCATTAAATCTCAATAAACCTAGAAAAAAATGAAACAGAACAGAAAGTTTTCAAATGAAACAATGGGAAGACAGAATTTCAAAAAGCTGAAAAGCAATCCTTGACTGTGATAGGGTCAGAAACAGGCCATGTTCTTTTTTATTTATTTTTTAATTTTTAAATTTTTAAAATTTTTTATATTTTAATTATTTAATTTAATTTAATTTAATTTTATTTTATTAAATTTATTGTCAAATTAGTTTCCATACAATACCCAGTGCTCATCCCAAAAGGTGCCCTCTTCAATGCCCATCACCTACTCTCCCCACCCTCCCACCCCCCATCAACCCTCAGTTTGTTCTCAGTTTTTAAGAGTCTCTTATGCTTTGGCTCTCTCTCCCACTCTAGCCTCTTTTTTTTCTTTTTTTTCCTTCCCTTCCCCCATGGGTTTCTGTTAAGTTTCTCAGGATCCACATAAGAGTGAAAACATATGGTATCTGTCTTTCTCTGTATGGCTTATTTCACTTAGCATCACACTCTCCAGTTCCATCCACGTTGCTACAAAGCATATTTCATTCTTTCTCATTGCCACGTAGTATTCCATTATGTATATAAACCACAATTTCTTTATTCATTCATCAGTTGATGGACATTTAGGCTCTTTCCACAATTTGGCTATTGTTGAGAGTGCTGCTGTAAACATTGGGGTACAAGTGGCCCTATGCATCAGTACTCCTGTATCCCTTGGGTAAATTCCTAGCAGTGCTACTGTTGGGTCATAGGGTAGGTCTATTTTTATTTTTTGTGAGGAAGCTCCACACTGTTTTCCAGAGTGACTGCACCAATTTGCATTCCCACCAACAGTGCAAAAGGGTTCCTGTTTCTCCACATCCTCTCCAGCATCTATAGTCTCCTGATTTGTTCATTTTGGCCACTCTGACTGGCATGAGGTGATATCTGAGTGTGGTTTTGATTTGTATTTCCCTGATGAGGAGCGACGTTGAGCATCTTTTCATGTGCCTGTTGGCCATCTGGATGTCTTCTGTAGGGAAGTGTCTATTCATGTTTTCTGCCCATTTCTTCACTGGATTATTTGTTTTTTGAGTGTGGAGTTTGGTGAGCTCTTTATAGATTTTGGATACTAGCTCTTTGTCTGATACGTCATTTGCAAATATCCTTTCCCATTCCATTGGTTGCCTTTTAGTTTTGTTGATTGTTTCCTTTGCTGTGCAGAAGTTTTTATCTTCATGAGGTCCCAGTAGTTCATTTTTGCTTTTAGTTCCCTTGCCTTTGGGGATGTGTCAAGTAAGAAATGTATGTTTTAATCAATTTAAGTTAAACAATTTCTCCTAAAGAAGCTTAAAGAAAAACAACTTTTCTTCAAAATTAGTATCCTAAACTTGGGTGTCTCGACTGTCTTGTGTGCATGTCTGTTTGTGTATGTTCATGAGCACACCTCGAATGTTAGACTCTATCTGTGCTTGTGTGTATTTATGTGTAAAAGCCAATGGATATTATATATATAGAGAGATGGAAAGATATATTATGGGTAAGGGTCAACATATTTAATCAGACTATTATCTGGACTTTAGATCAAGATTTTTAAAATTACTCAGACAGGTCTTCCTGGCTGGATTAGTCAGAAGAGTATGTGACCCCTGACCTCTGGGTTGTGAGTTACAGCCCCACATTGGGGGTAGAGATTAATTAAAATAAGAAATAAAAAAGTGATTCAGACAAATGAATAGTATGACTGATATAACAGTGATTTAGATGTTGACCATCTGAAGGTTTGTGTGGTAAAAATGTGTGTTTCAGACTGAAAAAGGTATTCCTCCTTTCTAGTCACCGAATGATCTAGATAATACTATAACCCTCAGAAGAAATTTTTTAGGTCCTTTGTTTAGCCCCTTTAATACTGCAGATTGCAATTATACTAGTAAAATTCTGATAATAATAAAAACAATGATTTCTCCGTGAGTGTTGATTAGATATGCCAGCAATGGGTTAAGTCCTGCTGAGAAAAAGGTGAATGAGTCATGGTGACCTCTCATCTTGTGCTGTGGAAGCTCAGAGCTCAGAGTGCTAGATAGTGCCTGATGTGGGAGTAAAGGGATAGGCAGGAAAGCAAGCCTCAGAAAGACCAAACTGATGGTTTCATAGTTTGTTCACTGGAGAATACCTTGGATCCAAATTCAGGACTTATTTTTATTTATTTATTTTTTTAAATATACTCTGTTGTGTCTGGCTTCTTTGGCTCAGCACAGTGTTCTCTCATTCACTCATGTCATTGTAGTTATTAGCAGTTCATTCCTTTTCATCGCTAACTAATATTCTATCATATGAATATACCACAAGTGCATTTTCCACTTGCTTGTTGCTAGACATTAGGTCATGTCCAGTTTAGAGCCATTTGAATAAGATTGTTAATGAAGATTCCTTATAAGAGGTGTATATGTGTATGTGGACCTATTTGGCTTTAGTATGTTTTGGGAAAATATGAAAGAGTAGACTAACTAGGACATAGGGTTAGAGTAGATGTATGTTTAATTTTATAAGAAACGACTGAATAGTCCTCCAAGATAGTTGTACCATCGTACGCACCTGGCAGCAATGTAACAGACCTCTGTCTGCTCCACATTTGTCAACAGTTGATATTGCCCATCTTTTTCATTTTAGCCACTTTATTGTGTATCTTATTGCAATTGTAATTTAATTCCCTGAAGACTAATTCATATGTCTTCATTTGTGGAGTATCTATTTACATCTTTTTGTGCATTTTCATTTACATTGGGTTGTCTTTTTTGTTATTAATTTGTAGGAGTTCATTATATAATCTGTCTAGAAGAGGGTTGTATGGGTGTGTGTCTATGTGTACAATGTTTTGTGGATATGCGTTTCATTCTGTGGCTTGGTCTTTTAATTTCTTAGTGCTGTCTTTTGATGAGAAGAAATGTGAATTTCAATAAAATTCCATTTCTCTCTTTTTTTCTTTTATGCTTTGTGCTTATTGAATTTATTTCTATTTAAGAAGTCTTTCTTATTCCAATGTCATGAAACTATTCTTTGGAATTTTTCTTTTATAAGCTTTATTGTTTTAGCATTTATGTTTAAGATGTTTCAATCTACAGTTCATTCTGAATATATTTTTGTGTTTGGAGTGAAGTAGAGGTCAAATTTTATTCTTTACAAATGAAATTCCAGTTGTTTCAACACCCTTTTTTTATTTTAAGGTTTTTCTTTTCCTATTTAGTTGACTTGGCTTTGTCAAAAATCGATTAGCTGAATATTTATGAGTGACTGTGAACTCTCTTTTCTGTTTCATTGATCTTAGACCAATGCCACACTTTATTACCAGGGATTTATATTAATCTTGAAATCAAGTAGTAAACTTCCTTCAATTTTTTTTCTAAAATAATTTTGGCTGTTTTGTTTTTATTTTATTTATTTCATTTATTTAATTGAGATATAATTCACTTATAACATACTAGCTTTAGATGTACTACATAATGATTCAATATTTGTATACACTGTGAAATGATGACCACCATAAGTCTGTAGTTACCATCCGTCACCATATATAGTTACAAAATTTAAAGAAAATTTTCTCTAATTTTTTGCACAACTTTAGCAAAGTTTCATGTCTGCTGTCCTATATGACAGTTGCTTAGAAACAAATGTGGTATAAGGATACATACTGACAGTAGCAGAAAGTGAGGACTAGGATTAACAGTGAAGGAGAGGAGCTTGAAAGCAGAGAGCCCCAAATATAAAAACCATAATACTTGAAAGCATTTCACGTGTATAACAAGTAGCTCCTTCTTTGTTGTTCCTGATAATAATGCTACAGACACTACCAAGAAGAACGTATATCATAGTCCATGACCCCTGATAATAAGCAGGGGAGTCGATATCTTAGAATTCCATGCAAATCAAGATTAAAAATTATTGATACCTAAAGAGTTATACATTTGTATCTCCAGATATACTTAAAATTAAGTTGTTGGATAAGCAAGATTCTGCACTGTCTGTGTGTGTGTGTGTGTGTGTGTGTGTGTGTGTGCGTGTGTGCAAAAAGCATTTTGATTTGTGGAAAAAGTTGTTGATAAATACATGGAGATAAATTGTGTTTCCTTTTCAGAGAGGACTAAATTCTAAATTGTCATTCTGACTGGATATTTTATGTCTTAAATCTTTTAGTGGCTTGAAAATGTATTTCACTTAACCTAAAATTTTTGGTGTTGATTTACATATGAATATGTATGTTGACAAACTATTTTGCAATTTAAGACAATATTTATCCCTTTGGATATTGTCTAACTATTTTAATTAGAAAAAAATATGTGAGAGAAACCTTATTTTATATATAAGCTTTATGTTGACATTTTCTAACCAGCAAATATATATTTTATCTAATTATTATTTCCTTTTCAATGTTAGGGATTTTTGCCGTCAGGATGAAAGCTGTGATTATTATTTCAGTATCGATGCAGATGTTGTTTTGACAAATCCAAGGACCTTAAAAATTTTGATTGAACAAAACAGGTACTACCTAAAATTCATGTCGATTTATTTAAAATGACAATCATTTTCTGTGTCTATGTGGGCACACTATACTTATCTGTGTTTAGTGAATTGAGGGGAATCCCATGAAGTTATTTTCTATACCTTATAACTTTCAATTCTGATTAGTTTTCTTTTAAAGGAGTCAAAAAGAAAACAACCTGATGAAAATTAGAAGTATTTAATATTAGTTACAATCACAAATGCAATGTTTATCAATTATAGTTGGACTATTTTTCTGTTTAAAGCTAGATGGAATTATGATCTATTTGGAAAAATTGGAATTTTTTTTCTCTGTAGGTATTTTTAAATTAGAATTCATAAAACCTATGATCTTTTGAAAAGTTACTGCAAACAGAGATCTAAGTTCTTAGAATTTGAAAAAAAATTTCAGAGATCTGTGATTTTATTTAGTATTGAACTAATAATTATTACTCAGCAGTACCTATTTTTATTTAACTGAAGTGTGAAAAAGACACCATCTATTCCAGCTTATAATGATATTAATCATTATTTATTATATTACTCCTATTCCTATTAATACTTATTAATCCTCTTATCAATAGCATAGCATACCTTTAATATGTGCTCATTAAATGACCTGTATTGTTTTTATGTGTGTTTATATATATTAACACAGTATGTGCTTATTAAATGACCAGTATTGTTTTTAAGTATGTTTATATGTATGAACACAATTAGCAAATAGAATGGCTAACAGTGAAATGTTAGAATTACTGTTTTTATTTCGCTTAGTAAAATATATAAGAAATCTGTTATGCTATTCTAACCTACTCTATATGTAGTATAATTTGCCAATTTGAGAATTTAGTTATTACTTCAAAATCCAAGATCTCTTAGTATTAATCTCTATATACAGCCCCACTGTATATCTAGCAATAGATGCTTATCTATCTAAGATAACTATCTATAAGTTACAAGTAATTTTCAAAACGTATGAATAAGGATTTGGAAATAAGGCAAGGAAAAGCATTTAGGTTATCCTAGAGACAAGGGAAGGGCTATAGTTGTAATTTGTAACTCTTAAAACCTAGTGGAATTCAGTAATATTATCTTGAATTTGTAGTGTTAATTGCCTCTTAACTTTGATTTAAATTCAGTATTGTGGAATGCACATTTTAAAAATAATCTTTGTATGTTTTTACTATATATGACACTTTTGTAGGTACTTACTATTCTTTTAGTGAACTATTTAATGAATTTATACTATGGATTAAGCATATATCCCCTTTAATATTAACCTAATGTTTTAAACCTTGTAACAAATAAAATTACCTCATAAGTAACTCAGCTGCCATCTGGGGCCATTGTTCTTGAAGTGCCAGTAAAACTCAGGGTATTTCTCCAATTCCATAAATTTCTGTTACTGATCAAAGGTTTTGGTTCGTATGACATTTGTGGTTCTTCCTCCTGTATCCAAACATGTAATTTTCAGAAAAAATTTACTTCTACCAAAAATGTTGTGAGATTTAGTAGACTGAAGGTTAGAGGGACGGGGATGTGTCACATCCTAGGGTATGTGGCTTTCTAGCATCTCATCAGCTCTTTTCCCTTTCCTCTTCCTATCTCTGCCATTTACTGCCTTGCTCCAAATTTTACTCCTTCAGTAATATCGTGTAATTCAGCATCCCCTAGCTGCTATCCTGATACAGGAGTCCCCATCATCCACAGAGGATATGTTCCAAGACCCCAGTGGATTCCTGAAACTGCAGATAGTTCTAATCGCTATGCATACTGTGTTTTTTCCTATATATACATACCTACGTAAAAATTTAATTTCTAAATCAGTCACAGTAAGAGATTAATGACCATAATAAAATAGAACAATTATAACAAAATGCTATAATAAAAATAAAATATGTGAATGAAGTCTCTCTCTCTCAAAATATCTTCCTGTTCTGTACTCACCCTTCTTGTGATGATGTGAGATGATAAAATGCCAGTGCATGAGATGAAGTGAGGTGAATGACGCAGGCAGTATGATGTAGCATTAGGCTTCTATTGATCTGATGATTCACCGTAAGGAGTATCATCTGCTTCTGGACCATGGTTGACCCCGGGATAATTGAAACCATGGAAAGTGAAACCATGGGTAAGGGGGCCTACTGTATTTCAATACTCAAAAATATTGAGGCACACTGCAGACAGAGTTTGATTTCCATTTCTTTGCCCAGCCTTCTTTGGGAGGCAGCTGGGATTATAAATTACAAGATTTTTTAAATATATATTTGATCTTGTCAGTTATTACCTTTGAATTATTTCTTTTTTTTACCATTGAATTATTTCTTAAATCAACATAATATATGTTCTTAAATCAACACAATATATCTTATATTGTAGATATTCTAAACAAAACAGAATATAAGTGTTTTTGGTTAACATTTCATTTTAAAAGGAACCAGGAAAAATAAACCAAAATAACCATTTTGTATGGTATGTCTTTATGGACTGTGTTTCACTTTTCTGTGAGTAAGAGAAAGGGCACACCTGGTCTTCTCAAGACTGGAGTGTTATGAAATGTTTTTTTGTTGAGAATACCTGGTTCATAAACATCCTCATGGAGGCGTTGTGTGAGGTTTTCTTTTTCTTTCTTTTTTCCTTTTTTTAAATTTAAATGTTAGTTAACGTAAAGTGCAATATTGGTTTCAGGAGTAGAATTTAGTGATTCATCACTTATGTACAGCACCAACTGCTCATCCCAACAAGTGCCCTCCTTAGTACCCATCACCCATCTAGCCCATTTCCCACCCACCTCCCTCCATCAACCCATTGGTGTTTCTCCATCATTAAGAGTCTCTTGTGGTTTGCTTTTGTCTTCTCTTACCCCTACCCTTCCCATACGTTCATCTGTTTTGTTTCTTAAATTCTACATATGAGTGAAATCATGTATTATTTATCTTTCTCTGACTTATTTCACTTAGCACAATACACTCTAGCTCCATCCCCATCGTTGCAAATGCCAAGATTTCATTTTTTGATGGCTGAATAATTTTCCATTCTTTTTTTAAATTTTAAATATATTTTTAAGTTTATTTATTTTGACAGAGAGAGAAAGCACAAGCAGGGGAGGGGCAGAGAGAGAGGGAGAGAATTTCAAGCAGGTTCCTTGCTGTCAACTCAGAGCCTGATGCAGGGCTCGATCTCATGAAGTGTAAGATCATGACCTGAGCTGAAATCAAGAGTCAGATGCTTAACCAACTGAGACATACAGGTACCCCAGTAATATTCCATTCTCACACCATACACAAAAATAAATGCAAAATGGTTTATGAAAGACCTCAGTGTGAGACAGGAAACAATCAAATCCTAGAGGAGAACACAGCCACCAACTTCTTTGACCTTGGCCCCAGCAACTTCTTACTAGACACGTTGCCAAAGACAAGGGAAACAAAAGCAAATATGACCTATTGGGACCTTATCAACATAAAAAGCACAGTGAAGGAAACAATCCACAAAACTAGAAGGTAGCCTATGGAATGGGAAAAGATATTTGCAAATGACATATCTGATAAAGGTTTAGTGTCCAAAATCTGTAAAGAACTTACCAAACTAAACTCCTGAATAACAGACAACTCAGTTAAGAAATGGGCATAACACATGAATAGACACTTTTCCAAAGAAGACATCTAGATGGCTAACAGACATAGGAAAAGATGCTCAGTATCACTCATTTTCAGGGAACTACAAATAAACCACAATGATATATGACCTCTCACCTGTCAGAATGGCTAAAATCAATAACACAAGAAACAATAGGTGTTGACAAGGATGGGGACAAAGGGAAACCCTCTTACACTGTTGGTGGGAATGCAACCTGGTGCAGCCACTCTCAAGAACAGTATGGAGGTTTCTAAATAAACTAAAAATAAAACTACTCTATGATCCAGCAATTGCACTCTTAGTTATTCACCCAAAGGACACAAAAGTACAGATTCGAAGGGTGCATGCAGCACAATGTGTATAGCAGCATTATCAACAATAGCCAAACTATGGAGAGAGTCCAAATATCCATCAACTGTTGAATGGATAAAGACGTGTGAGATTTTCGTAAAAACTGACACCACCAGGGGTGCTTGGGTGGCTTCATCAGTTAAGCTTCCACCTGACTCTTGGTTTTGGCTCAGGTCATGATCTCACATTTCTTGAGATACAGCCTCACATCAGGGTCTGCACTGATAGCGCAGAGCCTGCTTGGGATTTTCTCTCTACCTCTCTCTCTCTGTCCTTCCCCTTTGTGCACCCTCTCTCTGTCTCTCAAAATAAACTTAAAAAAAATGGCCACTACTATAGTTCATTTCATTTTAAAAGTAATTCTAGAACAGCTTCGGATTTTGTTACCTCATTTGGAAAGTGTTAACACATTATAAATTAGATTTTCCTAAGAAAAATGTGACTTATTTTGAATTTGTAACATGTGCGTTTCTCAAAGGGACTACTTTCCTGGTAGGTAGTCAGATCGAGTGCTATGGCAATTACCACCTATTTTGTTTTTTACAGTAGTTGAAGGACCAGAAGAATGTTCAGTGTTGCCAGGCTAGCACAACCCATTTTATAAGCTATAAAAAAAATTAAAAAGGAAACATACTTTAAAGTGATTCAGGACTTAACTTTAGGAAAACTGGCATATTTATAAAAATCTAAGCTCATCTTTATTCATTTTTTCACTCAACAAATATTTATTGAATAATTGAATACGCCAGGGACTATTATGTCTTCTCAATGACGGTGAAAATATTTGATTTCATTTAGCATAATTTCTGAACTACTTAACATAATTAAATAATGGAAGTAGTTTGACTTATTTTAAAAGTCGTTTTTAGACTTTCATTAGCATTTTCAGTTTTTCTTTTTTGTTACTTGTTTTAAGAAAATTAGTGTGCTTAAGAAAAAGTGGAAAGAAATTCTCGTTTTTCTTTTATTTTTTTCTTCATTTCTTATTTATTTTTATTTAATTTTTAGTTAGTTAACTTACAGTGCAATATTGGTTTCAGGAGTAGAATTCAGTGTTTTGGACTTACCATGTGTGTATTAAGTGAACTTTAGTGTTTTGGTGTCATGCTAAGCCCAAAACACAATTCAGTGGTAACTTAAGTATAAATAATTTCTTGGATTTGCTTTTCTCTCACGCTGTCTTTAGAAAGATCATTGCCCCTCTTGTAACTCGTCATGGAAAACTGTGGTCCAACTTCTGGGGAGCTTTGAGTCCTGATGGATACTATGCTCGATCGGAAGATTATGTAGATATTGTTCAAGGGAATAGAGTGTAAGTTACTTGATCTACTCTTTTACTGTAAAAGTGCCATAATCTCAAAATGTGGTCTTGTTAACATTACCTGAATTTTTATTCCTCTTTTCTTTGTGATTAATGGAAATTTGAAAACCTGGAATCCTGAAATACTAGTGTAAAACTAATATTAAAAGAATCTGTTTTTGAAATTCTAAATCTTCACAGGAACAAACTTACTGCTGTGGGAAATGTAAGAGACACTACATGGTTAATAGGGGCAGCCAGAGATAGCTGTCGGAGGAGTAGTATTTAGTTCAAAGTTTAGAAAAGGAATTTTGTTTAGCTGATTTTTCTAGCACCCAGGATGAAAATTGTTTTGATAGCTTTTAAAATTTACAAGTAAACCAACAAAAACAATACCAAAGGCCATAACTTTCCAACATTTCCTACTGCAAGAGTTTTGTGTGAAATAGGTAGTATTCTACTTTAAAGATCACTTTCTTCACTAATATCTGGTTTCCATTTCTAGAGTTTGAAAAGAATATGCTTGCTACAAAGTGTGTGCATGATTGATACCTGTTTCAGAGACAACAGTTGGTATTTTTTAGACTAAAAAATATCACAAATGTAATAGTGTGGTTTTGCTAAGGTAAGATAGAGAGGCATGTTATCTTTTATTTTTTCTACCAGAGGCCATCTTAACTGAGTGTTAAGGGCTTTGCCTAATTTCTCAGATGCATCCACCCACTTAAAAGCGAAAACATTCTTTCATGAGTAAATATACGTGCCCCTAAATTTAGAGTAAAAAACCCCATACATTTATTGTTGAACAGTTGAGTATGAAAAAGATGTTTCGCTTGTGAAAATAGTAATAAATTTGAATAATACAAAAATGATAAAAGCTTTTGTTAGCTGTGGTTAAGGAGCATGATAGCTGAGAAAACACTATTCAGATCATATACTATATTGTTTCAAAGTACTTTTATTGTCTCTCTGAGGATTTGTATAGACCAAATGCCTGATACTATCTGTGGGTATAGCAGAAATAAGGGCTCACAGAAGTGGAATAGAGAATTTTATGTTTCATTTAAGTTGCTTTAGGCACTGGTGATATTTTGTGCAGCTTCCTGTCACTGTTGTTTAAAGTGTAAGAAAAAGAATATGGGAGAGGCTTTTGATCTAGTTAATACAAGAATGCACTTCATGGCCAAAAGCTACATGAAGGAATGACATCTTATGACATGTACACATGTAAGGGTGTGTGTGTGTGTGTGTGTGTGTGTGTGTGTGTGTGTGTGTGTTTCTTCAAAACTGAGACACTGCCTACTCTGCCAGTGATAAATTTCTGAAATCAGATGACACATTGTATATTTTTATGGCTGTTTCCTTTGAGGCTCATCTAGCAAGACTAAGTGAAATCATATTCCTTTTAATATCTAACTACATTTCCTTGGTCAGGATCTTTCCTTTTTGTTCTCTAAAAGCAACAGGCATATGCCTTCAGGCGAAACCTTACTTGCTGTTCTTAGGAAACGAGTCATGTTCAGAATGAGAAGACAAATGTGGGGAAGAATAAAGGACAAAATAGTGTCTCTCAACACTCATGTACTTCTAGCTATATTTTTTCTTATCTTCTCTTTCTACAGAAATTTGAGTTGGCTTAGTGAATTTCCAGAGAATATATTTTAGGAAAATTTTAGGTTGTATTCAGTGGCGTGCTGGTGAATGTGTAACAACTGGGTCTTGGGGTTGAGGGATGCCCTGATTTGTAGTGTTTGCCAGTTTCTGTGATGTAAATGCTCCTGCCATGGCTGACTTCAAGCTTCCAACATGAAGTCACTGAGTCTAGACTTGGGAAGTGAAGCTAAGTGTTCTGGGAGCCAGTGTGAGCTGGTTGCAGTACACCATATGGTGTGTGTGTGTGTGTGTGTGTGTGTGTGTGTGTGTGTGTGTGTGTGATTATTTTTGCTATCACTCTGCTTGATCCTAAGTGGAAATACTTTCTGTGTTATACTCTAACAATGACATGAAGGATTATAGTCAAAATGCTAAACAGATAACAGTCTTAAAGTGAAGTTTATATAAGGAGTTAGTATTTATCAAATAAACATGTAGTGTGTAACAAGTAATGTCATAGATGTGTGTGCGTATATTTTAAATATCATAAAATGTGTTTGCATTTGCATGTAATTTGATTCAATAATTTATATATACAAAATTTAAAAACATACAGGGCACTTATTTTAAAAACATAAAAATAAACCTTTAAATATATATATATTTTAATTTCTGGTATTTTGGAATGTTTTGTCTTTACTTTCAGAGGGATATGGAATGTCCCATACATGGCTAACGTGTACTTAATTAAGGGAAAGACGCTCCGATCAGAGATGAATGAAAGGAACTATTTTGTTCGTGATAAATTGGATCCTGATATGGCTCTGTGCCGAAATGCTAGAGAAATGGTAGGGTATACAATGATGGGTTGCTTGAATGTTCTTATAAAGTGGCCTGCTTTACCAGTTGATGTGTCATTGTTTTGATGCTCCTTTTCTTTCTAATTTGTAAGTACTAGCCAATTTTTTTGGTTCTGTATTGAAAAAACTGGGAGCAGTTATAGAGCATAATTTGTGACCATTTGTCTGTAGAAACAGTTTGAAAAATGTTAGCTTTGGTGCTTAGGCTAACTCATAAACAACAAAAAGATTTCAGTCACAAACATGGATTTGTTGCAAATCAGCTTTGCATTTCTAAGAAATCATGTTTACTTTCATTCAAAATTTTATAGTGGAAACCTGACCTAGTTAAATTAATTAGATAAGTCTGGGTGAAACAATCCTTTACACATTTAAGAAGAACACACTTTTGTTCTGAAATCAATGTCTCCATTATTTCTGTTGTTACAAACTGCACACTGCTCAAAAGGTGCTCCTCACCACTATATTAGGAAAAGGCATGAGTTACGGAGTGTATTTGATCTGTGTGAAAAGTAACGATACATTGTTTTTCTACAAATATACTTTCATTGTAGAATTTTAATGATCGTGGAAAATAGTTTGTTTTTCAAAATGTGTAAATGTTGTAAAGCCTGTTTGTATAGTTTTCTGTTTTAGAAATGATTGGGTTATTTTATTCAAATTTATATATACAAATGTGATTTTGGAAAAAATCAGAAAAGTTGGCAAGTATTTTTTTCTAGTTTAATAAGGCATGTATTGTTGGAGTGTATGTGTTTTTCCTACAAGCCTGTGTGCATTGTTATATCGAGTATCTTCAGTACTTGTGATTATAACTTGTGCTCATCTTTTGCTAATTTGACTCAACAGCGCGTCCTGGAATGGCCTGTCTTACACGTTTTCCCCTTTGTCTTAATTTTGTGTCTAATGAAAACTCTACTAAGGAATGAGCTTGGATTTATGTTTGACCAAAAAAAAAAAAAATTGGGCTGGAGTTGTTTCTTTGTGTGCACTATAAGCTTTGCTTGTTATGCATGTTGTCTATGAAGGACATTTCAGAATGTCAGCTTTTGATCAAGGGCTGCTAATTTTATTTACCTAAGAATACCTGAGAGAGTATGGGTGTGCAGGTCAACTTACCCAATGCTTCTCTTCATTTTAGACTTTACAAAGGGAAAAAGACTCCCCTACTCCGGAAACATTCCAAATGCTCAGCCCCCCAAAGGTGTTATTTTTATTTATTTTTATTTATTTTTGTTTGTTTAATTAATACTAGATATGGTATATTGCCTAGCAGTAAAGTTTCTTTAACAGTCTTCTTTCCATTTAGCATGGTAAAATGTTGGTATTCATTGGTTCTTAATTAGTGTATGTGTATGTGTATTTTGTGTGCTGGGGATGGGCATCGTGTAATATTAAATTCTTAGTTCTTCAGGCTGATGTACATTTTATGGTTGACAGATGAGAAAGTTAAACCCAAATCTCTTTCACTGGTTTTTCTAGTTTTGTTTTTTAAAGGGAGAGAAGAAATAGGAGTAAGTATAAAGTATATCTTGATTAAAATGAGATCTGGGTACCCTTCATCATTATTTTTTTTTTATTAATAACTAACTCTTTTACCATTAAAACAGGTACAAAAAGAAACAACCTTACCATGGTGGTTTTTGCCAAGTTTATTTCGTTTAAGGCAAGGATACGAGACTGATTTTCTTTAGCTGCCTTTAATGAACAAATAATTTCTGTGTTCAGTTTTTAAACATCAGGACAATAAGAGAATGAAATAGTCTGATGTAAAAATACTGACATTTGAAATCTTGTTTAAAAATGTGACATCTTCTTTGAAAGGGAAAGAAGCCAAAAGAGGTACAATTCATTGCACTTGGTGTCTCAAAAATATTTCTGCTTTCAAACAGGAATTGTTTTTCCCCTGATGTCTACATCTAGGATCAATGAGAAAGGGACAAAAACAGTCATTCTTCCTCTTCTTTTTTTCAGTTGAGTGTCAGTGCTATCAATTAGTTTTGTGTGGTGCCTGAATTTATAATTAATAAAAGTTTTATCTCTTTTATTTTAAATCATGCATGTTTTTATATGAGAAATAAAATGCATGTTCAGGAATGAGATATAAAAGTTGAAATTAATATCTCCTATATATTTTTCCTATGGTTAAGTTTATTTTCTTGTACTTTCCTCTAAGATTGTTAATACTGTTATTCTTTGGCACATAGGGTGTGTTTATGTACATTTCTAATAGACATGAATTTGGAAGACTTTTATCAACTGCTAATTACAATACTTCACATTATAACAATGACCTCTGGCAGATTTTTGAAAATCCTGTGGTATGTACTTCATACTCAACTTCATTTATTTCTTATTTTCAGATGTAAATCAGTTGGGTTAATAACATAAAAATGTGATAAGAAGCTTTAAAAAGTTAAAGTTTAAAAAACAGTTTAAAAATATAATCAATTGTAGCTTTTAAAAATAATATAATTTAGTATAATAATATTAATTATAATTAATACTCTGTTAATTATAATAATTTAATATAATTTTTTTTTTAATTTTTTTTTTCAACGTTTATTTATTTTTGGGACAGAGAGAGACAGAGCATGAACGGGGGAGGGGCAGAGAGAGAGGGAGACACAGAATTGGAAACAGGCTCCAGGCTCCGAGCCATCAGCCCAGAGCCTGACGCGGGGCTCGAACTCACGGACCGCGAGATCGTGACCTGGCTGAAGTCGGACGCTTAACCGACTGCGCCACCCAGGCGCCCCTAATTTAGTATAATTTTAAAAGCTACAATTGATTATATTTCTTGACCAAGAATTTTTAAAATATAGACGTATATTACGCATGGGGAAAGGAATGATCAGTTTCTCTTAATATTTTTATTTTATATATTCAAAAGCATCATCAGATTTTTAATTGTAATTTCAGAAAAACTGTTTACAAGTAGCTCAAGAAGAGAATTCAAGGAGTTAGTTTGAGAAAATACATTTTATTTTATCTTATTTATTTTTTATAACAATTTTTTGAATGTACACCAAAGACAGCCAGAGAAAATTGCAGAGTAAGTGGATTCAGCATGTATAGAAAGTCTTAAATTGAGGAAACTATTTCCTTCTAAACTCTAAAATTATTTCTTATCTTAAAGATTTGAATCCTCAAGGAATTCATTCCTTTTTTGTCTTGCTGGAGCCTATTCTCTTCAGTCAAATTGGAGCGCTTATTCCAGGGAAAATACTCTCTTTAGTATTCATCTGTGGAATGCTACTGTTTACAGCTTTCCCCTTGCCAATAGTAAAAGTTTTAAATTACAAAGACTCAATCCACCTGATCAGAATTGTCTTTTATTTCGTAGGAGTAGTTGACAGCCAGGAATAGTAAATTCAAAGTCTCTGAAGACTCTGTTGAATAGAAAAATAACATTTTTTGACATTTTTGTATTTTAAAAGTATTTTTGTTTCGTTTAAGCTACATATCTTCATCTTTCACAAGAGTGTAATTAAAAAGAGGCTTTTTAAGTGGTGAGGGTGGAATTACATATTTTACTTTGGCACTGAGCCTCTTGGTTATTTTGAGGAATAGAATTATTATATTTGTTGGGTAATATTAGCTCCTGAAAAAATGTCCCAAATTATATCCTGAATTGTAGACATTTGTGTCAGGATTCATAACTTTGGAGAATATGAAATGAAAACATCAGAAGTAAGTAGGAACTGCTTTTCTTTCCATGGCTTTGTTTTGTTTTTGGTAGATTACCCTGATCAATACGCCTCATGAGGGATGTCCTATAGCAAAATATTCAACCATTGTCCTATTATCAGAACTTCTAAAAAATTAGTCAAGTAAGAGTTTGTTAAATGATATTTGAAAGGTGGCCTAAAATGAGACGTTAATGCCTTAATGTGAGATCTTAGGAATTTTTTTTTTAATTTCAAAAAATCGATAATGATGCTTAAAAAATACTTAAAGATTCTGAAATGTTATAAATGATTTTTTTCTAATTGCCTCCATATTCTGAAATCAGAGAACTAATCAGTATTAAAGGGATTAATGAGATAATGGAGTAATTTGATTCTTACAATTATATACGAAGTATAAATGAAATTTATTTAAAGAATTTGAAGATAACTTTGGTTCTTTCATATGATCTACATATAAGCAGAGATGTGCAAAATCTAAGAATGGCATACACATTATCAGGGTTTCTCTGAAATATGGCTTAAAAGATGTATTTCAGACAAATATTTTTTGAAACATATTTTGATTGGAATTCTTTTGACTATACCTCAAGTCTTCCCTTCTGGTTCCCCATGTTTATACTTTGTAAAGAGAAAATTAAGAATTTTGTTAAACATGTCTAAATACAAGAGATTTTTTTTGATACGAAATGTCTCCACATTTTCATTTATACTCTCTAAATATGTGATTTTTAAATTAAACACTTGACTCAGGAAGAGAATTCCTTAGCTGATATTGACACAACTTGAGATACCTTAGTATGTGGTTTATATATCAGAGCTTAGTCAAAGAAGAATCAGATTCCTGAGTTAGCATGAAGACAAGTTCTCTCTTAATGTATGGTTCTATACCTTAATTTCAGGAACTAAAAGAAATGAAAGTATTAGTAATCCATGATCATTCTTTGATACATAATAAAAACAGAAGTGAAGAGAGAAAATTTAAATACATTTTAAAATATCATAACTATTTTAGAGTAATTCACTCTCAAAGTCCTGTATATATGAGTAAGACCCTAGTTGATTAATTAGCTTATTTTTACTAATATTTGTTAGGATTTTGTTCTTTACCATTAACTTTTAAGCCCATATTTACCTATCCCTGTGTTTATGCATAGAATACAGCATACAAATTTTAAAATCCTGAGGTCTAAAAATTCATAAAAATTTCATGTTTCATAGAATGATGTGAACATATAGAGTCAAAGTTTAACAAGCATAAACTGTGGTTTCTGAAAATTCCTTTTTTGTCCAATACACTAGTCATTTATAAATTGAGCAATTTCTAAAATGCATACACTTTATATTTTCTATTATTTATTAAAAGGTATTTGCTTTTGATTTGTGCAATTGATTTTTTTTTTTGATAGGACTGGAAAGAAAAATATATAAACCGGGATTATTCAAAAATTTTCACTGAAAATATAGTTGAACAGGTTTGTATTAATAATTTCAATGATGTGTAGAGTACTTTTGCTATGTTTTCCAGAAGGGAACAATATTAATGCAATATTGCTTTATCAGAGGTGTTGTGAAAGTGGAGAAGCCATCTTGTAGATAAAAATCATGTGGCTTAATTAACCTTAAGGATCATATAGTTGTAAAAATATAGAACATGAAGATCAACCATAATTTTAAGATCATTCCCTTTTTTGGCCATACTTTCAAATGTTATAGCTGTCCCAAACCACTAAAAGTAAGGAAACTTTGGCAAATCTCTGAGGTAGCCCTCATTTAATAAAAGTGTATCTTTGCAAGAAATTGATCTTTAAGAGTCTCTTCTCAAAGATGTCTTTTAAAAAATGAACTCTGTTTTAGGTTAGTGTTCCAAACTGTTGCTAATACCTTATTTCAGAGAACATAAGGCATCTTTGATTCTGAGATGCTCTGTTATTTTGTGTACTGTAAGAAATGACCAGAATACTGCCAATTAAACTATGACATAACGTTTTCTAGTCATTTAGAATTTTTAATTTTATACATATTGGAAGAGCTATTTTAGACTTATCAAGGTATAGATGTTATCATATGTTGTAGGGCACTGTATGCATAATAATTTCCATTTCAATGGCAAATCATAGTGTACATTATTTAAAAAACATTTTAAAGGGCAAGTCAACTCAAGTGCAACACCAGCTAAATGCACACATGTACATCCACACGCAGTGATATATACATACACACAAGGTGAAACTATGAAAATTTGATCAAGTATACATACACTGTAGCATTACAGCTACATCATAGTGGTTGCCTGGTCAAATGTGAGTCCAAGATATGTCTTGATTTTACAGATGTGAAAATGCAAAAAGAAAAAAGTCTTAGCATTAAAAAAAAACTAACATTTGTAACAGTTATGTCAATAATATTGGGCAAACCTCTTAAAAAGGCATCTAAGTGAGATGAGTATTGAGTATTCCATCCAATTACTTTTGCAATCTATTTATTAGTTAAAAGACACAAAATATTATTCTCTTAATGATGATCCCTTGTTTTATAGCCTTGTCCCGATGTCTTTTGGTTTCCCATCTTTTCTGAAAAAGCCTGTGATGAATTGGTGGAAGAAATGGAGCATTATGGCCAGTGGTCTGGGGGGAAACATCATGTGAGTTGTATTTTCACACAAAGAACTATAATGTGTATGTTGGATAGGAGTCGGGGGATGGATATTTTGAGAATTTAGAGGAGATTTGTCTGTTTTGTCAGATATCTCTGACTTATGTGCCTCAACGCAGGGGCTAGCCAAGGCTGTCAAGAGAACTCTGGTTGCATTTAATCTATCTGGCCTCAGTTTCTCATTTATGTATACAATTACACTGGATAGTTTCTAAAGGTCAGTGTCTCCAGGCTGGAATGGTAAGGAAATATATGCCTATTGTGTGCTATTAAGTCTTCTCCAAGGCCACTTTTTATTCTCTGCATTTTCACAGTGAGCTGTAGTGAAAATACCAAGACAAAGTTTATCTGGTTCACTGCCAAAGCTTTTTCTTGTGTGTAAACGTTGGAAGAAGAAATCTGTTTGAACGCCATTGGTGTAATTCAGTACTGAATTTACATTCAGTGTCAAAGACTTGGCAGGAAGTATTACTGTTGGTGGTTCAATGTGTTTCTTTTCCTCTGAGAATTTGCACATGCCTGCTCCTTAACAATACCAAGGAATTCTAGAATTCTCTAATATTACTGCCTCTGCTCAACTTCATACCCCAGCTAGTTAGCCGAAGTTCAAAGTATGAGAAGGAACCTGAAGCCAGCAGGTTGTAGGATAATAAAAAGCAGTCATGGAAGGACTTGAGGTGTCATAAAATTGAAGTGGGGAACATAGCAGGGAAGGCCTGTTTTCAGTGATAGGGGATCCAAAGAGCAGACTGGCAGAATCTTTATCCATCAAGTATCTAAGACTGCCTGAAGGGTTACTGTAAAAAACTAATTTTTTTAGAGGGCATAGGAAGTCTTTGGAAATAAGTTTTATTTACTTGACAGTCAGACCTCAAATGTATATTAGTAAGTAAGAAAGGAGTCCATTGACTCTGCAATACTTTGCTTCATCATTGATACATTTGCAAAGCCATGTTATCTAAGTTATTTTGATAGTTTTGCAATTAAAGCAGATGGTACACCATAATTGAACAACTGTTATTTTTATTGTCTATTATGATCTTGTGGTTGAAAAAAATTCCAAGGTAATATAAATGTGAATTGCATGTGGACCACGCTTTATGACATCATTAATGCTGTTTCTAGGATAGCCGTATATCTGGTGGTTATGAAAATGTCCCAACTGATGATATCCACATGAAGCAAATTGATCTGGAGAATGTATGGCTTCATTTTATCCGGGAGTTTATTGCACCCGTTACACTGAAGGTCTTTGCAGGTTATTATACGAAGGTAGTTATGCTCCCATTCCTCCCGTCTACCTCCTACTAGTTTTTACACAAACGTGCTATTTTATATTTTTATTAATAAGCAAATCCATTGGTTTACTTTGCTTTTTTTTAGGGGTTTGCACTATTGAATTTTGTAGTAAAATACTCCCCTGAAAGGCAACGCTCTCTTCGCCCTCATCATGATGCTTCTACATTTACCATCAACATTGCACTCAATAACGTGGGAGAAGATTTTCAAGTAATTATGGCTTTTATTTTTTTACATTTCTTAAAAGAAATATGTCATGACGATAAGGTTTTTGCCTTATTTTTTAAAAATTCTGCTCAGAGGGCATAATTTGAATTTTGCCACCGATTAGAAATTAAACAATAAGCTGATACATTTATTTGTTCCATCTCTTCTAGGGAGGCGGATGCAAATTTCTGAGGTACAACTGCTCTATTGAATCACCCAGAAAAGGCTGGAGCTTCATGCATCCAGGGAGACTCACACATTTGCATGAAGGACTTCCTGTTAAAAATGGAACGAGATACATTGCAGTGTCATTTATAGACCCCTAAGTTATTTACTTTTCATAGAAATGAATTTTTCTTTTGGAATGGATGAACCTGTCTTTGGAGTTGTGCTTGAGAAGATGAAAGGAATATTTAAATAACTTCAACAGAACAACTTCACTTTGGGCCAAACGTTGAAAAACTTTTTGTAAAAAATTGTTTGATATTTCATAATGTCTGCTCTGAGCCTTAAAACACAGATTGAAGAAGAAAAGAAAAAAAGTAAAAGCAAATATTTATTTCTATGCCTTTTGTCTCTGAGAATAATGGCAACTTTCTGATTTCGTGTTTCATTTGATCAGATACTCAGCTACAAATGTACAAGTGACAAGTGAGACTAATAATATTTTATTATTAAGAAAGCTCGGGAAGAATGTTATTTATCAACATGTAGGCAAAATGAATATAAATGAATATTGACAATTTTTGAATCATTGGAAAACTGGAGTTATAACTGAGTTTGTATACAACTAATTGTGTAAGTACTTTCTTGATGACCTATGCAGGTACCTTTTCTAGAAGTTACTGAAGGAATACAGAGAACAATAAATATCACACAATGTTTTTCCTCAAGACACTTAGTATAAAACACAATTGAGGTACAGAGCCAGTTGAAAACATTTCTGTTTATATTGTTAAACAAAGTTTTTTTGGTTACATTTATATTACAAATCCAGCCCTCTATTCCTTCAGATGAATTTTCCAAGGTGGATTATATTGAGTCGGTATTAGATTTAGGAAAGCTTTCAAAGCTTTCCATTATTGAAAGTATATCAAGTATCAACCTAAGATCAGCAAGTGTCTTTAAGTCAAAACAGACTTTTGATTTTAATTCTAGAAAATAATGAGGAAAAGAAAATTTCATGAGATTAGTAGTAGCATTTTATGATTTAAAAAAAACTTTGTTAAGTACTTGAATTTTCTATCAGGAAAATAAAGTTGGTGAGCCTTTCTTCTTCTCCTCGCCCTTTGTCTCCCTCCTCATTCTTTTTTAGAGAGTTATTCACCTTTGTGTCTTCCCAGCCTAGTTCCCATTTTATCCTCCTTCTTACTTTTTGATTACCTTTTCTTGATCCCATTTTAAAAAAAATCCCCAGCACAAAAAAATTTGTGTCTTGAGTTCTCACCATTTTTCTGAGTGCAGTTTAAATATACTTATTGTAGCTACTGTTTTTAATTTAAAGGTTAAACTTGAAAAAAAAAGTTCTAAGTCATGGTGCCAAAATTCATTTTTCTAACACCATGTGTTAGAAACTTATGAAAAATAAAATAATTTAAAATAAGTTTCTCTTGGTCTCTTTATTATTGGTGATTTATCTTTAGAAGAGAATATATGATGGGGTATCCAAATATCTGGATATAACAGGCTATGATTTTTCATTTTGCTTGGTACATTTACTGATATTATAATAACTTAATGAAAACTCTACTTATTGAATTATGAATTGAATTGTAATTATCTTCAATCTGAAAATGATTAGAGATTGACGTAGTTATTTTATAAGTGACGAAATAGAGACAAAACATATATTCAATATATCTGTTCTGTGGTGTTTTTCAAGTGCCTACTATGGGCCATGAACTGTTCCAGGCACTGAGGAAATAGATAATATAAATATTATAATATTTAACCAAGATAATATAATAACCAAGATAATATAAATACTGGAAGATGGACCGAGGAAATAAGGCAGTTGGGTTCTACCTCTTTTCTTTGGTGGCACTTAATACTCAAAGTAAATTCCAACAAAGTCCATCAACTTTGTTGAAGAGACATGTTAGTAATTCTTTCTGAATTACATTACTGTACTTCAGGGATAGTATTCTAAATATGTAACAACTGGTATGGATGCCAGCCAATCAGAGCAGATTCTGGTTACAAAAAACAGAATCTACCAGTGCAAACCAGCTTAATATCCCTTGTGATACACTTCAGAAGAAAGACATCTATGAGATCCTGTTTCTTTTTAGTTGTTGTATACATGAACGGCAACTATAGTAACTTTTAATTTTGTGCCATGTTTTCAGAAATTGGACCAAGGCAGTCAACTGAGCATTTTCCATCTTCCCTCTTATCTCAGGTTTTATGAAATGATATGAAATGTACTTTTAAAAAGAACAATTCATAATCAGGGAAGGTGTGAAAAATTCTCCCAAGTAGGTCAGAAAATTTGAAAGATACAGGAAATAGGCAGGATTGGTTGGATCCGGAAAACTGTCACTTGAAGCACACTCACCTCTGGCAACCACCAATCTGTTCTCTGTTTCTCTGAGTTCTTATTTTTATTTTTATTTTTTTATTTATTATTTAAAAAAATTTTTTTTAACATTTATTTATTTTTGAGACAGAGAGAGACAGAGCATGAATGGGGGAGGGTCAGAGAGAGGGAGACACAGAATCTGAAACAGGCTCCAGGCTCTGAGCAGTCAGCACAGAGCCCGACGCGGGGCTCGAACTCACGGACAGCGAGATCATGACCTGAGCCGAAGTCGGCCGCTCAACTGACTGAGCCACCCAGGCGCCTCTCTGAGTTCTCATTTTTAAATTGCACATGTAAGTGATATCATACAGTGTTTCAGTTTCTCTGACTTATTTCACTTACCATAATGCCCTCGGGGCCCTTCCATGTTATCACAAATGGTAATATTTACTTCTTTTTTAAGATTGAATAATATCCCATTGTATACATATCACATTTCCTTTATCCATTCATCCACTAGTGAACACTTAGGTTGTTTCCGTGTCTTGGCTTTTATAAATCCTGCTGCTGCACTGAACACAAGGGTGCAGATTGCTTTTTGAGATAATGATTTTATCTCAAATAAGATATACTCCAAGAAGTGGAATTGCTAGATCATATCACTGCTCTTTTTACTGTTTTGTGGAACTGAAATCTTTTGCTGTAGATATATATTTGTGTATTAATTGTTTAATAGAAAGAAAAAACCAGTAGAAAGAAAAGGGGAGAATTCTCATAACTGATTTAATTTGAATAAATGGAAGTATATTGATATCAATAGTAATTATTTGTGTTTACAGGTGTGAGTGTGTGTGTGTGTGTATAACATATATTCCCAAAAAGCTTTAAATGCTCATCATAGTGGCTTTTTTTCCCTAATTCTTCATGTGCATAGGAATCAATGTGAATATTTTCACTTAATACAGATACTTTAGTAGTAGTCCAGTATATTAATTTTCTTGATTCTGCTTCATTTTTGAAAAGCACTAATAATTTACTTGTGTTGGTAACTTACCTGAGAGATCAAATACCTGTTTACAGAATAAAAGTATGGAAAACGATTAACATACAAATTGAGTCCATTCTGTCCATCCTGATGACAGAATCTGTATATTCCTTCACTCCTCTGTTTTCTTGTCTGTCATCTGCACTTATTAATTTCTCTGCTCGCTAAGTCCCCCTTGTATGACATTTTAGGGGTCTGTCATTCATTTGGAATATGGCGTGGCCTATTCAACAGATCTCTTCAAGTTGCAGGAAAGCCAAATACAATTTTTAGTCACAGTTGAGAGTCAGTCTCTGCAAATAGCTCTCTTTGACTAGATGTCAACTACTTTGGAAAATTAAAGTCTTGGAGGCTTCATGAAAGCACCCTTTGTCAAACAGCACCGTTTATCTGTGGACTTTCAGAATAGCAAGCTACATGCTTCTTTTAGAATAGCTCTTTAATAAGAAAAGGCCCTTGGGGAAAAGAAGAGGAAAAATGTATAAAACTCTTTAATAACACAATGGGTTTTGCATTAAATTTGAAGACATACATTAAGAAATAAGTAGTGAAAAGAGTAGAAAACTACATGGAGACATGCTTTAAAAATGCAACATAGCTAACTTATTCTAATAAAAGGAATTAGAACAATTGGAAAGATGAAACATACGAGGGATGTATATACGTTATAAATCTTAACTCTTACAGCTTTTTTTTTAATTTTAAGAATTAAATTATATTTTTGTATCATTGTTAACATATTAAAATAGAATATACTCGTGAAAAGTAACGTCTTTGCTGATTTTTGAGGTGGTGGTGTTTGTTTTTTTAATAAATCAGCTAACTGATTATTTTGGCCTGCTTTTGTGTCTCTACTGAAAAATGGTTGACTAAGAAATCAGATTCCTTATAATCTTTTCAAAATAGAAAGGAATTTTTGCCTATTTAATGATGCAAAACACAGAAGTAATCAACTTAAAGAAGTTTCAACAAATGAAATGGAGAGATCACGAATGCCATAAATATCATAAAGAATATACTGTTTCTTTCAAATTATCCTCACTCCAAAGTAAATACAGTTGACTCTTGAACAACGCAGGGGTTAGGGATGCCAAGACCACCCTCCAACCCCCATTCTCCACACAGTGGAAAATCCCCATATAACGTTTGACTCCCCTAAGAATTTACTAATAACGTATTGTTGAGTGGAAGCCTTATAGTCTAACACATGCTTTTTAAAATGTTATATGTATTATATACTGTATCCTTATAATTAAACTAGAGAAAATGAGAGAAAATGTTATTAAGAGAATCATAAGGAAAAGAAAATACATTTACAGCAGTGTACTGTATGTAAAAAATACCTCACATATAAGTGACCACGTGCAGTTCAAACCCATGTTGTTCAAGGGTCAACTATATTAGATTACCCCCAAAAAATTAAGAGATGGAAGAGGAGAAAAAATTTCATGAAGCTTTGATGAGGAATGAATTTCTTTGTGCTTAATTATAAAATAATTTAAAAAATACTTTTAAGCGACATTTTTCTTAACACTGATTTAAGTTCGGTAACTTTTCTTTTAAAAATGCAATGTGAAATGGTAGAATCCTTAAAGAAATCACATCGTGATATTTAATTCTGCATCTTCACAGGAGAATTTTGTGTTTGAAAAAGCTCAATAACTTCCAAGTGAGAAACGGACAAATTAAAGTGTGATTTTCTCTTGATGAGCATAAATGATTAGATGATTGATTAATTGAAGATATATGCATATTTAAAATGAGATTATCCTATTAAACTTTGCTTCATTAAATTATTTTCATCTGTATTCACATAGTTTATATATTTTATAAATCTCGCCAAATTGTGACATCACAGCCCCATCTTGTGGTCAATGTAGATAACTAATAGGGTCTAAATTTTAAGCAAAAAAGCAGGAACTTTAATTTTTTAAAAAAATTCATGCTTTCAAAAATTTTCTTAAAGGCTAATATGAACAAAAATGATAACGTTGAATGTTTTTTCAGGAATTGCTTTTTTTTTATTTTGGTAACATAGTATAATATTTTAAAAGAAGGATTTGGATACCTTATTTCTGAAATAAAGGATAGCTAGCATTATTTCCAGTTAGTACTGAGGAAATAATTTGTTTTCTATTCTTTACCTACTTTGTAGACTGCTAATCTGTGTTCACTAGTGGACATGGGCCTGAACTAAAAATAAAATCACTATAGAAGTGGTCAGACTCCATTACAACTGATACAGTAGTTGGTTTTGAGTAGACAAAATAACTTACATTAGAACAGTTCCAGAGAGTTTAATTGTAAAAATAAATATATTCTTAAAAATGTGTTTGTGGTAGGGAAAGAGAAGTCATAATAATATTTTTCTTCATAATCAGCAAAGGGCCAGTAAGTGCAGCAATGAGGACAGGATTCCTGTGGGGCAAAAACTGGGTGATTCAGACAAACTATGAAAGTTAATAATCTCTGTTTTGATTTTTTGAGGATGAATGCAATTTGTTCCTGCTTAAGTTGTTGAAGGGAGGTGTACTGCCATAGTGCTAATTTACTCCAGCTCTCGTGTATTCAAATGTTGCCCACATATCCTTCTTGATTGCCTTTCCTCCCGGGGGATCACCTTGTGCTCTGAATGCTTGGCTGAATTCAGGTGCTCCTGAACTAACTCTGACTCTAGAGTGACTTCAATGATTTTCGCATTATCCAGAGACAGTTTCCTTATTGATCTTCTGTGAGCTAAGAGGAGAGGAGATAAAAATAAATATGGATTATTGAAACCTAAATGATTTGGCACCTGTGAGAGCAAGTCACCAAAGATGGTCCTCAATGAGCCATGACTCCCAGGATTCATGCTTTTGTCCAGTTCCCTCCCACGTTGAATATGGGCGGGTCTACTGGGAAGCAGTTCTGCATATTCCAAGCTAAGTCATGGGAGACCTTGTGGCTTGGTTCTCTTGAAGCATTCATTCGTTAGACGGTCCCTCTAGAATCCAGGTGCCATTCTGTAGAAAGCCTATGCCACAAGGAGAGGACGTGTACAAGTACTCTTGCCAAGAGCTGAAGATGATCTACAGTATCATTGGGCACCATGTGGGTAAATAATTTGCATATGATGAACCCAGTCAAACCTTCAGATGGCTATTATCTCCATGGCTGACTTCCTACTGCTACCACATGTGAGTCCGAAAGCAAATCCACCTGCTGAGCCCAGTCAACCCACAGAACCATGAGAAACAAAATTACCATTGTTTTAAGCCACTGAGTTTTGTGTGGTTCGTTACATAGCAGTGTAGATAACTGAACCAGGGATAATCGTCTATACTGGTTCTCTAATTGGGCCTGCTTTTCTGAGCACTTAACACACCGGTTTATTTACCTTTCATTTTCCTCAATAAGGCCATAAGCTCTTTGAGGAAAGGGATTGGCCCTTGTTTAATCTTTTCCATTTTAGACCCTAGCATACAGCCTGGCATATAATATGTTCTTATGTGTGAGTGAGTAATGGACACTTGGTTTTATGTCTGAGATTTTATTGTAGTTGAATCAAAATGATTGCTGAAGGGAATAGGAGTTTTAAAGTTAACAGATAGACCAAAAATAAAAATAAATCTGTGCTTTTAATAATGTGTACTTTGGTTATGGTGTGTTTTCTCAAGGAAAGACTTGAGAAAGATTGTACAGTTTGTTCTTGAATAAATGGATATATAGGTGGCCTCAAGTTGGATAGAATGATATACTGCTGTGTTGTAATATTAAACTGATATCACTATTATCCTCAGCATGCTGTGCTGAAGGACTGAGACAGGGAGTGGTCAGTTTATGAGTAGCTTGCTTAGGGGCCATATGTTTATTAGGCTTTCAAAAAGTATTTTGAATTCCATGAGTTTGGTTTTACCTATCTTTTTTTTTTTTTTTTTTTTAATTTTTTTTTTTTCAACGTTTATTTATTTTTGGGACAGAGAGAGACAGAGCATGAACGGGGGAGGGGCAGAGAGAGAGGGAGACACAGAATCGGAAGCAGGCTCCAGGCTCCGAGCCATCAGCCCAGAGCCCGACGCGGGGCTCGAACTCACAGACCGCGAGATCGTGACCTGAGCTGAAGTCGGACGCTTAACCGACTGAGCCACCCAGGCGCCCCTGGTTTTACCTATCTTAAGACAGTTTTAATAAAATGCTTTAAGAAGCATTATGCTTATTTAGTGACTAACATCTCTATATTTTATCTATAAAATAGAAAACTGTGAAAATAGTGGATTTTTAAACTCCAAGGAGAGTGTGGCCTTGATGTGTATTTTCGTTGGAACCACTGTTGCTGCCATGGTTACAGATTACACTGCTGTTGGGTGTGGCTTGTTGATTTTAACCAAGCGCCATTTTAACATCTTTTCAGTGTGATCCTAGAAATGTAATGAATAATGGAATTAAAGCTTTATAATTTCAGAAGTATGGACCGGTATAAATCTGATAAAAAAATGAATTGTTTCGGAGAGCTGTAATGGAGTTTATGTCAGAAAAATCCAGACCTTAGAAACTTCTTGACTGCATGTAAGTAATAGTTTGAATAAAGCAGACTTGGGCAGCAAGCAGTATTTTTATACAAATATGGAGAAGATATTTTTAACTGCGTAAAATTGGTAAAGGATTTGGCAGATCTGAGCCATTTGAAAGGTAACAAACAGTAAATTCAAGTGTGTAAAAAATTGAGAGAGAGCAATGAGGTTCAGGAGTTATAATCAATCTAATTATATTTCAAAATAAGAATGTGACAAGCGGGCATGAACCCCCATCTAACTTGCCATTGATTAGAGGGGTTATAGCTACTAATTTAGGGCATTTGTTTTGATGTTAAGATTTCAGATTGTTCTGTTATTTTTGGAAAGTATGCTGTGTGCCCTGTTTTCCAGTTTCATCCTTCAACAGGCTTTCTTGCAAATATTTAGTCCAATGTTGCACTATTTTTTTAACATCTAAAATGAGGACAGAACAAGAAGTGCAGAATATGTACTTGTCTATGTGACATGATTAATTTGCATCCACTCTCAGATGCTTGTAGCTCAGAATATAAATCTTCAGTGATGGTTTACTTTTGTGGCAGTTTCATGTGCTTTTCATGGAACATTCATATGCTTCCCGGATTTCTCACTCATAGTTAGGTGGAGTCATGTGACTGCTTTTGGCCAGTGGCTTATGAGCAGAAGTGATGATCGCTCCAAAGGCCAATTTCAGAGCACTCCCATTTCAGAGCCCACAGTAGTGACTCTTGAAGCATATATATTGAGATGTCTGTGTCCTGAGTCACTATTTGGAAGGGGGTTTGCCTTAACAGGTGCCAGGCCCACAATAGATGCGTGTGAAAAAGAAATGAAGCTTGATATGTTAAAGTTTCAATAAGATAACTTATTTTTACCTGGCTAATAAAACCAATCATATATTTGAGAAAATGATACATATTTTGTTTGGAGATGGTAGACTTAGGTATGTGTTGATTTTAAAATAATAAAAAAAACTGGAGTCATTGTAGGGTTTTGTGGTTTCATTTGTTCATCTGACAATAGACTCTCAGGGGTGGAAGTGGTCTTAAAAGCTAGGAAGTCCCATCTCTGCCTTGTTCCCACCATAAATAAATCCCTTTCAAGCTTCCTTGGTTGATGATTATCCAAGACTACACTTGAAAATTTCATTTAGTGAATGTTTGTTAAGTATCTGTTACATGCCCATCTTTGTACCTGAAATGACTTAGATGTTGTCCTTCCATTACAATCCAGTGATGCATTCATCACTGAATCCTGAGACAGAGACAGCAAAGCTTTGTCTTAACTGTGTCAAAATCTGTCTTTCGTAATTTCTTAAAAAAAATTTTTTTTGATGTTTATTTATTTTTGAGAGTGAGAGAGACAGAGTATGAGTGGGGAGAGGGGGCAGAGAGAGGGAGGGAGACACAGAATCTGAAGCAGGCTCCAGGCTCTGAGCTGTCAGCACAGAGCCCGACACGAGGCTTGAACCCATGAACTGTGAGATCATGACCTGAGCCGAAGTCGGACGCTCAACCTCCTGAGCGACCCAGGCGCCCCTGTCTTTTGTAATTTCTACTTAAAGTTTATATTTGTACATTTGGGAATGATGTGAAAAAAATTAATGTCTTTTAATATGGGCTTATCTTTCAAATATTTAAAGCAGTAATCACAAACATTCCCTCTCTCCCCTCCACCCCCTCTGGCTCACCATATTAATCTTTTCCACGTTTAAAGTATCAGATTCTTCATAGTCCTTGTATAAATGACCACCTTTGGACCTCTTTCCTGCCCAGTGTGGCTTCCTGATCTTACAAAGTGTTAATATCACTACATACACTCTCCTTTCCTCTTGGAATGATTTGTCAATATGTCCACGGACATGTGTCCATATACCCATGGTGGTGCCCAGATCTAAATTCAATAGGTAAAGTATTAGTGCTATAGAAACAAAGTGAAGAGTGCTCATATTTTAGATTTTTGTCAATATAATTTAATATAAAATTACCTTTGGGGGGGGTGAGCTAATTTTAAAAGCTACCTAAATACGTCTAATATACAGCAAAGGTTGGGAAGACGGGATCTAGCTTAACCCCTGAAAGTGACAAAGATGCTTTGCTTGGCCAAACTTTAGTCAGGCTCCTGAAACTTCTCCTAAGCCAATCTGTGCCCTTCCTTGTAAAATGCAGTTTTGGGGGTGCCTGGGTGGCTCATTCAGTTAAAATTCTGACTCTTGATTTCAGCTCAGGTCATGGTCTCAGGAACCCTGCATCAGGCTCCGTGCTGTCTGTGTGGAGCCTGCTTGGAATTGGGGTTCTCTCTCTTCCCCTCCCTCTCTGCCCCTCCCCCACCTCAAAATAAATAAGCTTAAAAAAATGTAGTTTAACAGGACCCCTCCCCCCCCTCCACCAGATGCTTGATATCTGATCACCTTTGATTTCTGATTGAGATCCTCATCTCCCACCATCCCCCAGGGGTATTTGATCACTCTGGCCAGACTTCAGCAAGAATCCTGTTACGTTGGTTTAGCTAGAATTCCCCCTTTCCCTGATGTTCCTTTTTAGGAATTTCCCATCAGCTGATCTCCACCCTGTTCCTTGGCTCTAAATTCCCACTGCCCATGCTATATTCTAAGTTGAGCCCAACTTCTCCCATTCAATGCGACATCCTACTGCAGTGGTCCCTATACCTATTGTAATGGTCCTGAATAAAGTTTGCCTTACTGTGCTTGAATAGGTGTCATCAAATAATTTTTCTTTACCAAAGATGTTATTTATATCCCTACACAATATTTATAACCTATGCTTTGCTTACTGAATGAGGATTTCCAGCTAATTAGTGGAACCATGGTGAATAAAAAATGTCTAATCAATCATTGAATGGCAATCTAAATGAAATCTAAAAACTTCTATATTGGAAGACAAAAATAACCAACTTCTCCCTCGGTTACTACATCCAGAGACTTGACCAGTGCTAAGGTGGCCACGTTGGACCGAGTGTGATCACACAAGGAAACAGTTCATGATTATAGACAGCCTTGGTTCCAGCCAAGTTCCCACAGTCAATTGTTTCTTCTGCTTCATGTCCCAAAATACTAGAACACAGTTTGAGAAATTTCATGAAGTCTCAAGATGTTCTGTCAGGTTGAGAGAGAAAGAAAAGATCATTTAGTTCAACCTCCTTCCCATTTAGATGACAGATCACTTGGCCTCTACTTGAGGATTTTGCAGCTTGCTCATCTGTGGATGAAATGTTGTAGTTATCAGAATTCTCCTATCTCGAGCTGACACCAGTTGCCCTCTTAACTTCTTCCTGTTGGCTCTAGTTCTGCTTTCTGGAGGAACACAGACTAAGTTGAATGCCTTTTCCATGAGTTAGCAATGCAAATGGACTATAATCTTCCTAAGTCTGCTCTCCAAAGTAAACATTTCAGGGTTTAACAACCATGTCACCGCCCTGTCCTCTGTGACTCCCTGCTTCTTTCTCCTTTGTCAACATCACACTTCCCAGTGTGTCATCTGAGTGGGACATAGACTACCGCAGTGGTTCTGATTGCCTCCCTTGGTCTGGTCACTGTACTTCTAGAAAGATCACCTAAGATTTTATCAGGTTTTATAGGGATCACTACCACAATGACTTAAAATACTAGCTCAGTGGTTTTCAATCCAGGCTGCATATTAAAATCACCCGGTAGAGCTTTTAAAAAATACTGATGTCTAATGTTCTGGCCCTAATGAAATAAACCAGAACCTCTGGAGGTAGAAGCCCAGGTGTAGGTATTTTTGTAAGGTGTTGCGATTGTTCTAATATGTAACAAAATGAGTTTTGCTCTTAAATGAGGTTTCTCTCAACCTTTATGTAAATGCAATTTTTTATTTGAATGTAAATATCAGATTTTATTCTGTTCCAGTGTAATTATCTCTAATAATAGGATTGCCAAAATTTCCAAATGCAATTTTATAAGGTCAATTTTCAACTAAATTAGAATATTAAAATTGCTGTTGATGTCCATAAAATGTTTAGAGAAGTTTAGAAAGGATTTTGAGAAAGTATAAATACTAATTCATTTCAATTTAATGTTTCTTATCTTACTGAATTTATGCACAACATAATTTGTACTCTATATAAGAACATCTTACGATCATACTTCGAATAAACTTGGATGATCACTGATAGCAAATGACATGGCCCAGTAAGCATGGGATAAAAGGATGGTTTTCCAAATTCAAGGTCTTTCCAAATAAAACAAGCATTAATGCTATGCTACTTGGCTCTTTTTATTTAAAGCACTGGGTTTTAAGGCATGTCCAAATTAAACTACTTCTTATTCCTTTGCTTTTGAGATCTTTCAGCTGTTAAAAGGAGTGTTCTCTCAGAAAGTTTGGCAACAGAAAATTTCAGCCTGGACATCTGAAATTAATCACAGTATTGGGTAAGAGTTAAGAGGAACAATTGTAATTACTTAAATTTGCATCTCTGAAGCATTTGGCAAGACATTTTTTTTCAAGTTCTGATGATTGCCTGAATATTGCAGTGTAGTAAATGAGAATTTCACAAAAGTCAATGTTACTGGCCCTTTATTTAAAAGACAAGGAGCAGCCCTCATGCAGTATCCCCCATTATTCTTGGTATATTGAGTACATTGTTGACCATATTGTACATTTTTTTTTTTTTTAGAGAGAGAGAGAGAGAAAGAGAGAGTGCCCCCACACCCGTGTGAGGAGGGAATGGGCAGAGGGAGAGAATGAGAAAGAGAGAGAGAGAGAGAGAGAGAGAGAGAGAGAGAGAAACTTAAGCAGGGTCCACACCCAGCACAAAGCCTGACAAGGGGCTTGATCTCATGACTCTGAGATCATGACCTGAACTGAAACGATGACTTAGAAGCTCAACTGACTGAGCCACCTAGGCGCCCCTATAATGTACAATTTCGAAGGCATTAGTTCGTAGGCTAAGAACTCATACATTGATATTTATATCTGTCATACCCATCTGTAAAATGAATTACTAGATAGTTCTAAGGAATAGTGCTTTTTTTCCCTGAAGGAATAGTGTTAATACTATTAAAATGGAGATAAGAAAGGTCAGAATCATTTGGAAGAAGTGGTGAGAAGTTTACTGTAATTGCACATAAAACTTATCATTAAGCTCCCATGTTAGCCAAGTCCAAAGAAGAAACACAATGCTTATATAGTGGCCTCTTTATATTGCAATAAAGGCATTCCTCTCTCCCTAGCTACTCACCTTTTTTTCCTATTTCTGTATTTATTAGACCTTCACCTAGAGATTCAGTCTTTCTTACTTTTAACTCAGTTCTAATCCTGTCTGCGCTTAAGAGCCCCACGTAGATCAAGTAACAAGTTAACACTGATGTTTATTTTGCTTTGACTTTTTCCTTTCAGATTTGTTAACCAGGTGTTTTGAGCCTGTGGAGAAATCATGCACTCCATTTGCTAGAACTGGATATGTGTTGTTCCTTTTATTTGAATTCTTTCCTAGATACCTTAATTCTCATTGCTATCACCCTAAGACTGGGATCCTGTCAGGGACTGGAGGTCATTTTGTGCTTTAGAAAGATACGAGTTAGCCTTTGCCACACAAAAGACTCATGGATCTGTGAGTCTCCTGGGCTCAGTTTCATGGCATTTCCTCTACAAATATCTTATTTTCCCCCAGGCCTGGTGGGCTAATCCCAGCAGGTGTTTCTCATGGCATTGATAGAGGTTTAACAGGGCGAATGGAAACATAGAAGGCCTCTCAGGGTCTAGGTTTTGAACGGACACATCATCGCTTCTACCGAATACTTTTGCCAAAGCAAGTCACATAGCTGAAACCAGACGGAGGCCTGGAGAAATACACGTGGAACCTTTAGAAGGAAAAACTGCAGTGTCACATGGCAGAGATTGTTGAAGCAGGAAGAATTGTTGAAAGGTATCAGGTGTTATTTAAATACATTAAAAATTGTGATTTCAGTTTTTACAATTAATTCATTTATTGCCAAATTACTATTTTGACAGTGGAGTATTCCACAAATATTTGAAGGCCCAGTGAAAACACTCGTTCTTCTGACTCGTCATATCAGAGTCACATAATCTTGGGCAACTCACTTAAAGGTTTATGTTCTTAACCTTTTCTGTTTTTGAGGTACACTTCTGTAAGTTGTAACATGTGTGTGAATTCCTGTAACCACTACCACAATCAGAATATAGAATAGCAGCATCACATCAAACAATTCCCTTTGGCTGCTCTTTTGGACTTAAAACCTCTCCCTGCTTCTAATGGCTGACACCAATGAATCTCTTCTTCCACATCGGTTTTGCCTTTTCTAGATTGTTAGGTAAGTGGCATCATACAGCTTGTAATCTTTGGAGATTGGCTTCTTTTCCTCAGTGTAATGCCTTTGGGATTCATCAGTAGTGTTGTGTATACACATAGTTCCTTTTTATTGCTGAGGAGTAATCTGTATGGATGAATTACATTTTTTAAACTGCATTTACTTATGGAAGGTCATTTTGGGTTGCTTCCTGTTTTAGGTGACTATGAATAAAACTTCTAAATATTTATGTACATGTTTTGCATCACCACAAGTTTCCATTTCTCCACAGAATTAGCTAAGTGGGAGAGGGCTATATTATGTGGTAAGTATATAATAAGTTTACGGTCAGCACATGATTTGTATGATTACCATTCTTTTAAATCTGTTAAGCTTGGTGCTATGACCCATGGTGTGGTCTCTCAAAGTGAATGTTTCCTGTACACGTGAAAAGAATGGGGATTCTTCTGCTGGTGGCTCCAGTAGTCTATTGGCCTAATTATTTGATGATGTCCTTCAGTTCTATTCCTAACGGTTTCGTATCTGCTACTTCTATGGATTGTTGAGAAAGGAGTGTTAAAATGTCCAAATACAATTGTGGATTTATGTGTTTCTTTTGTCCATTGTATCCGTTTTTGCTTCACATATTTTGAAGCTCTGTTGTGAGTTGCATACATTTAGCATTGTTACATTTTCCTAAAGGATTGGCCCTTTTATCGTGATGCAGTGTCTCTCATTTCTGGTAATTCGGCTGGCTTTGAAGTTTACTTTGATAATACTATAACCATTCCAGTTTTCCTCTGATTGGTATACTAGTATAACTGTATTCTTTTCCTTTGTACCTACTTTTATCACTATATTTAAAGTGCATTTCTTATAGACCACATATAATTGTTTCCCTCTTCTCGTCTGACAATGCTGTCTTCTAATTGGTATGCTTAAACTATTTATCTTTAAAGTAGTTACCGATAACGTTTATACCATTTTATTCTTTCTGTTTGTCTCCTTTGTTTTTCACTCTACTGTTTGTGCCTTCTTTTGGGTTAATTAAATATTTTAAATATCTCATTTTAATTTGTCAATTAAGTTTTGAATATATCTCTTTGAATATTTTCCAAGTGTTACAATAAACGTACTTACGTTTTCAGAGTCTACTCAGTTAATATTTAACTCTTCAGTTGAATGTAGAAACCTTACCACCCTATCTCCCTTTATGTTTCAACTGTAATATTCATTAACTTTATGTTTATTGAACAACTTACCAGAAAATGTTATAATTTTTACTTTCAACTAATTAAAGAACTTACCATTTTAAAGAACTTCAAAGAAAAATAGTCTATTTATGCAGGTTTTTATGATTTTTGTAGCTCTTCCCTTACTCCCAAAGTTCTGTTTCCCTCATATCTTTTCCCTTACACCTAGAGAAACCCCTTTTGCAATTCTTTTATAGCAGGTTTAGTTTTCATTCATATGATAATGTATTTATTTCATGTTAGTTTCATGTTAGTTTCTGAATGAAAGTTATTTTTACTGGATAGGGAAGTCTAGGTTGACAGTTCTTTTCTTTTAGTACAATATCATTTTTGCCCCACTGCTTTTTTTCTAACGACAAATCTACAATCATTTAAATACGTATTCTTTTATATATAATGCATTATTTTTCTCTGTTTTCAAGATTTTTCTTCATCTTTGATTTTTATTAGTTTGGTGGTGATGTGTATGGGCATGGATTCTTTTGAGTTTTCCTGTTTGGGGTTTGCTGAACTGCTTGAGTCTATAAGTTTATGTGTTTACCCAAATTTGGAAAGTTTTCAGGCATGATTTCTCCAAATATATCTTTTTATGAACAATAACCTTTCTCTTCTTTTTTGGGAACTCCAATGACACAAATGTTAGACTTTTTGATGTGTCCTCAGTCTTAAGACCGTTCATTTTTTCCTTACACATTTTCTTCCCTGTTGTTCCAATTGGATAATTTCTATTGATAGATCTGCAGGTCCATTAACTCTTTGCTCTACTGTCCCCAGTTCTGTTGTGTACCTCATTCAGTGATTTTTTGGTTTAAATTTCAGTGATTGTATTTTTCAGTTCTAAAATGTGTCTGGTTCTCCTTTAAAACTTCTGTTGCTCTGGTGAAACTTTCTATCTTTCCATTGGTTTTAAGGATGTTACATTTTGAGCATTTTGTGACAGCTTCTTTAAAGTCTTTAATAATTGACCACCTGGCTCATATTAACTGATGCCTGTTGATTTCTTTTCCGTTGGTAATTTGTCAGATTTTCCTGATTTTTTTTTTTTTATAAGTTGAATAATTTGGGATTGGTTGCAGGGCATTTTGAATAGGAAGTTATGAGAGTCTGGGTCTTGACTAAGTCCTATGGAGAGTGTTTTGTTGTTGTCATTTTATTTTGGTTTAGTAGCCAGTTGAGTTTGGTTTAGTAGCCAGTTTACCAGCCAGTTGGCTGCAATGTCTGAAATGCCTATGTGGACTGTGGTTCAAATGTCCATATACTTTTTAAAGCTTTTGCTATGTTCTTCAGCATTCTGCGTGTGTCTCGCTGGGGCCCAGGCTGAGGCCTGGGTAGTTGTTGTCTACCTCGTACTTTAGTGCTCAAGGCTTTTGGTATACTGGCTAGGGTCAGATCCGTTACTCATCTCAGGGTTGGGCCAAAGGGTTCATTTAAAGTGTTTTGGAGTTGGGGTGCCTGACTTTGGCTCAGGTCATGATCTCGTGGTTCCTGAGATCGAGCCCCACGTCAGGCTCTGTGCTGACAGCTCAGAGCCTGGAGCCTGCTTCGGATTTTATGTCTCCCTCTCTCTCTGCCCCTCCCCGACTTGTGCAGGCTCTCGCACGTGCGCCCTCTCTCTCTCTCTCTCACTCTCTCTCTCATAAATAAATAAACATTAAAGAGAATTTAAAATGTTTTGGGCTCCTTTACTTTCGCCATTGTCACCCCTAGACTGTCTGGCTCCCAGGGTTCCTGCTTCCTGGTCCCCTGCTAGTCTCCTTACATGGCATACATGTCTCGAGCCTGCTTCTGCTGCCAGATGCAAGCGGCGGGAGGACGGAAAGTAAAAACGAACATTTTCCTCCGTGGTCCTTGGATCACACAGTTTCCCTGATTAGAGAAAAGGATTCCCTCCCTCGCCACCCCCCCCCCCAACTCCTTCAAGTATCATCTCATTGCCACTGCCACCGCCACCCACCACGTGGTTGCAGGGTGAGGAGTGAGGCTTGCTGGAGATAAAGCTGAGAGAGAAATAAACAAAGACCACGGATTTCCCCACGCTCTCTCCTCCTTTTAAAGGCTCCACTTTCCAGTACTTAAGACCAAAAAAAAACCCCAAACAAACAAAAAAAAGAACTTCTTTTGGAGCTCTTTTTTGTCCATGCCTGCCACACCACTCTGGGATTTGTGCTGACTCAAAAACTAAAAGTTATGGGTGGAAAAAAGAAGAAACGAGGAAACTTGCCACTGATTTCTTGTACTTTGAGTTCCGGTTTTCTTCCTCAAGTCACCTGCTACCATTTACTTAGAGTTCTCGTAGAGCATGCACTCCACGCGGTCTGTGGAAGGCTCTGGTTGTCTTCAGTTGGAGAGAGAGAGTGGAGAGGCTTCCTTCATCATCACCGGAACTGGAACCCTCACTTCAGTTGTGTTAAACTTCAGTGATTTCAGCTTCAAGGTGGGTCCTTGCTCTTTCTAACTCCTTAGATATTTACAGAAATGAAATGAAATGGCGTATTTCAAAGTGTTTTGTAAACTGTAAGGTACCTTACAATTGTGATGATAGTGATATATTGACCTTTGAATACAGACATGTAATTTGAAAAACACTTCATCACGTCTCAACTTTACTGCTTTTGGCAATTCCCTAAACACACCCTGCCATGTTAGTAAATATTACAGTGCCTGAAAAGCTGGGACTATGCTAAACAAAGCTAAACAGGTTTCCCTACAATAGGGCTTCTTAGAGTCTCTGAGAGGTTACTGCACATTTTGAACTCCCAGGAAATAATTGAATAGATCTAGGGACTTGTCTGTCAGCTATTTGCCTTGCTGTAGTCTTTCAAACAGAAATAAATGCAGGATTATGTATTATAAGCACATGTCAAACTGAAAGCCTTGCTCAGCAATTGACGTGTGGCTATAGACAGAGAAGTTATTTTGGGGAAACATGAGGCTTTGAAGAAACAGACACCAAACAAAATGATGTGTATTTGGATATCTTTCTGAAGTTCTGTTCGAGGGTTTAGTTTTCAAGCCACAGGCTATCATGTGAGAGTAATCAGAAGACCTTCTTAGAACTGGGTACTGCAATGAAAATCCAGGCTGTGTACTTGTACAATTTTTTTATACTAGAGATACAGCCCAGGTGCTTAGAAAAGTGTTCTCTGAATCCTTATTTATAATTCCTGCTTCTTTTTTTTTTTTTTTTTTTTTTTACTGTTTATTTATTTTTGAGACAGAGGGAGACAGAGCATGAACAGGGGAGGGTCAGAGAGAGGGAGACACAGAACTGAAACAGGCTCCAGGCTCTGAGCTGTCAGCACAGAGCCCGATGCGGGGCTCGAACTCACAGACCGCGAGATCACGACCTGAGCCGAAGTCGGCCGCCCAACCGACCGAGCCACCCAGGTGCCCCTATAACTCCTGCTTCTTTCAGTTAAAATGTAATTTGAAGCACTTAGGAACATGACAAAATAATACATTTTATGTATGTAACTTCATTTTTCTTGTTGGACTCCTAATTGTTTCTTACCCTTAATCGTCAAACTGGACATAATTCAAAATCATTTCTCTCTTTCACTTTAGATTTTTGTGTAAATAAGTTCATGTAAACAAAAATGCGAGCAGAAGAGATACTTATTAAAAGAGAAAATGAAGACAGTGTAACTTTAGACAAAGAGGAATTTGATATTTTGAAGGTAAAGCATGGATGTTCATTCATGAATATTTAGTATCTCAAATTCACTACAAAGAGATCCAATCCTAGAAAAGGGTCATTAAAATGCCAATCTATTGATCTGTATTTTTACTTTAAAAGGTAATAAGTAGAAGAACTTATATTTACTAAAGGTCTGAACTTTGATCAAGAATCATCCTTTCAAGGGGTGGCTCAGTAGGTTAAGCGTCCAACTCTTGATTTCATCTCAGGTCATGATCTCATGATTCATGGGATCCAGCCCTGTGTTGGGCTCTGCACTGATTGAGCAGAGCCTGCTTAGGATTCTTTCTCTCTCTCTCTCTGACACCACCCCCCCCCCCCCCCCCTCTCTCTCCCCTTCCCTCTTTCTCTCTCAAAATAAATAAATAAGCTTAAAAAAAAGTATTATCTTTTTAAAAGGTAATCATTATGCATTTCATCACATTATAATCCAGTTCTAATTATGGCCCTAGTTCACCATTACTTCTCCCTAGGGAAATCTATCAGTCCCATATGTTTGTAGTCTGTGCCACGCAGACAGTACTGGGGTTTTCCATGCATACATTTTGAGAGCACAGACTACCATTACTTACTAATTTACAAGCCTAGGATAAATAAAGCATAGAAAGCAGTAATTCAAACTTACCCACAGTAATAGCAAAGTCACATTTAGGGTCAAGTCTAGCTATATCTAGCATCTGACCAACATCTGGCTTGTGTTATTGAGAGATCAACTGTACTCTCTAAAGAACAACATTTGATGGACACTATCTTAAGGCAGTCGGCAAACACTCCAGTTTATGTTTATTTAAGCAATGTACATAGCCCATCTTTTTCTTAGAAGAGTCAAAACTTTTGTGAAAGACTGAATTACAAAAGGCTAATGCACTCCATACTCGTATGAAAGAATTTCATTTCCGATTGTAAATTTTGGTGCCTCATTTGTTTCATCAAATCATCCAGAATGTCAGTTTATGGGCAGATAGAAACTGCGGCTGCCTCTGAGCCATTCAAATTTCTCATCTCCTTCCACTATCGAAGCTGGGGTGGAAATACTCAATTTCTCAACCCTCCCTGGGTGGGACATCACATCAACCCAGGACTAGTGGCCTCTGGATCAAAACTTATATTTTGGAAAAATGGAATTTTAAAAGATTGTGGAGATGCCCTGGATTCCAGTGAAATTGTACCTCTATTTATTATGGAACAAAATATATGGGGTTTTAGTCTCTGAGGATTAAAGTAAGCAAGAAAATGGTTGTATTTTCTTTGGGTAGTCAATACAGCAATTTTTTAAAACAAAATCATTTCATATCTGTTTTTAAAATCTCATTTAGTTTTAGTTTGAAACCGTTGTTCAAAAGGTAATCATCTGTGATAAGAGACACAAGCTGTTTCAGAAAGTGCCTGCATCAGAAAGCAAGCTGTTAAGAGTTGCAGGCTGTTAAATTCACTCCTCAGGACAGCAGATGAAAAGTGCTATTGCACTTCAAGTTTCGTTTATTTCAGAGGCTTCCTGAGGAATCAGAAATCCGAGGCTACGATAGAGTAGGCCTTTTTTTAGAAAACAGCAGGAAAATCTCAAGGAACTCTCTAACGAGGTCCTAGGAATGAATAATTGTAGGTCCCCAAATTCATGTTAAAATCTAACCCCCGATGTAATGGTGCTAGGAGGCGGGGACTTTGGAAAGTGATGAGGTCATGAGGATGGAACCTATGAATGGAATGAGTTCCCTTATAAGGGGCTGAGGAGACAACGATTCTCCCCTACTACCCTGTGAGGACGCCTAGAAAATACAGCCAGTGAAGAACCTGTTATGGAACCAGGCTGGATCGCTGACAGAAGAACCGGCACTCCGAGATCTTGGAGGATCGGAGGTGTATTTACATCGACGGGCTCAGGGGAACCGGTCTCTCCAAAGATCTGACTGCCCGAGTGCAACCCTGAGGGACAATTTATAGTCCACTACTTCCGCATTAGAGGCAATCTGGCGCGCCAGGGAAGTGGGGCAGGAAGAAAAACCCGGAAGGGGAGTCTTCCGGCGGGGACCGGAATTCCCTATCAGTCCTGTCGGCCATCTTAGAACATGATTTTTCCCTACCAAGGTTAGGGTTGGTTTTTTTTTTTCTCCCGGTTGAACCAAGAAGTGGGCTCTCACTAGGCCCTGAATCCGCTGGCACCCTGATCTCCGGCTTCCCGGTTTCCAGAACAGTGAGAAAGAAATTTTGTTGCTTATAAACCACCCAGTCATTAGTACTTTGTTAGATGAGCTCAAATGGACTAAGACGCTGCGGGGCGCAGGGGTGGGGGATGCTTTTGCTTGGAGGGGGGCGGTTTACATAGAGAGTAACTGAGTAATCCTAAATTATTTTCTGTCAACTTCTGCCAGTTGGGAAGGGAAGGTGGGGAGTTGTGGATTAGAAATACTGATGGAGGGGCGCCTGGGTGGCGCAGTCGGTTAAGCGTCCGACTTCAGCCAGGTCACGATCTCGCGGTCCGTGAGTTCGAGCCCCGCATCAGGCTCTGGGCTGATGGCTCAGAGCCTGGAGCCTGTTTCCGATTCTGTGTCTCCCTCTATCTCTGCCCCTCCCCCGTTCATGCTCTGTCTCTCTCTGTCCCAAAAATAAATGTTGAAAAAAAAAATTTAAAAAAAAAGAAATACTGATGGAGGCAGAACTTCAGATGTTTGGCAAGAGTAGGTGCTTTCACGGATGCCCCCGCCTCTGTCGCTGAAGGAGGAAATCTGCTGGGGCTTTATGGAAGCTGTGTTTAGCTGCAGTAACCCCTGGACCTGTCAGAGTTTGGTTTTCTTACACAGAAATTTGGTTTTCTTATGTACAAAGTATAAGCTCACATTTTTTTTTTTTTTTTGAGTTTATGTATTGAGAGAAAGCACAAGCAGGGGAGGGGCAGGGAGACAGGGAGAGAGAGAATCCCAAGCAGGCTCCCTGCTGTCAGCACAGAGCTCAACAGGGGGCTCCATCCCACAAACCTTTTTGATCACGACCTGAGCCGAAATCAAGAGGCAGTCGCTTAACAGACTGAGCCACCCAGGTGCCCCTATAAGCTTATTAAAACAACATAATAGTGTATTCAAAATTCACAAGGAGGTATATTGGTTAAATTGATATCTGAGGAAGTGATACTAAGTGCAGAAAGCAACTATATTGTTCTCTTTAAACGTTTGCTTAGGGGGCATTTATGTTGAATTTGGTGCTTGGTAGAGATAGTTACATTTAGTTAATTGAACAGAATGCTTTTTTGATAACAAAAAAAGAAAAAAAAAACATTTAACTGAGGTAAAATCAATATACAGCAAAATGCATGGATTTAAATATAAAATGTGTAGAGTTTGGATATTTGCATATACCAATATCATCAAGATGTAAAACATTTTCATCACCCTAGAAATTCTTCCTAGCCGAGCCTGAGTACTACGAGCTTTGTAATAGTCCTACTCCTAGAATGAATACGCCACCATTTCTTTATTCACAGCTGATGGACGTTTGATTGTTTTCAGTTTTTAGCACCTAAGAATAAAACTGCTGTCCACATTTTTGTATACATTGTTTTGTGGAGATATATTTTTCATTCTTCTGGGTAAATACCTAGGAATGGAATTTTCACAGAATAGGTTAATGTTCAATGGTATAAGAACTTGCCAGACTAACTTTCAAACTCATTTACCAATTTATACGCCAGCGATGTGTGAGAGTTCCAGTTGTTTCATATCCTTACTCAGATTTGGCAGTATTAGGCTTTTTTATTTTAGCCATTCTGATGGGCATGTAATGTGACTTTTAATTTGCACCTCTCCAATGACCGAGGATGTTGAACATTTTTTCATGTGTTTTTTGGCCATTTGTATTTCTTCCTTTGTGACCTGCCTGTATAAGCCTTTTGCCCATGTTTAGATTAGGTTACTTTTCTTCTTCTTATTTTTATTTTTTTAATGTTTATTTTATTTTTGAGAGACAGAGACAGAGTGTGAGTGGGGGAGGGGCAGAGAGAGAGAGAGAGAGAGAGGGAGAGAGAAAGACACAGAATCTGAAGAGGCTCCAGGCTCTGAGCTGTCCGCATAGAGCCTGACCTGGGGCTCAAACTCACAAGCCCTGAGATCATGACCTGAGCTGAAGTTGGATGCTTAACCGACTGAGCCACCCAGGTGCCCCTTTCTTCTTCTTATTGAGTTAGAGTTGCTTATATGTATAGTAAATATTTTCTCTCAGTCCATGACCTTCCTATTCAATTTCTTCGTAATATCTTTTAATAAACAGAAATTTAAAATTTTTATAAAGTCTGTTACATTAATTTTTAATACTTCAATAGTTGATAGTTAAAAATAGTCTTTTAAATAGCTTAGAATAGTTAATTTTAGAGTCTGTCTAGAAAATTCTTGCCTACCCCTAGTTTCTGAAAATATTCTCTTATGAATATTCTTACACCCTTATGAATATTCTTGAAACTCCACACTTGTAGTTTTTCCATTTAGGTCTGTGATCTTTCTCAACTGATTTTTCTCTATGGTGTGAGATATGGGTTGAGGTTCACTTCCCCCCCCCCCCCCCCAGACAATACTGATTCTTTTTTTTTTTTCCACTATTAATTTTTAAGAAAGAGAATTTCTGGGTGGTCTACAACCTTTGTCTAATATAATGCTAATTAGATCACTTGCTGAAGTGAGGTCGCCGATGAGCACACAGCCATCCTAGAGAAGCCCCTCGTTACCAGCCAGTTAACACATTGCCAGACAGCTGGCCCAGTGTGGCTCATTATTAATCATTTTTATTTAAAAAAAAAACAACAACAACCCAGAAATCCAAATGTAAATAAAATTCTCTCGTTCATTTGTTGCCAATTAATTTTCTTTTATCCCTCTATAGGCCAACACTGAATGAACTCAGATCGAGATTGTCAGGGCAGTTTGCAAGCTCTAATCTGAAGGCAGTTGTCCCTACTTCCTTATTGTCACAGAGAAGAAGTGATTAGGCTATCATAAGGGGGACTCTGCAAACAAAGCCGATTAAGTATCTCTTGGATACAATGTCACAGACACTTAAGCCTTGAACAGGTGAAATTTGTCAAGTAAGCAATCCCCTGATGGTTTGTCCAGTGAAAAAGAATTGTTTTGTCTTGTTGATGTTGTTTCAGAGTACACTTTGCTGGCGTGAACAATTCCTCATTCTTGATTCACATAGTTTCTTATTAAACAAATGAAATCATAGAATCATTGGTCCTGGTTCAGAAATCACTAAAAATATCTGAGGCTCTTTTCAAATCATGAAACTAGAAATTCATTTATACATTTTTAAATCAAATATCAATTACTGATGGAATGCCTACTTGTACCAAGCACGTCTTAAGGATAGGAATTTAGCAGATGGAAAACCAAAACCAAAAACCAGGTCTCCATCCTCACTTTTTAAAAATTTCAGGATGTGATTAAGCCACGGCAACTATATCCATTCTGATTAATATCCAACTTGTTCTCTACATCTCCACTTAGATCTCTCATGGGCATCTCAAACCTACCACACCCAACACTGAATTCTTGATTTCTCCCTCCTAACTTTGGCCCTGGCATAGACTTCTTCATCTCCATATAATGGTAACTATATTCTTTTTTTTTTTTATGTTTATTTATTTTTGAGAGAGAGAGAGAGAGAGAGAGAGAGACAGAGTGTGAACAGGCGAGGGGCAGAGAGAGAGGGAGACACAGAATCGAAGCAGGCTCCAGGCTCTGAGGTGTCAGCACAGAGCCCAACACGGGGCTCGAACCCACGGAACGTGAGATCATGACCTGAGCCGAAGTCAGACGCTTAACCGACTGAGCCACCCAGGCGCCCCTAATGGTAACTATATTCTTAGCTGTTTAGATGAAAACTATGGTATAATCCTTGACTCCTCTCTTTCTCTTACATCTTGTGTCCAAAACAACTGCAAATACTTTTGACTTTACCTTCAAAACATGTTCCAAGAACATCGCTTCCTACTGTCTCCAACACTACATAGCAGTCTAAGCTACTATTGGGTCTTGCCAAGACTACTGACTGCAATAATCTTCCAAATACTCTCTTTCCCCTACACATGTCTCTTAGTCTTTTTTCCAAACAGCAGTCAGTAATCCTTCTAAGTCAGGTGACAAGACTCTATGGTTTTCATTCCACACAAAATAACACCCAAAGTGTACGTGAGGGCTATCAATGGCCGAATGACTGTTGCCATCTGCCCCTGACTCCCCCTACTCTGGCCTCACCCTTATGGTTGTCCTCCTTGCCTTGTCGGCTCTAACCTTCCTGGACCTTTCCTTGTCCTAGATTATGCTCCACTCATTCCTCTCTTAGTGTGTCTGTGTGTATTGTTCTGTTACCTGGGATCCTCTTCCTCAGAAAGCCGTATGACTCGCTCCCCCCCACCCCATTTTCATGACTCTGCTGGCTTATCAGAGACGCCTTCCCTAATTACCATGAACTATAAATTTCTTCTTGCTCCAATTACACTATATCTTATTACCTTGCCTTGTTCTTTTTCATGGCACTCACCACTCTCTGACATGTATTTATGTGTTAATTTAATAGCTCCCATTGAAGTATAGCCCTGGAGAATGGGAACTTGTTTGTCGTGTTCACTACTATACTGAGCATAACTAGAATAGCCCTTGGCATGTGGAGACTCAATAAACCTCTTTTGACTAAAGAAATATGTAATTGCAGTACAGTACTATAGGTTTGAAGATAAGGGAAGTCCAGTTTGCTAGAAAAGCACGTAGGAAATCTCAGGGGAAGCTTTCAAGGGAAGTAATACTCTAAGCTGAATTCTGAAGAGTGATAAATTAGACAATTTAGGTCAGGAGAAGAGACTGAATAAAGTGGAATGTGGAAAACCAGGGATGCTAAAGACTCTCGAGGGACAGTCACACGGACCACATAAGCCATGTATGTCTCAGACTTTACCTGAAGAGTGATGAGGAACTACGTAGGTGTTTTAGCGGATGGGTATGGTCAGCATGACTTTTTTAAAGGTCAGTCTGCCTACGGAAATGAGTTAGTTGTAGGGGGTTTCAAAAAATGAAGGAGCAGATCCCATTTGAAAAGATATGGCAGTAATCCAGGAAACATATCATAGAGTCCTTCATTGTGAGTAGTAGAAAATTTGGCAAATTGGAGGCAAACGAGACTGCTGAAGAAAACAGAAATGAGTAATTAATTGGCTACAGGGAAAAGAGTGAGAGAGAAGAGCCAATGCTTACAACCAGATTTATGTCTTAGGCAATTGGATGGATGGTTCTGTCCACTGGGAGTCAGAGGAAGATAATGAGCTCATTCGGATATGCTGTATCTGAGGTAACTTTAAGGCAGTTAGACATACGATCTTAAGTTCAGGAGAGAGGCCTAAAAAGAGGTGAATGTGGGAGTCTTCAGCATAAAGGTAGTATTTCCCAACACGGTGTTAGATGAGAACCAACCCTCCCGACCCCAAGAAGATTGTTAAGAGTATAAAACAGTCTCAGGGCGCCTGGGTGGCTCAGTTGGTTGAGCGTCCGACTTCGGTTCAGGTCATGATCTTCCAGCTCATGAGTTCAAGCCCCACATCGGGCTCTGTGCTGACAGCTCGGAGCCTGGAGCCTGCTTCTGCTTTTGTGTCTCCCTCTCTCTGCCCCTAACCCACTCGCATTCTGTCTCTGTCTCTCTCAAAAGTAAATAAACAGTAAAACGTAAAACAGTCTCCATGGGTTCAGGGCTAATGACACAATCTGAGGACTTGTGGGGTGGGAGGTCAAATTTCTCAATGATGTGCCAACTGAGGAGAGGACCCCGTGTTTGTAGTTACCCTAGGATGTTCGGTTCCTCCCACACAGGCTGACCACAGGCCCCCTCGATAGGAAAGCAAGGGAGAAGGAAAAGACTTTGGTATAGAGGTGTGATAAAAGGTATTCTGAATTTTATAATGACATTTATGGAAATGAATTTGATTATTGGAAAGTTGTGTCTTTACTAATACTAGTAGAGAAAAATAATTGAAACCCAAATTACCTTGACTTTTATTTTCCTCCCTTCCTCAATTTTAATGGTAAATACTATGGTATGCATCTCCTCCCACCCAAAATGTTTGTTTTTGTTGACTAAAGCTATCAGCAATAGCAGACCATTCTGAAGATTCGGATTAAAAAAACACAAAACAGACGAACCATGTTTTATTAAATTCTATTGGTTGAAAGCACATGAAAGAATTTCTCTTGTATGGGTAGCTCTATATTGCTTTTATCAAAATCGCCAGGTCTTTGAAGATGACTTCTAATGACAATAGCAACATCAATTCACCAGAGGAAACTAGTGCTCTGGGTTCTAGGGATCACCAAGTCTTTCCCAGTATTATAAAATATAAAAAAATTCCCTCCCCAGATCTCTCACACATTAAAATAGTAAACAGCTTTGGTATAAAAGAAGATATGATATAAATATTTATAACTCACAGTACTCGTGATTCCTAAAATAATCATGATTATGTGAGAATCTCTAGAAATCTACTAAGTTTCTGTGCCGGAGCCAATTTTAGAGTAAAAAAATCAAACACATGTGGTGCTGAATGATTGTAAGAGTGAGTTTCGACACTGAAGGGGCTATAAGCCGTAGACACTTATTGTACATAATTACTTTTCAAATACTGCCTTAAAGCTTCTTTTTCCTGTCTGTCATTGAAGATGTATTGAAGGGTCCCTTTCCTAAAAAATACCGTTTGGGCCATATTTATAGATTAATAAAATAATACCCCTCCTTAGTAGTGTTAACTTCCTTTTTATTCTGAGCACACAGCTTTTCCCTCTCATCTTTTGTCACCTTTCTGTCCTTTTGGCTTTTATTGTCATCATTTTATGCACCATCTTTATGCTTCTAACTCCTTAGAACTTAGTTTCTTTCATGGAATCTTTGGCTCCGAGGTTTACTTGCATAGGTTAAGGCAGAGTACTTATAAATAAATAAATAAATAAATAAATAAACCTAAACTAAAAGCTTTAGTAAATCCTTATTCCTGGAATAGCTTTTATATTCACCTCAGCACCAACACACTGGAAATGCTTAGTAGAAAGAAAAGACATAGATTCCAAAACATTAGGCCCAGCATGGAGTGAAGGTTTCAATTGCACCGATTCCGACTCTCAGATCCTCCATAAAACATCAGTGTTTAACCTTTGTTTCCAACTTGCCTCCCAGATTGAGAGAAGACTTACTTGATGGGCCAGAGCAACATTGGCTGTGGAGCTGGAGTTTATCTGGAAACGTTTCAACCAAGCCGTTAAGTTGAGGGAAGCATACAAGCAAGGCCACTGCCAAGCTCTGAAGAAACATAAAACTTTCAGTGTGAATTTGTGAAAATATCTGAAGCTGCACAAACCAGGCAGGCTCTGAGCTGGGAGAAAGGAAGCCTGCATCCTAAGATGATCTCTGCTCTTCCAACAACTAACTGTGTGATCTTGACTGGACCCTTGCCTTTTCACGGGTCAAACTCTTTATCTCCTTGTCTCTGAAATACTGCATGGGACCAGAATTCCGGTAGGCCAGAGGTGCCGTTTATTTGATTCACACAGGGCTCTTCCCCTCTCCCTCCCTGCCTCCCTTTCTTCTTGCTTTTAATCAAAGATTCTGGAGCATTTAAAAACTCATAACGACAAGGAGATACCTCTACTCACCTGCCAGAGTAGCCAAGATCCAGGACACTGAAAACACCAAATGCTGGTGAGAATGTGGAGTAACAGGAACTGTCATTCATTGCTTGCAGGGGTGCAAAATTGTACAGCCGATCTGGAAGACAGCTTGGTGGTTTCTTACAAAACCTAATGTACTCTTACCATACCACCCAGCAGTTGGGCTCCTTGGTATGTACTCAAAAGAGTTGATGACTGATATCCACACAAAAGCCTGGACACAGATGTTTAAGCAGCTTCATCTATGACTGCTTAAATTTGGAAGCAACCAAGATGTCCTTCGGTGGGTGAATGGATAAATAAACTGCGGTACATCTAGACAACGGAATATTTTTCAGTGCTGAAAAGAAAATGAGCTATGAAGCATTGAAAAGAAATGGATGAACCTTAAATACATATTACTGAATGAAAGCAGCTAATCTGAAAAGGCTACCTACTGTGCGGTTATGGACTCATATGACATTCTGGAAAAGGCACAACTATAGAGACGATAAAAAGATCAGTGGTTGTCAGGATTGGAGGGAGGGAACAATAGGTCATACATTTGTCCAGACCCATAGAATGTACAACACCAAGAGTTAACCTCGGTGTAAACTATCCACTCTGGGGAATAATGATGAGTTAATGTAGGTTTATCAGTTGTAACAAATGTAGCACTCTGGTGGGCAATGTTGATACTGGGGGAGGCTAGGCATGTGTGGGTGAAGAAAATATACAGGAACTCTGTACTTTCCACTCTGTTTCTGCTTAGCTTTCATTTATCTAAGATGGCTACAAAAAGTAAAGTTTATTAATTAAAACATTTTTGGTGGCCAGGGCACCTGGTGGCTCAGGCGGTTAAGCGTCCGACTTTGGCTTAGGTCATGATCTCGCAGTTCGTGAGTTCAAGTCCTCCATCGGGCTCTCTGCTGTCAGCGTGGACCCCACTTAGGATCTGTCTCCCTCTCTCTCTGCCCCTCCCTTGCTTGCTCTCTCTCCCCCTCTCTCTCAAAAATAAATAAACATCAAAAAAAAAGTGTTGGTGGGTATTTGGAATTGAGAAGCCATGTGGCACATTGGAAATAACATGGCATTCGGGATCAGACAAACATTATTTGAAACTATACATGCGTGGGAGTATATGGGAAATCTCTGTACCTTCTGTTCAATTTGTTGTGAACATAAAACTGCTCTAAAAACAGTCTATTAAAAATAAATATAAAAAGTAAGTAAATATGAAAAGAAAACTAGGTTATTTATTTATTTTTGAGAGAGAGAGAGAGCGAGCGAGCACGCACTGGAGGGGCAGAGAGAAAGAGAAAAGTAGGTTATTTTACATGTAAATCTGTGTTTCCAATTTCTTATGCGAAATAGAAGATCTGGCAATGCAGAGCCTGGGTTCTCGCATGGCTAAACCATCCCTTTTACGCGGGCACACCTTTGCTGATCACCACACTACCCCACTGGGCCCCCTTCATACATTAATGTCTCTGACCTCACTACATACTCGGGTTTGTGACCTAAGGGATTTCAGGTTTGTGATCTCTCTGATGCTTTCCTTTCATCTCAGAAAGTCTATAATTCTCAAGGGCAAACCAATAATTACATCTTATTTATATCACCACTTCAGCAGCCTGGCGAATAAGCTGGAAAACCTTAGTACAAGACCAGACTTAACTAGCACAACCAGAAATATTTTCTCCTCCAGATTTTCCTTGTAGGTGGCAGATTTTCTATATCATGTATCTTTCCACATGTTCCTTTGAACACAGTGAGTTTCTCTTTAGCCGCCACATCCTCATAACCAGATGATGCATTTTTTAAAAAAATCGGTCTCCTGTTCTCCTGATTCTTTTTTTGAACTACAAAACACACAACTTTAAAACTTACGATGCCATTGCTTGATAATTTAACCAACTCCGGCTCAGATAGCTCCTCAGATGATCTAATCTTTTAGGGAAATAGATCAGTAGCCTTTTTCCTTTTTCCATCCCCATTTCCCATCTACTTCTCTTCTTCCACACCCAGTTTTCAACCCAATACACACTTCTTCCTTTTCTTCCTCATTCTTCCCTTTATCCCCATTCATGTCTCCCTCTTTCCATTCCCCTCCTCTTCCCTAAGCACTATCTGCCTCCCTGCCAACCCTCATCTCCATTCTGCCTTCTCATCTCCCTAAGTGACAGGAAGGAGAATTAGGAAACCAAGAGGTAAGGCAGGCACCTGGAGCCTGTTTCCAAATAGTTTTCCATGTTTCCTGTTAAGTTCAGGGCCATCGGTACATTTAACTTGTTTTCTTTTTTTTTTTTTTTAACCAGACGATGCATCTTGCAACATCATATATATATTATCAAAATTGGAGTTATATCCAGTATTATTGAAGATGAAACATTTTCTGTTAACTTTGTTTCTTTTTTTTAATGTTTATTTATTTATTTTGAGAGAGAGAGAGAGTGTGAGCATATGGGCATGTGCATCACAGTGCATGCACAGGAGGGGCACAGACAGAATCCCAAGCAGGTTCCGCACTGTCCGCATAGAACATGACACAGGGTTTGATCTCGGGAACAATGTGATCATGACCTGAGTTGAAATCAAGAGTCAGACCCTTAGATCATGACCTGAGTTGAAATCAAGAGTCAGACCCTTAACTGAACCTGGTGCCCCTCTGTTAACTTTTTTCAAATGCAACTTATAAAAGGAATCTGCATGACCATGATATCAAGTTGCTTTCTGGAAGCAGGATTAGTTTAGGATCATGAATCTTATGGGAACTTTTAAAATAAATGTGTTTGAGGCTCAAATCCTCTAACTGGCTTTTCTTTGTTTCTAATTGTAATATTTTGAAGCATTGTGAAAACTGTCCATTTCTCCTTCTAGGATACATGACTATTTTCAGTGTTCCTCTTTGTTATTATGCAATACTTACCTTGTGACATCTGACTACAATCGATATCCCCTCCCCTGTATCATTCAGTCCTTTGCTGATCTTTGAAATAGATGTGTCTTTTTCAAAGCTAACAGGCCTGAATTTTACTATTATTTCTAATTTACTGCTTTGTTTCCTTCTTTGGCATTGTGCTGTCTTCCTGAACAAAATTCTTGATTATAGTTGATTCATCCTCATTATTGTTCTGACATCAAGAACGGTCTTTAATAACAAATTTATATTGAAATTGGTTACTTTTCTGATGGGGTTTGGAGTTTCTCCATAAGAGCCAGATCTTTAAGATTTTGAAAAGCTATTTTCTCATGCTTATTCCTTTTCTTTTGAACAAAACTGAGTCTCATTTTATTCTCATTTATTTATGCTATAACTGATTTTAACTTTCTACTTGTGGAAAGTCAGTTCTAAATTTAACTAGTCTGACCCCTGACAAGTCCCACTCTGCTTAAGCATTTTCTTAGGGAGACTCAGTTTAAGGGTCTCTTCCAGGCCAGTGTGATGAGTTTTCTGCCAGCTCATGTAAATTGTTCCATCCCCAAACAAAAGCATCAACTAAATTACTTTTTACATCAGGTACTTACTAAGGGACAACAGGTATTTGGGTGTTAAAAACAAAGAGGAAAGTGTCATTAAGTATAATCTTTTTGGGACGTTGGGTGGTTCAGTCAGTTAAGCGTCTGACCTTGGCTCAGGTCATGATCTCATGGTTTGTGAGTTCGAGCCCCGCGTCGGGTTCTGTGCTGACAGCTTGGAGCCTGGAGGCTGCTTCAGATTCTGTGTCTTCCTCTCTCTCTGCCCCTCCCGTCCTTATGCTCTGTCTCTCCCATTCTCTCTCAAAAATAAGTGAACATAAAAAAAGCATAATATTTTCATTGTCTTTCTCCTAGCGTACATTAATTTTAGGGGGCAGGCATTCTTTTCCTTGGGACAAGTACTGATTTCCATAGCTGTGGAAAGTGATGCCCTCTTGCCGTGGCTCAGGGACACAGAGTTACCTTTTCATGTCTCGGAGAGATAAGCAGGGTAGATTTGGATCCCTGAGCAGCATCTAATCAGGGACAATGTAATGTCATGCAAAGCAACCTTGGTCTGTGACTCAGGATCAGGCTTTCCATATTGCTCCCACAAAAGACTATAGCCGTCAGAAGAAAACTAATTTTTCATAAGCTTGTCTCCCCTAAGCAGAAGACATGATTTTTCATTGCCTCATTTCCTGATAAGGTACAAGTCTACTTACATTGGCTGAAAGCTTTACTTCATGGTAGGAGATACTCTCAATAAATCTTAATAGGTCTTCTAACCAGTACAAAGATTTCTGATTTGTAGACTATTTTATGAGAAAAAATATGTATAGACGATTTTACTAATTTAGGAAGGCAATATTAGGAAGTGGTATGAGCTCAGGCTCTGGAATCGGACACCTTTGATTTAAATATTGGCTTTATCTTTGGTTCTAATATGAGTATGCCCACTTAGTACATGTGTAGTCTTGAATAAGGAACCTATCCTTTGTAGACCTCGGTTTCCAAACTTGTAAAATGTGCATAATAATACATTCATATTTCATAGGTTTGCTGTAGTGATTAAATGTGCCAATTCATGTGAAGGCCTTAGAACAGTGTCTTAGCATTAATTAAATACTAACTCTTGTTATATCAAACCACTTGATGGTTAGGCTTGCATTTCCTTTCTGTTTTCTTTGATAGTGTCCTTTCAGATCATTAATACCCACTAATATTTTGAATTTATCTATGGGGAGTGCTGCAAGTAACATACTCTGTTCTCTTTTGCCTCAGAAGACGTGTTCAGCTCCTTTCTGTGACTGGAATGTAATTAAATAATTGGACTCTTTACCTCTACCTTCCCCATCTTTGCTTGTAACTAGTGTTTGACCTACCTAAACATATTACGTGTTGAGGAGGATGTCTATGGCATAAATAGTCCTTGGGACCAAGGTGATTTGAGATTTTTAAGCTTAAGGGAGGCTTTGTAGAGTGAGTGGCTGAAGCTTCATATCCTGGCACAATAAGAACAGTAAAAAAAAAAAAAAAAAAAAAAAAAAAAAAAAAAAAAAAAAAAAGATGATTTCCAGAAAAGACTCCTGAGGACAAGCACTTTGACCCGGAGATGAAGGTCTCAGAGAGACTCATTTCGCTAGCTTCTCTTGCAAATGACTCCCACCACTTTTTTAGGAATGCAGGTTTTGAAAGCTGTTTTGAAGAGATTTAGTGAATTATGTACAATTATGAGTGTGGGTTTTTAATCATAAAGCTTTGGTTAAAGCTTGTGCTCTTGTGAGTCGGTTTTGAGATGATGAATCCGGGGCTTACTCTTTTTAAGTTCCTTAAAATTTCCTGAGCTAGATTGGTCTCTCTGTTCTCTACTCTGAAGACTCTAGGGAAGCTATGCCACTGAGTAGTGACTGCAATGATAGTACTATAGTTAATACAATAACAATATATAATTAATTATATATGCTATATATGTATATATGTATGTATATATGTGTGTGTGTGTGTGTATATATATATATATATGCTTTCTAAAATCTAAGGTGAAGATTATGGTTACTGTTTATTAATCAACTGCCCTTTGTAAAACAGCTACTCTGTACCAATATATGTGCTAAGTGAGGGACTTTGCCTGGGTTATTTCTTATCTATATCCTCCAACTTGCAAAATAGGAATGAAAATACTATTTTATAGATAAGAAAACTGACACTCATAAAGGTTAAAAGAACTTATTGTGGGGCACTTGGCTGGCTCAGTTGGCAGAGCATGTGAGTCTTGATCTCAGGATTGTGAGTTCAAGCCCCACCTTGGGCGTGGAGCCTTCTTAAAAAAAATGAAAATAAAACAAAACAACTTATCCTGGACTTATTTGTAATTATTTTACAATGACTTAGGAATATTCTTTTCGTGCACTTTGCATGAAAGTGACTGCTGTTGGAGCACTTTTTCCACCATCTGTGTATGTATACCACATTTTCTTAATATTGTAATTTCAAAAAAAGGAGAGTGTAATCCACTAGTTTTTATTTTAAAAATATGATCGTCTCACCCCCTCCCATTCTCTTTTTCTTCATCCAGCTCGATCCCATTTCATGACTCACTGGTTGTTTCCAGCCTGCCCGATTGCTGGACTCTCTCACACAAACTCAGTCCAGATGAATTCCTTGCAGAACTGGGCTTCTTTCTTTCCGGCAGCGCAAACACTTTGATTCTGATCCTAATTAATGGAAAGGTATCTTTATTTTTAAGCTCACCATACCTCCCAGAAATCTACCAGGTTTTAAACATTTTTAGCTTAGAAAATACCTGATACCCAGTAAGCGAAATCACATTGGAATGTCTTTGTAATCATTGGCCAGATTCAGTGAAATAACCAACTTGTCATGATGTCGCTCATTTTTCTGTAATGATTGCCTGCCCACAAGACCACAGGGTAGTCTGAAGTTGGGAAATCCACCCCCACCCCCACCCCAGGGCAGAACTGATCTGTGGAAGGAGGAGTTCAAATATGATATGGTCACGTTAGCGATGCTGCTATTCAGTTTTCCGAGACTGACTGCTTAGTCTAAAACTTGTGCTATAGGAGTAGAATTTTCCTATTTCTTTTTTAAATATCCGAAATACCATATTCTGGCTTTTAGTCCATAGGAGGGCAATGTTGAGCTGCAGGAAAATCCTTCCAGTGTTGTGCAAAAGAACATATAGAACTGATTAATTTAAAAATTAATGAATTGAAACAAATTAACTAATTTAAACATACTACAAGATGACAGTTATTTAATAATATCCCCACGTCGAATACAGACTGGCTTAGTGTTTGTCATACTGGTAGTTAATTTGTAAATTGATGTAAATTATCCTTGTCACTTAAAGCCAAATGATTGCTGTCCCTTCGGAGAAGGCTGTGGTCTCCTTTGTGCAGCTTTTCTTCATTTTAGATGTTGGAAACACTTAAATTCTTTACAAGTAGAATAATATTCTTTTATATTTTTGTGCATGGTCTGCTGCTGATGGCTGTGCTTAAAGAGATAAGAATTCTTATAAGTTCAAATTTCTCGTCCACTGTGAGATCTTTCTCTGGTTAGGAATTTGAGGTTGCCTTTAAATGCCAACATAAGGCTCTCAGAACAAAGAGTTAACCAAATGTAGTATTTAAAGGGAGTTATAAAGAACAAGACAAAATTAAACTCCAGTCAAATTTCAAGGTATAAAATTGGTCACATATCAGAATTATTTCCATTAGAGGAGCCATTGACCAATACAACACACGGTCATTTCACCCTGTATTGAAAACACGTCTATCTTAAATTTTTGAAGCAAGCACTGTAAATAGAATTTCAATGTAATTATATATTTGTGTGGGAAAGTAACACATTTTGTGTTGCCGTGAAGTCTTACCTGCCTCTCCTACATTGAAAAAGCAATTTCTCTTCCCTCTGAATGGCTAGATGTCCATTTACCAGAGCGTAGTGACAGGGATCTGGTTGTTGCTGCCTTAAGGCATATCATCTGGCTGCAGGAACACGGTGCATTTTGGTGGTGATTTCGTTCCTGAGTCCAAGGAAGCAATTAATAGAGGTGGCAAGCCACTGCAACATTAATGATAATGCTCAACATTTATTAAATGCTTATTACATATCAAACACTGTTATCTAATATCTATTGATTAATTTAACCATCACGAAAATGCCATAAGTTCTAATCCTAACAGCATTTATCAGAGGAGGAAGCTGAGTTGCAGAGTGAGTAAATAACTAGTTCAAGGTCACAGAGCTTCCCAACGGACAGAGCCAGGCACATTCCAGGGGCCTTGCTCCTCATCACCATTTCCAGGTTAAAAATAGAGTGGATAAGAGACTAGGAGAGGTGATACACAGAGCCTTTCCAAGGAAAAGGGGAAAAAATATAAATACTAGAAAACATGGTAAACATCCTCAGTATCTTTTGTTTAAGCGGTACTTCTTTGGAGATATGCGTGCATGGGAAGGGGCAACGGTGCCACTGAGGAATGTCAGTGTATCATTTACTCTTTCCATCTGCCTGTATGTCTTAACATGTATGAATGCCGGATTTGTTCTTTTTATATTATAATACTATGATAAATGGATTATAATTTCCTGGAGGGTAGAAATTTAATTTTGCAATTCTCCATGTCTTCCGTTAAATCTAATCCAATAGCATCATGTATGCATGTGGTAGATTTGGAAAACTAAATAATTGATGAACAACAAAAACTTTCGCAGGGCTAAAGGCAGATATCTGTAAAGTCAGAGTCAGAAATCATTGACCCACAATTTTTAAACCATAGTTTAGATCTTTGGGGGATTTATTCTGCTTATTTACAACCCAGAAGAATTGTTTGGGGCTGAACTAATACCTGGATGATTCAAACTTTAACCTCATTAGAGAAAGTGGTTTTTTTTTTTTTTTTTTTTTTTTTTTTAAGTTGAGAGAGAGAGAGAGAAAAGGAGGGATCAGAAAGAGAGAGAATCCTAAGCAGGCTCCATGCTCAGTGCAGAGGCAGGCACAGGGCTTGATCTTATGACCCTGGGATCATGACCTGAGCTGAAATCCAGAGTCAGACACTCAGCCAACTGAGCCACCCAGGTGCCCCAAAGTGGATTTTATATAATGATCAGTAGGTATCTTCTCCTGTATAGTTATTTTACTTTAAAAGATGATCTCTGATTTACCATTTTGAACTTTAAGATTATATGATAATTTGAACCCCATACGAATTTTTAAATGGACATGGTTGGTATATATGTAGAGAACTGCTTGACTAAGTGTTTTTAATTTCTTATCTAGAAGTAAGTAGCACTACATAATTCTTGCAAAAATGTAGTCAAACATTGAATTCTCACCTCTAGGGCATGTATTTATTCATTTAATGAGATTTAGAACTCTATGTTAACTGGTATTCTTCAAGAAATTACACACAGGGAGGAGTGCGTAGTTTAGCATAGTAAAGAAATCCTACACAAGGAGGGGACATTAGTACACCTTTGGTTGTGTCTGTGCATGAGCAAGTTGTGCGTGTGTAGATGTGTGTGCATGATAATAGACAGGAAAACAGATGTAGAACAACACAAAGTAAGGGATATAGATTTTAAATAAAGAGGAGAAGTAAAGAGAAAAAATTTAGAGACTAATCAGGGTAGGCAGAGCAAAGGAGGACTGGATGGATTAAAGCAATTTGCGCAGTAATTTTCCCATTTCCTTGTTCATCCTTGGCCCATTAATAAAGGGTTCTAATTGAATATGTGCAGTGATAGGGCCCATAGGTCATTTCAATGACTCTGCAGCTGTGTGAATACACAGTGCAGGTAATGTCACTGGGCTGGCGCTACATCACATTAGGATGTAGGAGTACGTTCGCACATCCCATCCCATCCCACCCAGCAATAGGTGCTAAAGCTTCCCTGGAAACCTCCCATCCTCAGGTTTCTCACTAGGACATGGAGAAATATGACAAACTTGCCAAAATTAAGAGAGAGAGAGAGAGAGAAAGAGAATGAGAGCAAAGGGAAAAATTAATGAAAGATAGTAAAAACATTTTTGGATTGAAATTTGAATTTGGTTCTATGAGAACAACTAGGAATTAAAGCTATGATAAGATCCTAACTCCATATCATAAAATAACTTCCATTCCTGGCTTCCACACTGCTTATATGTTATCCAAGTCAGTTAATAGTGACTTTGAGTGGAATCATTTCCCTCCATCATCCAATTTGTTCCAAGTCATGGACTGAAACTCATTCCTCTCCGTAGAAATCAATACATTTCTTGTTCAAATTTGATTAAATCCAGGACCACCCAAAGCTGAAAGGGTCAGATCAACTGAGCAGGGAGAGTAACAGCTTTATCTGTTCAAATTTTACTAATGTTATTCTTCATTTCTAACAACTCAGGATTTCAGAGAATCTTCCAGCCTAATTAAAACAACAGCCCATGTCATTTTGAACGCCAGAAAATCTCACCAGACCGAAGGCTCACGTGTCACCTTCACGAAGGAAGCTTTTCTGTGAGGAAGCGGGTCAGGAAAAATGTCTAGGAGTTTAATCAGGATGTGAAAGATCCAAATCTTGGCTCAGCTCTTTCACAATTAAAAGAGAAGAGCATTTTTTTAAGTGATTACAATCTTTTCTATATCTAAGTAAATTTTTTCTTAGAATAGCTTCAGATTTCCTGAGAAAATTCAGAGAGCACACAGAGTTTCCTCATATACTACACTGAGTTTCCCCTATTGTTAGTATCTCTTATGACTATTAAAATTGGCCACAACTAATGAACCAGTATTGATATAGTATTGTGAACTAAACTCCAAAACTCCAGCCTTTATTTTTTATTAATTTTTCTTTAATGTTCTTTTTTCCGGTCCCAAGTCCCATCTAGAATCCCAGATTATATTTCATCCTCATGTCTCCTCAGGCTCCTCACGTCTCCAGCAGTTTTCTTAGACTTTCCTTGCTTTTTTACGACCTTCAGTTTTGCGGGGTACTGATAAGATATTTCGTAGAATGTCCCTCAATTTGGGGTTGTCTGATGTTTTTCTCAGATGAAGAGCAGGTTATGGTTTTTTGGGAGAAAGACCACAGGGGTGAAGTGCCATTCTCAACATTATTCTTTTTTCAAGCCCAGCTAGTAGTCTTAGGACTGTTGTTCTAAATTCTTGCTTGGATAAGTTGCTTTTGTCTATTATGAGGAAATCCCTGGCTAAATTTCTGTCTTTTGCATGCTTTAAGTATTTTTAATGTGCATTTATTTTTGAGAGAGAGTGAGCAAGCGCGAGAGACAGAGCAGGAACAGGTGAGTGGCAGAGCGAGAGAGACACAGAATCGGAAGCAGGCTCTAGCCTCTGAGCCGTCAGCACAGAGCCTAAGGAGGGGCTTGAACTCACAGACCGTGAGATCATGACCTGAGCCAAAGTCGGCAGCTCAACCGACTGAGCCACCCAGGCGCACCTGTCTTTTGTGTGATTTAAAAGCTTATTGTGTATCCTGCACCTGAGAGTACCGCTATATTAAAAAAGGGCCTCGCACTTCAGGAAGTGTTTCTGGTGTATGCTGCGTGCAGTCTGCGCTTGCATTTTGGCTGCTCTTTCCCGCTGGTCAGTCCTCTGCAGAGCTCCTCCTTGCTTGCAGTGGGGGAGTGTTTGGAACTTTAACTAGATGTGCTTTGATTTGCTTGTTAAAATAAACCTTGCACCTGCCACGCTGTCTTCTTCCAACTGTGGAGATCCTTCTGCCAGTCTTCGGATCGATTTGCTGGCTGTTCCAAATTATCTGACCTTGCAGCTGCGTTTGAGGGACGGGGAAAGCCCAGGGTCCCCACACTTCTCATTTTCACTCCTTGAGCCATGCTCAACGTTCTAAACAAAAGGTACGTACTGTCCACATGATGTGAACCTTTATCACCTAGAAAAGGTAGCGTTTGCCAGGCTTCTCCACTGTGAAGGGACTTGTTCCTCCCACTGCCCATTCCATTCTGTAGTATTTGGAAATAAATCACTGATCATAGCCCACAAGTAAATGGTGAGGAATTAAGCTTCACCTCCCTGGCAGTGGGGGGTAGCTACATAATTATTTACATAATGTATTTGGAATTTACCTGTAGAGGAGATTTGTCTTCTATGCCCCATTTATTTGTATATTTATTCTATCACTTATTTATCTCACTATGGATTCATGGATATTTATTTTATACTTTGAGTTATAATGAAATGGTATGTTATTCTTTTCTGCTCCAATTGTTCCAGCTTTGGCCATTTGGAGCTCTTTCAGTTGGCTTCTGTGCCCTTTTGATGTCATGCCGCTACTCTTTTGTCTTTTGCATGCTTTCTTACTTTCTGCCACCTCAAGATGCTGTGGGTCCATCGTGTCCCAGTCCTACAGCCAGTTCTTTCTTCAAGGAGAAATTGGAGAGTGGTTTTAGAAGACAAGATTTGGGCACAGACCATATAGTCATTCATTAAAAAAAAAATTTTTTTTTAACATTTATTTCTTTCCTGGGAGAGAGAGACAGAGTGTGAGTAGGGGAGGGGCAGAGAGAGAGGGAGACACAGAATCCGAAACAGGCTCCAGGCTCTGAGCTGTCAGCACAGAGCCTGACGCGGGGCTCGAACTCACGGACCGCGAGATCATGACCTGATCTGAAGCTGAAGTCGGATGCTTACCTGACTGAGCCACCCAGGTGCGCTACTATATAGTCATTCTTAAAAGTTACTTTTACTTGTATGTGGCTGGTTATTTTCTGTTGGGCATTGTTGGAAAAACGACTCCTCATACTGCCCCCAAATGAAGCAGCATGAGATACCTGGGTATTGGGTGTTTTCTCTGTGTTTCCTTTGTGGTTTTTTTTTTCACATTAGTTAGAAGCCCTGGATGTTCTTGGATGTCTTTGATTCCATTTTCCACCTTGAAAAAAGACAGAAAGTGAAGTGTGGACATTCAGACACTTCTGTGAATTCCAGGTTAATTGTTATTAAAAATGACTTCAGTGTAAATTAATCCATTTTACTTTTTTTGATCAGTAAATTCTACCATTTGTCAGAGATCATCTGACAGGAATTAAAAAAAAATTTTTTTTAACGTTTATTCATCTTTGAGAGACAGGGAGAGACAGCATGAGCGGGGAAGGGGCAGAGAGAGGGAGACACAGAATCCAAAGCAGGCTCCAGGCTCTGAGCTGTCAGCACAGAGCCTGACGCGGGGCTTGAACTCACCAACTGCGAGATCATGACCTGAGCTGAAGTTGGACGCTCAACTGACTGAGCCACTCAGGCGCCCCAGGAATAAATATATATATATATATAATATATATATATATTATATATATATATATATATATTTAGAAGCCAAGTTATAAATTGTCTGGCTAGTCTCATTAGAACACGATTTAACCCTCCTTATTTTCTAATGAGTTGGCAAAGGAAAGGGATACATAAAGAAATGTCATTGTATTGATGTAGATCGTACCTGAGATAGAGTAGTGTAAATAAAGGCACACACTGTCATAATAATAATAAAACCACGTCTAATGTATAATCCTAATTTCCCAGAACAGATGTGCTGATGTTCATCTCATTAGTATATGTGCATAAACAATAATATTGGCCTCATTATCAACAATTATGTAGGAGTTCTTTAAACTATTATTCAGTCCCAAGTTTCATAGCACCTACCAGCCGGGATAGGCTAGGCCGGTGGTTCAAAAAGTGGGCTCCCTGGACCAGCAGCAGCACCATCACCTGGGAACTTGTTAGCCTGCTTTTAACAAAGCCTCCAGGTGATTCTGATGCAAACTGAAGTCTGGGAAACGCTGAAGTCCAGGTGTGAGTGGTGACCTGGGGCGGTTCCCGGGTGTAATCTGGAACCCGCCTGTGTCCTGGAGGGCGGAGGGAGACTGAAGAAAAGAGGCAGACCTCTGCAGGTTGGTGGGTGGCAGGTTTGATAAGGGAACCCATATCCGAGGCTTGTCTTGGATAACCACAAGAGGCTAAGTCTCCACACCAGCTTCCCAGATCTTTAGAGTTTATATAGGGGCCTTAACTGGATTCAGTCATGTGCACCTTGCAGGTGGTCTCAACACCACCTTCCTAAACCAAGGCTATCCCCTTGGGGCAGCTTCTGGGAGCAGGAAGTCATGCTGAGTGCACATTTCAAGGACAGGGGAGGGAGTAGGTAATTTCTGATTGCTGAGGTCCAGTTCATGGGTCAACCGGTGGTCACATCTTCTCAGCCACCTCCTGCAATACTCTATCCCTTGTGACCAGCTCTTAGAGTCTCATATGAACCCCTCTTCCACCATGTGCCCTGAGCAGTCAGCAAGGGGTTTCACGCGCATGGAGGTGGCTTGTTTGGTGGCTGTCTGGCTGCATTGGAGGCAGATAACACAGCAATAATACAGGTACATGCAAAAGAAAACACAGATGATGACAATGGTTCCTAAAAATCAATGACAGTTTTTTTCCACCAAGAGCCCTATGATCTGAACCACTGACTTATTAGTTCCTCAAGGCTGAGGATCAGATCAGTCAGGACATTTGTTTGTATCCTCACGTGATTTAATAAAGATGATACATTATCAGTCTCATTAGGTTTAAACACACAATATTCTGTATGGATAATGGCACAGGTGCTGCCTCATGAGGAAGTAATAATGTCCAAGGCCATCCTATTTTGGAGGACAGCTTTTCTCATTAGAGACATTCCAGTGTTCAATAAAGACAGGTTTGTTGGTTATCATTTAAGTCTTGCTGAGTGAATTCAGTGAGGGCTTCTATGGGTGCTATCATGTCCTTCGGGACAATGGAGGGAACAAAGACAGTGGCCAAATAATTGTACTGGTGGAAAACAGAACATGCCCAGCTGGCTTTAGGGAAATAGAGGTAGGCAGCTTTAGGGACTTGACCTGGTTGTATATACCATACATATTGACCGGGAGAGGGAGCACTGCCAGGCATGAGGAGATGGTCTAGGGGTGGGATATGCCAGACAAAGATCCTTACTTTCTCCCCTATTTCAGTGGTGCATGTTCCATCCCAGACATAGTGTGCTTCAACAGATCCAGTTTGTAGCACGACAATGGGATTCCAGTGGAGACTGAGAAGTCCACCCTCAGTGGTGTAAAGTAACTCACTCATCCTGGTGAGTTGTAAATTCTTGTACATGACTCCTTTCCCAGGCGTGATGGAGCTTAGTATTGTCAGCAGCACTGCATATTGATTTACAGTGAGAGGGCAATGGCTGTTTCCTGTGATTTCCACAGCAGTATGGTTTTGGGTATCTGGGTAGAGGTCTCTAGTCTGGCATGTGGGGCAAGAGGCCCAATGGTTAATCATTCAAATGTATTAAAGCATGGGACAGTATTTTAATTCTCCCAGCCAAAGTGGCTTTACCTTTTAGTAACTTAATCTGTTGCTTTCATATTCCATTTTTCTTTTCTACCAACCTTGCTGCTTACAGATTATAGGAGATATGAAACCTTTGTTCAAAATCATGTTCTTTTGCCCAGGCTTACATATCATGATCTTTGAAATGTGACCCCTGACTGTCTAGTCAACAAGGGTAGACATACATGGTACTTGGCTTCCCTAATATACTAATGGTGACACAGGAAAGCTTGGGTTAGGATGGATGCAGTGCCCGAGGTAAATTTAGAATCCCCACTCAGAAAGAAGGGGCCAATATAGTCAATTTGCCAGTTAGTTCTTCACCAATCAGGATCTCTGGAAGATGGACCCAAATTCTTCTGGCACTTACCTCGGGCATTATTTAGAACATACATGACATGCCATTACTACATTAACCAAGTATTTTAAGGACAATTGACATTCTTGCCAATATACCAACCCACGCGGGTACAATGGTGGACACTCTTTCTATTCACCCCTTCTGCTGTATCTACAGAAGGGTCAGTCGGTAGAGCTCATATCTGAACGAGGGAAGCATCTTTCTGACTGCCAGGGGATATCAGTTCCTTATGGGCCAGGATGTGGAAAAGAGTGAAGACTGGCTCAGGTTCTTGCAAGGCAAATCAGATGCCTTTCCATATATCCTGACCACACAGGGGTTTATTCCAATCCTTGGCTTCCCACTGTCTGAGTCATTGGGTTAATCCCCTTAGAACACCCCCAACTTTCGGTGCAAAGGGTCAATGGCCAGGGCTCATCGGTGATCACTGGCCAAACTCCTCTGAGTTCATCTCAATGTCTGCTGTGGTTTATTCCTTCTTGAGAGACTCCACCTGGAGGAAAACTATGAACATTGCTAAGAACTGTTTGCATTATTGGAATATATTGTTTTTTTGTCCACTTCCAGAGTTGGGACCAAAATCCTAGAGGCACTCTCCCCTTCCATTTTCTCTGCCAGATTGCCCAACTCATACCTTCTGGAGTCATAGGTGCATCTAGCTCAAATGGCAGCACTGCTTGGAAGATTTCCAGACCTTTAATCTACTTCATGGATACTTTTGCTTTCTTAGAGGTGGTTTCCTGCTCTGATTCCAGTTCCACACGTGCCCTTTCTTTATCAGGTGGTATAAATGATGGAGGCACTCTCAGGTGGGGAGTAAAAGTTCTCTAAAATCCCAAGGTTCCTACAAAGGCTTGCGTTTCCTTTACAGTCTTAGGAGTTGGATAGGTTTGCATCTTTGTAAACACAGCATTAGGGGCAATATATGTCTTACGAAATGATTCCCAAAATTTTATGATGGTGCCTGGGCCTTGGATTTTCGGTCAGTTCATTGTCCATCCTCTCCTTTGCAGATGTTCTGGCAAAGCCTGCAGCAGAGGCAAATCTTCACATGTTAAGATTATATCATCAATGTAATGGGCCCATTTTATTGATGTAGGGAAGGAGAATAGGGGCAGTTCTCAGGCTACCATTCTATGACATATAGTGGGGCTGTACAGGTAAACTTGGGGAAGTATTCAAAAGGTCCATTGTTGTCCCTCCCATGTGTAGGTAAATTGATCTTGTGGCTTGGTGCCAGTGGTATACTGAAAAAGGTATTTGCTAAGTCTAGTTGATCATGGTATATTCCTAGGACTATGGCCAAAGTATCTAAGAAGGTGGCAATGTTGGGCAATGTTGCATGAATGCGGAACGCTACTTTGTTCAATGCTTGGTAGTCCACCATCATCTACCATGAACCATCTTGCTTTTTTACTGGAAATATGGGGTTGTTGAAAGTACTATGGGAAGGACATAACAGACCCGTTTGATGCAGTTCTTGGATAGTTTCTTGCATGTCCTGATGCCCTCCAGGCAATGTATATTGTTGGACAGTTACCATTCTTCATGGGGGTGGCAGGATTACCAATTCCCAAATGGCATTTCTCCATGAAACTGGGTTGATTATTCTAACCTGGAGGTGAAATTCACCTATAGAGGTTTTCAGAGTTTGACCTTGTCGGGTATCAATGCCCAGTATGTTCTCTGGCATTGGAAAGCTGAAAATCTCATGTTCTTGGGAGCGGAATGCTCTATTTGCAGTGTCAGAAGGATCTTCCTGACCATAAGTGTTTGCCCATTGTAACCATCAGTGGTGTTGAGAGAACCAGAACACTTCTGAGGGTTACCATGTACTAGAGTACGTTTGGCTCCAGCTGGTATTCACCAGCGCTGCCACCTTTTGTTTATTTCTGGAGAACCAGGAAGCAGTGAGCTCAATGAGGCCTCTAATCACCTCCAACTCTCACCTGGAGGCAATCTTGGCTTGCATCTTCTGCCTGGGGTGTGGGAGGTAGTTGTGATAGCCGTATAGCCTTTTGAGCTCTCTCTATTTTTGGGGTCTTTCATAGAGCCTGTACCCATTCTTGGGATGTGTCATTTTCCCCTAGATCAACAATGGACTGTCTAACATCATAAATATCTTGTCCCACAACTGGATTCAGCACGGATATCATTACCCCATACCAGGTGCTAGAATATCTTAGCTTTTATTACTGCAGTGAATGTGGTCCAATCAGGACCTTCAAAGACAGCAGTTTAGATTGTCTCATTCTCAATTCCCTAAGAATTTGTTGTACATCTTGTACAGATTTCCCCAGGTCTCACATGTCCAGGGAGTTCATACTCATTGGGTCAAGACTCCTTGAAAGATTATAGAATAATCTATAAGGGAATGAGTGCCTTGAATCCCCCAAGTGCCATGAGGGTGCTGCCAGAGGACAAAGTGCATGATGGTGATGTTGTTCATTTTCTGTGCCTCCTGCCCAGAGAAATGCCATTGTTCCCCCTACCCCATAGCTGCCTTAGCCATGTCTGCATAGTATCCCTGGCCTTCTACTGGAACTTGGCAGCTATATCAATAAGCTCAGTGGAAGTATATTGTCTCATCATGAATGTTTCTGAATTGGGGGCTGCCCTGCTGGCTGAGGTTGTTGTGACTATGCTTTTGCTTTCCTTTGTATTAGGGGTCAGATGGCAGGGGCATTTGGTCTATTTCACTGTCAATCACAATATCTTCCTCTTTACTCTCATCACTTTCCCAGGGATTTCACCTGTGAGACACCCAATCAAGCTTAGTTATAAACCCTGGACCTTAATCCGTGTCAGCTTGCCCCCGCCCCACCAGCTTTACAAAATGGCAGGCTAAGTTTCTCCACTTTATCATCCTGCTCTCCTGCCTTGTCTGCCGGCGCTGAAGCTAGCTGAGTAGTGAACAACTGCATATTCGTCTCTAGCCTCAGCTCTTCTTTCAGCTCTCTGGCTTGACCTTCAGTCTCTGTTAGGCATTGGCCTCCAGTTGAACTGTCCACGGAAGAGGCCAGCCCACGGCTCAGCCAAGCATTTCTGTGCTTTGCACAGTGAAGTCTGCACAGTTCTGCAAGCAAGTGCGTTAGACCAGCTGGCATTTTCCCAGGTGTCCCCTCATACCAAGGCTCTGTCCCCAGGCTCTTATATACAGGCCATGTCTCTTCACCGGGAGGTCCCCGGCTAACGCAGGATTTTCCCCACCGATGACTCTTCCCCAAGGACCATTTCTCTGTGTCTCCTGGCTGCTGTGAATTGTGTGTTCACAACCTGAGGAGCATCTGGGGTATAATCTGAAACTTCCCTCAGCTTCGAAGGGTACAGAGAGGCTGAAGAAAGAGGAAGACCACTCCAGACAGGTAGGTGGGAGGTTAAAAAAGCAAGGGAACTCATTTATTTGGGCGGCTGCAGGATGAGTAGGTCTCCACACCCACACGCTGTATCTGAAAAGTTTATATAGAGGTCTTAGTGGATTCAGTCATGTGTACTGTTCAGATGGTCCAATACCGCATCATTATCTCAAGGCTGTGTCCTTGCGGCAGCTTCTGGGAATGGGTGAGGCAAGTAGAATGCACATTCCAGGGAAAGGGGGAGGGGAGAGGAGCCTCTGATTGCTGGAATCCAGCTCTGGGGTCAACAGTGGTCACATCCTCTCCATGACCTCCCCCAACACCAGGTTATGCTGCAACTCCAAACTTTGGTGGCTTAAAACACTAAAAGTTTGTAATTGAATCAAAATACATGTGTGCTATGCTGGTGGAGGGGCGCTTAGTCACTAGGCAGCTGGAGAGACAGAGGCCCCTCTACAATGTCTGTTTTTGTGGTAAAAGCAGCTGGGAAGTAAAACACACTGACTCTTTATTCTTGAGACAGAGACAGAGCGTGAACAGGGGAGGGGAAGAGAGAGAGGGAGACACAGAATCCGAAGCAGCCTCCAGCCTCTGAGCTGTCAGCACAGAGCCCGACAAGGGGCTCAAACTCAGGAACTGTGAGATCATGACCTGAGCCGAAGTTGGATGCTTAACCGACTGAGCCACCCAGGCGCCCCAAAACATACTGACTCTTAAAGCCTCTTCTGGGAAGTGACATTTGATTCTTCTTGTAATTTCCATAATTCTCCTTTTAATTGACGAAATCAAGGGAAGCCTCTTGGTCACACTTAACTTCAAAGAGAGTGAGGAAGTGCTATTCTACCAGGTACTGAAAAGGGTGGAAGGACAGACTTGCAGGCAAACGTGATTATCTACCACAATAGTGTATATTAATTTTTTTTTAACAGAAGTAAAATGGAATTTACATATGTGATTTAAAATTACCTAGTATCCACATTAGAAAAGCACGAAGCAGGTTAAACTAATATCAATAATCTATTTTATTAACCCCAAATATTCAAAATATTATCATTTGACAGATAATTAGTATAAAATTATGAATGAGATCTTTTCATCTTTTTTTCATCTGAAGTCTCTGAAATCTGGTGTGTTTTATACTCAGAGTACCTCTTCACCTTGAACTAGTCACGTTTCAAGGGCTCAATAAACATATGTGGCTACAGATTGCCATTTTGGACAGCATTTGTGCAAGTGAACACAGTATCTGCCCCATAGTAGGCATTCTACAAATAAGTGTAAAATGTTGAATGGTTTAAGCCATTATGGCTTTTTTAAAACAGTTGGGTTTTTTTTGTTGTTGTTGTTGTTTCTTTCTTTCTTTTTTTTTTTTTTAGTGCTTGGCTCTTGGTTTTTGTCTTGTCAAATTCTTCTGTTTCTTTAAGGCGATCCTAAATGTCAGGGATATTTGTGAAAATTAGATTTTAAAACTTTCTTCAGAAAGTCATTAGGAGTGCCTAATTTTTTACATATCTCTAGCTGTTTGCTGTAGGTGTCTAGTTTTATATCCATAGGATTTCTTATTATAGTCTCTGAATAACATTTTTGCGTATTTAGAGACCACAGGGCTTTTCAGCATTATGCCAAAATTTAAGCTGAGTTAATGAAGTTTAAACATATGGCCTCTGCTCAAATTGATGTTAAAATGTGAGGATTCAATGCAAAGGTAATATCTAGGAGAGTATGAATGCTGAATTGTAGCTTTAAGGGCTCAATTTATGTCTACAATTGCTCAATAAAATTGTGTAATATAAAATAGTTCTCTATTGCCATGACACCCTCCTTTTTATCTTGCACTTTCCAAAGTGTAAACAATCTGCCTGTTCTTTGTATATGCTTATTTGAGAAAGTTTGACACAGCATTTCAAACAGATACAAACACACTAAGTGAAAAATTAAAGTTCTGAAGTGCTGTGGTCCAAACATAAGGAATATACTTGGAAAAATGTATTTATTACATAGACCTGTCTTTTACCCTGTTCACCATTGTCTTAGAGTGCCAGACATATGGTCAGATACTTGATAACTAATAACTACTTCTGCAATAACCACTCTTCTCCGGAAAGTTTCGAAAGGGCACACTTCCAAAAATCTTCTTTGTATTAAAAAGGGTTTAACTTAATGAAGTGCTGTATTTGTTTCTGAGTTATGAAGAGGACGGCCCCGTGGTCTGGCAAATGTCTTCTTGTTAGTACAAGCAATATAGAAGAAAGGATTTGTTTTATTGTGATTCTGACTCGCAATAATGAATAAAGGGGAAAAAATGATCTTAGTGTTTGAGCAGCCATGAGACTATAGATCCCACTTCTCTGACCTCAGGGGTGAGATTGCGAGGGCCCCCAGTGGCTGGGCTCTGAATTCCACCTGTTCCTTTGTGTTCTTCCACACTTCCTACAGGCTCTTTGCACACAATAACCGCGTGGTAGAGATGGATGCTGAAGCAGAAAGATTTCTGGGAGTCACAGGAGTCTTGTGACGGTCTGCGTTGGCTTGAGGACCCCTTAATCGTTTGTTTAGTTTTCCTCAGACACTTCCACCCAAATTTTCTCATCTTTATTTTCATTTGGAGTTAGGCTTATTGGCACTCTGGTGGCACTCCCAGGCTTGTGTGGCTACCCTCCTATTTTGTCTCATGCAGTCATTTCCTTGAATAAAATTCTTAGGTATTTAATCTAGTCTTGGCATCTGCTTCTTGGAAGACCTGGGCTAATGGTCTTCCATTTAGCCCAGGAAGACCTGGGCTGACGTGCTGTGGAATCACTTTGCTTTTTGGCTTTTGAATGAGGATGTGCTCTTACCAGAGCAGGTTGGTGGAGGCTAAGCTGTGTGAGGAGGGTGCTGCTGTCTTTGGCCTAGTACAAGGTGTTGGAATCAGAGCAGGTTGACAAGAGCACTGACAAAGGAGGGGAGTGGTGGCTGCTGGGGCTTCAGCATCAGGTATTGAAATCCAGGTGAGGGAGGAGGGGCATTAGCCAGGAAGGGCAGTGGGGACATTGGGACATTTGCTGTATGCAGGATGAAGTGAACCAAGAATAAGAATGAGAGCCAGGTTTGTCATTGTCAGAAAAGAGAGTTGTAAATAAGGAAAGAGTTGCAAATACGAAAAATGCAGAACCTGTGGTTTGGGTTTTGCATGGTAGCACTGAAAACTGATGGTTTTTAGTGTGGAAGTTACTGTGTCGCAAATGTATGAATTTCAATAATGCATGTTTCCCAGTTCTATCTGAGAATAACAATGCCCCATTAATAATGAGCATACCTATCCCCAGATGTTGATTTTTATCAACATTACTCATTAGAAGAACTGGAATTTTGTGAGGAAATAAATGAGCTGCTTCTCAGGCTAGAGAGGCAAAGCATAAGATAAGCCTGCAGCATTATTTTGTGGCAGAAAGTGAGGAAGTCTCAAAGAATGATGCGGGTCGTCATCACAAAAGGACACAGACGTTAGCGTCAAGAGGTTCCCACTGACCAAATGTGGGACAGTTTTGGGACAAAACTGATACTAGATCATAATCAATGGAATAAAATAAGAATCCATGGGTCCACACTAATATAAATAAATAAAAAGATTTTCCTTCATAATGTCAACTAGTAAGTGTGGAAGAATAGAGTTAACAAATCACTAGCCACTGTCATAATAATTAATTCAGATAAGAAATACCACTGGATGCTAAAACCGTAGGTGAAAGTTTGATAAGAAAGATACTAAATTTACACTTTGAGGTATAAATATTAAGTATTTCCTTAAAAGTACCTAATTAACAATAAATGATAAAATTACAACCATGGAGTTGGGGAAAAAAACACAAAAACAACTGGTAAGAGGCTCTGTAATCAAGTGATCAAAGTTAATAACTCAATAGGAAAATCCACAATCAGGTATGCCCTAATAGGATGGTGAAAACATAGCATCTCCCCTGTCAAATTCTCCCAAATCTATCTGGCTCTCCTCATGAGGCAACATCAGAAAAATTAAAAAACAAAAAAACAAATTTATGTTTCAAAACACATAGAACTGCTTAGATCCCAGATACAATTTTCTTCAGATTCAACAACCTGAAAGAACATTGAAACAAGAATAAAATTGTCATGGGCGTATACTCAAGGACTCATGTCTCCCATTTGCTCTGAAGAAATGAGAAAGTGCATAGGACGGGTGACGTTTGATGGGTTGTGACAGCCAAGTTTTTCTGGTGACAGTGTCCACAGCTGCCCAGGGATTCTCATTCTTTCCTTAAGTCAAGAAGTTGATACATCACGAACTCTCCCATTATTTATAGGAAAGATTCCAACTCTTATCTGACTTAAAAATCCTCTAGGCTTAAATTTATAAGCTTAAAATTTATTTAGACTTGATCCATGCAACAGAAATAAATATTCAATGATTTTTACATTTTTGTTATTTTGAGTACTAAAATTCATTAGGTAACACATTTGAAAACAACCAGAAAATACAGTTTTTAAAAACCTCGTATGTAAGTTTTCTCTCATTTCCCCCCTATTGTCATGGGCATATATTACAAAGAGAAAAAAGGAAGAGGAAGGGTTAGGGGAACAGCAGGTGGGGACGGAGGGGGAGAGGGCAGAAGAAGCAAAAGAGGCAAGAAAATGAGAAGAAAAGGAAGAAGGGGAAATGGAAGAGGTGTGAGGAGGAGAGAAAGAGGAGGAGAAGGAAGAGGAAAAAAACATTAATTAAGGGTGCTCCATGGGCAAGAATGAAACTGACCTTTATTAAGTTTATATCATGGGCCAGGCATTGTTTCAGCTGCTTTTTATGTTGTTTAGCAAGTGAGAAAAAAGCAGAGTAATTAGGAATCTTGCTTAATGGCTAGTAGATGGTCTGTTTTTCTTTAAAGCTTTACCCTAAATAATGCTGGTAAACAGTTCAATAACTCTAGAACTGCTGGAATAAAGGGTAGAAATGCTCCAGCAGATGTCAGTATCTAGGTGATTTAATGCTTTCTTTCCATATAGTTTCCTTACTTAAAAATTGAACAAACAGCAAAAGCAGTCTAAAATGCGCTGAATTTTATAGACTTTAAAATATGGTCCATGAAAAGTTTACTGTCTTGGCGCATTATCAAAGTGATATTGATAATTTTACTAATTTTCAGTTTGTTAAGGAGCAATTTTTCTTCAAAGCTTTTTGTACAACATTACCTTAAAAAATTTTGAGTCAAACAGAACGTCCTGAAATGGCTAATGAATAGTATTAGGTTTGTCAGATAAGGTATTATTAAAAATTGTATGACTGAGGGGCGCCTGAATAGCTCACTGGGTTAAGCGTCTGACTCTTGATTTCAGCTCAGGTCATGAGCTCACGGTTTCATGGGTTTAAGCCCCACGTTGGGCTACATGCTGACAGTGAGGAGCCTGCTTGGGAGTCTCTGTCTCCCCCTCTCTCTGCCCCTCCTGCACTTGGGCTGTCTGTGTCTCTCTCAAAATAAATGAATAAACTTTAAAAAAGATTGTATGACTGAAATGTCCTCTGCATACTTTTTGGTTTTTAAGAAGTCAGGCTATCATTAACGTAGAGTAAAATGTTCACCTACTAAGTGAATGGTTCCATTAGTTTTGACAAATGTATACACATTCACTCAAGACACAGAACATTTTCATCAGTTAAAAAAAAAAAAGTTCTTTTCTGCTCTTTCCTGGTCAATTTCTACCACCCTTGAAGCTAGTGGCAAGTACCGATCTGATTTCCATCACCATAGGGTAGTTCTGCCTATTCTAGGACTGTATATACATGGAATGTACAGAATGGTCTTTGTTTCTGGCTTCTTGCACTCAGCATAATGTTTTGATACTCATCCACATTGTTGGATATACCAGTGGTTTGCTCCTTTTGATTGTGAACAGTATTCATTATATAAATTTACAGCTGTGGTTTATCCATTCTCCAGTTGAGAGACATCTAGGCTGATTTTAGTCAGTATGAATAAATCTCATTGTACATTCTTATACAAGGGTTTTGTGGTTTTTGTGACATATGCTTTCAATTCTCTTGGATTGGAATTACAGGGTAAAGGGGAGATGGGTATTCAACTTTTGAATCCGTTGTCAAATAACTTTCCAAAGTAGCTGTGCCACTTGATGCTCCCACCAGCAAGGTGTGTGAGAATTCTGGTTGTTTCAAATCCTCTCCAACGTTTGGTGTTTTAGGCATACTTTTGCCTGTGTAATTGTGTGTTTCTCAATACTCTTCAATAAAGCTGAAAGATAGGACATGAAGGATGCTGTACTAGTCCTTAGGGCTACCACAAACACTTCAGGTCTCTTTTCCTTCTGGATCACATGATAAGACTACGTTTGTCTATCTCTAAGGTTTAATATCAGATGTACACAGTAAGACCTGTGCTGAACATGTAATAAGACATAGAAATAATCTTTTTAAACATTTTGAGATTTCAGTGTCATTTGTTACTATAGCATAACCCAGCCTATCCTGAAATGTGGCACGTGGTTCTCAATATTGCTTACCCCATTGGGATACATTTTGGCTATCGATGAAGTTAGGGTAACATGTAAGAGAAGTCAAAATGTATTGGAAGTAATTTATGTTTTGTGAACACTACCAATGTGAGAGACAATCTATTAAGTACTCAAGTTATTCCTTTGATAACTCTATTTCCTTGAAATGGGATTTATTTTTTAAACATTTATTTATTTATTTATTTTGAGAGAGAGAGACAGAGAATGTGAGTGGGGGACAAGCAAAGGGAGATGGAGGGAATCCCAAGCAGGCTCCTGGTTTTCAATGCAGAACCCAAGATGGGGCTCAATCCCATGAACCATGAGATCATGACCCGAGCTGAAATCAAGAGTTGAACACTCATCTGACTGAGTCACCCAGGCACCCTGTAATTTATTTATTTTTGAATTCAAATGAGTGTATGGAGAGTTATTGCCAATGACAGTACTGAATGGTATTATTTTGGCCTGTACGTCTCTTGTGTAGATGTGAAAACAAATGTAAAAAATAATGCATTTTCTTCTTGTTTTTTAATTTTATTTTTTATTTTCTAAAATTTACATCCAAATTAGTTAGCATATAGTGAAACCATGATTTCAGGAGTAGATTCCTTAATGCCCCTTGCCCATTTAGCCCATCCCCCCTCCCACAACCCCTCCAGTAACCCTCAGTTTGTTTTCCATATTTATGAGTCTCTTCTGTTTTGTCCCCCTCCCTGTTTTTATATTACTTTTGTTTCCCTTTCCTTATGTTCATCTGTTTTGTCTCCTAAAGGCCTCATATGAGTGAAATCATATGATTTTTGTCTTTCTCTGACTAATTTCACTTAGCAAAATACCCTCCAGTTCCATCCACATAGTTGCAAATGACAAGATTACATTCTTTTTGATTGCCAAGTAATACTCCATTGTATATATATATATACACCACTTCTGTATCCATTCATCCGTTGATGGACATTTGGGCTCTTTCCATACTTTGGTTATTGTTGATAGTGCTGCTATAAACATGGGGGTGCATGTGTCCCTTCGAAACAGCACACCTGTATCCCATGGATAAATGCCTAGTAGTGCAATTGCTGGGTCGAAGGGTAGTTCTATTTTTAGTTTTTTGAGGAACCTCCCTACTGTTTTCCAGAGTGGCTGCACCAGCTTGCATTGCCACCAACAATGCAAAAGAGATCATCCTCGCCAACATCTGTTGTTGCCTGAGTTGTTAGTGTTAGCCATTCTGACAGGTGTAAGGTGGTATCTCATTGTGGTTTTGATTTGTCTTTCCCTGATGATGAGTGATGTGGAGCATTTTTTCATGTGTCGGTGGGCCATCTGGATGTCTTCCTTAGAGAAGTGTCTATCATGTCTTTTGCCCATTTCTTCACTGGATTATTTGTTTTTTGGGTGTTGAGTTTGATAAATTCTTTGTAGACTTTGGATACTAACCCTTTATCTGATAGGTCATTTGCCAATATCTTCTCCCATTCTGTCGGTTGCCTTTTAGTTTTGCTGATTGTTTCCTTCGCTGTGCAGAAGATTTTTATTTTGATGACATCCCAGTAGTTCATTTTTGCTTTTGTTTCCCTTGCCTCCGGAGATGTGCTGAGTAAGAAGTTGCTGCGGCCAAGATCAAAGAGGTTTTTGCCTGCTTTCTCCTCAAGGATTTTGATGGCTTCCTGTCTTACATTTAGGTCTCCCATCCATTTTGAGTTTATTTTTGTGTCTGGTGTAAGGAAGTGGTCCAGGTTCATTCTTCTGCATGTTGCTGTCCAGTTATCTCAGCCCCACTTGCTGAAGACACTGTCTTTATTCCATTGGATATTCTTTCGTGCTTTGTCAAAGATTAGTTGGCCATACGTTTGTGGGTCTATTTCTGGGTTCTCTATTCTCTTCCACTGATCTGAGTGACTGTTCTTGTGCCAGTATCATACTGTCTTGATGATTACAGGTTTGTAGTATAGCTTGAAGTCTGGGATTGTGATGCCTCCTGCTTTGGTTTTCTTTTTCAAGATTGCTTTGGCTACTCAGGGTCTTTTCTGGTTCCAACAAATTTTAGGATTGTTTGTTCTAGCTTTGTGAAGAATGCTGGTGTTACTTTGATAGGGATTGCATTGAATGTGTAGATTGCTTTGGGTAGTATTGACATTTTAACAATATTTGTTCTTCCTATCCAGGAGAATGGAATCTTTTTCCATTTCTTTGTGTCTTCTTCCATTTCTTTCATAGGCTTTCTATAGTTTTCAGTGTATAGATTTTTCACCTCTTTGGTTAGATTTATTCCTAGGTATTTTATGGTTTTTTTGTGCCATTGTAAATGGGATTGATTCCTTGATTTTTCTTTCTGTCGCTTCATTGTTGGTGTAATGGAATGTTACCGATTTCTGTGCATTGATTTTATATCCTGCAACTTTGCTGAATTCATGAATCAATTCTAGCAGTTTATTTGTGGAATCTTTTAGGTTTTCCATATAGGGTATCATGTCATCTGCGAAGAGTGAAAGTTTGACCCCCTCCTGGTCGATTTGGATGCCGTTTATTTCTTTGTGTTGCCTGATTGCAGAGGCTAAGACTTCCAATACTATGTTGAATAACAGTGGCGAGAGTAGACATCCCTGTCTTGTTCCTGACCTTAGGGGGAAAGCTCTGTTTTTCCCCATTAAGGATGATATTAGCGTTGGGTCGCTCATATATGGCTTTTATGATCTCAAGCTATGCTCCCTCTATCCCTACTTTCTTGAGAGTCTTTATCAAGAAAGGATGCTGTATTTTGTCAAATGCTTTCTCTGCGTCTATTGAGAGGATCATATGGTTCTTGTCCTTTCTTTTATGGATGTGATGAATCATGTTAATTGTTTTGCGGATATTGAACCAGCCCTGCACCTCAGGTATAAATACTGCTTGGTCGTGGTGAATAATTTTTTAAAAATTATTGTTGGATCCGGTTGGCTAATATCTTGTGGAGGATTTTTGCATCCCTGTTCATCAGGGAAATTGGTCTATAGTTCTCCTTTTTAGTGGGGTCTCTGTCTGGTTTTCGAATCAAGGTAATGCTGGCTTCATAGAGTTTGGAAGTTTTCCTTCCATTTCTATTTTTTGGAACAGTTTCAAGAGAATAGGTGTTAACTCTTCCTTAAATGTTTGGTAGAATTCCCCTGGAAAGCCATCTGGCCCTGGACTCTTGTTTTTTTGGCAGATTTTTGATTACTAATTTGATTTCCTTACTGGTTATGGGTCTGTTCAAATTTTTTCTTCCTGTTTCAGTTTTGGTAGTGTATATGTTTCTAGGAATTTGTCCATTTCTTCTAGATTGCTGATTTAATTTGTGTATAATTGCTCATAATAATCTCTTATTATTGTTTGTATTTCTGCTGTGTTGGTTATGATCTCTCCTCTTTCATTCTTGATTTATTTGGGTCCTTTCCTTTTTCTTCTTGATCAAACTGGCTAGTGGTTTATTAATTTTGTTAATTCTTTCAAAGAACCAGCTTCTGGTTTCATTGATCTGTTCTATTGTTTTTTGTTTTTTTTTGGTTTTGATAGCATTAATTTCTGCTCTAATCTTTATTATTTCCTGCCTTCTGCTGGTTTTGGGTTTTATTTGTTGTTCTTTTTCCAGCTCCTTGAGGTGTAGGGTTAGGAGGTGTATCTGAGACCTTTCTTCCTTCTTTAGGAAGGCCTGGATTGCTATATACTTTCCTCTTATGACCACCTTTGCTGCGCCCCAGAGGTTTTGGGTTGTGGTGTTATCATTTTCATTGACTTCCATATACTTTTTAATTTCCTCTTTAACTTTTTGGTTAGCCCATTCATTCTTTAGTAGGATGTTCTTCAGTCTCCAAGTATTTGTTACCTTCCCAAATTTTTTCTTGTGGTTGATTTCAAGTTTCATAGTGTTGTGGTCTGAAAATATGCATGGTATCATCTCGATATTTTTGTACTTAGGGCTGATTGGTGTCCCGGTATATGGTCTATTCTGGAGAATGTTCCATGTGCAGTAGAGAAGAATGTATATTCTGCTTTAGGATGAAATGTTCTGAATATACCTGTTAAGTCTATCTGGTCCAGTGTGTCATTCAAAGCCATTGTTTTCTTGATTTTTTGATTAGATGATCTGTCCATTGCTGTGAGTGGGGTGTTGAAGTCTCCTATTATGGTATTACTATCGATGAGTTTCTTTATGCTTGTGATTAATTGATTTATATATTTGGGTGCTTTCACATTTGGTGCATAAATGTTTCCAATTGTTAGGTCTTCTTGGTGGATAGACCCCTTGATTATGATATAATGCCCTTCTGCATCTCTTGATACAGTCTTTATTTTAAAGTCTAGATTGTCTCATGTAAGTATGGCTACTCCAGCTTTCTTTTGTTGACCATTAGCATGATAGATGGTTCTCCATCCCCTTATTTTCAACCTAAAGGTGTCTTTAGGTCTCAAGTGGGTCTCTTGTAAACATATAGATGGATCTTGTTTTCTTATCTATTCTGTTACCCTATGCCTTTTGATTGGAGCATTGAGTCCATTGAGGTTTAGAGTGAGTACTGAAAGATATGAATTTAATTGCCATTATGATGCTTATAGAGTTGGAGTTTCTGGTTGTGTTCTCTGGTCTTTTCTAGTCTTTGTTGCTTTTGATATACACATATATATTGTATATATATTTTCATCTTTTCTACCCTCAGAAAGTCCCCCTTAAAATTTCTTGCAGGGCTGGTTTAGTGCTCACAAACTCCTTTAATTTTTGTTTATCTGGGAAACTGTTTATCTCTCCTTCTATTTTGAATGACAGCCTTTCTGGATAAAGAATTCTTGGCTGCATATTTTTCTGATTCAGCACACTGAATATATCCTGCCACTCCTTTCTGGCCTGCCAAGTTTCTGTGGATAGGTCTGCTGCTAACCTGATCTGTCTTCCCTTGTAGGTTAGGGACTTTTTTTTTCCCTTGCTGCTTTCATGATTCTCTCCTTGCCTGAGCATTTTGTGAATTTGACTATGATATGCCTTGTTAATGGTCGGTTTTTATTGAATCTAATGAGGGTCTTCTGTGTTTCCTGGATTTTGATGTCTGTGTCTTTCCCTGGGTTAGGAAAGTTTTTCTGCTATGATTTGCTCACATAACCCTTCTACCCCTATTTCTCTCTTCCTCTTCTGGGACCCCTATGATTCTGATGTTGTTCCTTTTTAATGAGTCACTGATTTCTGTAATTCTTAAATCATGCTCTTTTGCCTTAATCTCCCTCTTTTTTTCTGCTTCATTATTCTCTATAAGTTTGTCCTCTGTATCACTGATTCTCTGTACTGCCTTGTCCATGCTTGCCATCGTTGCATCCATGCGTGATTGCAGCTCAGTTACAGCATTTTTAATTTCATTCTGGTTATTTTTTACTTTTATCTCTGCAGAAAGGGATTCTAATCTATTTTCAACTCCAGGTAGTATTCTTATTACCGTGATTCTAAATTCTGGTTCAGACATCTTGCTTGTATCTGTGTTGGTTAAATCCCTGGCTGTCGTTTCTTTGTGCTCTTTGTTTTGGGGTGAATTCCTTCATTTCGTCATTTTGAAGGGAGAAAAGGAATTAATGAGGTAGAAAAAATGAAATAAAAAATAATTAAAATTAAAAAAATATTAAAATAAAAATTAAACACACACACACACACAAATTGAATAGATGATGCTAGATCCTAGGTGTGTTTTGGTCTGGGTGTTGAAAGTGGTTTGACAGATTAGAGAAAAAGAAGAGGGGGAGTGGAGAGAAAGAAAAAAAAAAGGAAATTGAGAATTTGAAAAAATGAATACACTGAAGTAGACTAAAATGAGATGATGGGGGTAAAATAGAATTTGAAAAGATATATACAAAAGTAAAGAATATAGTAGAAAAAGAATTAAAGAAAAATATTTTTAATAAAAATTGAAAATAAAAATGAATTTTTTTCTCTTTCTGTATTCAAGAAAAAATTGTAAAAGAGAAAAAGAAAAAAGAAAAAAAAATTAATAGATGAACCTGCAAACAGATTGAAGTAGGACTGAAATTGCTTCGTTTTCCCCTAGAAGTCAGTCTATGTAGCTCTTTATAGTCCATAAACTAAGCCGGCGGTGAGACTTGTGTTCCTGAAGAGCGAAGTTGGCCCAGTTGGGCGGGGCTCAGTGTAACAGCTCCACTCTCCACTAGATGGCGCTGCGAGCCTACTGGGGTGGATTGTTGCGGTGCTCATAGGTGCGTATGCACGTGCGCGGGAGTGGTGAAACTGGGGTCACCCAGCTACCCAGTCTGTTCTCCCCCATCAGCAATCGCGCACCTGTCCTGTCTTCAGCTCTCATCCACTCCCCGCTTTTTCACTCTCTGTGACCAGGTCCCAGGCAGTACCTCTCTCCCGAGCTTTGTCTCAGATGCAGCTGTTTTTCCTGTGCCTTCATTCCGAAGGACTGCGGCTTTGATCCATTCCGCCCCTCTGTGGGAGGGTCTCACCGAGCAATGGCCGAATGAGCAATGGCCAAATGTCGGCTGCACCCAGGAGTGCTTGCTGGACCCTGCTGCTGCCGGTGCCCTGAGACTGCAGCCAGGTGCCAGCCCACCCCAGAAAAAGATCCCGAGACAGTGTGCGGCAGCGTTTCAGTGATTATGGAAAATCACAACACACATCTGGCACCAGGCTTCACCCTTAACGACCTTGCCCCAGCACCAGCAAATGTGGCTGCCTTCCGGGGTCTGCTGGGACCAGGTGGCTTCAACAGTCTCTACCAAATGTCCTTCCAGCAGTGGAACCGCTTTTCCCCGTGTGGCCCGAGAACCTTCCGGATCCCACTCTGTTCCTGGGGATTTGCCCTTCCCACCAGAGCACCGCCAGGTATTGAGCTATGGAGTTGCATCCTTTGTGCTCCCCCTTGTTTACAGTCCTAATGGAATTTGAACCCTCTCCTTTCTCTTTTCTCCTTTCTCCCATTTTAGTTTAGTCCCTGCGGCTGTTTGCAATTTTCCACTTTATCTCCAGCTGCTTTTGAGGGGGGTGCTTTTCCCATATGCTCCCCCCTCCCCAATCTCCATCCTCTCTCTGCCCGCAGAAGCGGTTTCCTACCTTTCCTGGCTTCTCGCTCCCCAAATTGACCTCTCTGCACTATGTACCTGCTGAATTCTGTGTCTTGTCCATTCTTAATCTTTCCGTTTTGTGGTGGGGCTGCACGCAACATTCCTGAAATCTTCTCCTTAGACAAGACTGGGGCTCACCAGAAGCTTTTGGCCTCCAAAGCAGAGAAGGAGAGCAGGGCAGGAGCGAAGCCTACCTTTCCCTGGAAGATGGAAGGAACTAGTTGCATTTCTTACCCTAAAAGTAGAATAGTTGTTGACAAAACAAGGTGCTCTCAGTGTTTGACTCTGGGAAGCTCAGAGACAGAATTTTTTGCGGTGATAGATCATATAGAAAGAATTTTCACTCACTTTCTAAAGGTCAGCAGTATTCGGTACATTGCTAAATGAGAATGATCTGCATTAATTTTTGCCCAAGTGATAGGAACACTATAGTTTATAGGACTTGTTATAGAATGGCAACATACATATAGATTCACAGAGTGCATACACGGTTTTCATTATGGTTATATTTCCAAGCAATAGTTTTTATTTAAATGTATATGAAAGAGGTAAAGAACAAAAATCAGAAGATCCCTCTTTACATCCAACACTTGAAATAGAAGGGTATGACTATTAATTTATATGTATGTTTTTCTGAATCATTCTTTTTTTTAATATTTATTTTTGAGAGAGAGAGACAGACATAGAGCATGAGTGGGGGAGGAACAGAGAGAGAGGGAGACACAGAATCTGAAGCAGGCTCCAGGCTCTGAGCTGTGAGCACAGAGCCTGACGTGGGGCTAGAACCCAGGAGCTGAGATCATGACCTGAACCAAAGTTGGACTCTTAACCGACTGAGCCACGCAGGTGCCCCTAATTTCTGGATATTTTTGAGGCTTTTTAATATTTTACATTTAAGTCTGAAAAAAATTTCCAAGGATTTAAATAATATAGAATATATTCCCTAAGAAAAGTAAAATAATAGAAATTAACAACAGAAAAATAAATGATCCTTAAACATTTGGATTGCAACACATTTCCAAATAATAGATCAAAAAGAAAATCAATATATAAGTTAGAAAATATTTTGACAATGAAAATACAATATTTCAATTTGGGGAGAATGGAACTAAAGCAGTGCTTTGGGGGGAAATTAGGACCCCAGTGCATGCATATATAAGAATAGAAGAGTGGTTGACAATAAATAATCTACACTTCCTTTTTATGAAGCTATAAAAATAGCAAATGTAACCCAAAGTAATAAGGAATGCAGGAAATAATGAAAAAGCAAATATACAACAGAGAAATTTAGCAAAGCTAAAAATGTGTTCTTCAAAAAGACTGGAAAAAAAGGATGAGACCCTAGCCAAGACTGAAAATGGACAAGTAGAAGGAAAACACTAATTACCCATCTGAGAAATGAAAAAGGCAATATCGCTACATCATACAGACTTGGAAAACACAATAAAAACATGTTATAATGCTCAGCATCCCTAGTCATTAGAAACATGCAAATCAAATCCAGTATGAGATACCACTTTACAACCACTAGGATGGCTATTTTTTAAGCAGGGAAAATAATAGCTAGTGAGACTGTAGAGGAATTGGAGCCCTCACATATTGCTGGTGCAGCTGTCTCGGAAAACAGCTTCTGACGGTTCTCCAAAATGTTAAACGTAGAGTTACCATGTGACTTCGCAATTCTACTCTTAGGTATATACCCAGGAGAACTGAAAACATATGCTATAACATCGATCAGTCTTGAAAACATTACACTAAGTGAAAGAAGCCAGACACAAAAGGTCATAGACTGTGTGATGCCATTTATATGTTACAGCCAGAATAGGCAAATCTGTAGAGACAAAAAGTAGATGAGTGATCGCCAAGGGCTGGGGGAAGGGGAATGGAAAGTGACTGCTAACAGGAGCTTCTGTTTAGGCTGATGAAAAGGGTCTGGAATTAATAGTGGTGATGGGTATGCGAACTTGAAAACATTCTAACCGCTGAAATGTGCATTTTAAAATGGTGAATTTAAGTGTGTGATTTATATCTCAATGGCAAAAGAACATATGAACACCTTTATGCTAAGATGTTTGAAAACTTCAAAATAAATTCTGGAAAGACGTACTTGCATATGGATACGTAGAAAATTTAAATAGGTTATGTTTGCTAAAGAAATTGAATTCACAATTAAAGCCTTCCCAGAAACAAAAACTTCAGATTCACTGCTGAACTGCTACAAACATGTAAGGATGAAATAATCTACAGAATGTCAGTCGTGCACAAACTATTTCAAAAAATAGAGAAAGGAGGGGACAATTTCAACTTGTGTTATGAGACCAGGATAACCCTGATCCCCAACTCATACAGTAACTTTGCAAGAAAAAACAACAACTATGCTTACATTCTTTCATGAACACAGATGCAAACATCCTAAGCAAGATAAAACGAGTGAGGTTTTGCCAGGAATGCAAGATTGGTTAAACACTGGGGCATTAATCCATATACTTCACCACCTTTATCAAATAAAGGAGAAAATCATATGATTAACTGCATAGATGCAGAACAGTTATTTGATAAAAGCAAACATCCATTTAGTATAAAAACATACAAGAAACTAGGAATAGAAAGGTTCATTGTTAATCTAATCAAGGGTGGATAGAACAATGACAGCCTACAGCCATCATCCAACGTAACAGCAAAACACTGAACATTTCCCTCCTGCAATTGGAAGCAAGAGGAGAGTGTCTGGTCTTAGCTCTTCAATTTAATATTGTATTGAAGTTTCTAGCTAGTGCAATAAAGAAGAAAAATACCATTTTGACAGTAATGAGAAAGCTGCCATTTGCAGATATAATTACCATTTGTGCAAATATCTACAAACTACTAGAAAAAAAATGGAGTTTTAGGAAGGTCACCAGTAAATATATAAAATACATTGTATGTTTATAAGCTAATAACAATTAGGGAATTGAAACACCATGGTTTAGTTTACAATAAAACACATTCATTGGAAAATTCACTTTTGTCAAGCTGTCATTTCTGCCTACAGTCCATGAAATCTTAATAAAAAGTCCAGCATTCTTTTTTTGTAGACATTGACAAGTTGATTCCAAAACTTAGAAAAAGATGCAAAAGACATGAAATATCTAAAGAAATACAAAGTGCCAGCAGGTGTAATTTATTTTAAACTACAATAATTAAGGCAGTGGTTTTTTTGGTGCAAGGAGAGACAAATTAACCAAGGGAACAAAATAGATCCGAGAAACAGAATTACACTTATACAATAATCTGATTAAAGCAAAATTGCAATGGGGGTACAATGATGGAGGAATAGTTGTTTTAACATATGCCGAATTAATTAGATATCCATATGGGAAAAATAAATCTTGACCACTATACACACAAAAATTATTTTGAGATTGATTCTAGGCTCAAAAGTGAAAGGCATGGGGCGCCTGGGTGGCGCAGTCGGTTAAGCGTCCGACTTCAGCCAGGTCGCGATCTTGCGGTCCGTGAGTTTGAGCCCCGCGTCGGGCTCTGGGCTGATGGCTCGGAGCCTGGAGCCTGTTTCCGATTCTGTGTCTCCCTCTCTCTCTGCCCCTCCCCCGTTCATGCTCTGTCTCTCTCTGTCCCAAAAATAAATAAACGTTGAAAAAAAAATTAAAAAAAAAAAAGTGAAAGGCAAAACCATACGGCTTCCATAACAAAATCTAGGAGAATACATTCAGGAACACAGATTTCTTTTTTTTTTTTTTTTTTTAATTTTTTTTTCAACGTTTATTTATTTTTGGGACAGAGAGAGAGACGGAGCATGAATGGGGGAGGGGCAGAGAGAGAGAGAGAGACACAGAATCGGAAACAGGCTCCAGGCTCTGAGCCATCAGCCCAGAGCCCGACGCGGGGCTCGAACTCACGGACTGCGAGATCGTGACCTGGCCGAAGTCGGACGCTTAACCGACTGCGCCACCCAGGCGCCCCAGGAACACAGATTTCTTAAGCAGTGTTCCAATTAAGCACTAGCCAGAGAAGATTGACAGACCATTAAGTAGGACTTGATTCATAACAAGGTGAGGACGAAGGGCAGCTGGGACCTTCACATATTGCTGGTAGGACCATGCCCATGACCATGTTGGGAAGCTGGTGGTATCTACTAATGTTGAACATACTTATACCTGAGACCCAGCATTGCTACTACTGAGTATACAGCAAGCAAAATGAATTCTTACATCTGTCGAAAGATATTTTTGGTGGTGTCATTCATAGTAGTGAGAAACCGAAAACAAACATCTATATGTGGTGGAATACCTGCGTAAATTGTGGTACATTCATATAGTGGAATTCTACACTGCAATGAAGAACGAGGGCAACAAAAGAAGGAGCACAGGTAGCAGGACAAGGGGAAAAGAGAAGGAGGAGGGGAGGGGGGGAGAGAAGAGAAGAGAGAGAAAGGAGAAGATAGAGGATAGAGGAAGAGAGAAGAGAGAAGAGAGAGGAGAGAGGAGAGAAAGAGGAGAAATAAGATACAAGAAGATAGAAGATAGAATGATAAAATTATAGAATAATATAAATATAATAATACAATATAATAATATATATATTTATAAATATATAATTACATATTATATATTATTTATAATTATATAATATAAATTTATATATTATAATATATAATATAAATAAATAGTAAATAACACGATTCTGTTCCTAGGAAGTTAAAAAACAAACACATCCAAGGGCACCTGGGTGGCTCAGTCGATTAAGCATTTGACTTTTTGGCTCAGGTCATGATCTCCTAGTTAGTGGGCTTCAGCCCCACCTTGGGCTCTGTGTTGACAGCTTGGAGCCTGGAGCCTGCTTCAGATTCTGTGTCTCCCTCTCTCTCTATCTCTCTGCCCCTCCCCCACGTGTGCTCCGTCTCTCTTTTTCTCTCAAAAATACTAAACGTTAAAAAAATTAAAACACACCCACTGTAATATTCAAACACAGAATCATGGTAACCCTTGATGGGGATTATCACCGGTGTGGGAGCACTAGGGAAGTCTACATTTTATGTCATATTCATGCACAATTATTTGCCCTCGTAACCTCAAAATTTATTAAATAATGCTGAAAGGTTTTTTTTTTTTTTTACAGTTAAGTTTTGTTGGTTTAATTTCCCCCAAGAGCAGAATTAAATGGCATGGATCCGTAAGGAGAAAGAGTGCTGACATTCTAATAACTGATTATGGAGAATTTCTTGTTATAAAAAGTGAAATCTCAGACATTTTAGTTAAATCCTAATTGATGTTATTGACATGTTTTGATGTCTGCGTTTGGTACCATAAGAACTCAGGAACGCTAGCTGGATATCTGTCTCCTTGTAAGAATTTATGAAAAGTGTATCACTCAAAAATAAATGATCACAAAGTAACATCATTTAATATTAATATGTGATTATAAAACCTTAATTCCTCAAAAATTTGACCTAAAAAATGACTGACTGAATCCCTAACAGAAGTTTTCTCTGAGCATCATATAACCCTAAGATATGAAATAAAATATACATATGCACTCGCACATATACCACACACATAGATTTAAATATAATACAGCTTTTCAAGGTTATTGGTACAAGGTTCTATAGGAATGAATCTCAGAATATGTGGTAATTTTTTCAAGCTCCTTCAACCAGTTTAGCAAAAGTAGTTCAGAAATCTGGTAACATGTCTTAGAAGAAAGCAATATTTATTTATTTATTTAAAAAATTTTATTGTTTATTTTTGAGAGAGAGAGAAACAGCACGAGTGGAGTAGGGCAGAGAGAGAGGGAGACGCAGAATCTGAATCAGGCTCCAGACTCTGAGCCGTCAGCACAGAGCAGGATGCAGGGCTTGAACTCAAAAACTGTGAGATCATGATCTGAGCTGCAGTCCAATGCTTAACCAGCTAAGCCATCCAGGTGCCCTAAAGAAAGCAATATTTGAATAGCTCACTCAGATCACATGATTGATTATTGTCTCTCAAATTTAACCATCACAAAATCTACCAAATAAGCCAATATAATCAGTTCCTACTTTCCCATGGTACCATGTTAATGGAAATGCACCTTGTGGGAACTGTCCTCAATTCACATAGCTCCGCCGTTGCTAAGATTGGTTACAGAGCAAAACGAGAGCACAGTTGTATTGTGAACAACTTTCACTTAATGCAGTACTGGGCAAAGCAAGGGCTGCCTCTAATTATTAACTTCTCCTTTAGTGTGTGAAATTATAAACTGAGGGAGTGGATAAAATTTTATTTTTTCTATTTTAGAATATCATATTAGGAAATAGTTCCGTTGTGTTGATCCTGAAAAAATGTGCAAATACCTCATACCAATGATTTATGGATTATTTTTTAAAGGTGATTATAAATGTGTTGTTACTCATTCTGAATATTCTTGTCCTCAGTACCCTTGACTTGTAAAATTTTCTTTCATTTCTAATAAATAATAAAAAAGTTTTTTTTGAGGTTATTGATGTTATCAAAATTTTGGCTCTGAAAATCAGATATCCCCAATGTAGCTGCTTAAGGTTTGCTTTTTACTTTGGTATTTACAATTTTATGTTCATTTTAGTAAATTTAGAAATATAGAAAAGGAGATTATACAAAATGTCTTTACCATGAACATTTAAATAACTATTGTCAAACTTGTGGTGTATAATTTTCCAGACAGTTTTCTGCTGGCAACTTGTTTAAGAATGCCCTGTAGACCTATGCTTTGGGAAAAACTCAGCAGAGTGTTATGATGCTTTGTCTCTTGAGAAGATCCTATTTTCTTTTATAAGAAAAGTCTAAAAGATTATTTAAATTACTGACTGAAGGTAGCTATTATTAGTGATATAAGTACTATAAGAAACACTCTATTATATATTTACCTTAATTTTTAAATTCTAAAATGCTCCATACATTAATTATTTCTGAAAGTACTCGAGGGCCCCAAGTTAGCCAAAATAAGTCTTCACTACAAATATGTTATCAGGTCCTACAGAAAAGTTGTGGAATAGGAGGCAATTTTCATAAATCTTTTGGTTTCTGTCTTCCCAGAGCAACATGTCAGAGTGACTGCAGAAATAGGCAAACTCCTTTAATTTTAACAATTTTTAAAATTTCCATTTGCATCATTAAGCCATCTGAAATATACTTTCATATTCCAAGTAAGACAGGAATCAAGCCTATTATTTTCTTTTAATGGAGAGTCAATCGTCTTAATCCCTTTACAGAATAATTCATCTTTTCTCCATTAATTTAGTTGCCATTTTGTGATGATCTAAAGTGGCAATACACACGTCCATTCTTTCTTTTTTTTTTTTTTTAAATTAATGTTTATTTTTGAGAGAGGGAGAGAGACAGAGTGCAGGGGAAGGGATAGAGAGAAAAGGAGACACAGCATTGGAAGCAGGCTCCAGGCTCCAAGCTGTCAGCACAGAGCCCAGCGTGAGGCTTGAACTCATGACCTGCAAGATCACAACCTGAGCTGAAGTTGGATGCTTAACTGGCTGAGCCACCCAGGTGCCCCTGTCACAGCTTTTCTAAGCCCTATGAACATCTATTCTACAGATTGATTCTACAAATTAAATGATTGCCTCTAAATGTTTTTGGAAAGCTCCTTTGGGGCAAACACTTTCTGCGTTGAGTGAGTTCAGAGGCAGGTCTAACAAAGACAGCTGTGCAACTGGAGTCTTCCAAAGAGCCACAGTTCTTTGACAATGAGATTTTGAGGGTTCCAACCCCCTTCTCCACCTGCTGGTGGCTGCCTAACTGCTAGGTTTTGTTTGATTGTGAGCTATTGATTTTTAAAGCTGTCATGAGGGTGCAATGTGAGATAGGAATAGGGCAAGTTAAAATGCCACAAAGCCTGCTCTCTACATTTCTTTTCTAAAATAACTATTTTAATTTTTATATTAAAGTATAGTTGACATACAATGTTATACAATGTTATATTTCAAGTATATAACATAATGATGCAGCAATTATATGCATTATGAAATGCTCACCATGGTGTCTGTCCCCATATAAAATTATTATATTACTAAATATAGTCCCTATGCCATACTGTTAATCCCTTAATTTATTTATTTTATAATTGGAAGTTTGTATCTCTTAATCCCCTTCACCAATTTTGCCTGTCCTTTCACCCACCTCTCCTCTGGCAACCACTAATTTGTCCTCTGTATTTATGAGTCTATTTCTGTTTTTTGTTTATTTGTTTTGTCTTTTTTAGAGTCCATATATAAGTGAAATCATATGGTATTGGTATTTTTTCTGACTTACTTGACTTAGCAAATTTTCTCTAGGTCCATCAGTGTTGTCACAATGGCAAGATCCTATTATTATTATTATTATTATTATTATTATTATTATTTTTACAGCTGAGTAATATTATATGCACATACCACATCTTCTTTATCAATGGGCACTTAGTTTGCTCCATATCTTGGCTATTGTAAATAATGCTGCAATAAATATAGGGGTGCATATATCTTTTCAATTTAATGTTTTGTTTTCTTTGGGTAGATACCCAGAAGTGGAATTCCTGGGTTGTATGGTATCTCTATGTTTAAATTTTGGAGGGACCTCGTACGGTTTTCCATAGCGGTTTCACCAGTTTACATTTCCATCAACAGCACAGGAGGGTTCCCTTTTCTCCCCAGCTTCACCAACACTTGTGTCTTGTCTTGTTGATTTTAGCCATTCTGAAAGGTGAGGTATTATCACATTGTAGTTTTGATTTGCATTTCCCTGATGATGAGTGATGTTGAGCATCTTTTCATATGTCTGCTGGCCATCTGCATATCTTCTTTGGAAAAATGTCTATTTAGGTTCTCTGCCCATTTTTATTTATTTTATTTTAGAGAATGAGTAGGAGCAAGGGGCAGAGGGAGAGAGAGAGAATCCCCAGCAGGCTCCATACTTAGCGCCCAGCCTGATGTGGGGCTCAATTGCACAACCCTGGGATCTTGACCCAAGCTGAAATCAAGTCAGCTGCTCAACCAACTGAGCTACCCAGGCACCCCCCCCCCCGCCCATTTTTAATTGAATTATTTGTTGTCACATTTCTTGAATAAATACCCCCAAGATTGCTACAAGCCTTTGGTTAAACTAGAGTTCTGATGATTTGTTTTTGCCAGTTCCTCATTCTTCTCATGGTGGAGAGAATTTGCAGAAGTTTTATACCACTGTTTTCACTGATTTCATCTCTTTAAAATAAATTTTACGGTAGTATAAATTTTCATTGTTCCTAACGTAGACATCAATAAATATGGAAAAGCTTTTAAAAGAGAAACCTGGGGCTTTCTATGGTTAAAGGATTCCAGCTATTGGCCCTAGGGAATAGTATCTCCATGACTGATTTTTACAAAATCACAGATTTTCTTCCATTTGATAATATAAGCCCACAATGTATTTTGTGATCTCTTCTTCATCCATGCCTAGCGTAAGATCCTTGCAGATAGTGTCATTCCTGGACACAGGTATTCCTACATAGACTAGGCATGTGCAGCATTAGCCCCGTAGGGAGGATAGTCATTGAATTTTAAAGGAAACTTTACATGGCTTCTTTTCCAAATTTTGGCATCAACGAGCAGAAATTTCTAGGAGTAGGAAATGCATCATATTATACATTGTGGGTATAAACTGGAGCCCTCCTTTATCTTCCCCTTTCCTACATTGCACATCAACATGCTTACATCTGGTAACTTATTTGAAACGTTAAGTTTTAAAAAAATGATAAAACCCCAAACGTCACATGTATTTATAAATTTAGCAATTTCATTTCTAGCACTTTACCTAAAATAGATGTTTATTTTGACAGAGGCAAAAAACTCAATTTATTACTTTATGATTTATCTAAACATACTATTACTGATATGTAAAACTGTTACTTGGGAGTGTTTTCATATAACTTCAGGTGTGGTAAAGATTTAGAATAAGTAAAATGATACTCTGAATGATTTGGTTTGAGAAACTGTTATGTCATAATATTTAATAAGTAACATTGCTAATTATATTTTAAGGGCAAAATGTGAACTTCTTAAAGCATTCCTGGTTTTTTAGCAATGATTTTGATTGTTTTCATATAACCTTAATGAACAGAAATCATCTAATTATTATTATTTTAATATGAAATTTATTGTCAAATTGGTTTCCATACAACACCCAGTGCTCCTCCCAGCAGGTACCCTCCTCTCCCTCCCATCCCCCGTCAACCCTGTTTATTCTCGGTTTTTAAGAGTCTCTTATGGTTTGGCTCTCTCCCTCTCTAACTTTTTTTTTTTCCTTCTCCTCCCCCATGGTCTTCTGTTAAGTTTCTCAGGATCCACATAAGAGTGAAAACATATGGTATCTGTCTTTCTCTGTATAACTTATTTCACTTAGCATAACACTCTCCGGTTCCATCCACGTTGCTACAAAAGGCCATATTTCATTCTTTCTCATTGCCACATAGTACTCCATTGTGTATATAAACCACAATTTCTTTATCCGTTCATCAGTTGATGGACGTTTAGGCTCTTTCTATAATTTGGCTATTGTTGAAAGTGCTGCTGTAAACATTGGGGTACAAGTGCCCCTATGCATCAGCATTCCCATATCCCTTGGGTAAATTTCTAGCCGTGCTATTGCTGGGTCATAGGGTAGATCTATTTTTAATTTTTTGAGGAACCTCCACACTGTTTGCATTCCCACCAACAGTGTAAGAGGGTTCCCGTTTCTCCACATCCTCTCCAGCATCTATAGTCTCCTGATTTGTTCATTTTAGCCACTCTGACTGGTGTGAGTGATATCTCAGTGTGGTTTTGATTTGTATTTCCCTGATGAGGAGTGACGTTGAGCATCTTTTTATGTGCCTGTTGGCCATCTGGATGTCTTCTTTAGAGAAGTGTCTATTCATGTTTTCTGCCCATTTCTTCACTGGATTATTTGTTTTTTGGGTGTGGAGTTTGGTGAGATCTTTATAGATTTTGGATACTAGCCCTTTGTCAGATATGTTATTTACAAATATCTTTTCCCATTTTGCTGGTTGCCTCTTAGTTTTGTTGATTGTTTCCTTTGCAGTGCAGAAGCTTTTAGCAAAGTCTCAGGATACAAAATTAATATACAGAAATCAGTTGCATTCTTATACACTAATAATGAAGCAACAGAAAGACAATAAAGAAACTGATTCCATGCACAATTATACCAAGAATGATAAAATACCTAGGAATAAACCTAACCAAAGATGTAAAAGATCTGTATGCTGAAAACTATAGAAAGCTTATGAAGGAAATTGAAGAAGATACAAAGAAATGGAAAAACATTCCATGCTCATGGATTGGAAGAATAAATATTGTTAAAATGTCAATACTACCCAAAGCTATCTATACATTCAATGTAATCCCAATCAAAATGGCACCAGCATTCTTCTCAAAGCTAGAACAAGCAATTCTAAAATTTGTATGGAACCACAAAAGACCCCGAATAGCCAAAGTAATATGGAAGAAGAAGACCAAAGCAGGAGGCATCACAATCCCAGACTTTAGCCTCTACTACAAAGCTGTAATCATCAAGACAGCGTGGTATTGGCACAAAACCAGATACATAGACCAATGGAATAGAATAGAGACTCCAGAATTGGACCCACAAAAGTATGGGCAAGTTATGTTTGACAAAGCAGGAAAGAATATCCAATGGGAAAAAAAACCAGTCTCTTTAACAAATGGTGCTGGGAGAACTGGACAGCAACATGCAGAAGAATGAAACTAGACCACTTTCTTACACCATTCACAAAAATAAACTCAAAATGGATAAAGGACCTGAATGTGAGATAGGAAACCGTCAAAACCTTGAGGAGAAAGCAGGAAAAAAACTCTCGGACCTCAGCCACGGCAATTTCTTACTTGACACATCTCCAAAGGCAAGGGAATTAAAAGCAAAAATGAACTATTGGGACCTCATGAAGACAGAAATCATCTAATTAAATCTTGAGTAATTGCAGCATCCCAAAATAATAAATATTTGAAACTTCTCTGGAGTTCTTTGAAAGAAACTCTGGTATCTTTCATTTCCAATGCACTTCTATTGATTTTGACTGTTGCTTGGTTAAAGTACTTGTGGACTTCTTTAAGATTAAGGTTGAAATTTTTTTAGCAGGTTTTTGTAATGTCTGGATTCATTTTTCAGTGTTACATCTGGTACCTTGCTGGAAAGATTGAACACAAAGTAACTTTTACAAATGCTACCAGAATATTTCCCAGTTTTGAACATTACGTATAATTTCTATTATAGGCTACCAAGATTTCCTAAGTCACCTTGAGGTCAAGTCAGGATAGGAATCAAGAAGAATAGAGGCTGCAAGATTGTATTGGCCTAGAAAGTGAAAGTCTGAGGATAAACACGACGTTTCTATTATCACATGCAAAGAAAATACACAGCGCTCACTTAGGCTGCTTGTCCAGACTTTCTCATCTGAACCACAAACTTTTTGGCCTTCTGGTTTATAGTTTAGTACTTACAGCCAAAGAACAGTATATTTATTTTGAAAGGAGAAAATGTACTTCTCGTTGTAGGAAAAAGAGAGCAACTAAAATGAACTAAGTTCTATTTTAGGTACTTTCATGTGTCCTATTCCAAATTGTGTCTGTCTTAGTATTTTCAGGCTGCTATAACAGTACCATAGACCGGGTAGCTTGTAAACAACAGACATTTTTTTCTCACACTTCTTGAGGCTGGAAGTCCAGGATCACGGTGCCTGCATGGTTGGGTAACAGCCTGCTTCCTGGCTGATAGCCTGTGCCTCTTGCAATGTTCTCATATGGTGGAAGGGGCAGAGGATCACTGTGGAGGGGGGGTGTATCTATCTTATAAGAACACCAATTGCATTCATGAAGGCTCTAATCCTCATGACCTAAGCACTTCTCAAAAGCCCCACCTTCTAATACCATCACCTTTGGAGGTAGGATTTCAATGTATGAATTTTGGGGACACGCAAACAGCCTTTACGTTGCATACCAGCCTGTTGACCAGCAAATACTGCTATTTTAAGTAACACTTTCATCCACAGGAACTGTGTTATATTGCACAAATAAGAATAAACTTTGGTCTCTGGATAGCAGCTTAAATAGAAATTCTAATGAAGATCTTCCTCACAAATGAGATAGAGTCTTTCATAGTGTAAGTTCTTCCATAGTTTTAACACACTTGCACAGCACTCCTATAAAATTGTTATTGATTTTCATATCAATTTGACTATAAACTTCTAGTCTTGAAGTGTGTTGGTAAACTAGTTCTCTGGGAGGAAAAAAACCCAAATCTGATTCATAGCATTTGTCAATTTTCATATTCTAAATTTTCCTATCGCAGCTTATTTCAAGCGACCAATGAAGAGTTGGGAAGAAGTACACAATTTGTTATGAGCCAGTATGAGTGCACTACACTGTACTGTCTATTCTTACTATCTTTCTTTCAGAGCTCAATATTGTTATGATTGCTCTCTTCCATGAATCTCCACGAAAACTTGGAATTGACTTGAATCTACCAACTTGAACCTAGATAGGATTATCTTTTTCCCTACACTTCTGTGGAGGCCTGGGAACCTTTAGTACACTCTGATTTCCAGGATTCAGTCAACTAACCATACCAACTGGCTTGCATGAGGAAAGGGAGCTGTTCGTGTTCATTTATCCATTTTTGAGTAAATATATTTTATTTCTTCTCAACTAATAAATCCTCCTTAATACATACCACTGAAATTCTAATAAACAAAAGTAAATGTATATATTTTTTATATGAAATGTCAATCCTCTGTGGATTAGGTGACCTAGAGTTATCAGACAAGAGTGTTAAATCCCCACTGTAGTCTACACACCCTGGGGCTTTTCATCAGTAGTTTCTTGAATGTTTTTTAGTGTTCTTATCTACATTTGGAAACCTGTTTCCAAATTGCTCACAGATTGTAAAAGCACTAATTGGTAATGCTCCTTGTTTGGTTCATTGACTCCCACATTCTCTGGCAATTGTTGGTATCAGTTAAAATGTGAACCTACTAAAGGTACTGTTTTTAAGAAATGTAATTTAAGCAGTGTTTTCTTAATTGGGAAGCCTATCTTAAGCTGTTACAACATCAGTGACTCCTGGCATTAAAACAGCCTATATTAAATTTTACAGCAATTACTGAATTTAAATTTTAGAATAGCAAACACATGACTAGATAGCCCAGTGAAATGAGGCTTGTTGAAATTAGAACTAAGGAAAACATGTTTCAGAATTTACACTTCCTCTTTGTTATAAATGTGCATAGATATGCATAATTGGGTGTACACCTGAAACATGAAATAGAATTCCATCCAGAAGTCAGCAAGAGCACTGGATGTAAAATTTGAAGTTACATTTCACTTTTGAATGTTTCCATGGATATAGATCAGTTTTATGTAGTTAAATGGGTGTAGCCCTGCGTGTGTGTGTGTGTGTTTGTGTGTGTGTGTATGTATGTGTATGTATGTGTGTTGGATTAAGAAGGATAAGGGTAGAAGTAAAGTGAATAAAAAAGAATAGGCCTAATGACCTTCATTTTGTAATTGTTTAGTATCCCTATTCTCACGTTTCTGGTTTAACACTTGTGTGAGAACTGTCTCTTCTGAGGTCAAGGTAGATGTGGGGATCTGGAGAACCTGGGAAGTTTCTGAAGCTGGGCAATATTAGTATTTAGGAGACAGTACCTATAATACAGTGATATAAGTTCTGAAAGGGGAAAGATAACGGAAATTTTAGCAACTCCCCCAAAATAATCTCTATAGAAGAGTAACTGGAAGGCTTCCATTTTCAAACAAAGAAGGGACAAAAACACTGGAAATTCTATCATAAAAGTTACAGTACAGGACAGTGTAAGGAGTGTGTTAAGTGATTGTTTATTCTTTTGCATCTCTGAGTTTTTCCTCAAATAGTGCATTTCTTTTTTTTTTTTTTTTAATTTTTTTTTCAACGTTTATTTATTTTTGGGACAGAGAGAGACAGAGTATGAACGGGGGAGGGGCAGAGAGAGAGGGAGACACAGAATCTGAAACAGGCTCCAGGCTCTGAGCCATCAGCCCAGAGCCTGACGCGGGGCTCGAACTCACAAACCGCGAGATCGTGACCTGGCTGAAGTCGGACGCTTAACCGACTGCGCCACCCAGGCGCCCCTCAAATAGTGCATTTCTGACCAGCTTTAGGTTTTCTTTCAGTATTATTGCAATGAAAAGGAAATGTACAGTTTTACATAGCTGGCCATTTCTCATTTTATCCTAATATTTTCACTTGGAAAAGTCATATTTGCCTGTTTGTATTCTTTTTCAATTGTAATTTGTACTAACCTGATTACTTCCTATACGTGTTCCCATTTCCCTTCTCTCTTTTCCCTTCAGATTCCAATGTTTTTTTTTAAATGTTTATTTATTTATTTATTTTGAGAGGGGAGGAAAGGCAGACAAAGAGAGAGAGAGAATATCCCAAGCAGGTTCCCAGCTGTCAGCACAGATCCCAATGCGGGACTCAATCTTATGAATCATGAAATCATGACCTGAGCTGAAATCAAGAGTCATATGCTTAACCAAGTGAGCCACCCAGGTGACCCAGGTTCCCATTGATTTTTGTTGTGCTTTATCATGCTCTGGTTTGAAAAATGCCTGAGTAAATTTATTTATGGAGTTACTAAACTTTCTTTTCTTTTCCTTCTTCTCTTTCCTTTGATTTCTTTTCATTCTTTTTTTTAAGCTAGCAATTTATCTGCTTAGTTTGGCAACAAATCTGGAAATGTCACTGTAATAAAATGAAGCTAATAGCCTTATGGAAAATCCTGGATTCTGGATTATAAGATGAGGAGGAAACACTAGGAAGCAGATTAATTTAGTGCCATTAATTAATCTGCTTTTGGCCTAAAAAATCATTTCCTGTAACTATTTTGAATGTTCAACAAAGGCCAAGGCAGAAACATCTTAGAGGAATCTAGCTGGCCCCAAAGATTATTCCTAAAAGGCAATGGTCCTCAACCTTGGATGCATGTTCAAGGGATACTTTAGAATTCCAATTTCCAGACTTCTGTTTTCTGCTTTGGGATGGAGAAGAGTGTCACTTACAGTCTTAACTACAAAGATGAACACACTGCAAATTCACAGACTTTCTTGAAACTGTCAGATTTGAGGTTGCAGGGCAACAAACTAGCCCAGAATATAAAAAGAGATAAAAAGAGACAGGATCCAAGCCTTTCCTTACGTTGGGAGATGTAGTAAGAAGATATGAGTAAGGAAAATTCAGCTAGAATAGGTAACAAATTGGTGAAGGTTGAGTGTAGTCTGACAAGATGTTTTGGAGTCCTTGGGGATCATAGCTATAAGGAATAATCTTATTCCTTTAGAAATTCTTCTCCACAGATTCCACCAGGTCCAGAAAGATTGGTGACAATTCTGATAAAGTAAGCCTGCAGGTGGGGCATAATGGCCGCTGTGTGATGGCACAAAAATTCTACCTGGTTTCTTCTCTCCTTTACCTCTTATGGCAAAAAGCCTCAATCTACCTGAAGTTACTGGTGAAAGCCATTGCAGAGAGCAGGAGAACAGAAAAAAAATATGCTATTACCAGAGAAGGAGCAAGAATGGCTGGGAGTGAAGCAGGAGCATTGGGACGTCCACAACCCTAAGCCCCAGGAACACAGTGCCTTAAAACCGAGTCTTAACTAGAACAAAACAGAACACCCCTCCATGTCCTCTACCACAGATCAACAAGGTCAAGTAACAAGTAAGACTGAAATATGCTGAGAGGATTCAAGAATATGGAGACAGACCCACTCTAAGGCACACTATAAAGGGAAGACTTAAAGCTGATGGTGGGGAAATTAGTGAAAAACCTTCTGGAAAGCCAGCTCTCACCCCCAAGCTATTTCCAGAGAAATTTAAAGCATCTGGCTCACTGAGGGTAACCATATGTACAACAAACCTTCATTTCACATTGACCTCTGACTTGATTAAAGCAAATACCCCACTACAGGTGTAGTGGAAAAAAAGGAGTGTTCATTTCTAGGCACAAAATCTATTTATTTCAGCCTGTGTCTTTCACAGTGGGTCTTTTTTTTTAAAACAAAAATTATGCATAAAAATGGCAAGAAAAAACATATTGCCAAAGAACAAAACAATCAACATATCTATTATGACACAGATATCAAAACTGTCTGACACAGAACCTAAAATAATGTGTGTTCTATTAAAGCTCTAATGGAAAAGTTCGTACGTAAGATCAAATGTAAATTTTAGCAGAGAGATGTTAGACAAATGGAAATGCTAGATATAAAACACACAGTAACAGAGATGAAGAATGCCTTTGACTGGTTCATCTGTAGACTCAACACAAATGAAGAAAGAAGCAATTGAGTTAAGCCAACAGAAATGATCGTAATGGAAACACACAAAAAGTCAGTAGTTGTAGGAGTTGAAGGTTGGGAGAAGGGTTAACCAGGAAAGGACAGCAGGAGGCAATTTTGTGAATGATGAAACTGTTCTGTGTCAATGACTGTGGATATGGAAATGTGAGTCTATATGTTTGTGAAGATCCATAGGAAAATATATCCCAAATAGGTTTTCCCTTTGTAAATTAAAAAAAAAAAATTGAGAGGAAAAAATAACCTGTATCTCAGAATAATTAAATCAGCATATCTGAGAGTGAGAGCTTGGCTCAACCAGGTAATTTCAATATGGACCTAAAATAGAGAATTTCTGCTCCAGTTTCCATTTCTTGGAGGGTTTATTATAGTATAAATATTAGTTCCTAAACTTGATTGCCCATTAAGAATCACCTGGGATCTTTAAAAATACTGATGTCTGTCTTTCTGATTTAATGTGTGAGACAAAATACGGCTATCAGGAATTTAAAAGCTTTCCTGATGATACTAAAGGGCAACAAAGTTTGGGAACCGTTGGTCTAGAGCAGTGTTTCCCAAACTTTAGCCCATATCAGAATCATCTGAAAGGCTTGCTAAAATACAGATGATTGGGCCCCAATCCCAGAGGTTTTGCTTCAGTAAATTTGGGATGGAGTTCAAGATTTTGCATTTCTGATAAATTTCTAGGTGACGCTGATGCTGCAGGTCTTTTGACAACTACTGGCTTTAGACTAATACTTCTCAGTTATTACTGTGCACAAAACCACGGAAGTCAAAATTCTAATCAGTTGATCTAGAATAAGGCATAAGATTCTGTATTGCTTTTTTTTTTAATTTTTTTTTACGTTTATTTATTTTTGAGACAGACAGAGCATGAATGGGGGAGGGGCAGAGAGAGAGGGAGACACAGAGTCGGAAGCAGGCTCTAGGCTCTGAGTCATCAGCCCAGAGCCGGATGCAGGGCTCGAGCTCACAGACCGCGAGATCGTGACCTGAGCTGAAGTCAGACGCTTAACCGACTGAGCCACCCAGGCGCCCCCAAGATTCTCTATTTCTAACAAGCTCCTATACGATGCTGCTGGAGGAAACGACTACACCTTGAACAGCAGTTGTATCCAGAGTCTTGCGTGGCTTACTGAGTAGTGCTAGCAGAAGCGTCTGATGACTTCTGTGTATATTTAGAGTTTGAGAAGTACTGCTTTAGAGGTTGGTGGCTGTTAAGCATTGTTTTCTGCAACCTCACTTGTCAGGTTTGTCAGCATAGAAAGCTTTGATCTATGTCTCAAAAGGTAGGCTTGCTTACTTAGGTGCTTGACAATTTATTAATTCACAATGGAAAATAAAGAGTACAGAGGCAGAGTAGTTTATCAGGCCAGCCAATTTCATTGTCGGATAGAACCTTGCGGAAAGTCAACCTATTAGAAAATGCCTTAATGAGTGAGCGATTTGCACAATGAAAGAGTTCAAGTGATTTTATGAAATGCCTCTCAGGATTCTGACTGGGTGTTTTGTTTCCATCTAGTATAATGTGTCCCTTTTGGGTGTACCGCGTCATAGGCCAGTTAATGGCCTGTGAATAACTGTCATAGAGGGTCAACCTCCTTTCCCTAGTCCAATCAGTTGTTGTCAAGAGGAAGGTCACCTATGTTGGTGGTTTCCTCCAGAAAGTTGGTATGGGTGTGGGTAAGCCAGCACCATAGGCTCCTCTTTAGGATAAAAACCCCAGATAAATATAAATAATATTTTCATAAACAGCTTGTGATAAGGTCAAGCTTCTAGAACAATTTACCAAAAGTAAATGAAAGAGTGCTTATTGTTAGCATTTAAAAAAATCAATTTTTAATTTTCCATGACATAGATAAGGCAAAGAAAAAAAATGACCAGCAAATCTTTCTGTATTTGCATATCCTAATGCATCTTTACTTTCTAAATGAAAAGGAGAGAAAGAGAGCTCTGTTTGATATAGAAATCAGCATTTTTTGACCAGCTTAGAGTTCTATAATTAAACATTTACAAAGTAAGCAGAACTTTTCTTTTTCTTCTTTTGTTGAGAAAATTAGTAGAAGTTTTTCCATGTTTGGGGTCATAGTGACATGGTGTGAGGGAAATGTCTAAGGTAATGAACCAGATTTAGAAAAACTGTGGTAGAGGCGTGCCTAGGTGGCTTGGTCGGTCAAGCTACCCACTCTTGATTTTGGCTCAGGTCTTGATCTCAGAGTTTTGTGAGTTCAAGCCCCACGTCGAGCTCTGCATGCTGACTGTGCCGCTGAAACTGCTTGGGATTCTCTCTCTCTCCCTCTGTCTCTGTCCCCCACTCGCGCTGTCTCTCTCAAAGAGATAAGCTTGGGGGAAAAGAAAAGAAAAATTGTGGTAGAGCCATTTTAAGAACATTAGAAGGTATTAAGTTTAGGGACATACACAGTAATCTTGGTGATTTGTAGAATTTACTTCTGCACATATATTTAATGTGTGTCAGAATCAATTTACATTTTATTTTTATCCTATTCTTCTGTCAAAATAAACACCACCATGAATTGTGATGCTTGATTACCACATAATAAACATGTAAAATTCAGGGTACTGCTTTTTGAACACCCTGATAAGGCTTTTTGGGGGACAAAATAAAAGTGTATTATAAATCTCATTGGGTCTCATTAAATCATACTATGGAAACAAACCGGAGCCTCCCGGTTTACATATTGGTCACAAATACTGACAAAGATATTCAGCCTGGCTGCACCACATGATGACCAATCCTTGCCCCTACCCCTCACCTCCATTCTCATTTTATTGGTCTGGGTAAAGCTTAGAATTTTATCAGTTGTTTTTGTTTTTGTTTCTATCTTGAAAATGTTCTTTAAATGAGAGGGGAAAAAGGCTTGGAAAGTATTTAAAGAACAATTCACTAGTTTATGTGTTTTAATATGCAAAGGATACCCCTGACCTCCCACCCATTGTGATTCAGAAACAATTAGAACTTAAATGTGTCCTTGTAGTTTCATATTGGCATATTTATGAATTTGCAGACACATCCTTAGCAATGCCAAGGGGCCACCATAGTGGGGCACATGCACACATGTAGTAGCAATGTGGCTTCTAGATATTTGGACCTGGAAAGGGCAGCCTGAGGGAACACAGGAAGGAAAGGAGGTAAGATCAATTGTCCCAATCTGTCACACTCATTGCCCTCTCTTTTTAAGTCTAAAAGTTTTGTTTTGTTTGTAAGAATTAGTGAAATCTGATAATGACTGACATATGAGTATTAATGCAAGGGAACATTTAAGTCCTTAAAATATTTCTTGGCTAATTCTTTAGATAAAGTAGACCCATTGGAATGACTGGTTTACTGACCATAAATAACTATGGTCCATTGAGGAAAATGTATTGTCTAACTTGTGGCTACTAGGGTTAGAAAAAACTGTTTAAGAGCATTCAGTTCTACAATCGGGAAATGCTCCATAAGGGTAAGGTGAGGTTTCGGGGCTCAATTCCATATCACAACATTGCCAATAGGCTAGCATTAAAGAAATGGCAGAATTGCAATTGTCAGTCAAGGAAGTTGCTTTGTTGTTTATTCAGTAGTAAAACTCTCTGCAAGGCCTGTAGAATATGAGTACATAACCAGCTGAACAGGAGCCAGCAGCTACCCACAAACAAACTTCCAATACCTTTCACAGTAATGGAATTGCTGATGTTTCCCTGGAGCACATTTTGCAGATGCAAGATTGTTTCAATGGTGTGATCGACAGTATCTGAGTTATAATAACCAGAAGAGAATAATACTTCACAATGCAATGGCAACCTCCATCTGGCTCCGAGTTCCCCAAAGCCTGGTATAAGCAAGAGAAAAACAGGTGTAGCTCCAGTTGAATACATAACAGCTTGTGGACTAAGAATTCTCTTATTTTCCATTGCAAATACAAAGAATGTTTTGCGGTGGGTGTCTTTAATTTTACAGCTCAAAGACTGGTGTCCGTGTCAGAGACGGTAATAGAAATTCTTGGGTAGATGAGTATTTTTTTCTTTATAGAGTATAAAGAATTCAAAGGATGGTGATGGAAAATGCAGTGAATTCTGAGTATATGGAAGTGTATATCTGTACATGCTTGTAAAATATAGTTCTTGATGTCAGGGTCAGTACTGTTTTTGCGAAAATCCTAGGAGGCACAGGAATATGTCTGAGGACTCCAGAATCACCATGAAAACAAGGTAATCAAACAACAGCTGTTGTGCGCTCTGGTGGCAAGGGTGGATAAAAGAATTGCAATGCAGTTGATCTAAAGCACTTCTTTGATTGATGCACCAAATCTATGGGCTACAGAAAAGCACTACACAAAGCTGAGGCTGTGACTGTGTCAGGGAAACTGGGACTCATTCCGAGTCCTTGAGACAAGAATTTCCTGTAAATAACAGCTATGGCTTCAAATCAAAGAATGGAAATCTGCCCAGGTACCCAGTATACACGGGACCATTGGCACGATAGTTTTTCTGTCCTGCTTATACACAGATGTGTCAGCTATATTGACACTATCGAAGGGCAAATCCAGATTTTGTGCAAAGGGAAGCTTCTATGATTTAGGGTGTCTCCTTTTAATTGAAGTATAGTTGACACACCACATTACATTGATTTCAAGCGTACAATGTAGTAATTTGACAACTCTATAAGTTATGCTATGCTTACCACAAGTACAGTTACCATCTGTCACCAGACAATTCTGTTATAATACCATTGGCTATCTTCCCTACACTGTACCTTTTATCCCTGTGACTTATTCATTCCATGACTGGAAGCCTGTGTCTCCCACTCCCCTTCACCCATTTTGTTCATCCCCCACCTCCTCCCCTCTGGCACCCATCACTTCTCTGTGTTTATGCATCTTTTTCTGCCTTTTGTTTTTTCATTTGTTTGGTTTTTTAGATTCCACATATAAGTGAAATCATATGGTGTTTGTCTTTCTCTGTCTGACGTATCACTTAGCATAATGCCCTCTAGGTCCATCCATGTTGTTCCTTGGGTGTCTTCTTTTTGAAAAAGAACATAAATGCGTAGAACTTTTGAAAATTAAGATATTTACTCCATGAACACATTCGTAGACCCTCCCAACAGCCTTGGAGGAGCATATAAAACTATTGGGCTCTGAAATTTAAGTTTTGCTAGCTTCATGGTGATTCTACTTCTGTTACTACCACCGTAGAAAATGACTTACCACCTTACACCTTTACTTAAGCCAAGGAAACTACCTGAATAAAAAATTAAGCTTCATTATAACAAAGCATGAATATGATAAGATTCATTTAAAAATTATTTAAAATAGAAGTCATTAGTTTCCAGTAGCCTATAGTACTTGGGGAAAGATACAAAGTGTGTTGAATTTTAGTACAAGATACACAGAGGTGACTTTGAACTAATAACAAACCATTTCTTAGCAATGTTCATGTAGCTGTGTGTTTGCAATAAGTAAGACTTATACAGTGCTACTACATGCAAAGTGCTGCTCTAAGTTCTTTGTGTATATATATAGTGTGTGTGTATATATATATATATATATAGTGTATATATATAGTATATATATATATATATATATATAGTGTGTATATATATATATAGTGTGTATATATATATATATATATATATATATAGTCATTTTCAAGGAACTATTGGTTCAACCCTTCTAATACTTCCTATTTTATAGATGGAAATATAGGGGCACAAAGAACTTAATAAGTTACCCATGGTTGGATGGTTACTAAGTGCCAATGTGTGGATTTGAACCCAAGTCATGGGCTTCAGCCTTGGTGCTTTTAACTACTGCCCTCTCTTCTGCCTTTCTACCTGTGAGCCATGTCAGTTTGGTGTCGCAGAAGGGCAGCACTCACCTGTGTGCTATGATAGGCTAGCCATTTCCCGGTGTATAAGGACGGTCTGGTGTTTATCAGAAGGCTGCTGCTTTCTGTGTGCAGTAATGTTCAATTGCCAGCACTGGCCAAATATCAGATATGGGGGTTGGTGCAGAAGCTATGTACCGTTTAACATACATGAGCCTTTATTTCCTTGTTAGTCATTCAGGGCTTTGGAAATCCTGTTTTTTTTAATCTTTATTTATTTTTTAGAGAGAGAGACAGCATGAGCAGGGGAGGAACAGAGGGGGGGCGGGGGGGGGGAGGCACAGAATCGGAAGCAGGCTCCAGGCTCTGGGCTGTCAGCACAGGGCTGATGTGGGGCTCGAACTCATGAACTGTGAGATCATGACCTGAGCCGAAATCAGAGGCTTAACTGACTGAGCCACCCAGACACCCCCGGAAGTACTATTTAAAAATGTTTTTTAATTTTTATTTTGGAAATATAAGGTCTTTCCTGGCTTATATTCAGACAAAAAAATATATATATTCTATTTTTGCTTGTATTTGTGAAAGCCCAACTTGGCATAAATGGCAATAGTCTAAAAGCATTTTAGGCACTGGTGTTTCTAATGGAGTGGACTCTGCCACTTGAATGGATGTGTTCCAACTTACATTTATTAAGAGCACGCTATTCCCATGTAATATTCTAAGTATATTAAAACTACTAATTCATTTAACCTTACTATGATCTTATGAGGTAAATACTATTCTCAACCTCATTTGCCAGATAAGGAAACGGAGTCATGGAGAAACCAAATACTTTCCTGCAGTGGCCAGTTATAAATGGAGGAGCCAGGGTTCAAACCCAAGCTGTCTGGCTATGGAAGTCGCTTTCCTAATGTCTGTGCTGGGGTGCCAGAGTGTTTATTCAAACAAGTGGCATGTTGACACTGAAAGGAGGTTGGAAATGGTTACCAGTTCTGAAAAAGGAGGTGCTGTGAGTGCTGCTGAAAGCTAAGGGTGTTTAATATTGCTATCAAGAGGAAAGCCACACTGGCCAGTGCTGTTAGAGGTGCTGCAGGAAAATAGTGCTTGAAATGTTCAGTAAAGAATTCGATAATGGCTGGCGGAAAACGACTAACAAAGAAATGATAAAAATGACTGTTCCTGTAATAGTAATATATAGCATATCTACTTTGAACTTATTATATACTAAGTGTGGTTCTACATGCTTTACATATATGAAACTCCACTTCTTCCTCCCAAACACACTCTAAGGCAGATATGATTCTGTGTCCTTATTTTGCCAGTGAGGAAAGCGAGGTAAAGAGATTAAATAATGCACTTAAGTAGGAGTTTTTAGATTTGAAGAAAATATATTTAAATATATTTCCCATATACCAGTTGCTGTGGGAGGTGCTGTAGATATAGAAATGGAAGTGAAGACATAGAATTCTAGTTAGAAAAACAGGCAAATGTATGATTGAAGGGTATCTAATAAAAATGCACTTTTTTTTTTTTTTTTTGGTGGGTGAGCTGAAGAGTTGACAGCATGAGCAGAGGAATAGAGACAAGACTGAACTTACCTTTTTGGGGCTCAGTGAGTGTATGGGTTAGGTCGGGTGGGCTGCCTGGAGTTAAAGCTAGAGACACAAGTAGGGTGTAGCTGATGGAGAGGTTGTGAGCCAACCGTGATAACACCAATGATTTCTAAAGGCTTTGAGGAGCTGTTTAAGGTGTTTTTTTTTTTTTTTTTTTTGATCAGGGGAAGGCAGTATTCAAGATGAACAATGATGATTCATAAATAAAGGAGAGGTCTTGAGGAAGAAGATGGGAGGGGAGGGGATCAAAGGATTTTAAGGCGATAGAGCTGAATGGACTTCATGGTAACTTTGATGTGGGATAAAATAAAGGAAGATACAAAGGATCCTGACTGGATGGGGATGCTGTTGGCCGATGTGACGGGGCTGTGGAGGAGACCAGAGGTATTTGGGGGACACCTAAGTGGAAACATCTGCTAGGAAGTTGGCTGTTGAGCTGTGCAGATCAGAATGATTGTTAAGAGCCATCATTCTATAGGGGAACATGAGAACTGTCACAGAATTTGCATAGAGTAAGACATGACAGAGGATGGGGCAAAGAGGGTCCCAGTGATTAAGAGATCATTGAGGAAAAAAAAAGCTGAAAGAAAGGAGTAATAACCTCAAGTGTCAGAGATGGGAGAAAAAGTTGAAACACATCCACTGATTTACTAATTAACTTTATCTGAAGGCTGGAATGTGATTTATATGAATTGTTTAAGTTATTATAAGCAGGGGCGCCTGGGTGGCTTAGTCGGTTAAGCATCTTGGTTTCAACTCAGGTCATGATCTCACTGATTCGTGGCTTTGAGCCCTGCATCAGGCTCTGTGCTGGTAGTGCGGAGCCTGCTTGGGATTCTCTCTCTCTCTCTTTCTCTCTCTCTCTCTCTCTCTCTCTCTCTCTCTCCCTCTCTCCCTCTCTCCCTCTCTCTCTCTCTCTCTCTCTGTGCCCCTCTCCCACTTGTACTGTCTCTGTCAAAATAAATAAATAAACTTAAAAAATTATAAACAGTACACTAAATTCCCCCATATGATTTGAAGGTAATAGTCCAATGTAATAATTATTCATAACCCATAACCTGTATCTTCAAGGAAATATGAAATAATTTTTGATATATATATATATTTTTTGCAAAGATAGATAAATATATAATCTACTCCAAATTGGATGAAGCAATTTATTTTGGTCCTTATTAGGTTCACTACATTTAGTGGGTAAGCTAACTTTCCCAAATACCAAGTGTGTGTATGTGTGGTTAACAATATTAGTGAAGAGACACATGCAAACATTTCGTCTTTGGTATAAAACTAATAGGGAATAATACCTTTGGTTACTCTGTTTAAATTGTGAATAGCTAAATGTCTGTGGTTTTGTGGAGACAGTTAAAATAATATAATGCATCTATTGGGTGTTTTCTGCTGTTTCTGTTTACACTGAAGATTTGCCAGCTTTTTGGGCAAGCATAAGAGCCACGTTATTCCTTCATAAAGCCATTTTGGTTATGTCTAAGCTCTGGTGTTCAATGAGAAATAGCAGATTATTCCATTCAGTATTTTTCCAGTCATTACACTAAAGCTGACCTATTTAAAATTTTCCTGGTAAGTCCTCCCCTCCCCCTGCTGTTTTTCTACTAAATTGGACTGGATTTGTTTGTGGAAGCAATGATAATGTTAGAGTTCAGTAGTCATAAATGGTTTTTATTGAGTTTGGATAGGAAATATATTAAGCTTAAAACATGCTTGAAAACATTTCTGATCTATTTGAATGAACCTGCACGTTCTCCTTCACATCCTTAAATTCTTATCCTCCCCAGTGTAATATTTAAATGCTTCTAGAATTAGGGTGTTAGTCTGGCTCTTAGGAGAAGGTTGACTGAAAAGGTATTGTGTTTTTTTTTTTTTTTAATCCAGGTAAATAGCATAGGATTATAATTCACTGTGCATTTAGTGTCTGAACAGGATCATTAGGAAAAAGGCTGGTTTACAGACTTAACACAGGTGGGCTAGAGACATTAAAATAAATATAATTATTTTACCCATAATGGCAGCTCTGAAGAATTCAAGGCAAAAATAGCAAAATGATTTGAAAAGTAGCACTAACAACTGTGTAAGAACGATAATTCTTCATGCTTTTGTTTTGATAGCCATGCAAAAAGAAATTCAAAATTAAAAAAAAAAAGAGGTGAACATTGCCTGGTCTTTGGCTGCCTTGATATTCATTTGGTCTTTTTTTTTTTTTTTAATTTTTTTTTCAACGTTTTTTATTTTATTTTTGGGACAGAGAGAGACAGAGCATGAACGGGGGAGGGGCAGAGAGAGAGAGGGAGACACAGAATCTGAAACAGGCTCCAGGCTCCGAGATCGTGACCTGGCTGAAGTCGGACGCTTAACCGACTGCGCCACCCAGGCGCCCCTCATTTGGTCTTTTTAATAGCACCCTCAATTTCCCCTTGAGAGGCGACTTCTTCCTTGTTCTGTTGATCAGGACAAACCTAAGGCTCCCTTTCCCTTGCCAAAGGCTGTGTAGGAATATGAGCTAGGTCATTCTTCTGTAAGATTTGAATCAAGATCCAAGAAACTGAAGCTGAAGTAGTTGGAGATCCGTTGGTTCAAGAGATCTGATTTACTGTTGTAGTATAAGATGCTTCCTGTTTTCTAGCCCCCCAAACCACTTTGTCCTTCGCATTGTTTCTTCAGATTCTCATTGATCATCTGCAAACTCAATAAACATGCACAAATTTCTATTTTCAAAACTGAACTGCTTTTCTGTTGCTTGTGTCCAAAGATCCCTAACTGATAAAGAATAGTTTTGAATATGATTAAGAAACATGATCCTTCTACTTTAAGTAACTGTTATATAAATACTATAGTAGTTTTGATTTCCTAAATCAAGTTAATCACTACCTAGAAAATCTTAGCAATGAAATATTCTTATTTCTGTTTAATCACTTTTTTTGTTTATATATTTGAGAAAGAAAGGCGGGGGAGGAGGGAGAGAGAGGGAGAGAGAGAGAGGAAGAGAGAAAACTCCAAGCAGTTCCATGCTGAGTGTGGAATCTGACACAGGACTCTTTGTCACGACTGTGAGATTATGACCTGAGCCTATATCATGAGTTAGATGCTTACCTGACTGAACCACCCAGGCACCCGTCTATTAATCACCTATGAGATATGTTATTATCTTCCACTAAATGGAGTAAAATATTTTCAATATTGTAAAATGTTTCAGTTTCCATTCAGTGCAGTCATCTCCTTGAGCTTGGGAGGGTGGAGATAATAGCCTTTCTTCCCCTTTCTGGTGGCACAGAACTCTCTCCTCTTTTAGAGGATTATCTGTTGAGCCCTGGCATTGGCTGGAAGTTGCCAATAACATACTGTGGGGAATTTTCTTATCTATATGAATTATTTTATTAGACTTCACCAAATAGAGGTTTTAAAGATTCTTTATAGCTCTACAGAGCTAACAAAGTTTCATTGTAAATAGGTCATACAGAGAAAGTAGTCCTGCAAAATCTGCCATGGACTTGAACATGGACTAAACCATTAGTCCAATGTTTGGGTACCTGTTATATGGTGCTCAAAGAGATATAATAAAGTATCATCCTCATTTTTTAGTAACTATATCTGAATTTTAAACATAATTTTACAAAATGAGAAAATTGGGGAAAAAGGATAGTTTATTAACAAGTGTTTAACAGATTTCAGGCTTATGTCATACTGACAATTGAGAAAACAGTTGTGGTTTATAGCCAGTAGCAGTGGGACTGCTGAGAAAGCGGGAAAGAAAAGATCTTACTGAACATAGAAAGTAGTAATTGTTAGGCATTAATACTTTATAGTATTGTTCTTATATATTAGCTGAAGGAAAACACACACTGAATAAATATAACTTCTGAAGTTCTGTTTTATATTGCTCGATCCTGAGAACAATCCTGAAGTAGATTATAATTGTATTCATTGCTTAGATGAGGACTTTGAGCCCCAGCACATTTAAATGAGTTTGAAAGGTGATTCAGTTAGTAAGTGAATAAGTGGTATTTGAATTCACACTAAGGCTTTTCTGCTCTCAGAACCTGCACTCTTTATTGTGCTCTGAACATACTTCAGGTATATAGTATCCAAACACGAACTTGAAGGATGACTGGGATTTAGACAGGGGTCTAGACCCACAAAAGATTTTCCACTGGCTGGCCCTTAGGAAATGCTCTATAAATAGCTGCTGAATTGAATTAGTGCATACTTGTACATCCAAGTATGGCATGTATTGGGTTCAGCTCAGTATGTCAGCCAAATGTATCAGAACTAGCTTCTGAAATTTAGGGTCAGAGGAGGGCTCATAGGACATGGTATAGAATAACCAAATATATCTAATGGTTTTATAAAAATTTCACAATTTTATAATTGTCACAATTTGAACTATTTGTAATTATTACCATTTGAACATGCCTCAAGTAGTGTATAATTCCTTGCCTTCCATCTGAATATGACAGAAAATCTGAATTCACTGGTCAATGACCACGCATAGGAAACTAATAATTAGGATGTCCGGGAAGAATGTTTACTGGCAAACAGATTTATTTCCCATCAATTTTGACTTTAAACACAATCCCTGGAAAATCTGTAAAATCTTTTTCTTTTACCATCATGGCTTTCTGGAGTGAGGTAAGGAGGAGATATTTTTAAGTATAATTTTATTATCTCTGTATGAGTCAAGGGAAAGTTATATTGAGAGGCTTAACTGTTAGGAAAAGATAAACTTTATGAAGCGCACCTCATAAAAATGGAAAAATTTGTGTTATCTAAAATGAAATGTACATAAAGCTTGGGGTTTCTCCCCTTGACGTTTTCTTGAATATAAACGCGTATGAAGTTAAAGCTTGGAATTCATGAGCAAATACTATGCTTTCCAGAATTACACTTTAATTCTAAATTTATAAAAGATATATCTCCAAAAATGTTCAGACCTTTTTTTTTTTTTTGCCTTAACTAATTATACTTTGGCTATTTTCTCAATATTCTGCAATTAGTTGTTGCTGTGGAAAACTCTTTAATGCATTAAAACATGTCTCAATTGGGGAAAATAATGATCATTCCTGTGATATCTTCAAGTGGAAAATGGGAAATATCCCCATTCCAAAACATCTCTTACACAATTCCCACAGATTTTTTCGTTCATTCTAATTTAATAAATGACCACGAGGCCGTGTGGTTGACTTTTGGCTAAAGGCTTACTAGGTTGAGCAATGGTAATGAAGTACACAATTCATCATCTACTGATTTCTATTGATGCAAAATTATTCTCTTAATCTTTGAGGGAGATTTTTATTTCTGGCAAGAAGTTATAAATAAATATAGAAAAGTTTGTTGATTGCATATTACAAATGTATTTTGCTGCTCTATTCCTTTTCCTGTGTGCCATTTGCTGCTTGAGGAAGCATAGACATTTTAAAACAACTATTGAATTCAAGAAAACTTTGTAGCAAATATAATTTTTCTCCAATATAAATTTTTTCCAGTAACTAAAGTTTAGTAATAGGGGTTCTGTGTAACCAAAGAGATGCTTACATATGTCATGCAAGAAAACTCAGGTACTATACTCAAAAGAAAAGTCACTTTTTCTCATTAAATACCTTATTTACTCTTATTTATTCATCAGATAAACTTGGTTCTGTAGTTTCTCTTACTTAATAGGAATCTGGAAGATTATGATCTGGAGGATCATGATCTACGGTTTAAAGTGAATCTAGAGTGTTAGTGACCCTGGCACTGGCAGAAAAAAAATTCTCCTGTTTTACAGAGGAGGAAACCAAGACACATGGAATCATTAACTTAACCAAGATCATACACGAAAATTCTAAACTTGTCTGACCCTAATAATATAGGCTCAAAATATACCAAGCAAAATTGACAAAATTAGAAGATAAAATGATCAATTCACCTTTGTGTCTGACACCTTTTATGTTTGATTCAAACTTATCCATAGAAAAAAACTTGTTAAGGATGTGATATATTCTGTATAATATATTTTAATAAGGGTATAATATAATTAATATAAATTATATTATCAATAACATAAATCATTGAACAATAGCCAGCTTAATCTAATGTCAATATTTAGAACAGATATTTACAAATAGCAGTTACAAAAATTGATATCATCATTGTGAGTCTTAACATAAGTCTCAATAAAGTTCAAAGAACAGGTATACAGTTTATTTGTAGGGATTATTATTCAGGGGATTGATGAGAAAATTAGATGAAACACCAAATGTAGGTGCCGGGGAGATATATAATGTTAATTTTCTGTCCTTCCATTTCTGTTTCTGCATTAGAAATATTTTTTTTATATGAAGTTTATTGACAAATTGGTTTCCATACAACACCCAGTGCTCATCCCAAAAGGTGCCCTCCTCAATACCCATCACCCACCCGCCCCTCCCTCCCACCCCCCATCAACCCTCAGTTTGTTCTCAGTTTTCTTTTTTTTTTTTTTTTTTTTCAAAATCCAACTCACATTTATGTAAGATTGTGAACTGATTTCTTATCCAATAAATTAGTGTTGCATATCATCTTTACTTTCCTTTGCAGTTTCAAAGTGTCTTATAAGAAATACTACCAAATGCCTTACTGATCTCTACATCTATTTGATTTTTCTTTTTTTTTTTTTATATGAAGTTTATTGACAAATTGGTTTCCATATAACACCCAGTGCTCATCCCAAAAGGTGCCCTCCTCAATACCCATCACCCACCCGCCCCTCCCTCCCACCCCCCATCAACCCTCAGTTTGTTCTCAGTTTTTAACAGTCTCTTATGCTTTGGCTCTCTCCCACTCTAACGTCCTTTTTTTTTTTTTTTTTTTTTCCTTCCCCTCCCCCATGGGTTCCTGTTAAGTTTCTCAGGATCCACATAAGAGAGAAACCATATGGTATCTGTCTTTCTCTGTATGGCTTATTTCACTTAGCATCACACTCTCCAGTTCCATCCACGTTGCTACAAAAGGCCATATTTCATTTTTTCTCATTGCCACGTAGTATTCCATTGTGTATATAAACCACAATTTCTTTATCCATTTATCAGTTGATGGACATTTAGGCTCTTTCCATAATTTGGCTATTGTTGAGAGTGCTGCTATGAACATTGGGGTACAAGTGCTCCTATGCATCAGTACTCCTGTATCCCTTGGGTAGATTCCTAGCAGTGCTATTGCTGGGTCATAGGGTAGGTCTATTTTTAATTTTCTGAGGAACCTCCACACTGCTTTCCAGAGTGGCTGCACCAATTTGCATTCCCACCAACAGTGCAAGAGGGTTCCCGTTTCTCCACATCCTCGCCAGCATCTATAGTCTCCTGATTTGTTCATTTTGGCCACTCTGACTGGCGTGAGGTGATACCTGAGTGTGGTTTTGATTTGTATTTCCCTGATAAGGAGCGACGCTGAACATCTTTTCATGTGCCTGTTGGCCATCTGGATGTCTTCTTTAGAGAAGTGTCTATTCATGTTTTCTGCCCATTTCTTCACTGGGTTATTTGTTTTTCGGGTGTGGAGTTTGGTGAGCTCTTTATAGATTTTAGATACTAGCCCTTTGTCCGATATGTCGTTTGCAAATATCTTTTCCCATTCCGTTGGTTGCCTTTTAGTTTTGTTGGTTGTTTCCTTTGCTGTGCAGAAGCTTTTTATCTTCATAAGGTCCCAGTAATTCACTTTTGCTTTTAATTCCCTTGCCTTTGGAGATGTGTCGAGTAAGAGATTGCTACGGCTGAGGTCAGAGAGGTCTTTTCCTGCTTTCTCCTCTAAGGTTTTGATGGTTTCCTGTCTCACATTTAGGTCCTTTATCCATTTTGAGTTTATTTTTGTAAATGGTGTGAGAAAGTGGTCTAGTTTCAACCTTCTGCATGTTGCTGTCCAGTTCTCCCAGCACCATTTGTTAAAGAGGCTGTCTTTTTTCCATTGGATGTTCTTTCCTGCTTTGTCAAAGATGAGTTGGCCATACGTTTGTGGGTCTAGTTCTGGGGTTTCTATTCTATTCCATTGGTCTGTGTGTCTGTTTTTGTGCCAATACCATGCTGTCTTGATGATGACAGCTTTGTAGTAGAGGCTAAAGTCTGGGATTGTGATGCCTCCTGCTTTGGTCTTCTTCTTCAAAATTCCTTTGGCTATTCGGGGCCTTTTGTGGTTCCATATGAATTTTAGGATTGCTTGTTCTAGTTTCGAGAAGAATGCTGGTGCAATTTTGATTGGGATTGCATTGAATGTGTAGATAGCTTTGGGTAGTATTGACATTTTGACAATATTTATTTTTCCAATCCATGAGCAGGGAATGTCTTTCCATTTCTTTAAATCTTCTTCAATTACCTTCATAAGCTTTCTATAGTTTTCAGCATACAGATCCTTTACATCTTTGGTTAGATTTATTCCTAGGTATTTTATGCTTCTTGGTGCAATTGTGAATGGGATCAGTTTCTTTATTTGTCTTTCTGTTGCTTCATTGTTAGTGTATAAGAATGCAACTGATTTCTGTACATTGATTTTGTATCCTGCAACTTTGCTGAATTCATGTATCAGTTCTAGCAGACTTTTGGTGGAGTCTATCGGATTTTCCATGTATAATATCATGTCATCTGCAAAAAGCGAAAGCTTGACTTCATCTTTGCCAATTTTGATGCCTTTGATTTCCTTTTGTTGTCTGATTGCTGATGCTAGAACTTCCAGCACTATGTTAAACAACAACGGTGAGAGTGGGCATCCCTGTCGTGTTCCTGATCTCAGGGAAAAAGCTCTCAGTTTTTCCCCGTTGAGGATGATGTTAGCTGTGGGCTTTTCATAAATGGCTTTTATGATGTTTAAGTATGTTCCTTCTATCCCGACTTTCTCAAGGGTTTTTATTAAGAAAGGGTGCTGGATTTTGTCAAAGGCCTTTTCTGCATCGATTGACAGGATCATATGGTTCTTCTCTTTTTTTTTGTTAATGTGATGTATCACGTTGATTGATTTGCGAATGTTGAACCAGCCCTGCATCCCAGGAATGAATCCCACTTGATCATGGTGAATAATTCTTTTTATATGCTGTTGAATTCGATTTGCTAGTATCTTATTGAGAATTTTGGCATCCATATTCATCAGGGATATTGGCCTGTAGTTCTCTTTTTTTACTGGGTCTCTGTCTGGTTTAGGAATCAAAGTAATACTGGCTTCATAGAATGAGTCTGGAAGTTTTCCTTCCCTTTCTATTTCTTGGAATAGCTTGAGAAGGATAGGTATTATCTCTGCTTTAAACGTCTGGTAGAACTCCCCTGGGAAGCCATCTGGTCCTGGACTCTTATTTGTTGGGAGATTTTTGATAACCGATTCAATTTCTTCGCTGGTTATGGGTCTGTTCAAGCTTTCTATTTCCTCCTGATTGAGTTTTGGAAGAGTGTGGGTGTTCAGGAATGTGTCCATTTCTTCCAGGTTGTCCAATTTGTTGGCATATAATTTTTCATAGTATTCCCTGATAATTGTTTGTATCTCTGAGGGATTGGTTGTAATAATTCCATTTTCATTCATGATTTTATCTATTTGGGTCATCTCCCTTTTCTTTTTGAGAAGCCTGGCTAGAGGTTTGTCAATTTTGTTTATTTTTTCAAAAAACCAACTCTTGGTTTCGTTGATCTGCTCTACAGTTTTTTTAGATTCTATATTGTTTATTTCTGCTCTGATCTTTATTATTTCTCTTCTTCTGCTGGGTTTAGGCTGCCTTTGCTGTTCTGCTTCTATTTCCTTTAGGTGTGCTGTTAGATTTTGTATTTGGGATTTTTCTTGTTTCTTGAGATAGGCCTGGATTGCAATGTATTTTCCTCTCAGGACTGCCTTCGCTGCGTCCCAAAGCGTTTGGATTGTTGTATTTTCATTTTCGTTTGTTTCCATATATTTTTTTGATTTCTTCTCTAATTGCCTGGTTGACCCACTCATTCGTTAGTAGGGTGTTCTTTAACCTCCACGCTTTTGGAGGTTTTCCAGACTTTTTCCTGTGGTTGATTTCAAGCTTCATAGCATTGTGGTCTGAAAGTATGCATGGTATAATTTCAATTCTTGTAAACTTATGAAGGGCTGTTTTGTGACCCAGTATATGATCTATCTTGGAGAATGTTCCATGTGCACTCGAGAAGAAAGTATATTCTGTTGCTTTGGGATGCAGAGTTCTAAATATATCTGTCAAGTCCATCTGATCCAGTGTCTCATTCAGGGCCCTTGTTTCTTTATTGACCATGTGTCTAGATGATCTATCCATTTCTGTAAGTGGGGTGTTAAAGTCCCCAGCAATTACCACATTCTTATCAATAAGGTTGCTTCTGTTTATGAGTAATTGTTTTATATACTTGGGGGCTCCGGTATTCGGCGCATAGACATTTATAATTGTTAGCTCTTCCTGATGGATAGACCCTGTAACTATTATATAATGTCCTTCTTCATCTCTTGTTACAGCCTTTAATTTAAAGTCTAGTTTGTCTGATATAAGTATGGCTACTCCAGCTTTCTTCTGGCTTCCAGTAGCATGATAAATAGTTCTCCATCCCCTCACTCTGAATCTAAAGGTGTCCTCAGGTCTAAAATGAGTCTCTTGTAGACAGCAAATAGATGGGTCTTGTTTTTTTATCCATTCTGATACCCTATGTCTTTTGGTTGGCGCATTTAATCCATTTACATTCAGTGTTATTATAGAAAGATACGGGTTTAGAGTCATTGTGATGTCTCTCTGTTTTATGCTTGTAGTGATGTCTCTGGTACTTTGTCTCACAGGGTCCCCCTTAGGATCTCTTGTAGGGCTGGTTTAGTGGTGACAAATTCCTTCAGTTTTTGTTTGTTTGGGAAGACCTTTATCTCTCCTTCTATTCTAAATGACAGACTTGCTGGATAAAGGATTCTCGGCTGCATATTTTTGCTGTCTAGCACCCTGAAAATCTCGTGCCAATTCTTTCTGGCCTGCCAAGTTTCAAAAGAGAGATCAGTCACGAGTCTTATAGGTCTCCCTTTATATGTGAGGGCACGTTTACCCCTTGCTGCTTTCAGAATTTTCTCTTTATCCTTGTATTTTGCCAGTTTCACTATGATATGTCGTGCAGAAGATCGATTCAAGTTACGTCTGAAGGGAGTTCTCTGTGCCTCTTGGATTTCAATGCCTTTTTCCTTCCCCAGTTCAGGGAAGTTCTCAGCTATGATTTCTTCAAGTACCCCTTCAGCACCTTTCCCTCTCTCTTCCTCCTCTGGGATCCCAATTATGCGTATATTATTTCTTTTTAGTGTATCACTTAGTTCTCTAATTTTCCCCTCATACTCCTGGATTTTTTTATCTCTCTTTTTCTCAGCTTCCTCTTTTTCCATAACTTTATCTTCTAGTTCACCTATTCTCTCCTCTGCCTCTTCCATCCGAGCCGTGGTGGTTTGCATTTTGTTTTGCATTTCCTTTAAAGCGTTTCTCAGCTCCTCGTGACTGTTCCTTAGTCCCTTGATCTCTGTAGCAAGAGATTCTCTGCTGTCCTGTATGCTGTTTTCCAGCCCAGCGATTAATTTTATGACTATTATTCTAAATTCACTTTCTGTTATATTATTTAAATCCTTTTTGATCAGCTCATTAGCTGTTGTTATTTCCTGGAGATTCTTCTGAGGGGAATTCTTCCGCTTGGTCATTTTGGATAGTCCCTGGTGCGGTGAGGGCCTGCAGGGCACTTCCCCTGTGCTGTGGTGTATAACTGGAGTTGGTGGGCGGGGCCGCAGTCCGACCTGATGTCTGCCCCCAGCCCACCGCTGGGGCCACAGTCAGACTGGTGTGTGCCTTCTCTTCCCCTCTCCTAGGGGCGGGATTCACTGTGGGGTGGCGTGGCCCGTCTGGGCTACTTGCACACTGCCAGGCTTGTGATGCTGGGGATCTGGCGTATTAGCTGGGGTGGGAAGGCAAGGTGCACGGCGGCGGGGGGGGGGGCAGGCTTAGCTCGCTTCTCCTTAGGTGATCCACTTCAGGAGGGGCCCTGTGGCAGCCGGAGGGAGTCAGATCTGCTGCAGGAGGTTTGGCTCCGCAGAAGCACAGAGTTGGGTGTTTGGGCGGAGCGAGCAATTTCCCTGGCCGGAACCGGTTCCCTTTGGGATTTTGGCTGGGGGATGGGCGGGGGAGATGGCGCTGGCGAGCGCCTTTGTTCCCCGCCAAACTGAGCTCTGTCGTCCGGGGGCTCAGCAGCTCACCCTCCCTTTGTCCTCCAGCCTTCCCGCTTTCCGAGCAGAGCTGTTAACTTATGACCTCCCAGACGCTAAGTCGCGCTTGCTGTCGGAACACAGTCCGTCAGGCCCCTCCGCTTTTGCAAGCCGGACTCGGGGGCTCAGCTTGGCTGGTGAGCCGCCCCTCCGCCCCGGCTCCCTCCCGCCAGTCCGTGGAGCGCGCACCGCCTCGCCGCCCTTCCTACCCTCTTCCGTGGGCCTCTCGTCTGCACTTGGGTCCGGTGACTCCGTTCTGCTAATCCTCTGGCGGTTTTCTGGGTTATTTAGGCAGGTGTAGGTGGAATCTAAGTGATCAGCAGGACGCGCGGTGAGCCCAGCGTCCTCCTAAGCCGCCATCTTCCCAGAATCCCCCGCATTAGAAATATTTAAGGTGTATTTTGATAAATTCTTTTTTCTTCTGCTTTATTGAGATATAACTTACCTATAATGTTGTGTAGGTTTAAGGTGTACAACCTGTTGATTTGATACACTTACATATTGCAAAAATGATTCCCTCCATAGAAAAATTAACATCCCTATCATATCACATAATTACCATTTCTCTTTTATGGTGAGAACATTTAGTATGCACTCTCTTAGCAACTTTCAAGTCTATAATACAGTATTATTATTTTTTTCAATATATGAAATTTATTGTCAAATTGGTTTCCATACAACACCCAGTGATCATCCCAAAAGGTGCCGCCCTCAATACCCATCACCCACCTCCCCTCCCTCCCACCCCCCATCAACCCTCAGTTTGTTCTCAGTTTTTAAGAGTCTCTTATGCTTTGGCTCTTTCCCACTCTAACTTCTTTTTTTTTTTTTTTTTTTTTTTTTTTTCTTCCCTTCCCCCATGGGTTTCTGTTAAGTTTCTCAGGAGCCACAAAAGAGTGAAAACATACGGTATCTGTCTTTCTCTGTATGGCTTATTTCACTTAGCATCACACTCTCCAGTTCCATCCACGTTGCTACAAAGGGCCATATTTCCTTCTTTCTCATTGCCACATAGTACTCCATTGTGTATATAAACCACAATTTCTTTATCCGTTCATCAGTTGATGGACATTTAGGCTCTTTCCATAATTTGGCTATTGTTGAGAGTGCTGCTATAAACATTGGGGTACAAGTGCCCCTATGCATCAGTACTCCTGTAATACAGTATTATTAACTATAATCACCATGCTGCACATTAGATCCCCAGAACTTACTCAACTTATAACTGGAAGTTCGTACCCTTTGACCAACATCTCTGCAGAACCCCGTCTTTGACTACTCCCCAGCTCCTGGTAACCACCACCCTACTCTTTGTTTCTATGAGTTCTGCTTTTTTTTAGATTCCACATATATGTTCTATCATACATATGTCTGTCTGATTTATTTGTCTTTCTCTGATTTATTTCAGTTGGCGTAATATTCTCCAGGTGCATCCATGTTGTTGCAATGGCCAGATTCCTTTTTTCTCATCGCTGAATAATATTCCATTCTATAGCAATAGCTATGTCTATATATCACATTTTCTTTATATCTGTTGACAGCCATGTGGGTTGTTTCTGTATCTTGACTATTGTGAATAATGCTGCAACAAACATGGGAGTACAGATACCTTTTTGAGACAGTGATTTTATTTCCTTTGGACAAATACTCAGAAATCTAATTGCTGGATCATATGGTAATTCTATTTTTAATTTTTTGAGGAAACTGCGTCAGTGGCTGTACCAATCTACATTCCCACCAACAGTGCACAAAATTTCCCTTTTCTCCACATTCTCACTAACACTTGTCAGCTCTTGTCTTTTTGAGGACAGTCATTAAACAGGTCTGAAGTGGTATCTCATTGTGGTCTTGATTTGCATTTCCCTGATGATTAGTAATGCCAAGCATCTTTTCATGTGCCTATTGGCCATTTATACATCTTCTTTGGCAAAATGTCTTTGGCTTTTTGCTCGTTTTTAAAATGGACCTTTTTTTTTTTTCCCATCAAGTCGTCTGAATTCTTTATACATTTTGGATATATGATTTGCAAATATTTTCTCTCATTTCATAGATTGCCTTTTCATTTTGTTAATTGTTTCTTTTGCTATGCATGATAAATTCTTCTTTGTTGTCTTATCTGGAAATCACATTTTGTAGCATATTTAGAAATTAAAAAGTGAAAGCATTTCAAAATGGGGACAAATAATATAGACATCTTGATATGGTTACCTGTTTAGCAGTTGTTTCCTAGAATAGAATATAAAAGCACAAGGATTTTTCCTACTGTACTGCCAGCGCTTGGAACAGTGCCTGGAATGCATAGCTACCCTAGATCAGAAGGGTATTGCTGAACTGAAAAAGAGTGCTTTCTCCCTGTGTATGGTTATGTGACTTTTAGGCTTCCATCTTTATTCATATCTCCCTCGACTCCCATATTTTTCGTAGTTCTTGGGCTGAAAGTTGAAAATTTCTTTCCAATCCATTGATACATACTTTCTCCCCCCACCCCTTTATTTCACATATTCCCATCAAAAGTTACAAGCGTGTTTCTGTAGAATCTTTCCTGAAATATAGGAAGGATAATTGGCAAAATGTAGCCTTGTAAGTCCAAACTCCCTTTAGAGTTGGGTCTCTTTCTTTAGCTTTAGATTTTCAGGAAAACTGAAAGAGGCATTGGATATATTTAGTCACGAAAGCAGTGCAATTGGTCAGAGTGCACCAAATATGACCTATCATCATGTTCCTTCTGGAAATCACTCCTTCTCTTTATGTTACCTGGTTTGTCTGCTAAGACAGAGAAATGAAACTTCTATACTCAAAGGAAAATGGAAAGAATGCTGAGGCATTCATAGGAAGTAAATGAGACCTTAGACAAAATTGGAAAGGAGGAAATAAAAAAACTGAAAAACTATTGGCATGAGGTAGACGAAAAGTTAAAATATGCTCATCATAAGTTGCTCTGCTTTGACAAGAGCACAAGTACAAATGTGACCATATAATTAGAAAACAGACTTTGTAGTCAGTCTTTATATTTAGTTTCAAGCAGCACCAATCCCACCTGGGAAGGTACAGCTTTCCATTTGTCATCTGTTTGCACAGACAGCAGCTTTAGGAGTTAGGATCAGCAAAAGTTGATTACTAAGAAAGAGAATGTCGGGGTGAGAGAAAAGGGAGAGTACGTAATGGGTCCCAGGTGTTTGGCAGGGAGAAAGGTCAATATCTGAGATGTGTGGAGGAGGTCCAGAAAATGGAGGGGATGATGTATTAATGTGGGAAATGTACCTTCCTTGCTAAGTACTGAGCTCTGTGTCAGCAGGAACCATTTTCTGCTTTGTTGAAAGAATATTGCCAGAAGCATTTTTGGTATTCAATAAATATTTATTGAAAGAATAAATGGTTATAAGTTTCTGTTGGATATTTTGTCCTAAGGTATTAAGTGATTTAACTGAGGTTAAATGATGGTGATGAATTTCAAATATCGACTAGTTTTCCTATTAAGATTTCTCAGTATTTAAAAAAAAATTTATTTCACACATATTACACTCCATGTCCTTTAGAAGATTCTTCAGCTAAGGGCACATGTCTTTCCCCAAGCCTTCTGGTTTGAGAAAATAATTAGGATGACGGATTTTTCTCTACATAGCATTGAGGACGGGGGAGATAATGTCCACGTTCTAGCCTGGATCCATTTTGTTGGGAATGAGTTCTCTGAGGGCTGAAGCTGCACAGAGCCATTCTAATCAATTTGTAGAAGGAAAAGTTAGTGAGGGGTTGGAAAGAGGGTTTGGTCGATTGTGTTTGAGCCTCATGGAGGCTGTTAGCACCTCTCTGGGAGTTTCACATTCTATGATATCCCAATGCTTGTATTTTTATCTTTGTGCCATGGTAATACCAGGCATACTTTACTATTTGTAGGAATGAGGAAGGATCTCAAAATTTGGATGCTACAGTGCAAGTTGCACCACCAACTGTTTTTGTAAGCAAAGAAAAATAAAGCCCTTCATGAAAAACTAATGAAGAAATTTCCTTTCCAAGTTATGAGAAAATGAATGCATGTATTCCTTCCCTAAGGAAAGAAATAAGATGACTTTATTTATATCATACCTTGTTCCATAAAGGATTAAGACAGCATTATAATGACTTTAAAAGGATCTTTCTATCAAGCCTTTAGTATTAGCTGTTGGAAGCCATTTTTGTCAATATTACCAATGTTCCTTCGCTGCAGCCAGATGCAGGTCTGCAGTGATGAATTAACTAAAGGAGCTTCTAAGAATGGAAACCTGAAATTCCAAGTGACTGAGGTGAGGGGAGGCAAAACTGAATTGGGATGTAAACTATAGTGATTTGAGTATGAAACTCTCACTTTCCAGTATACCTTATTTGGTTCATACTATTTAGACCCTTGTAATGTATCTGGTAATTTACATCTGAATTAAAAGAAGTGAAAGAAATATCAAATAGATTAAAAAATCTCTGAGTCATAGAGCAGAAATGGGGACATATAAGTGGAATGAAATATTCAAAGGCATTACATGTGTCTATGATCGTAAAAAGTATTTTGTGTGGCGTATTTGCCAAAACCTATTCATTCTGATGCTCTTTCTTCTCTGCACAATTAAATAAATTATACATGGGATATGGGCAATAGGTTGTCTAATGATGGCAAGGAAACAAACACATGATATTCGTCTTGTTTAAAAAGGTGTATTATACATGTGTATTCTGGAAATTATTGAAAGCAAAATTTTCACACTGACTGGGATTCAAATTGTGACACTTATCTTGAAAACTTTATATTCTTCTCCCCACTAGCTTAATACAGAGATTAAAAGATCATCTAGGGGGTGTCTGGGTGGCTCAGTGGGTTAAGCGTCCGACTTCAGCTCGGGTCATAATCTTGTGGTCTGTGCATTCGAGCCCTGCATCGGGCTTTGTGCTGACAGCTCAGAGCCTGGAGCCTGCTTCGGATCCTGTGTCTCCCTCTCTCTCTGCCCCTCCCTGCTCTGTCTCTCTCTCTCTCTCTCTCTCTCAAAAATAAATACAACATTAAAAAATAAAAAAAAGATCATCTGTTTATGTTCATCTTTTCAATAATTAAATATATTTATTAAAAAAACTAGTGATGGTATCATGGGAATTACAATGAATTATTCAAAATCTTACCACACAATGTGTTACATTTATACAAATGTTTATAAAATATAAAAATGTCTGTAATGAAAAAGCAATGGCCAATAAGAGCTGGGAAGTGAGATTAAGTGTTTTACAGAATATTAGTACTTTTTATAAACTCTGAAGGGTAGATAGGTGTGTAATCTGTGGATAGCATTTGAGTGGCAGAAGGAGAGAATGAGGAAGGGCAAAACACTGGAAAAGGAGAAGTATCTTTTAGAAATGAAAAATGGACATGTTTTAGCTGGAGTCTTCAAGTAAGGAGCCGGGGAAGAATTTTGAAAACATTGTTCTAGGCTTTGTAAATCAGTTATGATTTGTATTTTAGAAATATAGCATATGGTGGCAGAAGCTTACTCAATTAAGACAGTATTTTGGGGAGATGAATCCAACTCAGTATTCAGGATAGATTTGGACCAAGTTGGAAAGAGACGCAGGAGGAGTGAGGAGGATGTAGTGGCAGTAATGACAGTGAGATGGAAAAGGTCTGACAGACTATGGGGTAGCAATTAAATTAGGGGGCAAAAAAGGGAGGCCAACCACTTTAAATTATTTTTTTAAAACAACTTTTTTTTTTTTAATTTTTTTTTCAACGTTTATTTATTTTTGGGACAGAGAGAGACAGAGCATGAACGGGGGAGGGGCAGAGAGAGAGGGAGACACAGAATCGGAAACAGTCTCCAGGCTCTGAGCCATCAGCCCAGAGCCTGACGCGGGGCTCGAACTCACGGACCGCGAGATGGTGACCTGGCTGAAGTCGGACGCTTAACCGACTGCGCCACCCAGGCGCCCCTAAAACAACTTTTTTTACGAAAGTTTTATCATAGTGCTTATGAGGAACGATTGTGGAGTGTTTTGCTTTGTTTTTGTTTTTCACATGAAGACAAGTACTTCTGGAAGTTTGTTTTCAGAAATGAAGGATTTGTGTAAATACATATCTATTATATCCAGGGAACATCTGTTCCCCTTTAGAAAATTAAAGATGGCAATGTCAAAAAACTCATCTCATTTCCGGAGAAACCAAGCATCTGACAAAGGCTGACTTTTGATTCCCAAAATGAATAATTTCACAGAATGTCAGTTTTTAATTAAAAAAAAGTTAAGTCTACTTAGAAGAGCAGTGAGGAGAAACAGTGACACCAAGCAAATGATGTTGCAAGGGCCTGGGTGAATTATAACTACATTCCTGTAGATTTTGGCTTTTTCTTTTAATTGAAGTTGCTTCTCCATTTTAAACACATTGGAATATTTGTATTAATATGTCTATTCAGTTCAACTAATTCAGTCCTTTTTCAACATAATAAATAAATTGAGAATGATGCTGAATATTATAAATCTGTGCCACCAGATGTATTAAATACATAGATATCTTTTGGACAAAAATTGAGAGAAAATGAATGAAATCATACTAAATTTACACTAAAAACCCCATAATTATGTCACTGAAATATGTATTGGCCTCAGAAACACAGGTAGCCATTTTATTTACATTCGTCCTGTAATTTTGTTAGCTTCCTGTTCTTTCTATTGCCTGTAGGTTGATTTCTAACCCGTGGAATCCTGATGTCAGGAAGAGTAATGGTTTTATTAAAAGAAGGCCACAAATCTGCAAGCTCATCAAGCATTGTCTATATATTAAAGAAATAATATGCCTGATACATATTTGCAAGATTTCATCACAAATATAGGCAGAGTCGACTATGTAATGGCTGGATTTAGGCTTAACCCTTAGCTTTAGGTCCCTCTCTTGCCTTCTTTGAGCTCTGCTTTTCTTTGTTCATTGACTTCCCTCTTTTTTAGTGCAGACTTTCTTCATACAGCTGGGAAGATGGCTGCAACGGGCTCCAGCTTACATTGTCCTTATGGCTTCTAATTGCAAAGGAAGAGTGCACCTCTCCCAGTTGCTCCAGCAAGAAAAGGGGGTGGGGGGGGGAGGCTCAGAGAGGCTTCTGATTGGCTTCCCTGCTTATTCATGGGATTATTGTGAGGGAGTTTGGGTTGGGGTATGTGGCTGGGAAGAATGTCAGTCTCATCTTTCCAATGGAAAGCAGGGAGCTGAGTTTCCCAAAGGAGCAGAAGCTGTGCAATAATATAAGGACACAGCTTACAGTGATTTATGATATTAAAAAAGATTCCCTTGTTGTGGAAATTTTGAGAACCAAAGTTTATAGGAAAAAGTCCAAACTTCTTCATATGGTAGCCATATGAACCTGATTAATGTTTGTACTCTTCTTTTCTCTTTTTTCCTTCCTTTTCTGTTTCTTCTCACCCCTTTGTGGTCTCATGAACCATTCATACTGCTGATTTTTGCTGATGTCTGGATTTATGCTCACTAATTTCATTTTCCTGTAATGCCTTTCCCTCTTTTATAGATGCTCAATCCACCTCACTGTCCTGAGATATTTTTCCACCTTCTCAAGCAAAATCTGTTGTTCTATTCTGCAGAGGATCTTGTATACAGATATCTCAAGGAAAAGTCTGTGGGGAGGACAAAGCTGGCACCTTACTTTCATGGTATAAAGAAGTTCAAAATCATTTGTAGTTAGAAAAAAAACCCCAATCTGACATCTTTATGCCCAATTGATATGAAGCAAATCCATGTTTCCTACATTGTTTACATGTGACTCTGGGATGTAGGGTCTTGTAGCAGGAAAAAGCATGGGTTGAGGGTTCACATTCCAGTTCTGGCACTCATTAGCTGAGCAATCTGGTGCAGTAGATTCTATAAGCCACAATTTTTTCCCCATCTAATTAATAGGGATGTAAATAATAGAATCTCCTTCAGATTATGATGTGGAACAATGATCATTAGATTAAACTGTCTCATCATGTTATTCAAATCTTCTATATCCTTACTGATTTTTATATCTGTTGGCTTTATGAGCAAATGAAAGAGGTGTATTAAAATATCCTGCTGTTTTAGCTCTGTAAGTTCTTGCTTCATAAGGGATTATATGATTATGTTCGTACAAAGTTAGCAGTGTTGTATGTTTTGTTCTCTTTTTTGTCTGACTCTAAAATTTTCTGTCATTTTTTTTTAGTCCTATTCTACAAAATGTGTCTACTGTGCATCTGTGATGTTTCTAGTTTATTGTATTTACTAAATCTTTAGCTTGATAATGGTTTTGACCATTCCATATCTTAAATTCTGTCTGTAATTCTTGATTCTAATATTGGAAAATCTAGAAAAACAATAGAAATAGAAACAAAGGAACAGGATATCCAGATAATCAAAGATTTTTAAATAACTGTATTAATATGTGTCTAAAAATCTGTGACAAGACTGGGGCGTTTGAGAGGGAAATGAACCTTATTTTAAAATATTGGGATTTTAGGGGGTGGGGGAGAGGGGAAAGTGGGTGATTGGCATTGAGGAGGGCACCTGTTGGGGTGAACACTGGGTGTTGTGTGGAAACCAATTTGACAATAAATTATATATATAAAAAATAAAACAAAATATTGGGATTTCAAGAACTGACAACACAATAACTGATATGAAGGATGGATTAATAACAGATTAGAAACAAATGTAAGATGAAATACTGAGAGATCAAAGATTGGCAAGTACGGGAAAAAATGAAAGAAGCAATGAATGAACAGGGATAACATACATATAATCCAACTTCCAGAAGTAGTGGACAAAGCTCACTTACTTGATTTTCTCCTCCCAAAGGCAGCCAGACCTCCCACATGTCATTAATTAAGTTATACAGTGGTGGAAAGAGTAGTCTTCAGTCCTTCCCAGAATCAGTTTCTTCCTTTTACTCCTTGTTCCTAAGGGGAGATCTAGTTTTACCTGGCTTTCTCTTACTCAAGCCTGACCTCAAATCCAGTTCTCATTTTCCCAGGCAGGTGACCTGCTGAAACTCCTCAGTTTTTCAGCCTCTCTACTAGAATGCCAGATGCCATAATAGAGGAGCTGGTCCCAGATCTGGGTTCATTGCTTTAGGTTATCCTTTTCTCTTGGTCTTAATTCTGCAGTTCTTCCTCTTGTTAACACTTTAGTACAAATATTTCTTTTCATTTTTTCATCTTTTCTGTTATTCAACATGTCTAGCCCATTTTTTTTGGAAATGGAACTATTTCTGATTGATTTTCAAGTTAGTTAGAACAAACTGTCCAAACTAATTTTTAGAGAGATGTATGGATACTATATCGGTTTCTGGCACATAAATACTCTCTGTTAAAAACTACAGCCTCTTCTCTTACTCTGGCCTGGCTTCTAAGAGATATCTTTGCTCTTCTTCTGTGACTTATTTCTCCTTTCTTAGACCATGTTGGTTGCCTGATCTTCTTTGTAGTTTTGATGAAAGTAAAAATAAAATAGCACCTATATTTTAATTCCTTCATATAAGCTGTTTTAATGGTTTTAACCCAAATTACTTCAAATTGTAACACAAATACCTTCTTGCTTAAAGATAAGGTAATCCTGTATCTCTGACATCTGGACTAAAATTAGGACAGGGAAATTAGAGGCCAGGGCTCTAATAGTTAAGGGGCATAAGGATATCCCATACTCCTTTTCCCCAGTGACCCAGTTCAGCTTCTTTTATCAGTCAGTTTTATCAGTACAGACAAAATAGTTTTGAAGCTCACAGGGCTCCTGACTGCTAACTCCAGTTTTTATCTGCACTTCTGGACAGACTTGATAACGCAACAATCTTCTTGGACCATTGCCTTTGGGAGAAGGAGATAGTCAAATGCATGGGCTTAGGTTTCCATTTTAATCCTAGAACTTTATTTCCTGGTTTAATCCAAGTTTCTCAAGAAATGATTCACACTGCCAGTTGTTTCACAAGCCCAATAGATTTGGAGGCTTGACTTTAACTATGAAACATGGAAAAGAGATTTACTTGGAAGATGAATATATTGAAAGATACAGGAAAGATACTAAAAAACTCAAGGCATGTCTGAGTTGGCATTTTATTTTTGCTCACATTTGTATTTCTGTCTGTGATAGAACTATCTGCAGAAGGTATATTGTTGATGGTTGAGAGAGCGTCGCCACTTTTTAATAAAACCAAAATTTTTCCGAGTGAAATATTGTCAAAAAAGTAAAATTTCTATCTACCAAAGAAAGACTAAACTTAAATAATTGATAAGTAACATGTTGAGTCCTATTAATATATAACTTATTACTAAAATAGATGCCTTTTCCCCCAGGAAATTCTAGTTGTTAATTGGCTGTTCAAATGTGTGTGTGAAATGTCTGATTCCATCACTGATTTTCTCTATGAAAACTGCGTCTACACATTTGATTGTGATTTGTTAACTCAAGGCTAATAATTTTCTTTTTTTTTTTTTTTTTGAGAATTTCCCTGGGACTCACTGGCTGTGGACAATCCTACTAATACCCACATTTTGCTCTTATGCTGTCCACTTCTGCATCCCTGTAGGGTCCCCACGAAAGGCCTGGACAATTATTTCTGGGAGACTACTGTGCCTGGATGTGATCATTTAGAGTTCCCTTCATGCTTCCACTGAGGTTGCCTTTTCTGCTGTCTAGAAATTATTTTGGGTGGAAGATGTGTCCCATCCCATCTATATCATTGGAGCTTCTTTTCCCTCTAAGAATGTTGTCTCTCTCTCTTAAAAACTGAGAACAAACTGAGGGTTGATGGGGGGTGGGAGGGAGGGGAGGGTAGGTGATGGGTATTGAAGAGGGCATCTTTTGGGGTGGGCACTGAGTGTTGTATGGAAACCAATTTGACAGTAAATTTCATGTATTAAAAAAAAAGAATGTTCTCTCTCTATGTAGGTTTCAGGGTTTTTGTTTTTGAGGTTTTTATTTTTTGAAATTCTATAACACAGGAACTTTGAGGTCACATTTAGAAGTGTGTTCTTTTATATCATCACTATTTTGAAGCCAGGTTATATTCCTTGCAAAAACTGGAAAAAACACTCTGCCTAATCTGCAGGTGACTCGGTCCACAGCAGCTGCACTTGCCCCTCAGCCTGTCTCATAATGTCCCAAATGTATACAGCTTTCTCAAATTTTAAAACACTGATATCAACCTAGTGCTTAAACTGAATCCATGGGATTAGGCTAGGGAAGTCTCTCCTTTCATTATCTCTTTCCTCTCATCCCTGACCCATTGCCTCATTTGGCAGGTACAAAACAAAAACAAAGGCCCCATAATAAGCTTATGCCTGGTGAGCCCCTTTATTCCTATAAACTCATATTCCATATAAACTCATACAAAGAGGCACTTCAGATGGTGAAGTGGGGCTCCAACCCGCCAGTTCATCAGACAGACATAGTGAAACTTTGAATTTAGATTCAAACATGTACAGAATCTTGACAACTTCCCAATATATTTAATCCTCATAGAAGGAAAAAAGTTACAAATTATACTTTTATCAATAATCACCATCTACTTGTTGGAAACTAAACATTTGGCCAGCTGTTTGGAGTATGAAATGTGGCTATGGTAAGAACATATAGCTTTGTTGATGCTCTAATTTTCTATGATTCTAGATTGTTCCTCTTAAGGAAATGAAGACTAAATTGTTGAGGGTATTTGAGGGGGAAGGAGAAAAAGAAAGCAGAATGTGGTGTTAATTTCCTATCATGTTGGCCCAACTATAATCTTTATATAAAAGCATAACCATGAAATGAAATGTTTCTTATACATTATTTAAGATTACTTAATTATACAATTGGAGAAATATCTCCAAGAATCATTTTATTGGATCATTTTCAATATTAATATTGAAATATCAATATGAAGGTTTAAAGGTCACTCAAGGGCAATTGTATTACTTCTTTGGATGGCCTGTCCATGATTGTTGTTATTCTACCTTATGTCTGAAACATCACCCAACAATCCAAATCTTCTTTTTCTTTTCTATCATGAAACTAGGGCATGGGAAGAAGGTAGCTAGCAACTCATATTATGTGTGCACATATTGTGTGTATGTCTGTGTGTGTATATAATACATATGTGTTTACATACGTATATGATCAAAAAAGAATTGCAGTCATTTGTACGGAAAGAAAGGAAATATGGAAATATAATATGAAAAACTTTGAGTAAAGAAAAACACCCGCTCTAGAACATAGGAACTTGAGAATGAACAATCACATGCCATCTAACTTTAAGTCACCACTGAGTATTAACGTTAGGATTTTGTTGGGCTCTAAGGGGAGCTAAGCTTCTTTAAAGAAATGAACCATTTCTTTATATACTTTTATACGAGGCTTTTGAAATGGGTTCTATGGAAGGCAATGAGAAAATTTCATTTAGCAAATTATAATTCTACTATGCTTAATGAAAGAGAAGTGTCTTGAAAGTATCCTGAAGGATAGTGTCCTTAATAGAACCTAGCTCACTCACCTCACTCAGAGGTTTTCCAAGTGAACAAACATATTTGGGTTTTTAAACCAAGGGTTACAGTTCCCTCTTTCCCTCCCTCCCACTCTCGCACTCTCCCACACACTCTCTCTTCCTCTCTTCCTTTCCTCCCTCCTTATTAAATTAAGCCAGATGCAAATATTTTTGGTCCAATTTTGACACTGGACCAAATTATTTAGGAACAGCACATGGAGGGTACTTTGTTAAACTATTCAAATTCTGTATGAAACCTGTTCAGTGGATAGTAGTTGTTTTTTTTTTTCCAAAGTTCTTTTGGAAATAACATTACAATTTAAATTTATTATTTAAAGTTTTCTTTTAAAGGCTGGGTTACAGTGAATCCTATGTACTTGGTTTATGGTACAGATAGCAGAAATATTTGATTTAAAAACCTAGTTTTACAGATTTAATCAGTTCCTGTGAAGCTGTTTCATCCACTTTCATGCTCTGAACCATACATTTCATGCTTTTTTGTGTGCTAAAACTACATTGCCTCCCAAACACTTCGATTTTTTTTCCAAGATGTTTCTTTGGTCTCTTTTAGATTCTAATGATACTTGTTACATTCAAAAACTATATTCTTAACAGTAAACTATATGTTTCCACCATAAGTTTATGGCTGACCACTTTCCCTGGATGATAGCTCAGGACCCATCTTTAGCTGTAGTTTTATGAGGTCAGCTGTTTTTCTCTCCAGTGCTGTCTGTTAAACTAATTCCCTATTCCATGGTTTTCCTGCTCCACCCAACATTCTCTCTAAGGAAAGTGCCACACTGGGGAAGTGTTTTCCTTTTTCAGTGGTAAATCTATCTGTCTATGTCTGTGTCTGTGTCTATATCTATATATCTATACACATATATGTATATATACATATGTATACTTCTGTGTGTGTGTGTGTGTGTGTGTGTATATATATATATATCCATTTTATATATTTATCCATTCATCAGTCGATGAACATTGGGCTCTCTCCATAGTTTGGCTATTGTTGATAATGTTGCTGTAAATATTGAGGTACAGATACCCCTTCAAATCTGTATTTTTGTATCTTTTGGGTAAATACCTAATAGTGTAATTGCTAGACCATAGGGTAGTTCTATTTTTAGTTGTTTGAAGGACCTCCATATTGTTCTCCAGAGTTGCTGCACCAGTTTGCATTCTCACCAACAGTGCAAGACGGTTCCCCTTTCTTTGCATCCTTGCCAACACTTGTTGTTTCTTGTGTTGTTAATTTTAGCCATTCTGACTGGTGTGAAGTGGTATCTCATGGTGGTTTTGATTTGTGTTTCCCTAATGATGAGTGATGTTGAGCATCTTTTCATGTGTCTGTTAGCCATCTGGATGTCTTCTTTGGAAAAGTGTCTATTCATGTCTTCTGCCCATTTCTTAACTGGCTTGTTTGTTTTTTGGGTGTTAAGTTTGATAAGTTCTTTACAGATTTTGGACACTAACCCTTTATCAGATATGTCATTTGCAAATATCTTCTCCCATTTCATAGTCTGCCTTTTAGTTTTGTTGATTGTTTCCTTTGCTGTGCAGAAGCCTTTTATTTTGATGAGGTCCCAATAATTCATGTTTGTTTTCATTTCCCTTGCCTTTTATGACATGTCTAGTAAGAAGTTGCTGCATCCAAGGTCAAAGGAGTTGGTGTCTGTTTTCTTATGTAGGATTTTGATGGTTTCCTGATTCACATTTATGTCTTTCATCCATTTTGAGTTTGTTTTTGTTTATGGTGTAAGAAAGTGGTCCAGTTTTCCCAAAAGCATTTGTTGACAGGTTTGTGTTTTTCCCATTGGATATTCTTTCCTGCTTTGTTGAAGATGAGTTGACCATATAGTTAAGGGCCTATTTCTGGGTTTTCTGTTCTGTTCCATTGATCTATGTGTCTGTTTTTGTTCTAGTACCATACTGTCTTGATACTACAGCTTTGTAATATGGATTGAAATCTGGAATCATGTCTCCAGTTTTGTTCTTCTGTTTCAGGACTGTTTGGGCTCTTCAGGGTCTTTTGTGGTTCCATACAAATTTTAGTATTGTTTGATCTACCTCTGCAAAGAATGCTTGTGGTATTTTGATAGGGATTGCATTAAATGTGTAGATTGTTTTGGGTAATATGGACATTTTAACAATGTTTGTTCTTCCAATCCATGAGCATGGAATACTTTTCCACTTCTTTGTTTCGTCTTCAATATCTTTCATAAGTCTTCTATAGTTTTCAGAGTACAGTTCTTTTACCACTTATTTAGGTTTATTCCTAGGTATCAACTGTAAATAGGATTGATTCCTTGCTTTATTTTTCTGCTGCTTCATTATTGGTGTATAGATATGCAACAGATTTCTGCACACTGATTTTATATCTGTAACTTTGCTGAATTCATGTGTTAGTTCTAGCAATTTTTTGGTGGAGTCTTTAAGGTTTTCTACAGGGTATCATGTTATCTGCAAATAGTGAAAGTTTGACTTCTTCCTTACTGATTCGTATTCCCTTTACTTCTGTTGGTTGTCTGATTGCTGAGGCTAAGGCTTCTTTCTATACTTAAATATTAAATACTATTGAATTAAATACTATTTAATATTACTATATTAAATAGTAATGGTGAGAGTGGGCATCCTTGTCTTGTTCCTGACTGTAGGAGAGAGGATATCAGTTTTTCCCTGTTGAGGATGATATTAGCTGTGGGTTTTTCATATATGGCCTTTATGATGTTGAGGTATGTTCCATGTATCCCTACATTCTTGAGGGTTTTTATAAAAATGGATGCTGTGTTTTGTCAAATGATTTTTCTACGTCTATTGAGAGGATCATATTACCCTTTCTTTTATTAATGCGCTATGTCACATTGATTGACTTGCAAATATTGAACCAGCCCAGGAATAAATCCCACTTTATCATGATGAATAATACTCTTAATGTACTGTTGAATTCAACTTGCAGTATCTTGTTGAGAATTTTTGCATCCAGGATCATCAGGGATGTAGGCCTATAATTCTCCTTTTTAGTGGGTTTTTTGTCTGGTTTTGGAATCAAGGTAATGTTGGCTTCATAGAATGAGTTTAGAAGCTTTCCTTCCATTTCTATTTTTTGGAATAGCTTGAGAAGAATAGATATTAACTTTTCTTTAAATGTCTGGTGGAATTCTCTTGGGAACCCATCTAGCCCAGGACTCTTGTTTTTTGGGGAGATTTTTGGTAACTGATTTAATTTCTTTGCTGGTTATGGGTATGTTCAAATTTTCTATTTCTTCCTAGTTCATTGTTGGTAGTTTGTATGTTTCTAGGAATTTGTCTATTTCTTCCAGATTGCCCAGTTTGTTGGCATGTAATTTTTCATAGTATTCTCTTATAATTGTCTTCCTGTGTTGTTGGTTCTGATCTTTCCTCTTTCATTCATGATTTTATTTATTTGGGTCTTTTTTCTTTTTGATAAGTCTGGCTAGGAGGCTTTCAATTATGTTTTTTTCCCCCTGAAAATTAGCTCTTACTTCTGTTGGCTATTCTATTGTTTTATTATTTCTATATCATTTATTTCTTCTCTAATCTTTATTATTTCCCTTCTTCTGCTAGATTTAGGTTTTATTTGCTGTTCCTTTTCTAGCTCCTTTAGGTGTAAGGTTAGATTGTGTATTGGGGACCTTTCCTCCTTCTTGAGATAGGCCTGAATTGCAATATAATTTCTTCTTAGGACTATCTTTGATACATTCCAAAGTGTTTGGACTGTGGTGTTTTCATTTTCATTGGCTCCCATGTATTTTATTATTCTTTAACTTCTTGGTTACCCATTCATTCTTTAGTAGGATTTTTTTTTTAACTTCCATGTATTTGGGGGCTTTCCAAATTTTTCTTGTGGTTGACTTCAAGTTTCATAGCATTGTGATCTGAAAATATCATGGTATTATCTCTATCTTTTTATACCTATTGAGGGATTATTTGTGACCCAGTTTTATTTTGGAGAATATTCTATGTGTACTTGAGAAGAATGTATATTCTCCTGCTTTAGGATGAAATGTTGCAAATATATCTGTTAAAGTCCATCTGGTCCAGTGTGTCATTCATAGCCATTGTTTCCTTGATTTTTTGCTTAGATGATCTGTACATTGCTGTATTTAGGGTATTAAAATCCCCTACTATTATTGTATTATTATCAATGAGTTTCTTTATGTTTGTTATTAATTGGTTTATATATTTGGGTATTTTCAAGTTGGGGGGATAAATATTTATAATTATTGACTCTTCTTGATGGATAGACCCATTAATTATGATATAATACCCTTTTTTATCTCTTATTGGAGACTTTGTTTTAATGTTTATTTATTTTTGGGAGAGAGAGAGAGAGTGAGCACAAGTGGGTGAGGAGCAGAGAGAGAGGATACATAGAATTTGAGCTGTCAGCACAGAGCCTGATACAGGGCTCAACCTCACAATCTGTGAGATCATGACTTGAGCTGAAGTCAGATGCTTAACAGACTGAGCCACCTAGGCACCCCTAGAGTATTCGTTTTAAATCCAGTTTGTCTGATATAAGTATGGCTACTCCGACTTTCTTTTGACATCCATTAGCATGACAGATGGTTCTCTATCCCCTCACTTTCAATCTTCAGGTGACTTTATGCCTAAAATGAGTCTCTCATAGGCAGCATATAGATGGATCTTGTTTTTTATCCATTCTGATACTCTATGTCTTTTGATTGGAGTGTTTCATCCATTTATATTCAGAGTGATTATTGAAATATATGAATTTAGAGCCATTGTGTTACTTGTAAAGTTGGTGTTTCTGGTGATATTCTCTACTCCTTTGTAGTCTTTGTTGCTTTAGTCTTTAAAAATTTTTTTTTTTAAATTTTTCCTCCACTCAAAGAATCCCCCTTAAAATTCTTTGCAGGCTGTTTTAGTGGTTATGAACTTTAGTTTTTGTTTGGGAAACCTTTATCTCTCTTTCTATTCTGAATGACAGCCTTGCTGAATGAAGAATATACTTGGCTGCATATTTTTCCCATTCAGCATATTGAATATTTCCTACCACAACCTTCTGGCCTGCCAAGTTTCAGTGGACATGTCTCCTGATAACCTTATGTGTCTACCCTTGGTCAAGGGTAGGTTAAGGACCTTTTGTCCCTAGCTGCTTCCAGAGCTTTCTCTATATCTTTGTATTTTGCAAGCTTCACTACGATATGTTGTGGTGTTGATCTGTCTTTCTTGATTTTCAGGGGAGTTTTCTGTGCCTCTTATACTTGAATGTGTGTTTTCTTCCCCAGATCCAGGGAAGTTCTCAGCTATTATTTTTTCAAATAAACCTTCTGCCCTTTTCCCCTTCTCTTCTTCTTTTGGGACTCCTATGATACGGATATTGTTTCATTTTATGGGGTCACTAAATTCCCTAAATCTCCCCTTGTGATCTAACAGTGTCCTTTCTGTCTTATTTTCAGATTCATTATTTTCCATAGTTTTATCTGCCATATCACCTATTCTGTCCTCTGCTTCTTCAATCCTAGTTGTGACTATATCCAGTCGGTTTTGCATCTCATTTATAATAACATTTTTTTATTTCAGCCTGACTAGTTTTCAGTATGATTAGTTTTTAGGTCTTTGGTCTCTGTAGCAAGGGTTTCTTTGGTGTATTCTATGTTTTTTTTTTTCCAAGCCCAGTTAGTAGTCTTATGAGTGATGTTCTAAATTCTTGTTCAGATATATTGCTTATGTCTGTTTTGAGCAAGTCCCTGGTGGTGATTTCTTCTTGACCTTTCTTTTGGGGAGAATTTCTCCATCTTGCTATGTTGGCTGTTTCTGTTTTTATGTGTTTTAAAAGCTTGTTTGTTAGGTTTCCTGTAGCTGAGAGACCTGCTATATTAACAAAGGGTTATACACTGTCCCAGGCCTGGTACTTCAGGAAGTGTTTCTGGTGTATGATGCGTGTAGTCTGCTCTTGCATTTTGGCTGCTCTTTCCCACTGGTTAGTCCTCTGCAGAGCTCCTCCTTGTTTGCAGTGGGGAGTGTTTGGACCTTTAGCTAGGTGTGCTTTGACTTGTTTGTTAAAAGAAGCCTGGGGGAAAAAAAGGGGAGGGAGGAAGCCTGATTCCAAAAAAAGAGAAAAAGGGAATGAAAAAAAAAAACAGACAATAAAAAAACTATAAGGCTGATCTGGAGAAAAAGACAGGAAAAAGAAAAAGAAAAAGAAATGAAAAATTGAAGCCTCATCCCTCCCCCCCAAAAAAGAAAAAAAGACAAAAAAAAAAAAGGAAATGAAACAAACACACGGGAAACGATGAGCCTGATTCCAAAAGAAAAAAAAAGAAAGAAAAGAGAAAAAAGAAAAAAAAAATTAAACCTGGTCCTATCTTCACCAGAACTGTGGTTTTGTTTTGAAGCACTCAATTTTCAGTACACGTTATACATGCAGGGTACTGCCTGTTCTTGTGGAGGAGAGGGCCAATATGGTAGCTCAGAGTCAGTCTTGCCCCAATTTTAAGCAGTTGCCAGTCACAGGGGGGCTGGGTTTGGGGTAAACAGGTCCTGCCTCCACTGGGGCTGCTGTGCTGCTCTCTGAAGTCGCGCCGTGTTGGTGTTGGGGGGAAAATGGCGCCACCCCAATCTCTCATCCCCGGACAGGGGATCTCACCAACCTCACTGTTCTAGCAGCCCTCACAGAATAGTGAGGGCAGTCAGCTCACTCTGTGCCACAACTCTTGCGTTTTTTCTTTGTCATGTGGCTGGGTATCAAAACTCAAAGTCTTAAAGGGTCTGGCACCGGGCAGGCCTCCTCCACTTGCTCTGGAGCAGAGCCTCTCTACACTGTGTCTGAAGTCGTCTGTCTTGGAAAAACAGTCCCTGTTGCAGTTGGAAAAACGCCTGTGCAGTGCATGGAATCTATGGTGTAACACCACTAAAATCAGCAAAGGTTGTATTCCCTCTGAGCGTGCCTCCGTCCCCTGCTGACAAAAGGCCTCTTATTGGTGCCTGCAGCATCTTTTGTCCTTGGGGAAGCAATATACCTCTTCCAGAAATACTCCAGGAAGGGGAATGTTCTCTCCCAGTGTGCCCTGGAGATCTCTATACCATGCTATGCCCTCTGGAGCCAGCTCTCTCCTCCCTAGGAGCGCATGCATGCTCTGCTCCAAAGAAAGTTGCACGCTTCCAAAACCTCAGAATTTGAGCTCCAAAGACTGTTTGCAAAAAACCCTGCAACACTCAGTACTTCTTGCTTCCCAGTCCATGATCTAGAGAGGTTCTACTCTGTGTGAACCCAGTGTTGCACTCTCTCAACACCCCCCTCTATGTTGTCCCTCCACAGAAAGGGTTCCTGCCCCTCTGTGGAACTGCCATTTTTCTCTACCCCAGTTCACTTCCATGCACCTAGTCCTGCCACGCTGTCTCCCTCCAACAATGGAGATCCTTCTGCCAGTCTTCAGATTGATTTCCTGGGTGTTCCATGTGATCTGATCTCAATACATACCTGTGTTTGAGGGATGAAGGAAGCCTGGTCCCCCTACTTCTCTGCCACCTTAACTTCTCTCCGCAAACTACTACTTCTTATTAGTTGTATTTTGAGAAACACTTGTTTGAAAAAAAAAAATCACAAAAGCATTCAATAATGGATTCAAATGTGATTGCATATTGTTAACTTTAAGGGGGAGGGTCTATGCTCAAAAAGCATTTTGTACATATGTATGCATGACTTTCTTTTTTGGAGGGTTGTGTATATGGCTTAAAGCATTTCCATCCATAGTGCCCCAGACTTAGTGTTTGTTAAAGTTGGGTACTGTTTGCCTATGCCGGTTTTTCATCTTCCTTGAGATATCTACTCCCATAATACTAACTAGATATTTATGTTGATATTCTGGAACCTTACATTAGTATGTTTTTTTGTCTTTAAATTCTATGACTCTTTTGTATGACCAGATAAAAATATTGGTTGATTAATTAGAAATTTTTCTTTTCTGGTTTATTAAAATTTTTCTTTTCTGGTTTAATATCTTTATTCCTAACTCTCTTTTACTATTCTTAGCAAATCCTAAGCTTATGACTTTTACTTTATCATGGGTGGTATAAATCAGCACTGATATTTTGAAGCTTGGAACTTGGGAGAAAATAAAATGAGCTTATTGTCTGCTAACATTTTACTTTGCAAAAGAGATACTATTGTGGACTAAAATTTATCTCCCTCCAAATTTATATATTGAATCCCTAACCCTCCATATGACTATATTCAGAGAAAGGGCTTTAAAGAGGTAATTATTGAGGTCATGAGGACTGATGTCCTTAGGGACAGCAGGACTGGTGTTCTAGAGACACCAGGAGTGCATGTTCATAGAGGAGGGGCTACGTGAGAACAAAGAAGATGGTCATCTGTATGCCCCATAGAACAGCCTCAGGAGAAACCAAATCTGTCAACACCTTGATGTTGGACTTACAGCCTCCAGAGGTATAAAAAGTTAAATTTCTGTTTAAGCCTGGGGCTTTTTTGTTAAGACAGCCCTAGTGGTTTATTAATGATATAATCAGCATTAGGTATAGTAAAGCACTGGTCTGACTTGGTGTTTAAAATTTTATTAATTTAGCCTTATTTTTTAACTTCAGTAGGAGTATTTGAGTTGAATCCAAAGATATAGTTGATTTCAAGTGTAGCCACACTAGCGTCATTTATCACTGAACATGAGGTTTTAAGGTAAAAGGTCCATAAACTCATCCACTATTTCATATTTCCAAGCTTTGAAACTTGCAAATGGTGATGAAGTACCTGTTAAAGCTAGTTCTAGATTTCTAAGAATGAATTTGGAAACTGGAATAGTGCTGTAGATGTTGGCTCTGTTGTATAATATACACTATCTTGTTGGGTGAAGTTGTGTTGGGAAAATCTGCACATTAGGTATATTCACCATAAATTGTAATAAAACAATATTCTTAGGAGTTTGATAGAGGCTGTCTCTCTCTCTGCTGTATAATGCTTATAAGTTGGCAGAAGTCTTTTACTATTCATCAGTGTGCTAATGTGATTACTTTTAGACAAGACAGATGCTTGGATCTTCTAGGATTTCAGAAATGCTTATTTGGCATCAAAGGGATCATAAATCTATTGTATGTGATTAAAATAAAGTCTCAAGTGGACTGATATATAGACTTGTGACTTGGCCATTCAAAGCAGAATCTAAGGATTTGCCTATAAGCTGCCAAAAGAGCTATTCAATTTAGTCATGTAAGTTTCAAAATGACAATTTAGCGAAAAATGTCAGTTGTGCTACTTGGTGATATAAAAAGCAAGATAATATTTGGTTAGGTAAATTGTTGGTTTTCATTTTCTTTTTAATTTTGGTCATATTTTCTGAGCTATTATATGTATTTTTTTCATTGCCTGATTAGGACTTAAGCTGAGATTTGCCAGAAATGTTCAAGGAAGGAAGACTGCAGCAAAATTATCAAGACATTAGCATTTTAAGCATATTTATAACATTTTGGAATAAACGAAAAGCAACATTAACAATAAACAAGATAACAAACACTTCTTTAGTAATAATAAGAGTTGAGTGCTATCTGCTAGGTACTGTATTAAATTGTTAATATATACGTATCAAATTTAGTCCTTCAAACAACCCTATGAGGTAGATATTATTTTATATGTGAGTAAACTGAGTCACAGGGGGTTAAGGAAAGCAGTCAAGCTGCAGAACTAATAAGGGATTTGAGCTAGGGCTGTCCAGCTCTAGGGCCTGTGTTCTGACCTCATTAACTTCACGGTGCCTTCATGCGCTGGTAAATACATATTAGGTATTAGGTAATTTGTTGAGTAATGGCTTAAAAGCATTTGCAGATGTTACCACAACTTTGATGAGAATACAACTTTTGTTAATAGCATGTAATTTTTGAGATAAGTTTATTAAATTGCATTCTAATTTGTCAATGGTTGATAAGATCACAAACAGCTGGGAAGAAGAGTCTGGTTTTTATTCTAAGCTCTTGTTTATTTTTAATGAAAGTAAATACAATAACAATCACATGGTCTTTTGAATTTCACATAAGGATTTGATTCTTTTCTATTTATTTAAACCCTGAAATAATTGTTTTTGATAGGGCATCTGTTAATATTATTTCTTTTTACAGATCAGGCAAAGGAAACTGATTTCAAGTGACATGCTACAGATTTTATGGTGAATAAATTAGAGTTATTTGTTTATTTGTTTTCTCTTTGCTTTTTTCACTAAAATTCTTATGTTCTTGAAAAATGCTATAAATTCACTGAGGATTCCTAGAGTTTGTGAGAAAATATTTTCAAAGTAAAGAATCTTACATTTGAATAATTCATAAGCCTAATTGATAAACTGGTTTAACGTATATATACACACATGTATATATATATGTATTATACTCATATAGTTTATATATATGTATTATACTATACATATACACACATGTATATGTGTATACATATACACTATATATATACACACATGTATATATATATGTATTATACTCATATAGATATATATATATATAGCTTATATATATATAGTTTATATATATGGTATATGTGATATATGTGCATATGTATATTACGTGTACATAATATACATATATTTATGAACTGCTTTGAGAGTGCTCTCTCTCCTTCAGTCTGTTTCTCTCTATATACATACACACACATGCACACATTTATGTGTATACATACGGATCTTTCAAAGCAAATCTTAGTGGTATAGATGCTTGAACTTGAAAACATTTTAGTGATGGGTACATTGGAATCATATTATTTGCTAGTTTCACTTAATTACTTTTAGCAATGTTTGGGGGTCCTAACATGATTATTCACTTTTTCATCTTTCTTTCTTCATTGTCACAAATTGAAAAATTGACCCAAGCAGCAAAATGAGGCAAGTTAATGTATCAGATTTTATTGCTGGTAAAGTTGGATGGTAGAATGTGGTGGGTGACCCAAGGCTCTCTTTTAAGACAATAAGCCTATAGAGTGGGGCTCACCCTGTTCTTCGTGGAGTGTCAGACACAGAAGATGAAACAGAGTGAGACTCGGTTGGGCCTACTGGGAGAGATGCATTTTGTTTGCCCAGCATCTGGGAACTTGTGTGAACAAGTTCAACTATGCTGGGGCTCAGAGGGCCATAAGTAAGAGATAGGCTGAGTAGAGTTGACATCACTTCCACAGAATTCACTGGTCACAGGAGCCAATCATTATTCACTGTCTTGGGGAGGAGTGACTTATAGGATGAAGAAGAATGTAGACACTTTTCTCTAGAATGTGGAATTGTTGAGTAAAAATTTCCTGTTCAGCATCACAGTGGAAATGTAGCAAGAAGATCTGGGTCCTCCTGTATCCCCATTGCTGTGTCCTCTTAACCCATTGCAGCATAGAATCTGAGCCCCAAATTCTTTCTCTATTCTATTTTTCACGTTAAATTATGCTCAGCTATACGCTCCAAAATAGCTTACGAGAGACTGTGCAGGTGACCCATGATGACATAAATACCACAAATACAACGCCAGCAACATAAAAATCAGTATGAATCCCTTCTCGTTATTAAATTTCTAGGTATAAATTAAAGCCCACAAATAAATAGTCTAAATATTAAATAGTCAATCCTTTTTGGCACTCCTTCCCCAATATTCTTATATAATAAAGTTATTCTCAATAATAGAAGCCTGAGATCTTGAGGCTGCTTTTTTCTATGTCTGCTTTATGACAGACAAGAGAGTACAGCCTCAGTAGGGCATCTCCTCTACAAGTATGGATAATGCTTTCAGGAATAGCCAATTGTGACAGGTGTGCAAGCAAGTACCTGTGTCAGTCCTTTTATAGTCTGTTCCTCCCCAGATGGCCGGTGGTTTACAACTTGAAGAAAGCATCTCTGAAACATTTGTACCAAAGAAGTCACTCCCTTCACTACTTGCAGGAATTTCTATAACTCTTCTTCCCTATTTAAGTGAGGAATCAATCCATACTAGGAACTTCTCAGCAATTTTATTTTTTTTTTTAATTTTTTTTTTAAAATTTTTTTTTCAATGTTTATTTATTTTTGGGACAGAGAGAGACAGAGCATGAACGGGGGAGGGGCAGAGAGAGAGGGAGACACAGAATCAGAAACAGGCTCCAGGCTCTGAGCCATCAGCCCAGAGCCTGACGCGGGGCTCGAACTCACGGACCGCGAGATCGTGACCTGGCTGAAGTCGGACGCTTAACCGACTGCGCCACCCAGGCGCCCCTAAATTTTTTTAACGTTTTATTTATTTTTGAGACAGAGAGAGACAGAGCATGAACGGGGGAGGGGCAGAGAGAGGGGGAGACACAGAATGGAAGCAGGCTCCAGGCTCTGAGCCATCAGCCCAGAGCCCGACGCGGGGCTCGAACTCACGGACTGCGAGATCGTGACCTGAGCTGAAGTCGGACGCTCAACCGACTGAGCCACCCAGGCGCCCCCTCAGCAATTTTAAAAACCTACATGTCTGTGTCTTACTTCAGATTAATTAAGTCAGAATCTCTAGGGGTGGGACACAGGCATAAGTATATTTTAAAGTACCTTGAGTTAAAATCCACTAAGAGAATGGAAGATGAGCATTTCATAATAGAATCTCTGTTCCTTACCTCAGGGAGGTGGCCTATGTTTTCATTCATTCTTGGTTGATTTATAGTCAGTCTCCCTGTTGCTCAACAATGACCTTATATTCAGGATCAGAGGACCTGCAGAACTTGACAGTCCCAGATATATTGTTGGCACAGGCTTCAGAATCTTCCTCATATCTTGGTCATGCTTTGCACAACTGATAATTTTATTTTTAATCTCATTATTTCCCAAACCGGTAGATTGTATATGTTTGGATCGATTTTCTCATTTGAACATCAGTATCCTTAGGAAGCATTCTCCAGGGCATTAATCATTAAATTCTTGACAAGATCCCCAGGCACCCCAATCTAAGCCTACTGTGTCCCAAGGGTTTTTGTATAAGGCCTGTTCCATATCATTTGGCATACTTCTGTCTCGACATTCTGGGAATCTTAATGATATCCCTGCTGGAATCTGATAGAAAGGTAAATGTGCGTGGCCCCTGATTATTGTGTGAAGTATGTATGATGCTGATGAATATCTCTGCTTAGGCTTCTAGCAGTTCAGCATATACAGCATCATAGGCCATCTCTTTTCTGCAACTACTGAAGCTACCTTATCATCTGAGTTCAAGAATTTGTGTTTGAAAACTAGGTAAACATCTATATAATTTTTTAGGCCGCTGATGAGTAGGATCAAGCAAATAGTAATAAGTGGAATTTCTCTTCCTAAACCCTCTATGTCAACAGAAGCATCCGTAGAGTAGGGCACGTGACGGAGAGTGAGGGAACATGGGTCTGAACAGACAAGTTTATGTCTCAGTTTAAACAGATTTGCTAAAGATTAGCCTTGTCCTCTTAGTAATAAAACCTTCCTGGTTTGTAATCACAGGGGAAGGTAGAAGATAAATATTATGCAGGACAGAGCACAGACTGAAGCAGACAGAGAAATAATGAGGGCTCAGAATTAGTTTCTTACTCTTCACTCAGAATGAATAGAAAAAATCCAAGAGAATAATACTAAAATATGATCTAAATTTGGATTTTATTTGCATCAATCACAAAATAATTGATATTTTAGTCCCATCTAGAGGGGTGAATAGCCATAGCCACTTGCGAGTTTTTCCTAATTCCTCTTTTGATTTCATATTTTTTAAATTCTAACTTTCTTCTGCATGCTGCATGTGCGTATTTTAAAATATGTATGTGTCTTTTTGCAATAGTTGTGATTTGATATTTAATGACTATAATAAATTAAAAAGCATCTATCTAATAATAAAAACTACATTACATTCATAGTCTACAAACCTTTATAATCTGGTTTGAAATTTCTAGGAAAAGTGAAAAGAAACCGAGTTGAAACTCTGATCATGTTGCATTAGGTTATCACTGTACTCTCTCTCTTTTTTTTAATGTTTATTTATTTTTGAAGGAGAGAGAGACAGAGTGTGAGTTGGGGGGGTTGCAGAGAGAGAGGGAGACACAGAATCCAAAGAGGCTCCAGGTTCTGGGCTGTCAGCACAGAGCCCGACGCGGAGCTCAAACCCACAAACCGCGAGATCATGACCCGAGCGGAAGCCGGACGCTCAACCAACTGAGCCACCCAGGCGCCCCACTGTACTCTTCATATTCAAAACAGAGTCTGCATATGTGACAAGAAGCTAGAATGTCTCCTGTAGATCACATCAGAGAAGTGTTACATCCTCTGCTCACTTAAAACTAATAAAATTTCTCTTTATGTAACGTTCTTTGTATTAGCGCCTACTGCATCTATTTTCAGGTATAGCCTCATTACTGAAAAAAACCAAGGGAGGAAAAATCCTTGGTGAAATACCACAATGAAATGAGTTCATTTTTAGAAAATTTTTAAGGATGACTGAAAATGTAGGACAATTAATCACACTGTCTTATGTGGACAGTAAAGATGAAATATGGGGTATTGTAATAAATCTCTCATGGATTTGTGATAGTCCAATTAGGGTAGGCTAATCAGATATTTGGAAAGTAATGTACTACCCATTGATTTTCTTTGCTAGAGGAATGGGATCTCACCATTCATATCTCCCAAACCTTGACACCTAATTACTATCAATTTTGTTTATTTGATCCATATTTTTCTATTCCTTTTACTACAGCAAAGTCTGCTGAAATATTGAATACCAGTGATGGCCTTTAAGCTTGAATTTGAGACATCTCCTTGTTTCCTGGAGCGGCTTAATGCAGTGGTCTGAAGGGTGAATGTGAATCGTAGATCAAGGGGGATTATGTGAGTCTGGCTGGAACTTTATCAGCTGTCAGATTTAAAGTGCATGCATGAAGTTGTAGGTAGAAGACAAGGTCAGAAATATGGGGCATGGAATTCCAAACAGATTGGAAAAGGGAAAATGAAGATGGTTCAGGAAGAAGCTTAAATGTTAACTTCTTTGCCTAACTAGATAGGGTGGGCTTAATGGGCAAGGCCAGGCAGGACTCACACAAATTACAGCAGAGTGGATTAACTATAGTAGTTAATCTCAGGAAATGTTCTTGTCCCCTCTCTCCATTTTGGCTACAGCAGCCCTGATGAGTGACACTTGGCTTCCTCTTTCTTTTTCTGTTTAAAAAGAATAGTCTCTCTACTCTCATCTTTCATTAACCCCTGCCCAATTCCTAATCCCCACCGAGGGAGGACAAGTCTGTTTAGTATACCTGTTGTAGTCATAGCGCCACGGTCCCTAAATCGTCAAGTACATCAGAGTAGTAGGTGATAAAATGTGAATGACTACAAAACATTTGTAATACTGTTCAGTGGTCAGAAGGAATGGTATAGATCTGCAGATTATAATGTAAACAGAGGGGCACGTGGGCGGCTCAGTCAGTTGAGCATCCAACTTCGGCTCAGGTCATGATCTCACCGTGTGTGAGTTTGAGCCCCACATCGAATTGCACTTTCAGGACAGAGCCTGCTTGGAATTCTCTCTCTCTCTCCCTCTCTCTCTGCCCCTCCCCTACTCATGCTCTCTCACTCTCAAAATAAATAAATAAACTTGAAAAAATTAAATAAATAAAGATCTAAATATTATGTTGAAAAAGGCAGAGCAATCATTTTGTGTAAATTATAAGCATTTCAATTATAAGTATTACAGGCATACATACAGGTAAGTTAATTTACAGATGATAGCTTAGAGGGACATACATTAAATGTGCCAGTGTGGGGGGTGCCTTGGGTGGCTAGTTTAGTTGAAGGTTGGACTCTTGATTTCGGCTCAGGTCATGATTTCACGGTTTGTGGAGTGAAGCCTTGTGTTGGGCTCTGTGCTGCGTCAGCACGGAGCCTGCTTGGAATTCTCTCTCCCTTTCTTTCCGCCCCTCCCCTACTCATGTGTACCCGCGCTCTCTCTCTCTCAAAATAAATAAACTTAAAAAAAGACCTGTCAGTGTGGGTGCCTGTGAGGGAAGGGGAGTGATATTTGGGGTGGAGGATTAAGGGAAAATGAGGAAACAGGAACAGGTGGCTGGGTACAGACCAATCATAATAAAGTGCCATAGAATAAGAAGTGAAAAATCACTTTGTTACACCTCCTGTCCAAACTGAACACACGAATAAATGAATGAATGAATAACATTAAAATCAATTAATGAATGTCTGAAATCTCATCCTATTTGTTTCACCCTATAATTTGACTAATCACTGCATTTTATGAAGAGAAACCATTTTTGTTTGCTAAGTTTAAAATTGTTGCTCAAATTTATCCAGTGTGATTATCAAGGAGAATTCAGATAACACTTTGGATTTGGAATGTCTTTAGAACTGTTTTGAGAGATTCCTCCCTAACATATCCATGGGAGGACACTGAGGCTAGAAACTGGGATTTGCACAAGCTAAAGCCATTGGCACAGAAAGGGACTTCCAACGTGTTGTTCACACTGCTGGGTAAATAGCTGGTCATGGGATGCCTGGGTGGCTCAGTTGGTTAAGCATCTTACTCTTGATTTGAGTTCAGGTCATGATCTCAGGGTTTGCGAGTTTGAGCCCTGCCTTGGGCTCCATGCTGACAGCTCTGTCTCAAAAATAAATAGATTAATTAAACAAAACAAAACAAAACAAAACAAAACAAAACTAGTCATAGCATGCACAGTTGCTCACTTTCTGGCTTGCTGTTTGGCATAGAGAGAGAAACATAGTTCCAAGAAGTGAGAAAATATGGATCAGGCATCTGTGGAGTGAGACTTCTCAATATCTTAAACCACTGGCAAAAAATTGACAGTGTTTTATTAGCCTCTGTTAAGAACTAAAGACTACTTATCCATTTATTTATGTGGCAATGAAGGTGAAATTTTGGCAAGTTAATTGATGACCGTAAATAATGTAATTACAAGTGTAAAACTAAAGGGGAGAGAAGCAGTGGATCTGAGAGGTCCTGAGGAGCTGTTGAAAGCAGTTGAATTAGAAACTTGAGGGATTTGGTACTAGTCCCCACTCTCTATGATTGAGTCCCTTCCTCAGTAAGGTGGATGTGATAACATCTTCAGAAGAAGACCCTGAAGGACTATAAGGTCCTAGTTGTTAGGACCAAGTTTCCACATGGACACCATGTTCTCTTAGTAGGAAATTGTTTGTGATCTTAGTTTACAGTAAGGGATAAAGGCATATCTCTGAGCACACGTGAAAAAACATGACTTGCAAATTAACATCTATCAGGTGGGCAAACCTTTCATAAAACATAATTTCAGGGCTGCCGGGGTGGCTCAGTTGCTTAAGCAGTCGACTCTTGATTTAGGCTCAGGTCATGATCTCATGGTTGTGCAACAGAGCATGGTTGAGGCTCCCTATTGGGCAGGGAGCCTACTTGGGATTCTCTCTCTCCCTCTGCCCTTCCCCCACTCGTGCGCACATATGCACTCTCTCAAAAAAAAATTAGAAACAAAAGTTTCATAAATTATAATGGCTATACTATTTAGATACTACGCTTGATCTTAGCCAAAAGGCTGAGAAGTGATTATACTATTTAGATAATTATGGCTTTAAAGATTCTTTAATGAAGCTGGAGAAAAAAACATTCATGAAAATATCAGATAGCTGTTTTATTCTAGAGCCAGCAATAATGTTACTATTATAAACCTCCATTTAATTTATCTGATGTTTCTTTATGTCACATTATTTTAACCTTACAAGAATTTTCTGAAGGAAAGAGGTTTGATATGATTCCATTTAGAATGGAAGAGACTGAGGTTCTGTGTGATTCCTTTTAACAGGCCATACCATTTGAAGTGTTTGAAGAACACTGAGAGGGATTTTTTTCTAGCTCTGACATGGGTCTAAATTTCTTGCATTATAGAATAATAGGTAACAGCTCAGCTCCACCCTAGTATAAAACTCTGTCATATCCACTCTTGTTCTGAAATGTAAAAATATTGGGTCCTATGACACCTAGTACAAACCACAGATAGGGTGTGATTTAGGATACGGTGGTCAATATCTGATTTTGGCTGTGAGTACTAGAATAATAAGATTTTAAGTCTTTTCTCTTACAGTATCATACAAATGTGTACCTCCAGAGAATGGGCACTGAAGTATAAAATTGCAAGGACTGTTAATGCACATATACCAATGGAGATGACATTATCATATCATATAAAGCTGGAATGAGAATCTCTTGTTTAAATATGTAAACAAGTCAAGCCACTCACTGTGTATGATGTAGGCAATTTGCGAAATTATGCAAAGTGTTTAAGGTTACCAAGACATGTTAATACACTGAGGCACAATTTAATGCTTGGCGTGTTTTCCAAATGTGCATAATTTACTCCTTGGTACTGTTTTTTATGATGTGTGACAAATATCCCCAATGCCAAGTGATTAATTTCCAAGTAACAGGGAGCTTTTTTTCCCCATCTTGCTTTGGTAAACTTCTGGACGAGCCCAGACTGACAGGCTTTTGACATGGCTCTGAGCAGGCCACCTTGGTCTTGGCCTTGGCCATCTGGACAGAGGCGATGGTATCAGACATCCCTCAGCTACTATGTGCATCTGAACTTTGAGAGAATGTAGTACATTTGGCCGTTTTAATGTCCTGTATCGATATTATGCTCCACTGTTTGCATAGACTCAAGACTCAAGACTTTCTCTGTTCAAGAATGTCTGGGGTGCCTGGGTGGCTCAGTCAGTTGAGGATCTGACTTCAACTAAGGTCACGATCTCATGGTTCATGGGTTTGAGCCCTGTGTCAAGCTCTGTGCTGACAGCTTGGAGCCTGGAACCTGCTTCCGATTCTGTGTCTTTCTCTCTGCCCCCTGCTCGGACTCTGTCTCTCTCAAAAATAAATACATATTAAAAAAAAAAAAAGGGAATTTCTGGATGGCCTCTAGAACTTGACCAGGTCCTCTGTGAATATCCCTATCTTTGTCTCCATGGGAATTTTGATTACGGTTCTCAAATTTCAAAATAAAGCTAACTAATCATTTCTGTACATGACGATCAATTCACATTCTCTTTTAAAATTTTCTTGGCCATCTTTAAAAGATGTACCTCTCAGAGGTGAAATGGAATAGCATATGTTGACAGAAACAGAAAAAGGAAGAAAATAAATGGCGTAAGCAAAATATACTGCAGCACAGAGATAAGAAGAGATGTATACAAAACAGTCTGTCATTCATTAAAAAAAAAAAAAATCCCATAGCCTTTAGGCTGAGATCTACAGGGAAAAAAAGAGCAGCAGAAAAAAGGAGCCTACCTGCCAAATATATGGTACAGTGTTCATTACTAAATTGAAAGCCCTTGTAAGGTTATGATACAAATGTTACTGTGTCAGTTGAGTCAAAGTTCTGTTGAGTGTGTACTGTTGAGAGCCTGCAACCTCACCACTGTATCCACTGCAAGGTCCCCCCTACATTCTGACCCTGGGAGAGGCTCCCGACCATGTAGCAAACTCCATGTGCTACGCCAGATCTAGAACTTGTCTTAATTACTACAGTATCAACTTGGGAGTGGAGCAGAATTGCTGGAGTGCTGTTCGAAGACAACAAAATAGGTGGGCAGTAATGGTGGCAGATCAGAAGAATTGGTTCAGACCAAGTATTTGAGGCTCACCTTCAACGGCGAAGGTAAAAGAAACTTGGCGGTAAGTTTTCTGTTTGCCAGCCCTGTGACAGGATCGTGATGTGCCTAGTTCTGATGAGCAAACAGTGACCTTTTAGATTTGGGGAGAGTTGGCACATACGAGATATGATTACATCCTTATCACTAAGTGAATATATACCTGACAAAGGGGAACATACTCTCCTGTCATGCACAAAATAACAATGATAATAACTAAAACTTATTGAGTGTTTTACTATGTGGCAGGCATTATTCTGAGACTCCTTTCTATTCTACTTAATTCTGACACAAACCTAACAGGCCAGATGCAAATTCTCAACCCTTAATCATTCATGCTACTGATCACTGTAAACTTACTTATTTAAATACTCTGATCCGTGAGATAAAAAGCAATGAACTAATTCAAAATGAAAGTAGGAAACAAGCATTTGGATTAGGCTTTCTAGGAGCATTCCAGAGTTTTGAGAATAGTTAGACATGCATTTGGACATAAATTTTCAAGAAAAATATTTTTTCATTTATGAAAATAGGAGGCCACGTGATTCTCTGTGGAAATTTTAGGTAAAGAAAAAATTCAAAGCTGTGAAATTTTAAATGGAATAGAGGAGTGTTCTCAACCTTAGCCACACATTGGACTCACTTGGGGAACTTTAAAAACTTACAAATGTCTGAGTTCCACTCCAGATATTCTTACTGAATTGGTGCCATATGTGGGTTTCTGGAAGCTGGCCAGGTGGCATCCACTGCAAAATCTCAAGACTTGACTTGAGGGTAGCTTCTGGTAAAGCCTAAGCACTCAGGAGGGAATCAGGGTGACCTGGGTTGGAAATCACATATCCGCATGTATGAATTGTTTGATTTTGGAAGATGAACTTTTACCTTCTGAGATTCAGTCTTCCCATGTATACTATGGGGATAATAATAGCACTTTGAATTTGCAGAATGCGCATGAATCTCTTGGCAATGCATACATGTCTTTTAGCGTAGTGCTTGGCATTTCATGATCACTCAAAAACACTGCAGGCGGATAATAGGTGAGAGTTTCCCCCCAAATTATGAGACAGTGACATGGAAAATCAGTAAGGCAGAGCTATTACTGAGTTTAATGCTTGAATTGATGATCTCTATGCATGTTAAATGATATATATTTACCTATTTATCTATAAGCTATCTTTCCATTCATCTATCAATTATTAGCTAACTAGCAAACTAATAGCTTTTGTAGAGCAGGGATTCCTCCTCATTTGCTTGGTACTAACTTAGATTCCAAGGCACATTAGAGAGTCAGACGACATGGAAATGTAAATAAGGCAGCTTTACAGAATTATTTTCCTATCTTCCCTCCCACCCCAAGAATCTTCACAATCCCCAATGTCTCAGTCTTCTGGGATCTCTCTCTGCCTTACCTCAGTCTTGCTTACTGAAATGTCCATTAGGAAATCCAAGACCTCTTTTTGACTACCCTGGAGAAGGCATTTAATTTGTTAACATGTTAGTCACATTGGCCATTGTTCTAAGAGGCCCAGAACCATGAGTCATTCTATCTTTCTGTGAGGTCTTGTACTGACTCCTGACTAAGAGTCAACATCTGCTTTTCTGATTCTGCTTAATTCCCTATTTCCTGGTTCATAACCATGACCATGTGGATGTTTCAGGTTTTTGACTGCCGTAAGCTACTGTTCCCAAGTAATGGCAGATGAGCAAGTGCTTTAGGACGTGACATCACTCAAGAATACATGCTTATGAGTTACTGCAAATGTCTTGGCTATTAACCTTCTTCATTGGGCCAGATATATTTTAAAATGTCTCACTTTTCCATTGTATCAGAGTTAAGGGAGTCTGATTAAAGTGGGCATATGTCCTTTTTTAATTAATTAATATGAAAACACAGCAGTAAAGATGCTTGCTGATAATAAAGGAACCATTTTTTAAAAGTCTAACATATACTTACTTAAGCAATTCATAATTGTTCTTTAAAGAAATAATTTTTTAATGTTGTTTTATCTGGCCACATTCCATTCATTCTACATGTGTTAGTTTAAGCATCATAACAAACTTGTGAAATTGATGCTATTACTATGTCTAGTTTAGACATCCAATTAGAAACTGATGGAGAAAAAAATTAAATGTAGGCAATCTGGTTCCCAAAAATGGATTCTTTAACATTATACCCTCTTATCAACAGCAAAGGTTTACCAACACAGTAATGCCCTAACAGCATGCAAAAAATTCCTTTTTATTTTTTCTGGCATTTAATCACGGTCAAGTGATAATACTGGGTTCATTGTTCCTTTCTTTATTTAACTCTGTTAAGCAATGCCTTGCAGGGAGGTCCCTGATCATGAAGTTATCAATAATGAAAGTTTTCTTTCTAGTGTTTAAAATATGCAACCTGAAGCAATGGTCCTCTGATACAACATTTTTCTTTTGGAGCTCCATTTTCCTTCTGAAAGTTATTTCCCTTGGGCAGATTTTTCCAATTAGATAATTGTCTCTCAGGTAAAACTTGGCTTCCAGCTTTTTCAGCGGTTACTCAAAATCTGACATTTTTTTTTGTCTGATTGCCTTTTAAAAGCTAAAATCCTGAGTTTTTATAAATTTTTCTTGCATAAACTGTTTAAATTGGACCTAGTGATAACTTCATTTATGAGAAGTTTTTAAAGGCTCCAACTAATTTTCATACAGAAATATCCTAGATAGAGTAACTCCTCCTCAACTTGGAACCCTCTTTGTTGGTAGGTAATTATTACCTAAATATCACCAGTCCTAAACTATATGGACCCAAAGGAAATCACATTAATCTTCATAGCTCAAATGTCTAGTCTTACCAACTGCATATGCAGAAATTCCACACAGTTCCCTCTGGTGTTTCTCTGGACCACAGAGGTGCGCTTGTGGGAATTCACACACCTGTCTTTTGCATTACCAGATGGCATCCATCAACTCCATTGCTTCCTGTTCTGACTTCTCTGTGAAGCTCCTAGAAGTGTAGCACCAATATGGTTGGTGGCAAAGTGCATAATGAGAATATTATAAGAACACCAACGAGCACATGAAAGACACTGTCCAAGGCTGTGTCTCACGCCACCCATCCCTGTAGGGCTGGAGATGTGCTAAGTTCTGCGTAGATGAGGAGGAATTACACTCTCCAAGTCTGCATTGCCCTGTGTTACCTCAGTCCAGGAACGGCAATATTTCTACCCAGTGTCTCTTAAAAAATAGCAACCTATTTTCTGGCCCTGAACCATTTTTCATAAAGGGCTTAAAACTTGTCCAAGTGATTGGGCAGGGAACAGCTGCCCTAAAATAATAACCATTTCTTTCCATCGGTTTTCTCTCCCCTGGGCCACTTTATGAAAACTAATGTCAAAGTTCCTTTCTCAACCTTCTGTGTAATGTGTACCTCTTGTCCCTGTGCAGAGACTGGAGTGTGAGTTACATAATTCCACTCAGCAGACACACTTATTCCAGGAATTACTTCTATTTACTTTTCCATGGCTAACAGCATTTTGATTCTACCAAATCATGACTCATTTCTGTTGGGGAACAATTAGAAAAAGAGAAAGAAAAACCTGGAAATAGCAATGGGAAATGAAGCAGACAACAGAGTTTAAGAATAAAGGATCTGCAATTAAGTTTCGGGGCTATAAAGGTCAGCCAGAGTGTTAGATCTGCACTCGTGAGATTATTAGAAAAATGGGATTTAGGTGTGTTCTGTGGAAAAACAAATACAAACCTTTTAGTGTGATGTCATCTTCACCTGAGCTAAGATTCTATAACCCCAAATGTTGGGGAAGCCTGTTGAAAAATACCTTTTTAGCATAAATGAGTACATTACATAAAGATACCTTCCATTCTTCCATCAACAACAAAGTATTCATTTTCAGGACCGTAGGGAGATTACAGAGGATATTAATAACTATAAACCATGTATCAAACACCCATTAACATTTGTGTGGAATCTCAGATCCTAGAAAATGAAAACACTTCTGGGCGTGTGTATTTTCTGCAACCAAGACAAAAAAATCTAAAAAAATCTGGATGAAGGTGTTGGTAAGAGAAAATCTAAGGCTGTTATCTAGTGAACAAAGGGACAGTAAGTGGAAATGAATTTTAATGTCTCATTATTAGTAATTTGGGATGTGCAAAACACCTTTTATGTTTTACTCTAGTAAAATCTTTTCATTTTAGTGATTGTAAAAGTCCCTTTTGCATGTAACTTTGATCTTCTGAATCCTGTTTTCCCCAGAGGATCTTATGCTTCTCGATGAGTAAGACAGGGTCTGCTTTTTTCTCTTTACAACTCATCTTCATAAGGTGAATGGCTGGCTAGGAGGTGTCATAGAATTTCAAATAATTCATCCTTTTGGATTACGAAGAATTATATTTTTGTGAGTTTAATGAAAATTCCATTATCATCAAGGACATGCTTTATTCTTTTAGCAGGACCTATGTTTGTTTTTGAAAAATCTGTAATATTGGTCTCCACCATGTTTGTGTGTGTCATCAGAGAGCAGTAATAAAGGAGGCACTGTGTATCAGGGTCACGTACCACAGGATCAGCTGAAAACCTCACCATCTGCTTGTTAGAGAGTGTGTGATTTGAGAGTGACAGAGCATCCTCTCAGATCTCTCCACTCATTCCTGATGGCTGAGAGGATGAGATCCTTTCACCTAGGGTACTGGTTTAGATGTTAACAGGAGCATATCTCTTTTTCATGTGAACTTCATTAGCTCAAAGAAAGAGTGGGAAGCTTGAATTTGTAAGACAAAAGAGAAGGGGGAAATTTTCTAAGGAAGGGGTTTGGGAAAGGAGATTAGTAGGTAGAAGAGGGAAGAAGAGGAGGGAGAATTATAAAGGAGAGAGAAGGAGAGAAATTGAGTGGGAAGAGGGAGGAGGGAGGAAAGGAAAAAGATCTTTATGAGCCAATTGCCAAGATCTATAGCCAACCTTTCTGTGGTACATGATGAAAAATTAAGGTTAAAATTCCTGCCCTTTGTTCTACTGCTCTGTGAAGATCCACCAGATTCTTCCTATTCTCCTATTGTATTTCAGGCGTGTGTTTGATATGGAGAAACTAGCAGGTAAAATGCCCTTAAGAAAAGTGATGGTAACTGTTCAACTTCCAAGGATTCCATGGAGATAGGGTTGTGTGCCATCCCCAGTCCCTCTTAGAAAACAAATTAGTCATCCCTCGTTTCCTACCTGGCAAGCACGGGAAGCTGTGAACTAGAACTCCTGGATAGCAAGGACTATTTCTACAAGATTAAAGGGAAGGGGACCGATTACTGATGGCAGTCAAGGTAGGAAACAGAAACACTAACAATGAATGCTCACAGGTGACTAAAATCAGTCAAAGTGATGGCTGAAAACTCACCAAAAGTAGCTGTTTTCAGAGAGAATTTACTAGATGTTGAAAGGACTAAAGTTTAGAGGCTGGTGAAGTAATTCCATATTTTATGAGGTCAAAGGTAGACATAGACCCCTTGGAGATCACAAGGAGATCCAGGTACCATCTGAAGACATCTGTGGGCATTTTCTCAGATTTCTGGTAACAGGCAGAGTGAAATTTACCTCATCATTATTAAAAGGCAGTGAGAATAGAGCTAGTCTGAGGAAGGTCTCCCATCATGCCTTCTGTGGCCCATGGCCACCCACAACTATTTGAAAGAAGGGTGTTGGTCCTGAAAGAGTGAGTGTAGTTATTTGGCATATTTAGGATTTAAAGCAGCATTCCTGACATTGAACCCCTCCCTCCTTTGTCCCTAGGCAGTTCCCTCCTGTGAAAATAAGAAACCCTTAGGCTTTCTTGCTGGGACAGTAAAGAGAAGAATGTCAATTTATAGACAGAGTATAGCAAACCCTGAAAGGGATCTTAATGGATTTCTAATCCAACTGTTTTAGAGAAAATGTTAACCCAGAAAAGTTTTTTTATACATTGTTACAGTTAAGGAGTCAGGGTGAGAACTCATTTCTTATTCCATTTGCAGGATAATATCCTCTACCCCTTGTTGTAAAAGTTACAAAGTGGAGTGGAAAAACCCTGAACAAAAATGTTTTTAGATTCTTTGTTATTTAAATTATTTCTTCTTGTTAAAATCCCCATGGGGTATACGTATTGTGTAACTTTTGCACTAAATCCACACTGTATACTGAGAAACAAATATTGTTCCATTAAAAAAAAAGAAGGAAATGAATGTACTAGAAGTGTGTTGATTCTCTAATCAGCTGACCAGAAACTCAATATATCAGAGGGTTTAGTTGTGAAAATTGATTTTCTAGGTCTAAATATTTTATAGGTGATTTTACCTAATACTATTTCCAGAGATACCTATTAGAGATATGTAGGCAGTTTGCTAAAAAGTTACTAGTTGAGAATGGAAGTCTGTGTGGTCCCCTGACCACTTACATGAACTGATGTATGTGATTGCATGGTCCTGAATGAGGCAGTGTATTGTGTAATTTTATGTTACTACATATGCTATTCTTAGACCTCCTATTACACTGAGGTTCTCTATAATAATGACAGATGTATGATTCATCAGGTTGTCATAAAAAAGATGAAAGACTTTAGGAAGCAAAAAGAATGTGGTGAACACTAAAGAATACATGTGAATGCAATAAGGAGGCCTCAGGATTTTGTTTAAAAATGTAAGAATTTAAGAAAACATTGAGCCTTTTAACCTTTTATTCCACAAATAGTTTTAAGTAGCTTATTATGTGAATATGCATTTAATTTATATTTAAACTTAGAGTTGACTAATGTTGCATTTTATTGAATGGTGACTGCACCAGTCAGTGTTCCAGCATGACACAATTCCAGTCAGATGGCTCAACTGAAGACTTTACTGAAAGGACTGATTTACAGAGGTGTGGGCAAAGACAAGAAAGTCAGAAAGTGAGATGAGGGAGCCCAAGATAATCAGCAGTGGGAAGTTGTTACTACCCCTTAGGGAGTAATGAACTTTTAAAGCCTAATAAGGAGAGCCATGGGTAAAGCGCCAACTCTTAGGGCCATAGTCATGAAGGCATACAAGCAATGCCAGAAAACATGGACTTGGCATCTGTGTGTGTTGGGGGAGGTCAGAGGCTAGGAATGTGGTTGTAGGGAAAGGAGAAAATTACCCCAATATCCCCTTTCTCCTCCCAGTCTTTGATCTCTTGCCCATGCCTTCCTTTAGCCAAACCCACTGGAAATGAGAAAACAAGAAACATGGGTAATACATCCCCTAAGGGTCTACTGCATAGGGCACACAGCAAGGCAGAAAGAGGTGGAGAATGGGTCTGAAAACAGAGAGACAGAGAGAACGACCACTGTGATCTCAGATGTTAAGAATCACCTTGCTCTTTCTATGGATCCAGGCCAGCAGGGAGATGATGGGTGAAAACATGCTGATCTAATGCAGAAGGAGGGCAGTGAAGTAGTCCACCACTGATAGAGTCAGAAATGTGTTCACAACACAGCATGACAATATGAGTATGGAATAATTGCTTCTGGTGTCCTCTTTATTACCTGGGAGCAGATGGGAAAGACTGATGTGAAGGAAGTCCCTTAATAACACAAAAGTCAAAGATGTGTTCCTGGGGGAGAAAGCATGTTTATTAAGAAGACCATTGGACAGACAGTCTAGATGCTTTATACTCGGCGCTAGCTGGATTGTATAATCTTACAATAGGAAAAGATAGGATAAAATAGGCAGAGAGGGAAGGGATAGGACCTTAGGTCCCTAGGTGGGGAAAAACACATATTTTGGAACAACGCTGGGAGCTTCTGACCACAGGAAATTCCTGGGGTGTAAGGTTCCTCCTAAGAATGTAACAGACACCACCTACCCCCCTTAGGTTCCCCTTAGGAATTTGACAAAAGATGTAACTAAAAATAAGTAGTAGACCATAAAACGTATGACCCACAAGGAATGATGTGGCCATAGCCACCCCTCATACAATGGAATCGAGCCAGTCGGGAATGGACAGCCCAGCACCTAGAGCTATCCAGCCAATAAGGGTAGGACCTGAGAAGGAACAAGGGGAAGAGAAATGAATGCTGACCAGAACCTTATAAAACAGAGTCCCTTGCCTATGATTGGGGGTATTCACCTTCCAGTGCCCCCTCTCTGTACTTCATACTACTCTTACTTTCTAATCTTCTACTCTAGTAAACTTGTGCCTGCTGCTCATTTGTGTTCACGTCTTCATTCTTGGAAGCGGCAAGACAACGAACCCTGGGTACTGAGGTAAAAAAATCCTGCAACAATCGGGCTACCTAATTTCTCTGAAAATCAGTTAACATGCTGTGAAATGAAGAGGCTGGATCCTGAGAACCTCTGGATTTAGAATGTTGACTTCTTTTATTAGTCTCCCTAAAAATGTTGTCTTCTTTCATTGGAAGATTAACCTCCCAGAACATTAAAGTGATGTCACATTAGTTTTGCTTGAATTTTCCTAGGCCTTGATGTCACGTTAGATTCTTCCATCACATTTTCTAGTGTTTATCACCAAATTCTCAATTTTCTTTCTCTGACGTTTTACTCAGATTTGCTCTTTCTCCTCCATTCTGATTTGACCTAGGCCCTGCCACTTTGCAGCTGGAGCTCTATAGCAACCTTCTTAGGACCCGAATAATCCAGCCTTCTTATGCTGTTGTTATAAAAAAGGGAAAATGGTTAATGGACTCTTCATAGTAAGATCTCAAAAGTAGACACATAGAAATGAACTAAAATACCCATATTTTGATTTAAATCCAGTAAATCTTTATCAAGTACATTCTATTGTTTTTTTTTTTTTTTTTTTTTTTCACGTGTATTTATTTTTGGGACAGAGAGAGACAGAGCATGAACGGGGGAGGGGCAGAGAGAGAGGGAGACACAGAATCGGAAACAGGCTCCAGGCTCTGAGCCATCAGCCCAGAGCCCGACACGGGGCTCGAACTCACGGACTGCGAGATCGTGACCTGGCTGAAGTCAGACGCTTAACCGACTGCGCCACCCAGGCGCCCCTCAAGTACATTCTATTGTAATCAGTTTTCTATCACTTACAGGGTTGTAAAACAGCTCAAAGATGAAAGGGTGCAGATCACCATAGACTGGGGTACCCCAAAGGGTACGGTGGACACTACAAGATGCTCAGTTAACCCCCACCCTGATTTCTTTAGTCATTTCAACATCTTTCACGATTTAATCAAAGTCAGAAAAATTGTTTAATAAATCACTCATAAGTTATTCATTTGAAATAAATTCCCATGTTGAAATATTTGTCCTTTTTTGGTTTCTAGTCCTCAGCATTTCTATTGTAACAGTTTTCTTGCTGCGAGGTTTTAGCAAGAAAATGAATTTGCCAGGATTCCGCCTGCCAAGGTGGCTCAGTCGGTTAAGCGACCGACTTCAGCTCAGGTCCTGATCTCGCGGTTTGTGGCTTCAAGCCGCCCGTTGGCCTCTGTGCTGTCCGCTCAGAGCCTGGAGCCTGCTTCAGATTCTGTGTCTCCCTCTCTCTCTGTCCCTCCCCGGCTCATGCTCTGTCTCTATCTCAAAAATAAATAAATATTTAAAAAGAAAAGAAAATGCATTTGCTTATCTCTTTGCCCTGATATGCAGTGGCACCCTATACCCCAACCACATACTGTCCGTGTTTCTTTGCAATCTTCTTTATGTTTGTGTCTTAACTTCCAACTTTATCTCTTGCTTATCCTCAACAATCTTCAATCTTCTAAGGAATGATGGCCCTTAAGGAAAACTCATTCATTCCATGCTGGATGCTGGGTTCTCAGAATTTGCTCCCTCTTCCTCCCATCTATCTAGGTATGATTCAGTCTTCAGGGTAACTGGCTAGTCCTCTCTTTTCCATTTGACTACTAAATGCTCCAGTTTATTCTCGGGTCTTGAATTTTAGTCTGCTACTGAATTGGGCCTTTCATTGGTTTCTGATCAGTCCATATGTTTTCATTTTATATATTTAACCATATGTGGGCTACTCTCTGACAGGCCACAACTATGAGTTTGCCAGCACAACCAATTTAAAATGGAATTTGAACACCTCTAAAGGAACATACCCTCTCCTCCCTTTCCCTGAACTTCCTCCGTATACTACCATTATACATCCAGGCATACATACTGTTGTGCTTTCTTTCTAGACCCAAAGGCACTTGACTTTGGTTCCTTGTTACAGAGAGTGACGAATACAAGCTACTTGTTGTCAGGAGTTTTGTTTTATATTGCACTTATTTCCTTTTCGCAGTCCTTGGCTTAGCTGTGTGAGTATGTGTGTGTTTACATACGGATTGATTCTTTTTATAAGTCAATCAGGAATACGCCTTTGGTAAAGATCTAATAAAATAGTGTTAGATTGAAGTGTTTGGATATTTTAAGATTAAGAAATAGCCTGTTCAATTATGGGGGAAAAAAAAAGAAAAAAGGAATATGCCCTTTGGCTGTGTGAAAAGCCACTGATAATAACATGAATTCACATTTGCATATTCTGGAGCTTGCAAGTATTAGTAAATACATTTCCCATTAAATTCTCGTAATTATCTGGTTGTCTCTATTTTACAGATGGGCACACTGAGTCCTAGGTAAATTAAAGGACTTGCTAAAACTCACAACTAATCAGCAACAGGTCTCCTTGTTTTTACATCATGCATGCGAAGAAATTCAAGTAAATGAAATTCATGCACATGCTTTTGTTTCTAATGGAAAGGAAAATCGCATTTAAAAAGTGCTGCAGGCATCTTAGTTGGGTGTTTTGCTAAGGAGCACTGAGAAAATGAAAGTAGGAAAATCTTTAGTTTTGCAGATGACCTGAAAGCATTTTATCTGTAAACATACTATTTGGTCTGTGAAATGAGCATCACCTCTACCCACATTTTTTAATTCTATCCTATTTCCCGATTTCTTTCACCCCTCTTCCACTGTTCTTTTCTCACAAGGTTAAAAAGAACACACGCAGCTATCTACCCAGAGCAGACTCACACACAAACAGGAATTTAATTTTAAAAAGGCCAAGAAATGATAAATAAGAGAAGCAGCTAAATATGTTAGATTTTTCATTAGCTCCACTCTTAGAATTCATTAGATACACTGAGGGATTACTTTTAAGACCATCCTTATTTCTGTAAGATACCAAAGTAGACACAGAGTACTTATTTTTCATAACTGATTTAATCTAAACTTGAAGTAGTTCCTAGTGATATTGACATAGGTTACATTAAAACTTTGTGCACCCTTTCAAAAGATTAGAAACAAATAAACAAGTTGACTGCTGAATTTATAAGAAATGTAAATGAATTGAGGAAATGGGGGTTCTGAAAAGCATGGAAATACATGAAGCTTTCTGTGGGTATGAGTAGATTCATGCACAAAAGGTTTCTTATTTAGAAATACATTCAGCTTAGTCAGCATCACAGGGAAGAAACTGTTTCACCAAAACTGAATTTTCTTAATAACTGAAGCTTTCTATTTAGAGGACCAACACTTTAGTTTTTATTATGGATAACAGGATTTCCCAAATATGTCATACTCTTTTATGAATTCTTAACTAGGGAGCACTTTATACATCATTATAAAATGGTTCATGATTATGAAATTGATGAGAATACTCTGTTATAAACACAGCTTCAGAAACTATTAAAATGTGAAGGGTTATTTACTCTCCCACCCACCCTCAAACTGCTAAGATGTTTGAATGTTTCCATTTGCTTTTTAAAAATTCCTTTCCCCCCCTAAATTTTTAAGAAAGAAAAATGTATTTATTTATTTTTGGTAACTCTTAACAAAAACATTTTTTTTAAAGTTTATTTATTTTCGAGAGAGAGATGGAGAGAGAGGGAGAGAGCATGAGTGAGGGAGGGGCAGAGAGAGAGGGCCACACAGAATCCGAAGCAGACTCCAGGCTCTGAGCTGTCAGCACAGAGCCCGATGTGCGGCTAGAACTCACAAACCGTGAGATCATGACCTGAGCTGAAGTAAGACATGTAACCAACTGAGCCACCCAGGCGCCCCAGAAAAAATTTTAAGCATACAACAAAGTTGAAAGAATTTTGCAGTGAACATCCATACACTCAAAGCCTAGATTGTACTATTGACATTGTACTATACAATGTGCTCACTTTATCACATATCTGTACATCTATGCATCCCTCTCTTCATTCATCCACCCACCTGATTTTTTAAATTCATTTCACAGTAATTGCAACTGTTAGTATGCTTCTCTCTGAATAATTAAGCATGCAATTCATTCATTAGAGTTCAGTATTTGATAATGTTTCTTCTGAGATAAAATTTGTGTAACGATGACATACAAATCTTAGGTGTACGATTGCTGAGTTTCGACAAGTATGTATACCCACACAAGCTAAGCCTTATCAAAAGTTCATTTTGTTTTTTTTGTTTTTTTTGGTTTTTAAAAAAACTGCAGTAAAATACACACAATATAAAATATACCATCTTAGCCATTTTTTAAGTTCACAGTTCTGTGGTATTAAATGCATTCATAATATTGTACAGCTATAAGCACCACCCATCTCCAGAACTTTTATATCTTGTAAAACTGAAAATCTGTACCCATTAAACAATAACTCCCCATTCACCCTTCCTCTCATCCCCTGGAGGCCACTGTTCTACTTTCTGTCTCTATGATTTTGACTTTCATTACCTCCTTTAAGTGGAATCACACAGTACTTATCCTTTTGTGACTTACTTACTTTTATTTCACTTAGTGGAATGTCCTAAAGGTTCATCCATGTTGTGCTTATCTTAGAATGTCCTTCCTTTCTGGAGCACCTGGGTGGCTCAGTGGGTTGTCTGATTTCAGCTCAGGTCATGATCTCAAGGTTTGTGAGTTCCAGCCCTGTGTCAGGCTCTGTGCTGACAGCTCAGAGCCTAGAGAATGCTTCAGATTCTGTCTCTCTCTCTCTCTCTCTCTCTCTCTCTTTTCCTCCCCTGCTTGCACTCTGTCTCTCTCTCAAAACTTAACATTAAAAAAAAATAAAAGAATGTCCTTCCCTTTTAAGTCTGAATAAATTCTATCATATTCTTTCAAAGCATATTTTGTTTATTCATCTGTCAATGGATATTTGGTTGCTTCTATATTTTAGTTACTATGAATAATGGTGCTGTGAACATGAATGTATGAATATCTCTTTGAGACTCTGCTTTCAATTCTTTTGGGTATATATCCAGAAGTGGAATTGCTAGATCATATGGAAATTTTATTCTTAATTTTTTGAGAAATTACCATATTGTTTTCCACTCCTCTGAACCATTTTATATTCCCATCAGTAGAGCACAATAGATTCAGTTATTCCACATCCTCACCTAGACTTGTTATTTTCTGATTTCTTGATAGTAGTATTACAGTATAGTAGTAGTAACTAGTTGTAGTATAGATAGTATTTTTTATTGGTCATTTGTATATCTTCTTTGGAGAATATCTATTTGAGTCTTTTGCTCATTTTTGATTCGGGTTTTGGTTGTTTGAGTTTTAGGAATTCTCTATACATTTTGGATATGAATCTCTTATCAGATATATGGTTTGCAAGTATTTTATCCCATTCTATGGATTGCCTTTTTTCTGTTGATAGTGGCTTTTGATGCACAAAGTTTTAAAGTTTTCTGGAAATCCAGTTTATCTATTTTTCTTTTGTTGTCTGTGTCACTGGTGCCATATCCAAGAAATTGATGCCAAAATCCAATGTCATAAGATTTTTCCCTATATTTTCTTTTAAAAATTTTAGGGTCTTGAGTCTTACATTTGGGTCTTTGATGTGTTTTGAGTAAATTTTTGTATATGTGTTAGGTAAGTGTTCAAATTCATTCTTTTGCATATGGATATCCAGTTTTCCCACCATCATGTATTGAAAAGACTGTCCTTCCCCCATTGGATGATCTTGACACTCTTGTCAAAAATCACTTGACCATATGTGAAGATTTCTTCTGTACCCTCTTTTCTATTCCATTGATCTATATGTCTGGTTTTATTCTAGTATGACACAATCTTGATTACGGTAGCTTTGTGGTAAGCAAAGTTTGTTCTACTTTGAAATCAGGAAGTGTGTGTCCTTTAGATTGACCTTAAATTGTGCTTTCCAGGGTTTCTTAAGAATCTGTATGAATTTTGGATTTCTATACAAATTGTCATTTGATAATTGTCATTGGGATTCGATAGAAACTGCACTGAATCTGTACATCACTTTGTGTATTACTGAGTATTAGCAATATTACATCTTCTAATCCATGACATAGGATGCTTTTCCATTTATTATGTCTTCTTTAATTTCTTTCAACAATATTTGTAGTTTTCATTGTGTAAGATTTTCATCTTTTTGGTTAATTCCTAAGTGTTTTACTCATTTGTCTATTCAGATTTTCCATTTCTTCATGATTTAATCTTGTTGGTTTTGTATTTCTAGGAATTTGTCTATTTCATGTAGGTTATCCAATTTGTTGACACACTATTGGTCATAGTACTTTATTATAATTATTTTCATTGCTGTAGAATCAATAGTAATGTCCCCACTTTCATTTCTGTTTTAGCAATTTGAGTTTTCATTTTTTCTTAGTTAACCTAGCTAAAGTTTTGTCTATTTTGTCGATCATTTCAAAAAACAACTTTTGGTTTTATTGATTTTTCTCTATTGTTTTTCTATTTTGTATTTCATTTATTTATGCTCTAATCTTTATTATTTCCTTCCTTCTGTTAGTTTTGGGGTTAGTTTGTTCTTTTTCTAGTTCCTAAGTTGTGAAGTTAGTTTGTTGATGTAAGATCTTTCTTGTTTTTTAACATAAGCAGTAAATAAATAGCTATCAATTTCCCTCTTAGTACTGCTTTTGCTGCATTCCATATGTTGTGTTTTTGTTTTAATTTGTTGGTAAGTATGTTCTAATTTCCTTAGGGATTTCTTCTTTGATCCATTGGTTATTTTCATGTGTTACTTAATTTCCAGAAACTTGTGAATATTCTACTTTTCCTAACTTGATCTAAGTGTAGATCTAGGTATCTACAGAGATGATACTTTGTATGATATCTATCTTTTATAATATATTGAGTCTTAGTTTGTGGCCTAACATATTGCTTAACCTGGAAAATGTTTCCCATGTGCATTTAAGAAGAATGTGAATGATGTTATCAGGTAGAATGTTCTATGTATGTTTGTTAGATAAAGTTGGCTTATTGTGTTGTTTAAGTTCTTTACTTCCTTACTTATCTTCAATTTCATTGTTCTATCCATTATTGGGAATGCGGAATTGAAGTTACCAACTATTATTATAGAATTATCTACTTTTCTGTTCAATTCTAACAGTTTTTGCTTCATATATTTTAATGGTCTATTCTTAGGTGTTTAAATGTTTACAATATTTTTTCTGTATTGAATCTTTTATTAATATATAATGTCCTTCTTTGTCTCATCATATTTTTTTAATTTAAAGTGTATCTTATCTAATATAAATATAACCACCCTTGCTTTCTTTTGGTTACTATTTGCCTGAAATATTTATTTTTATCTTTTCATTTTCAATCTATTTGTGACCTTGCACCTAAAGTGAGTCTCTTATAGGCAGCATATATTTGGATCATTCTTTTTACCCATTCTACCAATCTTCCTGTTTTCATTGAGGAGTTTAATCCATTTACATTTAAAGTAATTACTGATAAGGAGGGGCTTCTGTCATTTTACTTTTTTATATATGCCTTAGAGCTTTTTTTGTCTCATTGTCTACATTTCTGTCCTGTCTAATGTTTAATTTATTTTAGTAAAACATTCAAATTCCTTTCTCATTTCCTTTTGTGTATATCCTTTAGGTATTTTCTTTGTGACTGCCCTGGGGATTACATTTAACAATCTAAAGTTAAAACTCTCGAATTTGAATTTATAACAGATTGAGTTAAAAAACCAGGATGCCTGGGTGGCTCAGTCAGTTAAGCCACTGACTTTGGCTCAGGTCATGATCTTGCTTGCAGTTTGAGTTGGAGCTCCATGTTGGGCTCTGTCCTAACAGCTCAGAGTCTGGAGCCTGCTTAAGGTTTTGTGTCACCTCCTCTCTCTACCCCTCCCATGCTCATACTCTCGTTCTCTCTGTCTCTCAATAATAAATAAATGTTTAAAAAAAATTTTTTTTATGTTTATTCATTTTTGAAAGACAGAGTGAGACAGAGCACAAGCAGGGGTGGGGTGGAGAGAGAAGGGGGACACAGAATCCAAAGCAGGCTCCAGGCTCTAAGCTATCAGCACATAGCCCAATGCGGGGCTGGAACTCATCAGCTGGGAGATCATGACCTGGGCGGAAATTGGACGCTCAACCGACTGAGCCATCAAGGCGCCCCTAAAGAAATGTTAAAAAAAAAAAAACAAAAAACAAACAACAACAACAACAACAACAACAAAACTACAAAAATTCTGCTCCTTTACAGCTTTGTCCCCATTCCTTTCAGTTGCTGATGACACAAAATTACATCTTTATATATTGTATGTCCCCAAACATTACTATTAATTCTTTAAAATGCTTTAGTATCTCATGTTAGGTAGAAGCAAAAAATAGAGTTACAAATTATTGTTACAATAAGACTAGCTTTTATAATTGCCCATGAATTTACTTTTATTGATATCTTTATTTTTCATATAGCTTCAAGTTGCTCTCTAATGTCCTTTCATTTCAACCAGTAAGATTCCCTTGGGGATTATTTATAGGGAAGGCATAGTGGTAGCAAATCCCTCAGATTTGTTTATCTGATAATACCTTCATTTTTCTCACAATTAGGAAGGACAATTTTGCCAGATACAGGATTCTTGATGGAGAGCTTTTCTTTTACCATGTTGAACATATTTGGTCCTTGACTTTTAGCCTCCAAAGTTTCTGATGAGAAATCTGCTGCTAATCTTATTGAGGATCCCTTGTACATGATAAGCTGCTTTTCTCCCTGCTTCAAGATTCTCTGTTTTTTGAAAGTTTGATTAAAATGTATCTTGGTGTGGGTCTCTGAGTTCATCTTACTTTGAATTCTTTGATTATCTTAGATGTTTATATTTATGCCTTTCAACAAACGTGGAAAGTTTCAGTCGTTTTTCATATATTCTCTCATCACCTTCCTTCACTTCCTCTCATTCTTGCTCTTTTTCTTTCTCTTTCCTTCTTCAAGGAGTCCCAATGCATATGCTGTTCTTCATTCTTCTTTCTATTCTTCTGACTTGCTACATTTCCATTGTCCTATCTTCAAATTTACTGATTATTCCTCCTGCTTGTTCAAACTGCCTCTGAACCCTTCTTGTGAATTTTTCATTTCAGTTAATGTACTTTTTAGGGCTGGAATTAATTTTGGTTTCTTTTAAAACTTTTCTATCTTCATTGGTTTTCCATTTTTTCCCCACATGAATTGTTTTTTTAAACTTTCTCTACATATGTCTTCAGTTCTTTGAGCATCTTTAAGATATTTGTTTAAAAGTCTTTATCTAGTAGATCTGTCATCAGGTCTTTTTCAGGAAGTTTTTTTTTTTTTTTTTTCCTTTGAAAGGGCCATACTTTCCTATTTCTTTGCATAGCTTGTGATTGTTTTTTTGTTGTTGCTGAAACTGGGCATGTGAATATAATAATGTGATGCTCACAATCAGATTCTCCCCCTCCCAAGATTTTTTAATTTTTTTTTTAAACCGTTTTTCCTCTGGTCCTTGCTGATTTCTTTAGTTTTTAATTGAAGTATAATTAACATACAGTATATTAGTTTCAGGTGTACATCTTGATTCAACAATTCTATACATTACTCAATGCTTACCATAAGTGTAGTTACCATCTGTTAGCATATGTCACTGCCATATTATTGACTATATTCCCTATGCTACATTTTTCATTACTGTATTTTATAACTGGAAGTTTGTATCCTTTAATCCTCTTTATCTATTTTGTCCATTACCCCATACACCTCACCTCTGGCAATCGCTAGTTTGCTCTCTATATTTAAAAGTCTGTCTTTTCTCTTTAAAAAAAAATTTTTTTTAATGTTTATTTAATTTTGAGACAGAGAGAGACAGAGCATGAATGGGGAAGGGTTAGAGAGAGGGAGACACAGAATCTGAAAGAGACTCCAGGCTCTGAGCTGTCAGCACAGAGCCCAACGCGGGGCTCGAACTCACGGACCGCGAGATCATGACCTGAGCCGGTCAGCCACTTAACGACTGAGCCACCCAGCCTCCCCTGTTTTTTCTCTTTTTTAAAAAATATTTTACATATGTAGAATCATATGGTATTTGCCTTTTGTTGCCTGAATTATTTAACTTATTTAACTTATTATTTAACTTTTTTAAATAAATAAAACTTAGCATAATGCCCTCTAAATCCACCATGTTGTTGGTGAAAAATGGCAAGATCTCATTCTTTACTTTTTACAGCTAATATTCTGTTGTATATATACATATGCCACGTCTTCTTTATCCATTCATTTATCAAAGGACACTTGGGTTACTTTCATATCTTGGCGATTATAAATAATGCTGCAGTAAACATAGAGGTGCATGTATCTTTTTCAATTTAGTGTTTTTGTTTTCCTTGGGTAAGTATCCAATAGTTGGAATTACTGGATCATATGCTATTTCTATTTTTAATTTGTTGAGAAACTCCAAACTGTTTTCCACAGTGGTCATACTAATTTACATTCTCACCAACAGTACATGAGGGTTCTCCTCTCCAAATCCTCATCAACACTTGCTATTTCTGGCTCTTTTTTAAACTAGCTATTCTGACTGGTGTGAAGTGACATCACACTGTGGTTTTGATTTTCATTTTCCTGATGGTAAGTGATGTTCAGCATCTTTTCATGTCTGTTGTCCATCTATATGTTTTCTTTGGAAAGATGTCAAGGATTTGCTGTTTTTTTGACATTATTTTTGTAAGCATACAGGTTGCCTCTGTACCAAGGGTCAGCTGAGGCATAAACTTAAGGTTTCTCAAGTCTTTTCTGAACCTGAGCCTTTCTCTGGACATGCACAGTCTCATTTTCTCCATATTTGCAGTTGCTTTTGAATGCCCTAGTTTTGAATGTCTCATTTCCAAAAGGAAAAAAGAAAAACAAAGTGAGGAAAGAAGGATGCCAACTCTTCAAATTTCCAGAAGTCACTTCAACTCAAGAGTGAGGAGTGCGTGTGCAACAATGGCTGCCCATCTTTTTGCACCTTTGTAATCAGGAATAGCAATCAGCAATCAGAGACCACATCCCTGATATTTGGAAGACTGGGTGCTTTTTGTCCACCTTGGCTTTCTCAAGTTGTGTGCAAGCTGTTCCAGGAATAAGTGTGTGCTGTCTGCCATAGGGCCAGAGAAAAAGGGGCTGGGAAGCTGCTACTGTGCTGACATTATATTCACTAAAATTTACTGTTTAACCCTTCCCTTGGCGGTTTCAAGCCTTCAGTAAACTCCAGATTTCCCAAATAGTTCTATCAGATAGATTTGCCAGTGAAATTTTTGTCTAAGTGGGGAGATAGATTCCTGGTGCTTTCTACTTTGTCACCTTCCGTTTACTTTTGATAGTATTTCTGACTCTTTCCTCTTTTCTCTCTCTCTCTCTCTCTCTCTTTTCTTTTGGAAGACAGTCTTAAATAGATCCTAGATAGAGCTCAGTGCCCAGGCAATGATTTGATATTCCTTCCTGGGGGTGGGAGGCGGGGAACTTTTTTAATTTTCTATTTGACAAATGCGAATATAAGAGTTTTGACGGGGGTTACCTGGGTGGTTCAGTCAGTTAAGCATCCAACTCTTGATTTCAACTCAGGTCACTATCTCATGGTTCATGAGTTCGATCCCTGAATCGGGCTCTGTGCTGACAGTGTGGAGCCTGCTTGATATTCTCTGTCTCTCTCTCTCTCTCTCACTCTCTCTCTCTCTGTCTTCCTCTCCCCAGGTTTTGCTCTCTTTTCTCTCAAAATAAATAAATAAACTTGAAAAAAAGATTTTAGACTGAAAAAAGAAATCAGGCTATATAAATAACCTGGAAAAACCAGAAGTGAATATAAATTATTTGCATAATAGAAAGACCTTCTAAAAATCTAATATAATATTAAAATTTCACAGGTGTTTAGCAGGTAATTCAATCTTCACAAGAAAGTATAAAATGATAAATAAAAACACAACCATCCCTTTCCCATTTCTATCCCTCTCAAGCTTCTTTCCCCAGATGTAACTATTACTACTATTCTTTTTTGAAGTCCTTGAAAAAAAAGTGCATGTAACAGTATATGTATAAAATATAATTATACATTATGTAAATAATAGTTATATGTAATTTGTGATCTTTACATTCATGCAATCATAGTATGCATGCTGTCTGTACTTCCAATATGATAGTGATATTTCCATAACAGTAAATAATGATGCTTATATTTTGTTCAGTACCATAGTAGCTTTTTGTCACATACAACCTAATCTATTTAAGTACTGATTTAAAAATGGACATTTAGATTGTTTCCAGATTACTTTAGCCAATGCATGCAATCACCAAATTACCAGCAGCAGTATTACTGGGCCAAAAGTTATTTTAAAAATTAAGAATTTACTTTTCTGTGAAGACTGAATAATGCTATCTATTAACAGAGGACCTTCTAAGCTTCAAGATGTGGGGGGAAAAACTCAGAGGGAGTTGATTAAAATATTGATCTTCCCCCCAACAATGTAAGTATAAACCACATTAAAATATTAAGCTGATGAAAATATTTGCCAAAAAATAAAAATCAATACCTTAAGATATACAATATCCCTGGGCTTATTCTGCTCAATTCCCTTGCCTGGCAGGGGATGGGGCCTCACAGGATGAGGGGGGAGTCTGAAAAGTAGCTTGGCCAAATGGCTTTGTGGGGCCACAGGAATAGGCAGCAAGTGTGTTCCTTACTGGAAGATATAGATTTCTTATCGGGAGATAAAATCAAGGTAGCATAGAAAGGGATCAAACTTGTAGAAGAAGGGAAGGTCATTAAGGTATAAAACATTGCCCCAAAAGGTTATGTACATGGGAGAAAAGCCAGAGGAAGACAGCTCTAGAGTGTGGAGCCGAGGTAGTAGCTCTACATACTCAGTCTGCTTTAGTGAGATTCTCAAGAGAACTACTGAAGTTTCTATAAATGGGGAAGGGCACACTCGTGTAACCAATAAACAAGCAAAACAAAAACAACATGAAAGGACACAAAGGAACACATCACCAGTAGGAATTGGAATTACATTTGCAGGAAGATTCAGCCTCCGCAGAAATTTAATAAAACACATTGAGATGATGACATGCTTTTATTTGTTTCTTTGCCTATCAGTTTGTGTCATCTTTTCTTTCATTTACCTATTGCCTTAATAATTTGTGCAACAAACTACCCAAAGCTAAGTGGTTTAAGAAAACCACCATGTATAAATTCTCCCATATTAGTTCTACCGATTGGATAGTGGGGCAATCCTGATTCTCAGTATTAAGTGAGCTGGGTAGTTCTGGTCATGGTTGGGATTCACTGACAAGTCTAGCAGTATCCATGATGTTGGCTCATTTAGGATGTCCTTGGCTTTCTCCACATGTTTCATCCTCTAGCAGGATAGCCCAGTGATCACAGGGATTCAAGAGAGGAAGCAAAAATGCGCACTTGCTTTTTTTTGCTTTCATCAAGTTTGTTGGTATCCCATTGGCTAAAGCAAGTCACATGGCCAAGTTCAGGGTCAGTGTTGAAGGGCATTATCAAAGGGAGTGGTTACAGAGAGGTCTGAAAAATTGGGATTATGAATGCAATTACCTACCATACATTCTCTCTTGCTTCTGGGCTTTTCCCTATGCCTATATAATTTTAAACTTTTTTTTTTTTAAGGTAGGTTCCATGACCAAGTGGGGCTTGAACTCAGAACCCTGAGATCAAGAGTTGTATGTTCTACTGACTGAGTGATCCAGGTGCCCCATGCTTATATAGTTTTATATCATTCTCTACTTTCTCGTCCCCATACCAATAGCTAGTCCTCAGATCTCAGCTTCAATGTTATTTCTTAATAGTCTTTCTTGGCCACCCTGGGTTGGGTTAAGTGCCAGTACTGTGTGCTGTTGCAACATGCTGCTTATCCCTTACCATATCACTTACTGGATTGAATACTCCCATCAGGATGGGACCCATGGCTTGGTTTTATAATTGCCCAAGTAATTTTACATGCATTCTCAGGAAAACTTCAGCTTAGAAAAATTTCTGTAGTATTTCCGAAATACCTGTAAATAACATTTTAATTTAAAAATTAGATAACTAAAAGTAACTTTAAACGTTCCCTTTTATTAGTTAAAAGGAATATAAAAATTAAAATTCTCAAAATGGACAAGTGAAATATTACATATCACAGGGATGCTCAAAGCACAGTTTATAGGTTAAATATGATTTTCCTTGGGTGGATAAATCTGTCCTGATCCTTGTAAATTTTTCTTTCTCTTCATCTTTAATTTGAATTGTGTTACAGCTTTATTACAAGTAAAGACATGAGTGAGACTCCTATTGACATGGGTCTGATGTATTTAGGTGGTAGGAATGGAGAACAGTTGTTCCCTGTCTTGGTTTCCAGGTGGACTGGCATATACACAAGCCATGCTGGCCATCATGGGAGCATGTGAAGGAAGGTCTCTAGGATGATTTGTTGGAAAGAGTAGCTGGATTGTTTTAGCAACATCTAGGAACGTGGTCTCCCTAAAACACAAACCTCAAACCAGCTCCTCAGGAGAACAAAAGAAAGGGGAGGAGAACTGGTTTCTTTCTCTTCTTTTTCTCTTTTTGTTCCCTTTCTATCAGAGAACGCATGGTGAAAGCAAACTCCTTCTGGCCATGAAGGAGACAATTAAACTGATAGCACAGAACTTGAATAGAAGACTGAGGGATTTAGGTTAACATAAAAGTACGCTGAGAGAGAGAGGTCAATAGACTTAAAAACACATTGAAAGGTGTTTGTGCAATTTCTTTGCTAGAGGTTCATAAAAAACTGAACAGGTATATTTTTTTTAAATGTCTTTGAGAGTTTTTCAGTTGTAAGTCAGGAAAAAAACATTCTTCAGACCAATTTCTATCATTGTTGAGTACCTTTGTTTTACCATTTTTGTTTCAAACCTTGAAGGTTAAGTTTCTAAATGTACCTAGGATTTGTTTCAGTCAGGTATGGTGTAGCAGCAGCATGAAAATGATTGTCTTGGAGGAAGAAGTTGTTGTGCACAGATCCACAGAGGCAGGTGGAAGGCTATGCTATGCAGGTTCCCACGTAGAAAGATCAGGGATGGTCAGGAAGTAGAAGACAGAGTGGCAGAGTGTTGCCCTAAAGTTTACTAGAGTTTTGCAGGAAAGAATGGCTGAGGCAGGGTTGGTATGCTGAACAAGTTTAGGATTGGATAGTTTGCATAATTTTAGTGGGGACTGTGGATAGTTACCTAGTACCTAGCTGTAGGGTGATTAGACAGGGGGATTATTGGCTTGGTGTGGGAGAATATGATAAAGGAGATGATCGAGGGGGTGGACACTGGATTGACTGGTTTCTATATCAAAGTGATACTCACTGGGCAATACTTTGCTATCTCTGGGAATTAACTAAGCTCTGGGAGAGGCAGGATCTAGGCCCCAAGTACCAGAGCAATGGAAGAAGACATACACAATGCAAGAAATTAAAAATCAGATTGAAAAGTGGTATAGAAAATAACTGGTTAAAACCATTGTAGCCTTTATCTTTTGAAAATTAATTGAATATTTCTACGTAGCTTATTCACTTAGGATGCCTATGGCAGAGAAGTGACAATGATTTAATTCAAAATATTAACATAATTTACCATTTGTTCTATGTTTATGTGAGGTAAGTTTTCATGAATTTGAAATTTTTGTATGCAAACAGTCCTAGCAGTAATATTTCACCATAAAATAATTTCCATAGTATTTTATCTGGCCTGCCATTACATTAGGTCTAATGGCCATTCTTTTCTCACATTTTGTTGGGAGAAATATTTTTTTTTTAGAGAAAACTCTCTATGAAGACCCTTCAGAGGGTGTATAGAGGGATTCAGAGGAAATGCGTTATCATCATTATTCAGCCACGAAACAAACTATACAATTTTAAGACATTTGATTTCTCTATATCTCAGTTTCCTGACCTGTAGAATGAAATATGACATCATTTCATCTCTGACATCATGTTATGCTACTGTGATGTTGCCTATACCAGTCCTGGAGTTTTATGTTTTGCCTGTGAGTTCCACATTTTAAGCCATCTGCCCAACTTGTGATTTTCTTATCTGTATCACAGCCCCAGGTCGAACCTCTAGCATTAATACGGAATAACACAACCCCACGCCTTAGGGCCACAGTGGGTTGGGTGGGCAAGAGGTTGCCCCTCACATCCAAACCAGCCATGTCTGAATCCTTTGAAGGGATAGACTTCATGAAAAAGTCCTGTGGAGCTGGAATAGTAATATCTAAACTCACAGCTATGAGAATCTCTAGCCCCACATTAAAATCTGGGAGCAGAACATATTACTAAGCAAAGAGAAAAGAGAGAACACGGAAGAAGACATAATTGATACACAGAGGTAAAAAAGCAGGAGAGCCTTGGCTCCTGATGGCTTTCCGGTCCATTCACTGAGTCTTCCATAGTTAAGATGAACTCTCCAACTTGGTATCAAATGGGTTCCTTTGCATTCTTCTCTCTACTCCCCTTATATACTTTTTGTTTATAAAACTCAGCTTTGTTTCTATTGATTACAGCTTGGGGAGTCCTAACAAACATGGTCAAGTACAAAAAAGAGTAAAACACTAAGAGAGGAGAATGTCTGGGGTGAAGAGGGGATCCAAATCAAGATCACATGAGGAAGATTAAGAATGCACCTTTATCCTAGAGTTTAGAAGAACACAGGGATGGGTGTGTGTTCGAGCATTTGAAGACTATCCCGTTAAAGTAAGATTATACACTTTTTTTCCTGTATGTTCCAGGTAGCCTTGGACATATGGCTGAGAGCCATAGAGAGGCCAGTTTTGACTCAGGTAAAAATCTTCTGAGCTGGCCCATAATGATTTGTGAGTTCCCTGATACACATTTAATTCAGTCTGTTCAAGATGGGTTGTCCTCTTGGCAGGGATACTGTAGAGATCAAAATTTATGTAGATGGTTTGACTGTGACAATTTAAGTCTCATTTCAATTTATTCAGTGAATTGTATCTCCAGATAACAATGACCCATCACAGTCTGGATCTATTATAGCATTATGTTTCATCACATCAATTAACACTTGAGAATATATTATCTTGTAATATTCCTTAACTGTTCTGTAATTGTAGGGATCATCTTTCCAACCAGATTATAAATTCCAGATTCTATTTATGTATCTTGATAGAGATATACTTGATAAATATTGCTTGAATTAAAATTGTTAGGGAAATCTTTGGCAAAACTTTGGAAAAATACCCTACACTTAAGAAAATGATATCCTTGGGGTGCCTGGGTGGCTCAGTGGGTTAAGCCTACGACTTGGGCTCAGGTCATGATCTTGCGGTTCATGACTCTGAGTCCTGCCTTGGGCTCTGTGCTGACAACTCAAAGCCTGGCGCCTGCTTCAGATTCTTTGTCTCCCTCTCGCTCTGCCCCTCCCAGCTCACACTCTGTCTCTCTCTCTCTCTCAAAAATAAATAAACATTAAAAAAATTTAAAAAAAAATGATGCTGTCACTGTTGCTTTTGCACCCTCCTTTATGCTTCCTCAGAGAACACAACCTCTATTAATAAAATCAGCCTCCTTCAAGTAAGTAGCTTGCTCCAAGTAGTTGACAAACTTGTGTCTTGGGCTGTTGAACAATATTACAATAGTCAATTAGCCCAAAGAGTAACATTTTTAACTGTATGTTTTTCTCTTGGGTTTTTCAGAGTAAAGATAAGAGTCATTTAAAGTCATTTAAGTTTGATTTTGTTTTCATTAACTCCCTTTAATTGCCAAAAGCCCTGCTATAGCATTAAAGATGAGTCCCAGATGTGCTGTGTATACTCCAAATGGAGGTATAAATAATAGCCTCCAACACTTATGAATCGTCTCCACGCATAAAAATATGGCCTTGATTTAACGTGAATTGTGTGGATGGCTATGTAGAAATGGATTGATATTTTTCTTTGAGTAATGAGATACAATTTCTATCATATTTATAAGCTCATTAAATGCCTGCTGAATTTAATTTTGTATTGTTTCTCCCTGGTTCTTGACTGTTTAAAAAATGATTTTAAAATTTAGTTTTAATTACAAAAATAACTCACGGAATATTATTTTTCCATTTAAAGATATTAAACCAAAAGATTGCATACCTACTTAAAAATCCCTGTCTCTTCCCTCCAGATAACCACCTTATCTGTGTTATTTTTTATATAATTTAGAAACATAAATGAATATAGAAAAACGTTTTGTGTCTCTGCATAAATATTATGTATATTTTTCTGTAGCTTTCTACGATTTCTTTAGGAATTGTTTCATGTCTCAATATATTATCATGTTACTTTTCACTGCTGCATTATGGTTCAACATGTGGCTCTGTGAGAGGTTGTTTAGCCATTCTTACTGGTAGAAATTCTGATTGTTTTATTTTTTATTTTATTGTACTTACTCTCATTTGCTAATATCTCCATAATTAACTGGGATAGATATGGCTGGGTTACTGGGTCCCCACCTTTTGGATATTAACAGAGTTGGACAATGTGGCCATATTAAACCTTCTACCATCAGGATATCAATGTACTCTTTTTACTACATCCTCAGAAACATTTGATGTAGTCTAACTTTATGATTTTTGACAATCCAGTGGGCAAAAATAGCTCATTATGCTCTAACTCGTATTCTCTGTTCTGTGAATTTACTGACAGTAGAGTGTCTTATCTGTCCCTCATCTTTATGTTTGAGTATGTACTCTGGAAATATTTTCTTTATCTGTTCAACATATTTTCTCTTGCTTTCCATTTATTTTTTAACTTTATTTAAGATGTATCAAAAAAAGATGTATCTGGTCATGCAGAATTTTTAATTTTAAATGTAGTTTAAATGAAAGTTTTTCTGCATAACTTTGCATTTAATGTTTTGTTTTTGAAGGCTTTCTTGACATAAAGGACATAAATAAGTTAACCTATGTTTTTAATGTTTGTACAATTCTTTTCAAATTTTTCTCTGTAGAAATTTAATCCATAGAGAGTTTATTTTTGTGAATAGTGAGATGATCTGATTTTATCTTTATCCATATGAATTAGCCAGGTTATTAAACATATGGGTTGGCAAGTTTACATTCTTACTGATGTGAAATACTTTTATTATCTATTAAATTCAAATAAATACACAAGTAATTTCTGTCTGTTCCATTGATACATTTGTCTTATATTCACCAAAAACAAAATATGTTTAACATTTTATTATTTTATAGCCCATTTTAAATTTCAGTAGAACAAATCTTTTCTCATTTTTCTCTTCAAAACTCTTTTGGCCTTGCTTTCACATTTGTTTTTCTTGGAGTATATTTGCTAATTAATTTGCCAAGTTTTTTATAAAAATATGTTCAGATTCTCATTGACTTTGCATGTAGAATTGATGTCTTTACAATACTGAGTATTTTTCCAGAGCATATTCTGTATCTCTATTCAGTTTGAACTTTTCTAATATCTTTCATTTGAATTTTATATTCTTATTGAATCTTTCTTTTTAGATGTATTGCAATGAGTTTTTTTAAAAATTTATTTTGTTGCTATTTTAAATGGATTTCTTTTTAGTAGTATATTTACAAATTCATTCCTATCGCATAGGTAACGCATCAATTTTGTGTTTATCCTGAAGTTATTACTTGATTGAAATCTTACATTCTTTTCTCTTAGATTTGTTAAACAGAGTAGCATATCGGTAAATATAATTTCTTTCCCCTATTTCTACCTATGATTTTGTTGTTGTTTGTTTGTTTGTTTTTGGTCTTACTGCATTGGCCGATATATCATAGGGACAAACCATTTCCTTGAAGTTTTCTAAATTTAGAATAGAAGGTCCTTGATACCTCTTTTCCTTAGCTTTGAGTCTTAACAGAATTCCTAGAGCTGAATATAAGGCACATATACTTCTCTACCGTGGAACAGTTTACACAACATAGGATATATCTGTTTCTGAAGGTTTAGTAGAACTTGACAGCAATAACTTTCATTTTCATGCATAGTTTTGAGAGAGTTTATCTGTACTTTTTAATTTTCCATAGTGAGGACATTGCTTTTCTTTATGAAACAGATTTTTTATTTTTCTAAAAATTTTGATTTTAGATATAATTTCAAATTTACTTGTATAAAGTTATACATGATAATTGTATATTTTTTGAAAAAAAATCTTTGGATACAGATAGTTCTCCCTATAATTCCTAAGTTGTTGTTGAAGGAGGCTATCCAAAGGATGTGACCAGCAGTTGCTTTGTGAGCTATGCTCAGGCAATTGAAGCTTCTCACCTTTTCCCTGTCTTTGGAATGTACATTCTGCTCACCCCTCCCACAATGGAAGCCATTTTCAAGGTCTCAGTCTTGAGAGAGCAATGTGTGGTTGAGACCATCTGGAAGGTATACATGACTGAACCCAGTTAAGGCTTCTATATAAACTGTTTTTATGCTTTTGAGAGGTGGGAAGGGGCAGAGAGAAAGGGAGAGAGAATTTTCAGCAGGCTCCATAACCAACACAGAGCCTGACAGTGGACCATGAGATCATGTCCTGAATCGAAATCAAGAGTTGGATGCTTAGCTGACTGAGCCACCCAGGTGCTCCAAGGCCTCCATAGAAACTTTCAAGATTCTGGAAGGCAAATTTGGAGATCTGCTTGTCTTGCAGCCCCCCCAAGAGAAGCCATGTCTGTAGGTAAGCTCCCTTGCTCATTAAACCTGTCACCCACTGATCTAGAGTGATCTTTTTCTGTGGTCTCTCCTTGCTTTCTGTGTATGGAGGCCAAGTAGGGCCAACAATTATTCATTTCATTTATTCTTATTTTTTAAAAGAATCAAATTTGATGAAACTTTATCTATATTACCTAGTGGTTACTAGAGCCAGCTTGTATTTGAGGAAGTCATGATCACATTCTCCGTTGCTCTTTCTTCCATGTTCTCTCTTACCCCATTCACATTTTACCCTCTCATCTTCCTTTGGTGATCTTCCTTATATTTTCCCTCCTTTATATTTGGGAATGTAGGATTTAATTGGGTGCAGCAACTTCCAAAATGTTCCCCCCACCCCTACTTTAAATATTTCTAGCAAGTCTTTACGGTTAAATATATAGTAGCTTAAAAGTACTATGTATAAAATGTCCTTTATGGTTTATAGAACTTTGTTTTTCAAAATTGATGAGGTTGTGAGTTTTTTAAATTGTTGCAAGGGAATCACAATAATTGGTATTTTTAGTTTTTGTATCCTCCAAATAGATATGTAAATCCTGCTTCTTTCATTATTTTCTCTCTTATCTCCTTTTGTTGATGATTAGCATTTTTTGTTTTTGTTACAAAGAAATGACTTCTTGTATTTCTGGGTCTCTAGTCAATATCAATTATTTTTCTATTGGAATTAAACCCACAAAATGGTCTAGGAGTTAGGATTTTCTTCGTTAGCACTACCGTAATAATTCTTTTATTCTTATCATCCCCAGATGTCTTTGTTTTATTCCAAATGTTTAAATAATAATTTATCTAGAAGAAATAATAAATACTTGGGGAAATGCTATTGATAAAATCCCACTTCTAAAATATGCATTAAAACCATCTGAAAAACTCAAATCAATGAACAAATAGAGAAATTATTTTTCTTTCCTCATTATTGGGCATTTTAAGTGAGAAGTCTTCAAAATACACTGTGAATTTCTCAGTCTCTGCTTTTTTTTTTTTTTGAGAGACAGAGTGCAAGTGTGAGCAGGGGAGGTAGAGGAGGCAGAGGAAGAGGGAGAGAGACAATCTGAAGCAGGTTCCACACCCAGCACCGAGCCCAACGTGGGGCTCAATCTCATGAACGACTGAAATCGAGAGTCCGTCACTTAACCGACCGAGCCACCCAGGCACCCCTCTCAGTCTCTATATTTAAAACATATGTGATAAAGAAAAGATGTTTATAAACTCTTACAGTCTTACGATGTTTGAATTGCAATGCTCAAAGGTTTTTAATGTTTTAATAATTAAATATAATATTCACTGTCTAAAATTGTTAGCATTATGCATATTTTAGAAAGGGACTTTTTAAAAGTTTGTATTTCTTACTTACCAAGAGCACAGGAGACCATTTAGTATGATACTGAAATCTTCAGAATAGACTTTACACAGTTAAATATGTATACAGGTTGAGATAACGTTCTAGTTTTATTTCAAGTTCTAAATATCCCAGAAAAGCACTATTAATATCACACAGTCTCACATGAAATAACACCTCTGTGAGAAGTTGTCTCTTTTCTGGTGACATAATTTCTAAACCACGTTCTGGGACATTTAACCCTAAATGTGCCTCATAGGTATAAGCATGTTGACTCCTCACACCATTTTAAAATTCCTTCTTACTGCTTTTTCATATACAGTTCAAACGTGCCTTTTATTAAATGTTAAAATAACCTAAAGTAAATTCAAGAGATGAGGCCAAATGTGTTAGCCAACAGCATTGATTAATTCTAGTGATTCTAGAATTACAGTTAACTTCTCTGCTTTTCTATTGATTGACATTGCCTAGCTCTGTAACTGCTTTTTATGTTAAAGGAGATGGTTCTCTTCTCATAAACTCCCCTCAAACAGTGCTGATATTTTTAGTCAGAGAACTTAGAGCCACACACTGGTTCCTAGAACTTTCCTGCTCTGGACTCTTTGGTGCCATGTTTCTTGTGATCTCATATGACCCCACCAACAAAAATGGAAATATTGACTAAATGGTAATTTCCATGTTATTATAAGACTTATTGGTGGGATCCAATTATTGGCCCAAGAAGAGTGAAAAATACAAAAACGATACTTCTTGAATGTGTGTGGACAGAAGAGAGAGTAAATAATATTAACAAGGGTGGACAGTAACAGGGATGGATAGAAGAAGAGGGATTTCCTGAATGAGAAGAGAATGAGATAATAGGCATCTTGTTACTAAACTAAGATCTTCCTTATTTTGGAAATCTACAATTGTCAGGATTTTATCACAGTCACCATTGGAATTACACCATCAGTTTGAGAAATGCTGAAACCTTTGTCATACCTCCTTTGGGGAGATAAACTATAAACAATGAATTAAAGGTGGAAATCTATGGAGAGCCCTTCAGAATTGTGCCAATAGAAGAGCTTGTTATATTGACAAATAATAAAACTTATAAAATCTAGCACAGATAATATAATACCAGAATGTTTCAGAACCATACTGGCTCCATTGCAATGGGAAGTATGAAGGGCACCTTCTTATTGAAACAAGTGCCCAAAGGAATTATTTCCTGGTATTATTTCTGCATCAACTCACTCTTTTAAAGACTGAACAATGTTGCCTTAGCAACTGAAGAAAAATATATATTGGACACATCTGTTGTTTATCCTGCATCATTTCAAAATACAATTTGGTTGTGCTGGCGTGCAAAGTGATCTTTAATTTAATGAATATACACAGTTTTCACAGACTTGCTATAAAAAGATCTATTTAAATTAGTTTTCAAGATTGTAGATTGTTAGGTGTGGAAAATAAATATCCACTGTTAATGGAATATATTAACATAATAACTGCCTGATTAAAATTGAGATGTTTATATAATGAAGTCTGACCCACAAAGACAGCAAAATCACACTTACTTCTCACATTCAGCTAACACTATCAATAAAACATTTAAAGGGATGTATTAGGACATATTTAGTTACTTTAATTATGTATCAAGCTTCATGCCACGTACTTCAGTGACCCAATTAATATATTATAATAGCCCTGTTCCTCTTTAGAGCTAAGTAGACCTAATAATGTAAAGTCCCTTTAAAATTAAAGATGTACTTCACTCTAAGTGAATCTGATTATAAGAAAACTTGGCCTTATATAATATGTTTATCTTACAGGAGAAGGAAGGAGATCCACTCCATTGTACCAGGTACCACATCAGGGGCCTTACCTTAATGACCCCACTGCCTCAGTGTCCCTAGAGACATGAATTCTATGTATGATACTTGCTGTTTTACAGAAAGGAAAGAGAGACGTAGATAGGACAATTTTCTTAAGCGGTTTAACCCCGGACCCTCTGGTCTATCTCTCACTTTTATTCCAGCATGTTGTGCTCGCTCCTTGCATCTGTTTTGACAAGCTTTGACAAGTCTTTAAGTGGATTATAACATTTATTGTATTTTCGGTTATATTTTGTCTTAAATATATTTCACTACTGTTTGTTTCTGTTTTGTTTGATGTTTCCTTTCCTCTATTTTCATTCTAATTTTTTTGCCTTTATTTTAAAAATTTTTTTAAATGTCTATTTCTGAGAGAGAGAGAGAGAAAGAGAGAAAGAAAGGGGGAGGGGCAGAGAGAGATGTGGACAGAGGATCAGAAGTGGGTTCTAAGCTGACAGCATTGAGCCCAAAGTGGGATTCGAACTCCACTAACTGCGAGATCATGACCTGAGCTGAAGTCGGACACTTAACTGACTGAACCACCCAGGCTCCCATTTTTTTGCCTTTATTAACTTTGGAATTTGTAGAGTTGACCCTTGAACAACATAAGCATTGAACAGCAACAACACTGAACAATCCCTGTTCAGTCAAAAATCTGCCCATAACTTTTGGCTGCCCTAAAATTTGACTCTAATAGCCTATTACAGACCAGAAGCCTTACCAATGACATAGTCAACTAACACATTTTTGGTTGGCTGTATGTATTATATACTATATTCTTACAATAATACCTAACTTTTTTCTTTCTTTACTTTTTTTTTATATTTCTAGGATATGTGGTTTTTCTACAAATTTTTTCAAATTGTAACAAATGTCCAAAATATTTTCCAATATATTTATTGGCAAGAATTTGCATATAAGCAGATCCATGCAGTTCAAGTCTCTATTCTTCAAGAGTCAACTGTATATGCTTTTACTATTGCTTTAGTTATTATCTTAGAAATGACAACATTTATCCCTTATTATCAAAGGCTAATGTATTTTGGTACTTTTGTTCCATTTCCAGAAAATGGATCTGTTTCTAATTTTTGTTACTTCTGCTGGTTCGTAATCAAGGTGTCTTGTCTCTTCATAAGCCTGCTTACTTTTTACTGGATGCCAGGCATTGTATTTGAAAAATTATTTATAGAGATAAGTTAAGATGTAGTATGGGGTTATTCTTTTTCAAAGCCTCTCTTTTGTTTGCTTCAGCCTGACATCTATAGTTTCTAGACAACCTGGGGAGTCTCTTTAATCCAATTTTAATGAGTGAATGACTCAAAAGTTGGGATGTAGTCCCTGTGAGGCACTTGGTAGACATCTATTACATAACCTTTCAGCTCCTACCCATGTACGAAGGTTTAGAAATCTCTTGTCTACTTTGGACTCACATTTGTCTCCTTCACACTGCCCCCACTCCCCATCCTGCTCAAACTTTCAGTCTCTCTATTGTCCCATTGCCCTACTGTCACTGGAATAATTAACATCTAAGAGGAAAGTGGTCTTCAAGTGCCTGACTCACATCTCTGGATTTCCATTGTCTCCTAAATTCTTGGCCCAATAATTCTACATGGCCTTGTTAGCTCTTCATTTCCTACAAGCATATGCCTATAATTCTTTAAATAGTTTTTCTAAGCTATCCTCACTAGAGGGGTCTGTCTGAATTATTTAGTCCATGAGTACAGGACCTCTTTTTTTTTTTAAGTTTATTTATTTTGAGGCCGGGGGTGGGTGGTGGGGAAGGGGCGGAGAGATAGGGAGAGAGAGAATTCCAAGCAGGCCCTACACTGCAAGTGCAGAGTCTGACGTGGGACTCAAACCCATGAACCGTGAGATCTTGATTTGAGCTGAAATCAAGAGTCAGCCACTTACTCGACTGAACCACCCATGTACTCCAGTACAGGACCTTTTTTGTAATCTAAATATTATTCCAAGTTTTGGGAAATATTTTTTATTTAACATTTTCAGGATCACATCTAGAAAACAAATAGGCATTCCTATATAGTGGTAAAGCATATACATTTTCTCTGAAATTTTATGGGATAAAAAAGAAAGTACCAGACAATTGGCCAACTTTAAAAAAGATTACTCAAAATAGATTCTGGTTCTGAAATGTACGTGAGCATTTAAAAATATGGTTTTACAAGCAAGTAAGTTGGTTAGGGGAAAGAGTTTAAGGATAATATATGTATAAATAAATATCACAGCTGAGTAGTGGTGTGGAGCTTGAAATGGGAAGCATGGGCAGAATATCTAGGCTCTGATAAATGAGTTTGGGTTTCCTTTTCATGCAATGGAAAAATTTTAAACAACATTGACAAGATTCAATACATGCTAAAAAATAAAAATAAATATGTCTTCTACATGGAAGAGTCATAGCAGGGGGATGAAGGAGGAAAGATTGGATTATGAGATGAGTTAGTGAGAATTAGAGAAGTCCTAGTGAAGAGGACAGTGACCTAGACAAAGCTAGTGGCAGTGGCCATGGATAGGAATGGATACACTGGAGGTACATTTAGCTCATTTCATTTTTTTTCAAGATTCTCCTTGGAACATTTTTCTCTCATTCTTGGATGGCAATATTCTTCCTACTCTTCAACACCTTATAAATTTATCTCCATATTTATAAGGCTGAGGTGGTTAGTTGCTCATCATTCTAAATGTGCACATTTTATTTATACTTCATTATAGAACTTTCTATGTAATTTGGTTGTTCTTCATTATATTTGTGTTCTTCACTATGAAGGGGCTGCTCAAGGACAATATTAATAGACTCATAGTTGCATATCTGTGGTGTTTGGCATAATGGCCAGGACAAAATAGGTGCTCAGTAAATGATCTTCAAATAAGAACTTGTATAATTGTAAATATTTTACTGTTTTGATTGATTGTTGTCCCTTTGAATAGTCTGTGTTAATAATGGTTATCTGTTCTTGGAAGAATGGAATTATTTTTTATTTTAGAGAGATAGAGCATGAACAGGGGAGGGAGCAGAGGGAGAGAGAGAGAGAGAACAAGAATTCCAAGCAGGCTTTCACATTCAGCATGGAACCCAACTTGAGGCTTGATCCCATGACGCTGGGATCATGACCTGAGTTGAAATCTAATTGGACACTCAACCAACAGAGTCAACCAGGTGCCCCCAGAGTGGAATATTTTTTAAAAAAGCAATGCTTTGCAAATTCATATTTAGAAATGTATTTCTGTTATGTTACATTATTATTATTATTATTTGTTTGTTTGTTTTGAGACAGAGCATGCGAGCAAGGGAGGGGCATAGAGGCAGAGAGAGAATCCCAAGCAGGTTCTTCACTGTCAGAGCAGAGCCTGACATGGGGCTTGAACCCACAAACCATGAGATCATGACCTGAGCCAAAATCAAGTGTAGGGCCCTTAGCCGACTGAGCCGCCCAGGCGCCCATTATGTTACATTTTTAAAGGAAAGGAAGTACTGAAGTGATATACTCTTAAAGCAAAACTGAGCATTAGAATTCATTTTACTGCAGTGGCGAGGAAACTGGATTAATTCAGTTTGGTTTTAGAATTCAAGTTCCATTCAGGGCCAGTGCTATTTTGTGGGACAACTGAATGGAAGAATGTAAACAACCATGGGAAAACATGTACTTATCTCCAAAATCAAGATCAAGTTTTATGCTCAGTATATATTTTCATGCTAGAATAACTAGAAAGACTTGTGTTTTTTTTTTTTACAATAAACTTAATCTAAGATTTTTCAGATTTTGTTTTATATTTTTACTGAATTGTAAAAAAATGTCTAAATGTCTACATGCATACACACAGGGTATGTGTATTCACATTTTACTACATATGTGTATATATATTGCATATTATATATAACATGCACATATATATTTTTTCTTTTATTTGTTTTATTTCTCCTTTTCTTTGACTCCGTTGAATGTTACTTTCTGTGATTTTGAAAACTGCGTCCTAAGATATGCTATGGTTTTTTTTTTCTCTTATGGTAGACTGTAACTCCTGTTTTTGTCAACAGTGACCCAAATGCTAGTCAATCAGAACTGTCAACTGGGATATAAGAATTTGAACTACAAACACAGCCTCAATTCCTTTTTCCAGGAAGCTACTTGTTCTGAAAGCTAATCTGCCTTGAATAATGCTTTATTATAAGTAAAAAAAATCTTCATTCGTTGATTGGCCTAAATTTTCCACGAGTTTCCCTGCTTGCTTGTTTATTTATTATTTGGTTGGTTGGTTGCTTGTCTTTTTTATTGTTCTCAAGGATGTGAGTCTGATAAAGACTTAGCCAATGAAATTGAGCAAAATAAGTTATTCAGTAAATGCACCAATGATCATTTGGTGCCCAGGATTCTTATTTGGTCTCTAAGGTAACTTTTAATGTATGGTAATAGAGCCTTTGCTCTCCCTCAATCATTTCTGGTTTATTTCTGCTTCGTGCACTTCTGGATTAGTTTTGTTTTAGGGACCATGTGGGAATGCTACACCAGTGGATGATAATTAGAACTATTCTTGTTCTATGTATATTTATTATATGTTTATAGGGCTTGGAGAAATCCCCACTGAATGGCTCAACTTCTTTGTAATGGGATCACGGGGATAATTTTAGTCTGGTCTCAATTATGTTTGAAAACATCTTCATATGAGGACTTGGTAACTTTATGTGCCTTTGTGCTGACTTATCATCCTTATGAAACATCTTACAGTCAAAATCAGAAATTCTCCTCTGAAAAAAATCTTAGATTCCTTATAATTAGCATAGCATTCTGCTATTTTTATTTTAAAACGTTGACAGTCTGGTTATAGTTGTCAGCAAGACTACATTCGTTTTGTCTTTAGATTTTGACTTGGTGACTGGTCTCCTCTGATAACTTTTATTGATACTGACATTCCCACTGTCAAGGTACAGATTTCCAGGTATCAGATGTCATCACCATGATCAGACACTTGTCAGACTCTATCAGGGGACTGGGCTAGGATTTTTGGGAGAGTTTTAATCTAGAAATGAATGACTCTGTGAAAGCAGACTCTTAAGCCAAGCCTTGGCTAAAAAGAATTAATTTTGTAGGACTGACTATAACTGATATAAGAGAAATTTAATTATAGTTAATGTTATATTTTCTAATGGGCATAATTTAAAACAATTTTCTCCTTGGCCTATTTCTAATATTCAGTTTAATGGGCCACACATGTGCAAATTGAAATAAAAGTCTCTTTGAATTGTGTCTTGCCCCAACCAATGTCTCAGAATTTGGGAAAAAAAGATTCTAGGGAAAAATCTTAATGTAGTTTACAATCTAATGGTCACCATCAGATCTTAAGAATGGTCAGTGTATAGAAAATACTGGTTTTATATTGATTAGCTTTATCTTCGAAACCAATTAGATAAATCATCAAACAATGTAAAATTACTTTTTTAAAATTTTTTTAAAATGTTTTTATTATTTATTTTTGAGAGAGAGAGAGTTAGAGAGCAAGCAGCAGAGGGGTAGAGAAAGAGGGAGACACAGAATCCAAAGCAGACTCCAGGATTTGAGCTGTCAGCACAGCGCCCGACACAGGGTTTCAATTTACAAGCTTTTAGATCATGACCTGAGGCAAACTTGGACACTTAACTGACTGAGCTACCCAGGCACCCCTAAAAAATACTTTTTTATGGAAATGTAATTATTTGAATAGGTTCAGTAAAAATCTATTTTTTTTCATTAGAATTTAATTGCATAAATCAAAATTTATAACCAGAACTATTCCAGAAATGTCACATTTAAAAGTAAACATTAAAAAATACATAAACTCACCACAGAAAGTAGATTAGAAGTTAACAGGGGCTGAGAGGAAAGTGGAATGGGGAGTTAATACTTAGTGGGTGTAGTTTTTGTTTTGGATTATGGAAACGTTTTGGAAATAGTGCTGATGATTGTACAACATTGTGAATTTATGTAATGCCACTGAATTGCACACTTAAACATGGTTAAAATGTCAAGTTTCCTGTTATATATATTTTACAACAAGAAAACATTTTAAAATATATCATTGAATTAAGTATAATAAAGCTATTATAAGAAACAGGACTGCTTTCCACTTTTGGAAATTGCTTCAAAGTTCTTCCAGGCAATTGGTCTGATACCTGTTGTCAAGTGAAAAAAAAATAATACAATTTAGTAATGAGGTTGATGTCCTTTACTGAAGAGAAAATAATCCATGGTTTGGGGGAGTACAATGCCTCACAAGCAGGGGAGCATAATTCCTGAGGAATTTGGGGCAAGAGGGAGATTTATAGAGCATTAGAAGCAGCAACTTGGAAGTAGGGCATCAGTGGCTAGGATGTTGGGGGTCTCCTGGTAAGACTAGCAGGTCCTATTTCCCAGGGGAAGGTGAGCTAGCTAAAGCTGAACTGGAGGATTGTGATTGGTATGTGTTAGGTTTCCTAGAGAGCTGGTGTTCTGTAAGTGTAGGCTGAATTTGGTTTAGATTTGTGACATGGGCCAGGCCACTGAGGCAGCTTCCATTTTGTAGGTCCCAACATGCAAATTTCCTTTATCACTGCTATAGTATTTAAGGACTTCTAATCCTTAAAGATGGTGAAGAATGTTACTTTCTGGCAGGTGAGAACATTGGTGAACCAAGGAGCTCTCAGAGAAAGAGATACACCCCACAGGCAATGGCTGGTAGAGGAGAATGGGATAGTATTCCTGGCACTATAGAAGGAAGAGTAAAAATGACCACAGTCTTTAGGAAGGTTCCAGACAGAGGTTGACTCTCTAACCTTAATACCTTATCACTCGGTTTTGTTAGACGTATAATAAGAGATATTGATAACAATTTCATGTTGCATGTAAAAAAATATGAAGGGACCAATATAGATCAGAGCACCAAACTAATTGTACTGAATCAGAAAGTCTTGAAGCAGACTTATTTTGTCAAACACAGGTTCCTGATGCAAGATTCTGACCACAGGGAGATGAGGAACCAGTAAAAGTGAGATTTCACAATTAGCCTATGCTCAGACTTAGAGCACCTCTCAGGTGAGAAGATGAGATAATCCACGGATCACAGGGCAGTTCTAAACCTTTGACATTCTGAGATAAGCTACATTACTCTATTTCCTTATCAAAGTAAGTTTGTTTCTTCATCAAAACACCCCTCCCCAAATTTAGTCAATCAAAAATTTTCTCTACTGTTGTATATTTTCAGCTATAAATACAACCTTCACTTAGTATTCAGTGATTGCTCTAAAATATAGGATCTCTTGCAAAATGCTTTATTACAAATAAACATAACAAGATATACTATACCTTACAGGGATAACAAATTCCTGTCTTTTTGTTTTTTCACTTAAGGACAAAAAAATACTTTAGATTTATAGAAACCTGCTTCATTTCATACCTGTGAAAGTAACTTTGGTTATACATACTTTATAAAGCATACAAATTGCACTTTTTGGGTTTCCATAAAACCTGCAAAAATGTAACTTTGTTCCAGACGTTTTTTTGTAGCTGGCATCATGTCTTTCTCTTTTTTTTCCAGATTTAGATTCTGGGAATATACTAATTCAGGTGACCTGTTTTATATGAGGTGATATTTTGGCTTCTGTCTTATTCATGACTTTGATCTTGCATTCTTCCTTTTAAAATATTCTAGTTCCTTTGGAATTTGAATATTTCAAAGACTAAAGGTTTCTACAAATTCCTTTGATTTCAATTTCAGATTTTATTTTCTTTTTTGTGACATAAGGTAGGGGTTTTAAACTTAATGTAGGTATTTTTTTCTCTTCCATCAAAGAAGAAATTTTGTTTGTTTTTCTGGTGGGAAAAAGTCAGCATTTCCCTGTTAAGAAAAAAATCAGCCTTATTGGTGAATTTACTTTTATATACATATAGTTTAAAACTAGTAGAATAATAGAATAGGAACATTTGAGTTATCACAGTTTTTATCAGATAATTTATCTACTTTGCACCAAGTAACATTGGATTTGATTTTTAAAGTCAAAGTGCTAAATATAAAATGATTTAGATAGCATGAAATTTAGCAGACTGAAAAGGCCTAGAATTGAAATATGCCAAATCATAAGAATTAGTTGAATTCTCTTCTAAAGTATTTTTTCATAATCTCTTGATCACAATATTATTCCACAACAACTTTATTTTTAATGAATGTCATTTATACTTGGAAATTTTTTACTTAGAGAATTTAAACCCATGGTCAACTCTCACACTCAAAGTAATTTAGAGGCAAATGACTTTAAATTGACCTTGGGCTAGATGAGGATAGGGACTTAACTCACTTGTTGGGTTCTGCCTTCAAAGGTAAAGATAAAATTGAAATGTTGCTGGTTTCTCCAGTTTACTTCTGCGTCTTAGATGTGTATTTTGTGATTTTTACTCCTAGAAGTTTACAGAAGCATGTCAGTTTGATGATTTTCTCCTAAAAAGTATAATCCAGGTGACTGATCAGGGTAGTCAAGTTCAACAGTGGTGATTTACTTCTGACCCTTTTATCCTCCACCCCACCCACCTGCCCATAGGAACCTCACTCAACTGTCACCCATGGATGGCACCTGTAGTATTCTCTGAGTAGTCAATTGAAGGTTACGAATTCATTTATAGCTTTAAATTTTTTTTTTCAACGTTTATTTATTTTTGGGACAGAGAGAGACAGAGCATGAATGGGGGAGGGGCAGAGAGAGAGGGAGACACAGAATCGGAAACAGGCTCCAGGCTCTGAGCCATCAGCCCAGAGCCCGACGCGGGGCTCGAACTCACGGACCGCGAGATCGTGACCTGGCTGAAGTCGGACGCTTAACCGACTGCGCCACCCAGGCGTCCCTATAGCTTTAAATTGTTCAAGCGAAGTGATGTGTTTTCTGCATAAAAATATTTGCATTTATCGTTAACTCCACAAACAACCTTTATATTAGGTCTTGGTAATATTTCAGTTGTGGTGGCACAGTTTCCTCTGAGTTGGTCCATCTTCTACCTTTGTAGCAAAGGATTTTGTGTTTGACACAAAAATGCATTCTCTGACTCAGCATTTTTGACAACTGGTCAGTCAGGATTCTATCAGAGAAAGACAATCAATAGGATATGCACGTGTGCATGTGCATAACAAACCTTCCTTTTGTTTATTATACTTTTATAGTCACCTATGCATAACTAGCCTCCCTACACCATTCTCTTCTTGCCTTTAGCTGAAGATGGTACTTAAGCCTGAGTTAAGCCACCTCCCTGAGTATCCATATATACATGAGGTAGGTGTATTAGTAAACTTGTGTTTGTTTTTCTCTTGTTAATCTCTTTTGTTGCAAAGCTCCCAGCTGAGAATTAGGATAAAGAGAAAAAATTTTTTCTCCCCTAAAACTGGTTACTATAGATAAGCCAAATTAACACATAAAACTGACCATCACAACAGTCGTCTTGCCGTATTTGGTAATAGACTATACCAATAATATAAATCCACTGCTGGGCTCAGACCCCTGTGGATGAGGGTCTCAGCCAGTGGAACAAAAGCTGTCTGGAACAAAACCCTGACCTTCTTTCAAGCTTTCTTTTTTTCCCTATTTAGCAAAACTTATTTTGTACTCATTATGTATTTTGTGTAGGGGAGGAAAAATAATTTGTCTTCTACTGTTCTAGGTCCTTGGCTGAGACATCCCTATCATAAAAGTTTGATAAGAGAAAAACAAACAGAAGTTTAAGAACGTGTATACCTCATGTGTATACGGGATATCCCCAGGGAAACAGGAAAACAGAAATTATCTAAGGCGTCACCTTAAATATCATCTCCAGCTTAAGACAAAAGAAAGATTTGGGGGGTGAGGGGTTAAGTAAGTTTATCAGGAAAACCACAGTAAATAATAGTAAGGTTGTTATATGGATTTAAGTCTTCCATTGATAAGAGTTTCTTGTGACTTAGAGTATCCTTGTCTTCCTGGTACAGAGAAAAATACACAAAGGGAGATTTCCTTTGAGTGTGTAAATTCTCCTTACAAAAGGGTAACTTCTCTGTTTTCAGAACTTCGCCTATGTCTGCAGTTTCTTAAAAATAACCAGCTCAAAAGTAATTCTTATGCCAAGGAGACATATTTTGGAATGGCACAGTTACCCTTCATAGACATTTTTCTTTGAACGTTGTAATTATTTAATTACTCAATTCACGTAATAAATTCCTTTATTAGTCCCATTTTACATATTGGGAACAGCGAGGTTAAGCAACCTGCCCAAGAAGCAGAGCCAAGAAGGAATTCAGGAATTCAGGAATTCAGAGTGAATGCACTAGCCACTTTTCCATGTTGTCCTTGGTGGGTGCAGATATATTCCAGTTTCTTAAGAACCTGGGTTTCTGTGGAGGTTGAAGAAATAATAATTTCAAATCATCCAACTTACAGGAAATTTAAAAATATTTCTTTAATTATTATTAAAATTTTTTTAATGTTATTTATTTTTGAGAGAGAGAGACAGAATGGGAGAAGGGGAGGGGCAGAGAGAGAGGGAGACACAGAATCCAAAGCAGGCTCCAGGATCTGTCAGCACAGGGCCCGACGCGGGGCTTGAACCCACGGACCTTGAGATCATGACCTGAGCCAAAGTTGGATGCCCAACTGACTGAGCCACCCAGGTGCCCCAATATTTCTTTAATTATTAAAGTTACATAGCATGGCATAGCTGTACAGAGCATTCTACCTGTTTTACTACTTTGACTCGTCTGTCCTATTCATTATAGTTGTTTGGGTTTTGTATTATTTGGCAAACCTTCTTATCTAGGTTTTGATCAGCACTTGTCACTTGTTACCATTACTCAAGCAGTCTTATGGTAATGGAACTTGTGCTCTAGCTTCCAGTCTAAGGTCGTTTAACTTAGTTTAATTAGAAGTTTGGCAAGGGCACCTGGATGACTCAGTTGGTTAACCATCCGACTTCAGTTCAGGTCATAATCTCACTGTCCATGGGTTCGATCCCCACGTCAGGCTCTGTGCTGAAAACTCAGAGCCTGGAGCCTGCTTCTGATTCTATGTCTCCCTCTCTCTCTGCCCCTTCCCTAATCGTGCTCTGTCTCCTCTGTCAAAAATAAAATAAAAACATTAAAAAAAAAACCAGAGAGATAAAATATTGCCAATCTAAAATGTTTCCATAATAGGTATATTAATAAAAGATGTCAGAATGAAGGTCAATGATAACAAAAGATACTTGGCTTATGTGAGAGAATACACTAGGGAGCCTTCACTGGAAATGTTTGTGTTTTATTATTGTTTACTAAATTACAGGTTTGGTGAGAAATATAGGCAAAGTTAAAAGAGGAAAATTATCCTCCAATAGCTTTTATCCAAATAACTTTTAACATTTTTTTACTTTTATTCCAGAGTGTTTTCATGAGTTTTGCAATGTATTTTTCCTTGAGTATAAAAAATACCATTACCAGCAACATTAATTGCCATCCCAGCAACATTAATAATACATTTTCAGAAAACAAAATTAAAAAATTACCACTTTAAATGTATACAAGTGAAAAGATACATTGGATGAGGATATGTGGTAGCTGTGACCATAATTTATCTATAAATTTGAATCCCGTTCTGTTCAATTAGCATTCATAGAATAATAATTTTTTATGGTAGTATAAACTCATAATGGGGCTTAGTTTAATAGCTGTTCATAATTCCACCTTGTGGATTTATGGTATTTATTTAACCTTCTACCATTTTTGGCTATAGTTTGATTCCAGTTACAAGTAATTCTTCAATGGATATACTTGTTCATGAATCATTTTTGTATTTCAGATTATTCTCCCAAAATGGATTTGTGGAAGTAGAATAATTAGGTTGAAGGTAAACAAAACATTTATGATATTTGATATCTATTGCCAAATAGCCTTCCAGAAGAACGGGTAAGAGTTTTATAACAATGTCTAATGGGAGATTTTTTTTTTAAGTCAATTTCTTTCTTCAAATTGTGTAGCGATCTTGCTAACAAGGCATGATGTGGCTAGGATGCTGAAAGTCCTTTTGTAGTTGAAAGGTAATATCTTAGAAAAGCTAAATTTAAATCCTATTTTATCACTTCTTTGTGTCCTTGAATATCACTGAACATTTTTCCAGTTTTTTTTTAATCTATAGCATAGAAATAATATATTTTTTTCTGCCTGGTTTAAAGAGTACTGTACTAATCAAATATTTGAAAGGATTTTGGAAAATCCAAAGTACTATAATTATTAATTCAAATAGAATAAAACTAAAGGGCTTTATAACATAGTATAATATAGATAGAAATCCAGAGCCTGGAAATTGGGAGCTTTGATGTTAGATTGATATCATTAGAGACATTTGATTTATTTTGTACTGTGTCACAAAAAAAAATAGGTCTATGTTACTTGAGAACTTTGAGATGATTCTATTTTCTTGCATAATGCAGCATTTGTTCACTTTTATCTCTAACATTGCATTATTTTAGCACTTCTAGTATATGGCAAGCCAGCTTAGATTTGTACTAGGGAGCTCATTTGCATATTAGTTGTGGAAAGGGGAAGATGAGGTTCTCCAACTTCCAGGAGCTTTTCATTTCTTTTTGAAAAAGAGAAGAATTATAGCCAGGATGTGTGAAATCCAAAGATGAGCTATGCATGTCAAGTACAAAAATGATTGAGCATGACTGGTAAGGGGAAATGTCTTACACGTAAGAAGGAAAGGCAAGTCTGTGTCACGTTGTATGCTCTTTTCTATTTCTCAAATTACTGAAAGCCAAATGATGGTAGAGAAATAGAGGGGTGGGTGGGAGAAAGGGCCCATATGGTAGGGACATAAGAAGAGTGATTAAATAAGAACTGGAAGGAAACAAGTGAGTGCAGGGAGACATGGGAGGGGCAGCAAGAAAACAGCAGGAGAAGACCCTTCCTGCTGAAGAAAGGGGACAGATGTTCAGTTCTGAACAAGAGGTTTTGTCTTAAGTCCCCAAAGGAAGAAAGGAAATGAAGTAGAGAGCCTCTGAAAATTTAATGTAAGACTCAGCACAATAGGAGTAATAGGGATAGTGTAGACGGAGCCTACGCAGGGAAGAAAACACAAGGGAAGAGTGGAAACACAGAAGCTGAATTAGGAACAAAATAAAAGTGTATGGCTTGGAGGTGGGGAGCATATTATTGAAAAATTGAAAAGACTGGATATTTAATTATTAAACTTTGAGAGAAAACATAAAGGGATTTAATACAAAGAAACAAAGGCAAGAAAATGACTGAATATAAAGAAGAAAATGTATTATCTGTGAAGAAATAGGATCAGGGCTTTTTATTTCTTCCTAGGGAAAGACCTTACTACAAGCTAGCCAGGGTTTTCATTCTCACATTCTGCTCATATTCAAAAGATATATACTATTAAGGATGCAAGATACATCTTTCATGGATGTGGAATCAGGAGGAGATAAATTTATGAGTGCGTGTGTCACCCTATGGAAATTTATGGTAACGTATTTCAGAAACACGAGGGAACAGTGAAGGAAGGTGTCCCCCTGTGTTTACTTATGGCCTACCAGGAAAACTTGTTGGTCAAGAGGAAGGCAAAGAAACATGGGGAGAGAGTGACCGTGTAACTTTAGAAATCATAACCCTGGGGCGCCTGGGTGGCGCAGTCGGTTACGTGTCCGACTTCAGCCAGGTCACGATCTCGCGGTCCGTGAGTTCGAGCCCCGCGTCAGGCTCTAGGCTGATGGCTCAGAGCCTGGAGCCTGTTTCCGATTCTGTGTCTCCCTCTCTCTCTGCCCCTCCCCCATTCATGCTCTGTCTCTCTCTGTCCCAAAAATAAATAAACGTTGAAAAAAAAAATTAAAAAAAAAAAAAAAGAAATCATAACCCTGAATGGAAACAGGCAAATGATTGTGAGCATTAGGCAGAGCAACTTAAAAAATTCATTATGAGTGATAGGACATGTAAAGAGAAAAAAAAAAAAAAAAAAGAGAGGGGGGCCTTTAATCAAAGGCAAGCACAAAGCCTGGCATGAACCTTTGAGAGAATGTTTGTATAGTCATTAAGCTATCATCTCTGGGTTTCACACCCACCCTATAGACTCAATTTATGAAGCTGGGGCTGAGACTCTGTGGACGTTTCTTCTTGGCCAGCTGCTCTCCGTTGGACTCTGGCAATGGGGGTGCTAGAAGGACACACAAGGCTGGACGAAGGAGAAAGGATGTTCTTTCTGTGGGCTTGTGTGTATTTCCCATTCCTGTGAATGTCTTACCAGCAATGCTTTTCACCCCAGCAGAGACAGCTCCTTGTAGGAACCACATCTGATCCAATTTGGAGTTTTCCCATCCCTTGTAGACCTGGCCTCAATGCAACCCCTCGGAGACACCAGAACCAGCCTGCCAGCATACCCTCTACACGAGTCTGAGCTTCAGCTTCACTCATCCCTTCTCCAAGCCTCTGCGATGCAATAACACCAACCTCTCCCTTTGTTCCCCTACTCCTAGGGGTGGTCGTTGTTTCCCAGAGTTGCTACTTCCATTGGACATGTGTACAGCATTTTGGTCCTTTCCTAGTTAGTTTAAGAATGCTGTAATTGTAAGCATCTAATGTGTTAATTTTGGTAAAAAAAATTTACTAAGGTTAATTATTAGGAGTTTTTAATAATAATCAGAACACACATACATTGGGGATTCTCTTAGCTTTACTGATTATAATAGATGCTGCAGATTTAACATCACAGAAAGAAGCAGAACCTTTCAACAAGTCATTTTACTTAATAAATAATAGCAACAACTTTAAATCGAAAGGACAGCACAAATATATTCATAAGGGAATTGAGGCCTAAATGGTGGAGGAAAAAATAGAAACTCAAGATACTTGAGGTGAGAATAAGACAGGCAAACAAGGGAAAGATGTCATATTGAATAGCATATAGGGAGACAGTAACTATTGACATGAGGTTAATAAACACTGACAAACCAAACAAATTTGATCACTTTCATCCCCCACCCCCCTATTGTGTAGATATACAATTTATAAACGCGCACACACACATAAATCAAATAATTCAAAAGTGAACAAAAATATCAGGGCCATCTCCTGGATATTACATAAATGACCCGGCAAGTGAATTTGAAAAAGTGCTGATATCCTTGTGAAGAAAATAAAAAGAGATAAAAGGAATAATTTTATAGCCAGGTGGATATGTACTGGGTTAAATAACCATGGCCAGAGTTATTGATTAAAGGATCAATGATAATAAGCAGTGAAGCCTCCAGTGTTGTTTCACAGGCTCTGCCCTTGGTTTTGTCCTGTTCCATATTCACTTTACACATCAATGATATCAATTCCTTCCTGCCAAAGACTGCTAGCAACATACCTGTAGCTGAAAAAGTTGGGTTTATTACTTGCTGTCATTGCAGGAAAACATTATTATGGAACATTCTATTATAGGATTTGAGTTTTGGCTGAGTTATTTTGGAGTTATCAGGAAACAGATAATTCTATGATTAGGTACCTTAATCAGTCTTATCTATAAAAAGAACATAAGATTAAAGCCATAATTGACTTAAAAAAATCAGCAGTCACTCAGATTAGCTACGGGAGGAGGAAGTTTCATATTTTGTGGCTTATACAGTGACCTTGCTTTGTTTCACTTTATCACACTCTTAGAGTGACCTTGTCTGATGTAGCTGTTCTGTGAGACGGTTTATGCTCGATAAGAGAATATCACAGCATAGCTGTAAGCATCAGACAGGAATCTCAGGGGTTCTTTCCTCTTCCTTAATGATATTTAGATAAGTACTTAGAAGGCAACTTGATCAAATTTGTGGATGACATCAAGTTGAAAAAAGATAGTCATGTGAACTGTACAGGTAAAATGTATGTTAGAGACTACCCAATACAAATTAGCCTTTTATAAATGCAGACCCAGGGGACTAGAGCATTTAATGCCTTACCCAAGTGTAAGGGCAAATACAAATTAAAAGAGACAAAGAGACTTCCCCTCCCCTTTTCTTAGAGCACTTCCTGTAGAAAACTGGTAAGTTCTTTCTCTGTCATTTTGAAATATACATGAATCTTATTAAAAACTAAATAAGGATCTCAAGGATATGGGAGACATCTATTTGGAAAGTAATCGTCACAGAAGGTTTTGACCCTGTTTCCCAGTTTCTGTAGCATGGTAGGAGCCTGACTTTGTCAACACACACCTCACACTGAGTTACAAAACCATTTCCTATCCCATTGATCTGAGTTTGTTTTCCTTCTAGATAAAGTCAATTAGCTAATATAGATGGCACCCCAATTACTTGGTGAGTTTAGGTTGAACTGTGTGTGACAAATGGTGCGTCAAATCCTCTTTCCTGAGAATTAGTTCAGATTTATGTTGAGAATATGTGTGTAATGGGTTGTGTCTGCTTGGCTCTAGAAGAGGGTGAGATTTCTTTCATCTTGGCATTGTCTGAGCCAACTGTTTGCGAGGCACAGCATCTGGCTTAATGATTATTCAAAAACAAATGATTTTCTTTCTCTTCTGCCTTTGTGGAGAACTTTCCTCGACTGAGAGGAGACTTTGTTTGTACTTAATTTCCCCAACACAAGATCATAGGGCACTGCCGAAGATGGTATATATATATATATCACAGTGTCTTTATCTGCTCCTCTACTGAAGGACCCTTAGTTGTTTCCATGTCTCGGTTATTATAAATAATGCTGCTATGAATATGATGGTGCAGATATCTTTTCGAGTTAGTGTTTTTATTTCCTTTATACATTACCAGAAGTGGTATTACTGGATATTAATGGCAGTTTTCATTTTAATTTTTTGAGGAGTCTCCATACTGTTTTCTGTAATGGCAGAACCAATTTACATTCCCACCAACAATGCAGAACACAATATGCATATACAACATGAGGACTATATTTCACACTGCTGTATGATATATAGGAAAGTTGTTAAGAGAGTAAATCCTAACAGGTCTTATCACAAGAAGAACATTTTTCCTTTTTTTCTTTTCATTGTATCTGTATGAGAAGATGGTTGTTAGCTGAACCTATTGTGGTAATCATTTTATAATACATGTAACTCAAACCACCATGCTGCAGACCTTAAATTTATACAGTGATGGTTATTAATTATTTCTCCATAAAACTGGAAAAACTTCTGAGATAAGAGATAAAGCCAGTGCCTTATTCCTGTCTGAGTGGCATTGAGTAGAAAGAATCCAGAAGGAGGGCAAAATTTCGGGGTACTTCACCTTAATTCATGGTCTCCTCACCATCTTTCTTCCTGAGGTGGTTTTTAAATTCCAGAATGTTCATTAAATTCTGTATATTGGCCACATGGGTTGGCGCGTGGGGAATGATTTAGGAGAGGATTCTGGTTGGAGGCACGATTACGTGTGCCACACAGTCATTTGCTCAGCTGTACGTCATCTAGTCGCCATCTTGGGTACAGTGAATCATTGTTGCTGGCATCCGCAGGGATGCTCACATCCCTGGCTGCTCTCCAGTGCAGTAATCACTGATACCTCGACTGAGAACCCCATGTTTCTTATCACCAGGGACAAAACCCTTACAGTAACTGGATCTTTTTTATTTTGAGAACTTTGTGAGAGTACAGAAATAGTTCTATCTTGAAGCTCACTTGGTGAAGGTCACAGAGTACAAGTAAAGTTTGACAAAGAACACAATGGGCAGTGCTTCAAAGTATCATCCCATGACAGCTTTCTCATCTGCTTCGGACAATCCATAGAGTTATCCTGGGGCAAAATATGAACAGGAAATAGGTAATACATATAACCCAGATGGCAAAGCGTTGTCTAATTAAGTGTCCTGAGAAAATTGTAACGAAAGGCTGATAATTCAGAGGGTGTAGAGGGAGAATGTAGTAAACATTATGAGGATGAATAAAGCATAAATTCTTTTTTTTTTGTCTTTGAAAATAGTATTTATTTATTTATTTATTTATTTATTTATTTATTTATTTAATATATGAAATTTATTGTCAAATTGGTTTCCATACAACACCCAGTGCTCATCCCAAAAGGTGCCCTCCTCAATACCCATCACCCCTCCCCTCCCTCCCACCCCCCCATCAACCCTCAGTTTGTTCTCAGTTTTTAACAGTCTCTTAAAAGCATAAATTCTTATAGCTGATCAATTCATTTATTTTGACATTTATTTTGAAATCATTACAATAATGTCGGTCATATGTTGTTTTTTTTAAATTTTATTTATTTTGAGAGGAAGAGTGTGTGTGCAAGCAGGGGAGGGGTAGAGAGAGGAAGAGAGACAGAGAATCCCAAGCAGGCTCCACAATGCCAGCACAGAGCCTGATATGGGGCTTCATCTCATGAACTATGAGATCATGACCTGAACCAAAATCAAGAGTCAGATGCTAACCAACTGAGTCACCCAGGCCATCCCTATCTTTGTTTAGTTTTTAAAGGAAAGTTAATGACAGATGATCTTTACACAGTGACAAAATCTGTTCCACAAAAGTATTTCCTTTGAATTCTGCAACATGTTTGAAGCTTCACTTAGTCTAATACATTATCATTTTTTTAAGTTTATTTATTTATTTTGAGAGAGAGAGAGCCCATGCATGCAAGCAGGGGGAGGGGCAGAGAGAGAATCCCAGACAGCCTCCACACTGTCAGCGCAGAGCCCAGCGTGGGGCTTGAACTCAGGAACCACGAGATCATAACCTGAACCGAAATCGAGTCGGATCCTTAACCAACTGAGCCACTCAGGCGTCCCTACATTACCAATCTTTTTATAATATTCTGTTTCTTTGCCTAGAAATAATGGGATTTCCAAATTAGAGATATGCATTTAATTATTAACAGAAACATTCTGTGTTTGGAAAATTTGGAGGCAAAACATCTTCTTGTTCAGATGAATATTATAAAATGCTAAGGAAATTCGCATGCCTTTTAAAAGAAGAGTTTGTATGAGGTTAGCCTACAAAGCACAAAAATGGACTAATTTAGGAAAGTACAAATGGAATCTGCTAAATACATAGCAGTGTTGTTACATTGTGAAAAAATGAGGATAGTCTCCAAGGGTGGAGTTTACATTTTTTTTCTGTGGTATAAATAGCTGCATTGCAAGGAAAAAGAAGAAAAAAAAAAAAAAGAAAAAGAAGACTACCAAGGACTAAAATGGTAAGGGAGAACTGGAAATGTAGAACTTGGTGGGTTACATGGAGAGAAATAAATACGAATGGGGTTTTCCATTCTTCTAACATAGTTCACACTGAGGTGTGGCTGATGGAAAGGAAGGTCATAAGTTGCCACTAGGACATGCTCGGTTTGCAATGCCTGGGGGATAAACTGGTACATGTCTACAGAACTGGAGTTCATGAAAGAAAGTTTAGTGAGAGAAAAAGATCCAGGGATTATTGTTTTAGAGGTGATAGAAAAGTTACTGAATGTTATGGAAGGTTATGAATTAGAATCTGAAAGCCATGAATATGTAGAGGTTTCTAGGTCAAAATGACATATGGGATTTAAAAAGCTACCTCCAAAATATTCACTGGCTTTCCAAACCAAATTTAAGTAAAAGGAAAACAAAGAATTAAAAGCTGAAAAAATATGTGAATAGTTTGCAACCAACTAAATGTGATAGGTCATCGTTTCCACCAGCATCATTACTCTGAGGACCATAGAAAGGAAAGTAGTTGTGAGTCACGTTATACTGTCATCTCCAACTATGTGGCCCAAATCTCTCCCATATGAAATAAGCCCCAGATGCCTTGTGTCTTCAGACTGCACGCACCTTTCCTCCTCCATGCCGCCTTATCCCAAATAGTCCCCAGGACTTCAAAGCTCCCCCCGCTTTTTTTTTTTTTTCTTTTGCAAGTGAATTTTATAGGTAATAGGAGCCATTGGAGTACTTCACGTAGGGGAAGGGTATATTCATGTTTATGCTTCAGAAAATCACAGTGCTCTGGGTGGAAAGGAGTGGGTGGGGGAACAGGGCCAAGAAGTCTACATCATGTCAGAGCTTTCCTTGTTAGCCCTTCCATTCTTGCTTTTCTCCATGAAAACCTTATTATCTTGTCCTCTATTTCTCCTCTTTCTTAAGCATCAGCTAAATTATCTGATGCATGTACTCAATACTAATGAACACAACTGACATTCTATATCTATATATCTATATGTATATCATCTATATCTATATATCTATATCTATATCTATCTATATTTATCTATATAGCTATATATATATATCTTCTCTTTTCCCCCAAGTAACACATATATACTATCTTTCTAAAGGCATGATTGCAATTTAGACACTACAGAAGGTTGAGGAAATTGATTGGGGCAAAGATACCTCTTGTGCTCAAACTGTACACAAATGCGCTCTGATTATCTATTGAAGAGACAGTTAAAATATTGTTTGGTTGATTATAAAAGTTACATAGTTTTAGAAATTCTCATGAATACCAGAAGAAAAAAAGAGAAAACACATCAGCCTGAGAATAAGAATTGATAGCATTTCTATGCCTCTTTTTTTTGCTGCATATTAATTTCACTATCAACGCCACCGTCCCTATCTTCTAACCATTTTTCTCTTTGTCATCATTATCGACAAAATTGAGTGCCCACTGTGTGCCAGAACTGGGTTAAATCTCTTACTCACGTTAATTAAAAAAAAATTATTTTTGAGAGAGAGACAGAGTATGAGCTGGGAGAGACAGAGGGAGAGAGAGGTAGACACAGAATCTGAAGCAGGCTCCAGGCTCTGAGCACAGAACCCAGTGTGGGGCTCAAACTTATGAACTGTGAGGTCATGACCTGATCTGAAGTCAGAAGCCTAACCGACTGAACCACCCAGGCACCCCTTGGAGTAATTCATCCTCATGACAACTTACAGTGTAGATACTGTTTTCCCCACTTTGCAGAAGAGGAATTGAGACTTAGAGAAATTAAGTTTACCCAAAGACACTAGTGATGAAAGGATATAAATGGGCAACCTGAATTCTGTGCTCTACTTTTGAGATTATGCTGTATTAAATAGAATATTGTTTAAAATCTTGAAAAGCAATCATAATGAATAGATTTTTCTCTTCGTAACATTTGTGTTATTTTTCTTCCAGTCAAGGCTTTTTAACTTGTATCTTTTGAAGCTAGTTGTGGTCAGCTTGGTTTACAAAGATACTTTGGACCATAATTACTTCATAATTAGAGTAAATCTTCTATCCATTCTTCATTTGGAAAGGTTTTATTTTTGTTACTTATACTTTTGATCTTCGCATACTGCTAGGTAACAGTATAATTAGTAACCATAGCTAGTTACACACTACTTTTAGAATGATTATGTGCCCTGAATTGAGTTATAATGTCCCGAACTGAATAGTAAAGTTTGCAAAAATATTTTTTAGGCATAAAGTAAAGAGGAAATTTGAAACTTTGAGACACTGCTATACAAATCAGACATGCTGTCTGAATCACATTGATATTTTGTTATAATTACATCAATATAATAATAATGCTTCTCTTAATTTATCAAATCCAGATAGCCTCTTTCATATTCTCTGGGGTTAAAATTTGCCAGATTTAGCAAATAAAAATATAAGATACCAAATTAAATTTGAAGTCCAGATAAACAGCACAAACAAACATTTTAGTATAACCATGTCCTAAATAGTGCATGGAATATACTTACACTTAAAAAAAATCATTGTCCAAAATTCAAATTTAAGTGGGCATCTAGTATTTTTGTTCACAGATATCTAGTGACTCTCCTTAGCCTCAGACACATACTTACCAATCTCTTGAGTGATTCCAGAGCCTTCTTTTTGAGAAAAATAATGTTCTTTACCCAGTTCATCCTGTAACTTCTTACACAGTAAGGCTGGGTAGACTTCCATCTTGCCTGAAATCAGGAGGTGGTTTCCTAATGAGTTATATTGAATGACCCTCTCATATGTGACATATGTGATTCCCTTTTCCAATATTATATATGCTCAATCATGTGAATAAGACAGTATTTAAAAAGACACTCTAAGGGCCATGCTCCATTCTTCTTGGAGATTCTGATGTGTTCTCCCATATCAGGGCAAGGATGCTGTGAGAGGTGGGTGAAGTGTGTATGTTTTTATGTAATACATTTAAATAGTACCTTAGGCTCTTTTATACCCTCTTTTATCTTTAATATTTTACTCATTATCTTACTTTATGTTGTGTTGGTTTTTATATAAACTTGTAAGCTGCCTGAAATGATTATGGCAAAATATGAAGTATATTGTATCACTTGGACATATAATTGGCCAAAGGAGTTGAATGTAATTAAGCTTTTAAAGTTAACTTCCATTTACAGGGTATATTGGTACTAAAGTAACAAATTAAAAATGCAGGGTAGTCACTAAACTCCAAAGATTGCTCTCCAGTGTGCATATCTTATATTTACTTTCTTATAGAGTCTTCTCTGCATGAATGTGGGTTGGCCTCAAGACTGGCTTTTTTGATTGATAGATGTTGTGGAAGTGACTCCAGGCAACATCGTAGGTTAGAATATAAGAAGCCTTATACTTTCTGCTCTTGGAATATTTGTTTTGGTATGTTCCTTCTTGGGACCTGGACTCCATGCTGTAAGCAGCCCAAATCACATGGAGATGCCACATATAAGCATTTCTGTTGACAACCCAATTGAGTTCTAAGCTTAGAGCCAAGCTTGGAGCATTGATTTCCAGGCATATGGGTGAACCAAGCTGGGCATCTACTCTGGCCAAGCTTTATGATTCTTTCAGGCCTGGCCATTGTCTAACTGAAAATGCATGAGAAACTCCAAGTGAGAACTTCAGAATTGAGCCTGGTTAATCTTTAACATTGAAATAGTAGATAATATGTTGTCGTTTTAAATTTCAGTATTGTTAGGGATTCGAAATAGGTAAATGGCACATACCACAAAAAAGCAGACTGACAAACCCAGAATGTGGGATATTCTGCAAGACAACTGACTTCATTTCTTTAACAGCCAGAGAAAAAGATAAATAAAGGAAGGAATGTGCCCTATTTTAGGCTAACAGTGACTTTAGAAACATAGCATCCAAATATCACATGTAGATCTTGTTTAGATCCTAATATAAAGCAACTGTAAAAACACATTTTTGAGGCAATTTGGGAAAGTTGAATACGTTCATAGGTTATTGATAATTCTGTTAGGAGTTAAGGTGATGTAAGATAAGGCCCTTTTTAAAAATAGTTGCATATGAAACTATGTGAGAGTGAAATGCCAGGTCTTCCATTTGCTTTAAAACAATTCAGCAATGAAAGCGATAAGAAGAGAAGGAGATACAAGAAGGAATCTCCTGATAATTGTTCACTCTGGTAAAATGTATATGAAAGCCCATTGTAGTATCTTCTCTGTTTCAAAGCATATTTGAATTTTTCAAAGTTAAAAATAAGTAAAAATACTTTCTGGAGCAATGCAAAATATAAATCACATTCATTATTTACTTATTCATGTAAACATGAAAATTATACACCTATCCATATAACTACATAAATAGACAAATTATTCAGAAAATAAGAATTATATATCTTTTCATAATGATTAAGAGTCTAGATGGTTTACGTATCAAATTAACATTCATTTTCAATAAAATATACTGACAATATTGTAAAGAGTAAGGTATACAAAATACTTAATAAACAATCCTTTTTCCTTTCTTATCCAGTATGGTCAAAATAAAACTTAAGATTTAAGCAAAATCTTTCTTCATCTTTTCTTGATGTTATTTCCTACCCCTCCCATTTATTTTTATTTATGCTGACATGTGAATGAATATATTTTACTGACTTAGGAGCTTTTTGGAAGTTGTCAGGGATTAGAGGACGTAGATATAGTTATGTAACATTCCATATTGGATTCCAAAATTAACCTGTCTTCAATCACAGTTTTGCGAAGCAGGACAATTGTTGGTTTTGTCTACATGTACAAATTCTAAATAGTGAAATTAATTATTTACTAGTTACTAAGGAGTTATTAGTTAAGTTTTGATGACTCTGGTTCTTGAATAAATTTAGATAAATACTTTATGTATAGGAATCTGGTTAATATTCCTTTTTTTCAAAGGTTCACTAAAAACAAAGAAAAGGATCACTGCATTAAAATGTCAAAAGTGGTCCCAAAGTACAAATTTTAAAGTGACCTTTAAAACATTTTGGAGGTTTTCATTTCAAATTAATATAGCAAATAGCTAAGTAGTAGCACAGATTTTTTTTCTTCAAGAAATGTCCTTTTATAAACCTGAAAGGAACCTGAGAACACCAAATTAAATTTATGTTAAATCATAAAATTAAGAGCTAACAGTTAGACTTAAAATAGTCAATGATAAGTGGACTCAGCTTGATGTAGACAGCTTTATAAGAATCTTTAAAATTCTTCTAATGTTCCTGCTGTGAGCTGAAGCTGTGCTAAAAACTCATTCTTTTCAAATGACCCTAAGAAGAAATTAGTCTTCTGAATATGCAAAATGTTAAATTAATTATTAAGCCATATTTTTAAAGCTTTCACAGACCCTAATATTATCTCAGGTTCTTTGACAAATGCATTGATTCCTGAGTCTTTTTCAATAGGATGGTAATTTGGTCAGGTAAGAGGAAGTCTGCCCTGTTGTGATGGCAAGAGAATAAAGGTAAAGTCATTTACTTTTTGCAGATTGGTTATCAAATGTCACATTGACATTTAACAATGACATTGACAGTATGACAAGAGGTTTCTTTTTTCCTGCTACTCTCTGGAAAAAAAAAGATATATATATATATATATATATATATATATATATATATATATAAATTTATAACTTAAAATATGCTATTTATCCAAACCTCTGTTGATCATCTGATTAAAATGATTGGAACAGTCAGAAGGAACATGCCACGACTTGTAAAAGGAATTAGTTTTAAAAACACTACGTGATCCAAAAATTTCTCAGTATATATTAAACTTTATATTTTAATAAAATGTTTAAAGAAGGCTCCATGGATGATTGAGAGATGATCACATATGTACTTTGCAAAGACATAAAAATTAACAGTAATATGAAATTAATGAATTTCTGACAACAGTGTGTTATGATATAAAGTAATCTCTCATAAAAAGCAATCTGTGGAAAATAGCATTGAAGATTTATTTCTTCTGTATTATCTGAACATTCACAAAATGGAGCTTTTATATCCTTGGTGTTCCATTTGTTTCCTGCTTTTTTCTTTGCTAAAAATTAGAGTAGCCACAGAGCAGCACAAGTCCACTGTTCTGGCTGTGATGCTAACCCTTCTGGTGCTTCTGGCTAGCCTGGGGGAGTAATGTCAAGTAGGCAAGTTAGTCTGGTGGAACCCGCAAACTCAAAATCTCATTTAATGCTCCCTACCCAAAAGGATTGGTTGCCTTCTTTTTATGTAAAAAGCTCATTCATTGTAGATCAAAACTCAACCCAGTCATTGATCCTGAGGGTGGATTGACAGCTAATAGCATGAATAGTCATGCTCAGGGGTGTTTGCATGTTAGTAACCTCTGAAGTCTAAAGCAGGGTTCGAAGATTTCCAGGTACCTCAGAAATAGTTGGTGAAATTGTGAAAAGCATTGCAGATTTTTGGATAGCATTCCTAGAAATTGTTTCAGCTGTGTGGAGGTGGGGTCAAGTAATCTATGTTTTATTTTATTAAATTTTATTTTTTGTTATTTATTTATTTATTTATTTATTTATTTATTTATTTATACTATAATTTATTGTCAAATTGGCTTAAATACAACATCCAGTGCTCATCCCAGCAAGTTTCCTCCTCAATGCCCATCACTCACTTTCCCCTCCCCCTTCCCCTCCATCAACCCTCAGTTTGTTCTCTGTATTTAAGATCCTCCTAGGGTTTGCCTTCCTCCCTCTGTGTAACTATTTTTTCCCCCCTCCTCTTCCCCTATGGTCTTCTGTTAAGTTTCTCAAGCTCCACATATGAGTGAAAACATATAAGTAATCTATGTTTTAAACAAGCTCCCAGAGTTACTCTTTTTCTCCTGTTAAGATCAAAAAAAAAAAAAAAAAAAAAGGTCTTACTGAGACATAATTCACCTATGTAAAATGTAAAATTCAATTGCTTTTAGTATGTTCACAGAATTGCACAACCATCCCATAGACAACTTTAGAACATTCTCACCACCCTCAAAAGAAACCTCATATGCATTAGCAATGACGCCCCATTCCCCTGTACCCCTAGTGTGTCCATGGATCTACTTTCTTTCTCCCTAGATTTGTCTCCTCTAAACAGTTCATATAAATAACATCATACAATATGTGGTCTTTTGTGACTGGCTTCTTCCATTTAGCATAATGTTTTTAAGGTTCATTCATGTTGTAGCATGTGTCAATATTTCATTCCTTTTTTTCCCCCCACCAAAAATTACTCCCTTGTAGGGATCTACCTTATTTAATCAATCCATTCATCAGGTGATGGATATTTGAGTTGTTTCTACTTTTTGACTGTTATGAATAATGCTATTGTAAATATACATGCACAAATTTTTATTTGGATGTATGTTTTCATTTTTCTTGGGTATAAACCTAAAAGTGGTATTGCTGAGTCACATGGTAACTCTATGTTTAGCTTATTGAAGAGCTGCTGAGTTATTTTTCAAAAGCAGCTATATCATTTACATTCCTAATGGCAGGTATGAGGGTTTGCATCCTCACAAATGTGTACAATTATCCATTTTCTTAAAAAGAAAAAAAAAAGCTCTTCTGGTGGATGTAAAGTGATATCACATTGTGCTTTTAATTTGAATTCCTTAATGACTAAAGACCTTGAGCATCTCCTTGTGAGCTTTTGGGCATTTGTATATTTTCTTTGGAAAAATGTCTATTCAAATCCTTTGCCCGGGTTTTAATTTCTTGCTCTTAGTATTAAGTTGTAAGTGTTCTTTACATACTTTGAATGCAAGTTTCTTATCAGATATATGATTCACAGATATTTTCTCTCATTATTTGTGCATTGTCTTTTCACTTTTCCTTGATGTTGGCTATTGAAGCACAAAAGTTTTTAATTTTGCTATGGTTTATCTATTTTATCTCTTATTGCCTGTGTTCTTGGTGTTATATTTCAGAAACTGTTGCCTAACCCGAGATCATGATTTACTCTTGTACTTCTTAAAAATTTAGCTTTTATATTGTTTCTATGATTCATTTTGACTTAATTTTTATATATGGTGTATGGTAAAGGTCCAAATTCATTTGTTTGCATGTGAATATATAACTGTCTCAGGACTCTTTGTTAAAAAGTTATTCTTTCTCTTTTGAAATGTCTTGACACCTTTTAGGTTGAAAGTCAACTGGCCACAAATGTAAGACTGTCTTTTGTGACTCTCAATCTTTTCCATTAATCTCTGTTTATTCTTATGCCAGCCAATGCTATATACTCTTGATTTCTGTAGATCTGGTTTAACTTTTGAAATTGGGGAATGTGTGTCCTCTAACTTTATTCTTCTTTTTCAAGATTGTTTTGGCTAGTTTGAGTTCTTCCCAGTTCCATATAAAGTTTAGGATCAATTAGTCAATTTCTGCAATAAAGCTAGTTGGGATTTCGATAGGAATTGTTTTGAATCTATAGATTAGTATGGGGAATAATACCATTTTATCAAGTTTTGTAATCGGTGAATATACAATGTTTTTCCATTTACTTATATCTTCTTTAATTTCTATCAGTAATTTTTTGTAGATTTCAGTGTCCAATTCCTGTATATCTTTTATTAAATTTATAATTAATATTTTATTATTTTGATGGTTTTATAAAGAGAAACTTTTTCTTGGGGCACCTGGGTGGCTCAGTTGGTTGAGTGTCTGATTCTTGGTTTTGGCTCAGGTCATGATCTCATGGTTGTGAGATCAAGACGTGCGTTGGGCTCCATGATCAGTGTGGAGCCTGCTTGAGATTTTCTCTCTCCCTCTGCCCCTTTCTCTGACTTGTGCTCACTTGCTCTCTCTCTCACACACACACACACACACACAAAATTGTTAATATCACTTTTGGAATGATCATTGCTAGTATACAGAGATATGTGATTTTTGTGTATCAATCTAGTATTCTGCAACCTTGCTGAATTCACTTATTAGTTCTAATTGTTTTCTAGTGGATTACTTATGATTTTTATATTATAGGATCATGTCATCTGCAAATATAGGTAATTTTACCTTCTCTTTTGCAGTCTGCATGCCTTTTTTTTTCCCTTGCCTAATTGCTTGGGTCTTTGAGTAATTCTGGTACAAGTGGTTAGAAGAATTGATTTGGAGAAAATGAATTAAAAATAAAAATTTACAGGTACCTGGGTGGCTCAGTTGGTTAAGCATCCAACTCTTGGACAGACTCTTGTTCTCTTGGTTTCAGCTCAGGTCATGATCTCACAGTTCGTGAGATCGAGCTCCTCATGGAATCTCACTGACAGCACAGAGCCTGCTTGGGACTCTGTCTCCCTCTCTCTCTGCCCTCCCCAACTCATAGGCACACACACACTCTTTCTCTTTCTCTCAAAATAAAGAAATAAACTTAAACTGTAAAAAGAAGTTCGGAGAACATGTCAGGTAATGACAAATGAAGACAGGATTGAGGCCTCTGAAACCCATACTTAAATCCCACAAACAAGGTATGTGTCCTCCCCAGTGCATAAGTACAGCCCCTGGGGGAGATGATTGAGGACTATGTAAACACTGTAGTCAAGTTTGTTGCTTTTTGGAGGATTAAAAAAGTAAAGTATGATTTTAATGACATTCCCTAAAAGGAACAACTTGTATTTATATAACAGATATACAGTTGTTAATGCTTACTCTACATAATAGTATATAGGAAAAAAAAAGGAAATACTATTTTTTTTTATTTTCAAGTCTATTACTTAGTAGTTCTATGAATTGGGGACAATTAGTTAATCTTATTGGCTTTGCTGATTGTAAAATAAAAACAACAACAACAAAAAAACTAATTATAGTATGATCTCCTTAAAGAATAAATATATTCATACACAATGTATAGCACATTGTGGAGAGTAACGTATGTGTTTCTAAATATATAATGAATGAATCTTTTATGTATCATAGTGTTGTTCACATTTGAAATCACATTTAAATTAAACATTATTAAAAATACTGGTATCTTTCATTCTTTGTACCCGACATTTAAAATTCTTTTTTGTTGAGGACATATAGAGTCATAATTTTAAATATAATTCACGAGAAGCTAGAATTTTACTTATGGTATTAATCATTTTCATTCATGAAGGAATGCTATTTTAGAGGACTCTTTAATTTCATTTCTTAAAACCAATGTTATTTTACAATAAACCCTTCCCATTTAGTTGTTCATAACCACCAGTGTTTAAAGTGGTAAGTTTAACACAGACATATGTATACTTTGGTAGTAAAACATCTTTTTAACTTATTTTTCTGGTATTAGTTTAAATATGTAACTGAAAGCAAATGAGGTCATATATTCCCTGACCATCTCTAAACACACTTGAAAGCAATAAAATTAAATAGAACAGCCTTTTGTCCCGAAGAGATTCTTTTTATTACCTGTAAGATATTATAAATGTGTACAAGAGGCCTAGAATTTATTAAACTTATTTTAAAAAATTTAGTTCTTTTGAAGCTTAGCTATCTGTGATTTTTTTGTTTTAAATTAAGGGTTGTTATAACTGAGGAAAGCATTGGATATCCAGCTTTTTTTTTTTTTTATATATAGATTGGATTCACATTGGTGCTTAAGAGGGTTATATGCAAAGATGAATGTAGGACCTTGCCCTGTTCTTCTTCCTATTCTTTTTTTTTCAATAGCATTTAGGCTTTGCCAAAAGGAATTAATGAAATGGATCAGTCCACCCTGAACATATCTAGAAATTGAACTTGTGCATTGGTATAGAAATTTAAGAAAGAAAATGGGAAATTCTGGTGTTGAATTCCTACACTCAATGCCAGGAGAGAGAGAGTGGGAGAGAGGAGGCAATTTTCTAAATATGGTTTGCAATGAATGACTGGTTCTGGCCGTAGTCTTTTGCTCTTGAATTCACCACTGCTCTCCTTACTCTTCTCCAGCATTGGGCTGTTTCTCAGGGAGCTGACCCCTGCAATCTGCTTTTCCCAGGCTCCCTTACTGCCCAACCCACAGCTAGATTCAGTCAATGGGAAGCACTGGGGAGAGACTGACGGCAAAAAGAAGATAGAAATCAGGGATTTCTCTTCTGTCAGAGAGGATCAAAATTTGTTGGGGCCAACTCTGTTGAGGCCAAAATTTTTTGAGTCCTCTTCTAGAAAAAGAATATTAAATTACATATACAAGTTAGATTTAAGACTGAATATTTACTTAGAATGAGAAGAAAAAATCACTACATGTAAATGATTTTAAACAGTTGGCAAATGTCACAAACATCAAAAAACCAAGATAAACATCACAAAATTTTTCATTAACTTATTGCTATACCTCATAGTTTTTTGAATATTTTTACTGTAAACTCTTTAATCACTTCTTTATATAAAAATAATTTTGTAATATTTTATCTTAACAGAGTACAAGATTATGTAGTCTTTCCTCTAGCATCGCTGATCAAAACTTGTTCTTATATTATTTATAGTTGAAATGCATAAAACCTATGATTTCATATGCAGGCATTTTGGCTATTCATAGTACTCCTATGGATTGATGTGTTGAGCACACAGGAATTCTCACTCTTTCTACTTTGCATGATTTTTATAAAAATGTATCACGAATTTATAATTATATATACACTGCATAAAGTATACCCCTAAAAAAAGAAAACTTTTTTGGGGGGGTTTTAGCAACCTAAGTATTGTCGTAGAATTTTATGATTGACTGTTAGAAGATTTTCTCAAAGTAGCTTTTGTCTCCCTACATCGCAAATGCAATTTCTCTTCCATCACCCACATACTTGGTGCTGGGCACCCTCGGATACTTTCAAATTATAGTGCAGTTCTTCATCCTATCAGAAAATAGATAGATACACATGGTGGACAATAGAGGGCTTTCTTGAGGCCAAACTTACACCAGGACGGCCAGCAATAACTTTACATGAAAGTGACTGCAAGCCATACGCTATATCTCACCGAGAACTCTTTAATTGTTTCTCCAATCCTACTGTCCCTTAGTTGGGTCCAAATTCTGGTAGCTACTTGCATGTCACCTGACATGAGAGAAATGTGACAATGGGGAAACCAGAATGGAACTAGAGCATGGTCTTAACTAACTGCAGTTAATGTGTCCTACTAAATTTGTTCTTTGTTTATGTTGGGGTCTCTGGCAGTGGCTGTGTCCTGCCTGGTTCTAGCTCCAGAATAGACAATATCACCTCTCTAGTTCTCACTTCCTCAGGGTAGCTTCTGACATGGTTCCAGCTCTGTGGTTTTTCTAATTTCTGGGTTTTCCACCAACTGTAGATTGACTTCTCAGTGATTCCAACACTTTTGTAACTAGTTACTTATATTAAATTCCTTCTGTTGAGCTACCTGCTGTTATCTTTGATTTCTTAACTGGACTCTGACTGATAGAATGGGCATCTATAAAACCTGTAAGCCAAGGAAGGAAGAAATGGACAGTAGTGATCCACAGGTAAAGTATTACTAGTCAGACTGAAGGGTTTGGTGTCAGTTTGGTCTGAGTATTTAAGATGTAAAGGGTGAGGAAATTTGAGTCCATGTTTTGGTGTTTGTTGACATCTTTTGCCTCACCTCTATTTCCTCTTCTGCCCCACATCCCAGAGAGCTAGTAAATAGGCCCGGGTGCCCCCTCCTTTGGTGCAGGCAGGAAGTCCAAACCATGCACAGGAGAACTCAGGTCAGTCCCATCCCTAGCCCCCATAAATATCCCAATATAGTCTCCTTTCTTACCCTCTTAAACCACTTTCAGACTGCTTGAGAGCAATAGCAATGTTTTCTCTAGTTTCATACCCTCTTGGTAAGTGCATGATACCATCGTTCTCTATATTGAGACAAATTTTGGGTGAGGGCCACACTGTTTTTGTGGGGTGGTCACAGAAAAAGATGTGTCAGTATCTAAATCTCAAAATTCTTCTTCTTTTTTTTTAAATTTAAAGTATAATAGACATATACCATTGCATCAGTTTCAGGTGTACAATGTAATAATCCACCGTTTATAAATCTCAAGATTCTTGATGTCTATCAGAGAATTTGTCAGTTTAGATCTTGATTCCATGCACAGACCCAATAAAATGCTCATTAAAGTTTGTTACCACCATGCGGTATTACCTACGGGTTTTCCTAGTTCAACTTGAGAAACCATACGAAGTATATTGCTTGAGCTGTTTTTCAGAAAGTTCAGCAGGGACCTTCTTTTAAGTTGTCAATGAGAGATGGTTTTGACATTTAAACACTAAAATATTTTCTCGGTCAGGAATCTGGGAGTTGTATGATGCCAAAGATTCATCTCATTCTTGTTATTTGCAGAAAAAACCCTGGGAAAAGCCATAGGACACTATTGTTTTATTGCCAGCTGCATAGGCCATGATGATCAAAATTGTCAGGGTTTTATTACATATTCAGTGAAATCCTTTAGACATTTCAGATGTTGTTGAAAACCCATTGATACTTCAGGTTGTTATTCTTCTCCTCAAAAATCTTATATTTTTTGAATCTTATGCTGTCATTGCTAAGACACTCCATTATTGTTCATGCTAAGAAAGAAGAAAATGTTGCCAATTAAAGTATGACACATGATTTGTTACTCATATATAGTTTTTCTGCACATTTTCTCTTCTGTGTCTTCACAAGCGTTTGTAATACTACATGCATTGAAGAATGCTCAATTTTGGGCTCTCAGATTGTCTTCTAAGCCACTGGCACTTTCTAAAAGTTTAGATGCTGGCACTTCCTTAATCATTACAGATGGTATGAAAATAAAGCTTTTGGACGTCAACCAAGAAGTCATTGTAAATGGCAATTAATCTCAACACATGAAACTAAATTGAAGCAATAAAAATATGACCAATTTTGCATATGAACAGTAATGACAATTATGTAGCAACTCAACAACAACAATCATGGGAGAGCATCGATGATCCCAGATATGTTAGAATGTTCAAAATTTTTCATTTCAGGATTTCTGAAATGCCTAAGGTTGTTGCACACAGCTAGCAGTCTGGGTCCCAATCACTCGATCTGGGACATGTGATCTGTCTGTCAGAAAGGCAGTTGAAGTGTTTCTACATAGGCAGGACAGATGTGCTATCTCATCTGCTGCAAATCATTTAATTTCTTAGATACGTGATAGATTTCACTTTTTTTTTTTTAAGTGGAGAGTGTAATTGGCATACTTCACTGTCTTGGCCAAGACCAACCTGCAAGGTGGCTTTAGCAAATGGATGCAATATTTCTTCTCTTCCATGAGTAGTTTAAAAATTGATGTAATATGTTCAGTAAACCTCTATAAGGAGTCCTTTCATAACTTCAGTGTTGGTATCTCCATTAAAATCCATTTATTTTTCTCACAGACGCATCATACATGCTTTCTCTAAGCACAGATTTTGAAGGTTTTTTTTTTTTAAATAGCACAATCAACCTTTCTACTTCTCTCCTTTTTTCTGCTTTTTTAAAGAAGGGAAAGAGGCTGAACAATTACAATATGTAGATGTTTTCGACTTCTCTTGGAGAAAAAAGAACCTTGAGAACACTCATGACTGTCTAGTAGAATAGTTTCATCCACACTAGAAACATGAAAATTTCTTTTTTTGTAAATGTTTTTGCACAAATGGAACAGGACATTTTCATAAGAAGGAGTTATATTTAGACATATTTTCTTTAATAAAATAATGAAAACTAATGGCTATCTCACCAGGGTTGAAACTCTAACTAGATTTTAATTTAATAAATAACATGTATAAAAAGACTGATACTGTGTTGAATACAGAATAGCTTTTTATTTTTGATTAGTGTTCAGCATGATATTTTTAGTGTTTTTCAATGGAGAAATATTAATACCACAAAGACTAACATCAAACCAGAATTTTATCCTAAGTAATAATATAGAATGCTCCAGAATACCTGAGTGGTTCAGTCAGTTAAGCATCCACCTTTGGCTCAGATCATGATCTCATGGTCCGTGGGTTTGAGCCTTGCGTGGGGCTCTGTGCTGACAGCTCAGAGCCTAGAAACTGCTTTGGATTCTGGGTCTCCCTCTCTTTCTGCCCCTCTTCCATCACACTATCTCTCCCTCTCTCTCTCTCTCTCTCTCTCAAAAATGAATAAACATAAAAAAATTAAAAAATATAGAGAATGCTCCTAAAAATAAGTTGATTAGAACACATATGTTATTGTAATAACTTTTAAATGGTGCTGCATCATGATGACTAAATGACTTAAGGAAATACTTTTGAAAGTTTAATTATAAATTATCTAAGAAAAATCAAATATAGATTAACCTATATTCACCATTTATTTCCAGACAAGTGTAGGGGATTTTTCCATACCATGATTCATAGGAACACGAAAACCCATGCATTTTGTGAATCTTCCAGTAAAGATAATAGAACATCTTAGAAAAAGGGGAAGGGCAAACATTTCAATACCTATGTAACTATAAAGAAAGCACTACCAAAAAATTAATAATAATTGTAGTTTTGGAAATAATTTGGATAGTCCAGGCAGAAAGATCAGAATGGCTAAGGACTACTTTTTAGGATATTAATCTATATAAAATCAACAGAGTAGAAATACTGACCTGGGGACACTGAGCCTATGAAATATAGAGAACTGAGCAGTGGAGTGCAGTTGAGGTGGGTACAGAAGGAAGTTCAGCCTTCCTTGATCCCAGCATCACACACACACACACACCTCCCTGGAAAGGGAAACCTGGGGGTAGGAAATCAGTTTAAATTTCCTTAAATTACATTGAAAGGGATCTCTCCTTTTCTGTTCAAAATTTAACTCTATTACTTCCCATTTTGTCTTCCTGTATTCATATGGATTATTGTAGTTTTCATATGATACTACATGGTTTCCCTATTTTCCAATTGTTTATGGGCTAATTGGGTATTATAGAAACACTTGAGTAGAAGAACGCACCTAGTGTATTTGGGAAGCAAATGGGGGACCAAGTCCATTTATTCAAGAGATTTCCAATAGAAGTGAGAAGAAAGAAACTAAAGATGTGTTGATAGATGCTATAGATTTTTAAAATTTTTGACAAATACAAAATGACAGTTCAAAGAGGGAATCATTGAAAATATGTTTAAGGGTTGTAACTATACGATATTAATCACCCCCATCTAAAGTGTATTTTTTTAAATCAGGGTAAATAACAATGGTTTGATTTCAAATTACATGTTCCCTATATTATTAGGATGCTGTACTGACTGAAAATTAGTACTGTATGTTGCACTAAATGCCATCTTAATTGATCATTATGTGTCACATTTGAATGATCTCTAAATGATTAGTAAATTCTGGCTCAGATACTTTTCGATTTGTACTTCCCACACAAAGGAAGCCCTATGATGAAATTAAATGCAAACTCTCTAAGCTAAAATATAGAGGGTGACAGAAGAGAGAAGATGGAGAGAAAGAGAGTTCTGATTCAGTAATTCCACATGTAACAGAGTGCCTGGTACAGAGAAAGGCCTAGATGTCTGGGAAGGGATCACCTGTCACAATGCATGTGGATTTCATTCCATGAGACTAGTTTAGCTTCCGCTGAGGAAGCTTCTGATTTGCTCATTGTTGAGGATAAATATATGCCCCCACACTTTAGCATTACTGAGAAAAAATATTTTTATGTTTTAAATTTTTATTTATTTATTTTGAAAGAGAGAGAGAGAGAGGGGCAGAGAGAGGGAAAGAGAGAATCCCAAGCAGGCTCCGTTCTGTCAGTGCAGAGCCCCACCACGGGGTTCTCTCTCACAAACTACAAACCATGAAATCTTAAACTGAGCTGAAATCAAGACTGGGACGCTTAACCAACTGAGCCACCCTGGTGTCCCAGAAAAAAAAAATTTTTTTTTAAAGGTAAACTCTACTTTAAATCTTAAATCAAATGGATAGAGGTCACACAATGAGCAGATACTTGACGGATTATAATTTGGATTTGTGGAGAGTGGCAGAAATGATTTGATGGCTCTCCCAGTGCCGCGCTATGTGGTCAGTGACCCAATTCACCATATGCATAAGCCCAAACAAGTGATGCTCCCATAGGCTCTATGATGAATCAGTCTAACTTCTTATTTTACAGAAGGTGAACCTGATGGTTAGAGAAATGAAACAATTTAAGAAATTTTGGGTAACATTGAAAAACTGCTATACTTTTGTAAGTAAGAAAAATATAGAAACATTAACTTTGGTGGACCCTGAGACTCTCTTAATAATTATTTACGTATAGCCCTCTGTATTGTCGAATGCTTAACAACCGTTTTTGTATTTTGTTAAACATTTTGTAGAATTCCTCGCTCCAAGTCTTCCACACACCATAAAAAAATTTCTGCATTCAAAAAATATATGGAAATACGTCAAGCTTTTAAGGGTAAGAATCAAAGAAAAGATTCAAAGTGCTCTAAAGTCTGCAGTAGGTCATTAGATTCTGCAGTTTCGCAAAGTATTCTGTTTTCGTTTTCCAGAAAGGAATGGATTATTCCCCACTCTCTTTTGCTGGTCTCTAAACTTGTTCTTGTTCTTGTCCAGGTTACATTAGAATTATCTGATTTAAAATATACCCATGCCAGGCCCCATCCCAGACACCAATTTGGTGAATCTGGAGTGGAGCCAGAATGCCGGTAGGTTTTGAAGTTCCCCAGGTGATGCTCATTTGCAGCTCTAAAGGACAATCCTCAAAGTGTGGTGGACCCCTAGCAATCCCTCAGACCTATTCAGAAGGTCCATGAGGCGAAACCTATTTTCATAATAATACTAAAACATGATTTGCCCTTTTCGCTGTATTGACATTGGCACTGATCGAGCACAAGGCAATGGCGTATGAAAGTGCTGGCACCTCAGCATGAACCAAGATGGTGGCAGCGGAGTGTTCCAGAGGGTACTGTGTTCTTTACCATCACACAACTTCCATTAAAAAGGAAAAGCTAGTTTCCTTTAGGAGTATCCTGGATAAAGTGGTAGCAACTTTTAATTTTACTGAATCTCAGCTTTTGAGCATATGTCCTTCTAATATTTCGTGACCAAATGGGAAATGCCCAGAAAGTTCTTCTATTGCATAAGGAAGTAACTTGGGTGATTACTTGAGTGGGGGCCTCAACTAGCTAGTCATTTGGCTGCTTTGCTTTTCATGAAATATTGCTTTGATTTGAAAGAAAGTCTGTCAAACTGTACTTATTCAGATTTGAGTATTTCCCAGACTTTTTTCTTTTCTTTTAATGAATCATTCAAGCCAGTCACTTAAAGGAAAACAACTATTTGTTGCCAGTGAGAACATTTGAACTTTGAAGTGAAAATTAGGATTTTAGGAAACTTGCTCCTAGCACTGCAAGCTTTACAGCTTTCTCATACTGACTTTTCTGATTAGATTCCTGATGCTGTTAACAAGTGTGATATTAAAAAAATATTACATAACGAGGGGCTCCTGGGTGGCTCATCAGTTGAACATCCAACTCTTGATTTTGGCTCAGGTCATGACCTCATGGTTTGTGAGTTCAAGCCCTGCGTTGTGCTCTGTGCTGACAATGCAGAGACTGCTTGGGATTCACTTTCTCTCTGCCCCTCCCCTGCCCTCTCTGTCTCTCAAAAATAAAATAAATAAACAGTTAAAAACATATTACATGATGAAATGTGTAAAATTTGAAAGATCTGCATACCACAGTGAAGTAATATTTACCAAATGAACAAAGCATGTTACAAAATCAGGCATGGGGTAAAAATCCATTAAAATGCACGATAGATCAATAGATTGTAATGTAACAGAATCTGAAGTTTCCTTCACATGATTGCAGGTTCCCCACTGCAAACAACTTTAAAAAATTATTGCTTGCCAGTGGTTGATATACTATCAAAAATATCTACAATTACCTGGGAAGGTTATTAAAAATACTTACCCCTGTTGCAAATTCATGTTTTTGAGGTGGGTTTTCTTAATATTCTTCAACCAAACCTATTATAGCAAAAGTTTGAATGCAGAAGCAGATATAATAATCAAGCGGTCTCCTGTTAAAAGTTAAAAGATGGTTTTAAGATGAGTTAAAAGAGTTAAAAGATGTTTCCAAAGCTTTAAAATAATGCCACTCTTCTTTTTTTTCCTTAAAACATATATTTTATTTTTTATTATTATTTTTTTTAACGTTTATTTATTTTTTTGGGACAGAGAGAGACAGAGCATGAACGGGGGAGGGGCAGAGAGAAAGGGAGACACAGAATTGGAAACAGGCTCCAGGCTCTGAGCCATCAGCCCAGAGCCTGACGCGGGGCTCGAACTCACGGACCGCGAGATCGTGACCTGGCTGAAGTCGGACGCTTAACCGACTGCGCCACCCAGGCGCCCCAAAACATATATTTTAATTCATTGTGAAAAATCAAATATGTATTAGAAATTAAGATGGTCATTGTTGCAAAATCTAACAAAGATTTTTTTTTTCATTTCAGAAATCACTAAACTTATCAAGGAAATTTCTATTTTCCAGTTTTATTGAGATATAATTGACATATTATTGTGTAAGCTTAAGGTGTACCACAGAATGATTTTGATGTATGTAATGTATGTACATATTGTGAAATGACCACAGTAAGTTTAGTTAAGACATCCATCGCTTCACATAGTTGTAATATATTGTTTCTCTGATGAGAACTTTTAAGATCTCTTCTCTTAGAAATTATCATATATACAATTCAGTAGTGTTAACTGTAGTGACCATGCTGTACATTACATTCCCAGAATCCCTGAATCTTATAACTGAAAGTTTTACCTTTTGACCACCTTCAGCCCTTTCCCCCACTCCCCATGTCCCCTCTCTGGCAATTATCAATCTGTTCTCCATTTTTTTTTTTTTATTCCATGCACAGGTTAGATCATACAGCATTTGTCTTTTGTTTGATTTATTTCACTTAAAATGATGCCCTCAAAGTTCATCCAGATCATCACTAATGGCAGGATTTCCTCTTTTGTATGGCTGAATAATATTCTACTTTATATGTATATGTACATATGTATACGTATACATATGTATATATGTGTGTATATATATATATATATGTATATATACATACACACACATATCAGTTTTTCTTTATCCATTCACTCATCTATGGTCACTTAAGTTGTTGCCTTGTCTAAGCTATTGTCAATAATGTTGCTATGAACATGGGAGTGCAGATCTCTCAGCAATGATTTGGTTTCCTTCAGATACACACTCAGAAGTAGAATTTGCTGGATCAAGTGGTAGTTCTCTTTCTTTTATGTTTTTTAAGTTTATTTCTTTATTTTGAGAGAGAGAGAGAAGGTGAGCAGGGGAGGGGCAGCAGGAGAGCGGGAGAGCGGGAGAGCGAGAGAGAGAGAGAGCGAGAGAGAGAGCGAGAGCGAGAGAGAGAGAGAGAGGGAGGGAGAGAGAAATCCCAAGCAGATCTTGCACTGTGAGCCTGGGAGTCACCGGACTTGATCTCATGGAATATGAGATTATGACCTAAGCCAAAATCAAGAGTTGGACGCTCAACCGAATGAACCACCCAAATGCCCCATGGTAGTTTTACTTCTAATTTTTTTGAGGAACTGTTTTCCACAGTGTACCAATTTATGCACCCACCAACAGTGAATGAGTGTTCCTTTTTCTCCATACTCTCTCCAGCAATTGTTATGTCTTGTCTTTTGATAATAACTGTTCTAACAGGTGGCAGGTGATATCTTATTATGGTTTTGATTTGCATTTCCTTGATAATTAGTGATTTTGGATATTAACCCCTTATCAAATATGTGGTTTGCAGGTGTTTTTATTGATTCTATAGGTTGCCTTTTCATTGTATTGATCATTTCTTTTGCTATACAAAAGCTTTTTTAGTTTGATGTGGTCCCACTTGTTGATTTTTGCTTTCATTGCTTATACTTCAGGTGTCGTATCCAAAAAATCATTGTGAAAACCAATTTCAAGATTTTTCCTTGTTTTCTTCTAGGAGTGTTATGGCTTCAGGTCTTATATTTAAGACTTCAATTCATTTTGAGTTAATACCAGTGAGTGGTGTAAGATAGGGATTTCAGTTTCATTCTTTTGCAAGTGCATATCCAGTTTTCCGAGCACCACTTATTTTTTTTAAATTTTATTTACTTATTTTGAGAGAGAGAGAGAGAGAGAGAGGAAGGGAGGGAGAGAGAACACCAGCAGGGGAGGGACAGAAAGAGAGAGAGAGAGAATTCCAAGCAGGCCCCATGCTGTCAGCACAGAGCCCCACTCGGGGCTCGATCTCACAGATTGTGAGATCATGACATCAGCCAAAATCAAGAGTTGGATGCTTAACTGACTGAGCCACACAGGTGCCCCTCCCAGCACCACTTATTAAAGAAACTATTACTCCACCGACTATTAAGGGATTCCTTGTCAAATATTAGTTGGTTATATATGTATAGGTTTATTTCTGGGCTCTCGATTCTGTTCTATTGGTCTATGTGTCTGTTTTTATGCCATGCCATGCTATTTGATTACTCTAGCTTTAAATCAGAAAGTGTGATGCTTCCAGTTTTGTTCTTTCTCATGATTGCTTTGCCTATTTCTCACCTTTTTTTTTGTCTTGGAAAATACAGTTATTTTGATGAAAGTATGTTATTAATATTAATTAGTAATGATTTATTACTGTTATTTTAAATAAATTTCTTAGTCTAAACTTCAAATATGGAATAAGTAGAACACACATACTGTTTTTTTGTGTGTTTTTTATGTTGTTTGTTTGTTTGTTTGCAAAGTGTAAAGTACCTGAGACCACAAGTTTGAGAACCTTGAGAATCATCATGGTTTCCGTCAATCTCCTCTCTCTTGGTATACACACATCCGTACACACACACACACACACACACACACACACACAAGCTTCAATTACTTTCTCAGGTGAGATTTAGTCATGATGATTAGTAATGTTGAGCATCTTTTAATGTGCTTGTTGGCCATCTTTTTATGTCTTCTTTTGGAAAAACGTTTATTCAGATCTTCTGCCCACTTTGGATTGTTTTTGTTTTATTTTGTTTTGCTATTGAGTTGTATCTGTTCTTTATATATTTTGGATATTAACCCCTTACCAGATATATGATTTGAAAATAGTTTCTCCCATTGAGTAGGTTGTCTTTTCATCTTGTTGATAGTTTCCTTTGCTGTGCAGAAGATATTTAGTTTGATATCATACCCCATGTTTGTTTTTGCATTTCTTTTGCTTTTGCTTTTGGTGTCATATTAAAAAAATCATCACCAAGATCTTTCAAGGAGCTTACCACCTATGTTTTCTTCTAGGAGTTTTATGGTTTCAGGTCATATGTTCAAGTCTTTAATCCATTTTTAGTTAATTTTCATGTATGATGTACTATAGTGGTCCAGTTTCATTATTATATTCTTATTAAATATTAATTAATATATTCTTATTAAATGAATAAATGGTCATTTGTATAACATTTTTTTGTCCTTTGACAGACTATTTCAGAGAGAATTCCAATATGTTTTTCCCCATTGCTACTCTTATTGAACTGTTATTTATGAAATCACAATTACATTTATTTTTACAATTTATTATACATAATGCAAGTTGTATGTATTTGACATGCACATTCTTCTAAGAGGTCTACCAATAAAGAGAAAATTAAGAGGAATGATACTCATATTCACGCAATTTTAGTTTTGATGATAGGATGCCCTGTTTGGATAATGCTGATTTACACAGCTCCCTTGACAAGTTCGCAGTCATATTTCAACTATTCCAACATTGTGGAAAGCCATTTTCATCAGGTCAAGTACTGAATTCATTAACTATTTATCAGATGCTTGGAATTAAGCAGACTTAGACTCCCAGCAGATGGCTTGGGACTTGAAATTCCCCACTACAACTATATCTTACATTCAGGTCAGTTTGATGTTCTAGAGAAATATATTTGCTGGTCTGTTCCATTTGGCTTCTAAGTCTTTAGAATATTCCCACAGTATTATCCATTCTCTTTCCCTTTCCTTTTGTTTTCATCCTTATTTTATCCCAAATTGCCTATTTGATACTTCTAAACAATTTTAATTTTATCATTTTGCTTTTCCTTCCTTTCTAGTAGATCTATTTCTTCCAAAGGATGGAGGGAATCAAAAGTAATATTACTAACTGCTTTTTTTATGCCAACTTCCACTTTTTTGGCCAATAATCCTCATAAAATTCTTATTACCTCCCTTTCTACCAAGTACCAGAAAGAGAATTTATTTCCAGAAAATCAATTGCTAAAAAATTTGGTAATGGAATTTGTCTCCAGATTTCTTCAATTATAATTATTTGTCATTATATTGTTCCTGCTCTTTTTTTTTAACCATGAGCCCTAGTCCATTAAATTTTGATAATAATTAGGATATTAGTAATTACCTTCTCTATTACATGTCAATTTCTGGTTTATTGCCTGTTTTGGGGACATCAATATGTATGCATATGAAATAATAAGTATTGCTATGGATATAATCTTTACACTCTCTTAATAATTCCAAGTGTTTCTACTATAAATACTTTCTTTAATGTCTCTTTGTTCCCAGTTTCCAATTTGGTTTTTGACTCTTTTAGGTGAAATAATGATAGTGTGATAATAGTAAGAGGTAGCTGGCATTGGGTGCACAGCAGTATGAAAGGCACCATCTCATTTAGCCACACAATAAACTGTGTGGCAGGGATTGTTCACATGGAGGAAGTGGGTGCTCAGATTGCTCAGTTGACTCCCAAAGATTTGTATGAATCCGGGAGAAAGAGCATAATCACCTCTTGTTCAGGTGGATGAGTTTCCTCCCAAACCACCAGCTTTTAGCCCATTAGTTTCAAATCGGAAGCTAAAATCCAGAGTGCATTCGCATATTCCATACCCTAAATTGTTAAAATCACTTCTGTTTTGGGGTGCGTGGTGACTCAGTCAGTCAAGTGTCCTGCTCTTGATTTTGACTCAGGTCATGATCTAATGGGTTCCTGGGATCAAGCCCCACGTCGAGCTCTGTGCTGACAGCACGGGGTCCTCTTGTGAGTCTCTCTCTCCCTCTCTCTCTGCCCCTCCCCCACTTGTGCTCTCTCTCGAAAATAAACATTAAAAAGAAAAATTTGAAAATGCTTTCTTAAAAAAAGAAATAACTATTATTAGTATTTGGTGCTTATCTTTCCAGCTGTGTATTTATTTATAAAAATGGAAACATCTTGCTTGGTAAGCTGATTTTTACCTTGCAACATTAGCAAATAGTTTCTATGTCATTAAATAGTTTTCCACAGTATAAATTTAATGTGTGGTTAATATTCTTTTGTCTCTGCCAGGTTTTGTTTAACTGATACTATATTGCTATTCATTTAAGCTAATTTTATTGCTAAGAGTAATTCTGCTATAAGCATTTTTTTATTCATTCAATTATATACTGAATGTTTACTATATGTCAGTCTTAAGTGAAAATATGGTCCCTCTTGTGAAAGATAACATATTTTAATGAGAGCTAGAGGCAATGAAATAGATTAGTGAAGTATTTTATCATGAAGTATAGGGTGTTATAAGAAGACATAGTGACTTTTCATATCTCAATTTCAGATGAATTAGAAAAAAAAATTCTTGGATTTATTCTAAGAACATGTGATAAAGATAGTGTTGTTCTCTAATCTGTCCATATATTCCATCTCCTCTTCTTATTTCTGAGCAGTTTGTTACAGACATCCGACTAGTTTCACCTTCAGATTTGGACCAGAGTTCTGGCTATAGTGTCTGCAACAAAGAGCTGCCCAGTTTTTGACAAGTCAACCCTCTGGGATTTAGTTTCTTTATGTGTATAATGAAGTGGTTAGAGCACATGGCTTCCAGTGTCTACAGCCAGGTTGATGGTCTAATTTTCTCCAAAAATAATGTCAACTGAATTAAAATGATGAAGAAAGTATTTGAACTGTTCAATCAGAACTCCTTTCTGAGAGTAGCAATCAGTTATATAAAAGTCTCTTGGCAAAAGAGTGCTTTTTCTCGCCTTCATTCTTTAAAAAATTTTTTTTAAATGTTTATTTTTGTAAAAGAAAGAGTGTAGCAGGGAATGGCAGAGAGAGAGGGGGAGACACAAAATCCAAAGCAGGCTACGGGCTCCAAGGTGTCAGCACAGAATCTGAGGCGGGGCTCGAATGGAGCTCAAGTGGGGCTTGAACTCATGAACTGTAACATCATGGCCTGAGCCGAAATTGGACACTTAATGGACTGAGCCACCCAGGAGCCCCTCTCATACTTCATTCTTGATGCTCTCACTGCTATGAAATATTTATCCCATGTAGTATCGCCATAGATATCAGCTGCTATCCAATGACAAGAAGACACTTTCCTTTTTGCAAATATCTTAATTTAAAGAAAAATTAACAAAAATAATGCTTAAGATTGAAAGGCATGAAGCTGTGAATTTAGTTGGGAATTTAGACACCAACACAGGCTGCGTTAGCTGGAAGGCCCTTTCAGTTACCATCCAAATCAAATGTAGGCAGTTACTTGTATACAGCACTAGACCAGCAAGATAGAATTAGGTTTTTAAACATTTGCATTTTTCTGCGTATGTTTCTATTTGAAACATACTGTAATTTCTCATTTTTATTTTAAGGAATTTTCCCCAATGGACCTCTGTGAATTGTATTCTTGTTTTGATTAGAGATTTGGTATAAAATTTTATTAGTTTTTATTTTATTCCAACATAATATGTCTGGCATCATTTTCAGAAATTAAACTCTATAGATGGGTCAAATATTGCCACTTGCAGTAAGCTGGACATTGTGGGGTGGGGTTGTCTAAGAAGCAACATTGTTTTGGGACTGTTGTGAGGTACTCAAGTCACTCCTACAAAGGCAGAAGCTGCCTTGTTATTCCCACTTTTCTTAACATCTAATTAAAAATATAATGCTTTTTTATGAAAATTAAGATGTTTTACATTTATTGTAAGTGGACTATTTTAGGATTCCCAGTATTCTTTTCATATAGATATGCTTTAATATACTTGGATGGTGATTTTATAGCAGAATGGGAAGTAATTAAAATATAAAAATTAACTTGCTTCAGAGATTACATTATGTGACTTCAGCTTCTGGGAAATTGAATATTGTTTAATTTCACAGAGAGAGCACAAGGTATGGGTAATTACATGTTCATTGGTATTCTAACTATGGCTGTTCTCCTACATTCCCTTGTATCTTAGTCTCCTCCACCTGCTCTATTCTAAACAACTACACTGGGAAGTGGTTCTGAAGTCCCTTGTATTTTGATGAACTTCTACAACTTGTAGCTTTAGAGTGAAGTAGGTCTAGGATACTTACAAACCCCTGAACAAGTGTATTAAGCTCAAGTTGGCAAGAGACAGGTATGACTTATGGGGTGGTGAGGGAAAGTTTTTAAGATCCATCAGTAGGTAGTTGAATTAAATTCCAAGGTCTTGCAAGAGTTTTTACCTTATAAGAAAAGTCCTAAAGAACTCTGATCTTTGAACTGAAGGACTAAGTACCAGTAGGGTCAGGCAGCAGATCAGTGGTATTGTTCCTGTTAAGTGACAACACATTTGATAATTGCCTTACTGATAATTGCCAATTGCCAATTTGATAATTGCCAAATTTAGTTAGGTAAATTGCTGTCCATCACCAGAGGAAAATCTCTTTCTTCTCTTGGTTCTGGGGAATGTCCCGAAATTGATTAGGATCAGCTTCCAAATATATGATATTGGAGGGACTGGTTAATTCTGTGGCCTGCTCAGGATTTTATAAACATTCAGCTTGACACTTAAGAGTCTAGTAAGAAAAAAAAATATTTGACCACTTTTGAGGAATCTAATTTCCTATTTGGGTCTGTTTACTGTCTGTACTGGGAATTTTAGTGGGAGGAGACAGGGTTCTTTGTGGCCATGGGCAGCTTGGTTCATTTTGGTATCCTCCCCCTGTAGTGCATATGGCAGATACCATATAAACATTTATTGAATTGAGTTTTCATGACCTTATGCTTGCATGCTTGAAGTATTTTTTTTCTCTTCTAAGTTAGCCCAAAAATTGTGTTGACATAGCATGAAAATCCTTATCTGAAATGCTACTGGTCACAATCGAATTACTTATTTTTCTCATACCACACTCAGTCTTGACCATCTATAAGGACTCTATATTAGTTGGATTCCCTGAAAATAAAATTCTAGGACAAAGAATTGAGTGCAAAGTGGGTTTGTTGTTGTTGTTGTTGTTATTGTTGTTTGTTTGTTTGCTTTTGTCTGTTTGTTTTTTGGAGGGGGTGGTGAAGACAATTCTGGGAAGCATATTGAAGGAGTAGGGAAATAAAGTAGGGAGAGTGGAAGAGACCATAAATGGTGTGTTTTGAGTAGGGCAACTGGAGCTTGCCCTACTCTTGCTGGGGAGTTTCTGAGAGATACTACTCCTTATTATTTTAAACATATATCAGACCTCCTGCAATATGTATCTCTTTATTAACCAGCCTATCTTTAAAAAAATTTAATGTTTATTTATTTTTGAGAGGGGGTAGGGGCAGAGAGAGAGGGACACACAGAATCCAAAGCAGGATCCAGGCTCTGAGCTGTCAGCACAGAAGCTTGAACTTGTGAATTACAAGATCGTGACCTGAGCCAGAGTTGGACACTTAACCAACTGAGCCACCCAGGTGCCCCTCTGATTTACTATTTCAAAAATCCTAGAGCCCTTAAGAATTATGCTAAATCAGCTCTGCTTGTACTATAAAGATGGAACAACAAAGCCTAGATGACAGCACAACTGTTTACAACATGGTTTACTGAATATTTTAAGCCCACTGTTGAGAATTACTGTTCAGCAAAACAAATTTTTTTTTTTTTTTTTTAAATTTTTTTTTTCAACGTTTATTTATTTTTGGGACAGACAGAGACAGAGCATGAACGGGGGAGGGGCAGAGAGAGAGGGAGACACAGAATCGGAAACAGGCTCCAGGCTCCGAGCCATCAGCCCAGAGCCTGACGCGGGGCTCGAACTCACGGACCGCGAGATCGTGACCTGGCTGAAGTCGGACGCTTAACCGACTGCGCCACCCAGGCGCCCCAAAACAAATTATTTTCAAAATATTACTGCTCATTGACAATATACCTGGTCAATCAAGAGCCCCGATGGAGACATACAAGATTAATTTTATTTTCATACCTCTTAACACCGATCCCATTCTGCAGACCATGGATCAAGAAGTGTTTTTGACTTTCAAGTCTTATTACTTAAGAAATACATTTTGTAAGGCTATGGCTGCCATAGATAATGATTTCTCTGATGGATCTGGGCAAAGTAAATTGAAAGTTTTCTAGAAAAGATTCCTTATTCTAGATGCCATTAAGAACATTCATGGTTTAGGAGAAGAGATAAAAATATCAACATGAGGGGCAACTGGGTAGCTTAGTTGGTTAAGCATCTGACTCGATTTCAGTTCAGCTCATGATCTCTCGGGTAGTGAGATGGAGCCCCCCGTTGGGCTCCATGCTGACAGTGTGGAGCTTGCTTGGGATTCTCGCTATGCCTCTCCCCTGCTTGCATTCCCTCTCCCTCTCTCTCTCTCTCTCTCTCAAACTAAATAAATAAAGTTAAAAAATATCAACATGAACAGGAGTTTGGAAGAAATTGATTCCAACCTTCATGGATGATAAATGTGAGGGTTCACGACTTCAGTGGAGGAGATAAATACAGGTATTGTGGGAATAACAAGAGAACTAGAACTAGAGATGGAGCCTGAAAAGGGGATTGAGTTGCTGAAATCTCATGATCAAACAGATGAGGAGTTGCTTCTTATGGATGAGCAAAGAAAGCAGTTTCTTGAAATGGAATCTACTGCTGAAGATGCTGTGAAGACTGTTGAAATGAAAATGGATTTAGAATATTATGTAAACTTAGTTGATAAGGCAGTGGCAAGTTTTGAGAGGATTGACTCAAATTTTGAACAACTTCTGTTGGTAAAATACTATCAAACAACCTCACATGCTATATAGAGAAATCATCTGTGAACGAGCAGTTAATTGGTGTGGCAAATTTCATTGTTGTCTTATTTTAAGAAATTGCCACAGTCACCCCAGTCTTCAGCTTCTAGCATCCTAATCTGTCAGCAGCCACCAACATCAAGGCAAGACTCTCCACCAGCAGAAAAGGTTATGACTTACTGAAGGCTCAGATGATGGTTAGCAAATTTTTAGCAATGAAATATTTTTTTTAATTAAGGAATATACATTGTTTTTTAGACAGAATGCTATTGCATACACAGTAGACTACAGTATAGTGTAAACATAACTTTTATATACACTGGAAAACTAAACAAATCTTTTGAGGTTACTTTGTTGTGTATCTGCTTTATTGCTGTGGTCTGGAACCAAACAACAATATCTCTGACGTGTGCCTGTGTCTTGACTAGCTTTTGCAAGAAGGCCTTACTATATGAATTTAAGAGGTAAGTATTGAAGCAAATTATAGCAGTTTCTCAAAGATCAACTAAAGACAGAATTTCAAGCTTGAAATTGAAAGCATGCAGATATGTAAATGTCTTGAAATTCTCATTTTAGTAATGAATGGTGAGCTTCCTCTCTGGTCAGACCTGCTCTACAGGGGCACTATTTTTTCATGGGAGATTTGTAAACCTTCTTGACATTGATGAGGAGGATGTGTATACAACTGTCAGCCCAAGGAACACTTTGAAGACATTTTGATGATCACTTAATCTTGTCCTCTAATTCAAGTTATTACTGTTCACAAGTTTAACAGGCGTGATGGACACATCTGGCATTTTACAATTATTTCATATGGACCAGTGGGTTTAGGTAGAGCTTTCCATTTGGGTTATTTTATATTTTATCTACATCCACAGTGAGAAGGAAGTATGATGACAGAGGGGCTTAAATGGGCTGGTTATCTTCAATTTCTTTGACCTATTTCAAGTGGTTTATATTTCTTTTACTGTGTCGGCCCTCATGATCACTGCGCTTGAAACACCATGATTTTCTACACAGGCTGAGGAAAAACGGTTGTAAGAGAACAATTTTAGCATCTGTAGAGGGCACTTTCAGTAGAATGTCATTCTGAGTCTGCATAATGCTCTCATATGCAATTGATAATATTTGGTTCAGTTTTTTCCCTCAATTCTTATTTCTTTTTTTTTTTTTACTTCTTTCAAATTCAAAAAGCACTGGGAGTTGCCAAGTCTCTTTTGTCTTAAACTTAAATAGAGTAAATATACCGGATTTAAAATGTACTGGTATGCAGGGATAGCCTGTGAAAATTGAGTCTGGAAAATTGAGAAAAAGCCTAGAAGTAAAGGCTGTTTTTATTTAATACAATAGTGACAGTTCTCCTAGTGTTCTGGCCTTTCAGTGTCATTTCTCTTATGATCTTGCTCAGCAGCATGAAAACTAAATGACATTCAGGAGCAAATTCTCTGATGGCTAGGTAGAAGGGAATGGGTGTTGGTGATCTTAGACTTTACTTTTTTTCCTCTTCATTTCTTTTATTTGTTATGTTTTGTTTTAATGCAAAGTCTCATTGGTTTTGAAAGTAAGGTCAACTGTAAGCAGTAAGATAAAAATTCTTGGTGGAAATTATTGTGCATCATGAGTACAAGAACCTTGCTTTATTTTTTATTCGAATGTTTAAGAAATAGCAAATAGTATTGCCTCTGATATATATAGTGAAGAGAATTTGATTCATGGTGGCATTTGGAAATAACTTTTGTATTGTGAAAAATTTCAAACATACAGCAAAGTAGAGATAATAATATATGAATGGTCATGTATGCATAATCCGGGGTCAACAGGTATAGTTACCATCATCTCTCCAATTTTATTCCATCTATCTCCTTTGTCCTGAAATATTTTAAAGAAAATCTCAGTCATCATATTATTTAACTTATAAATAATAATTCAGGATAATTACATCTTTTTTTCATCAAATGATTTATTTTGCTTGTATGTCATTTATAGATATTAACTGAAAGCTTTTGTCATGGAAGGTACTACACTAGGTCCATATGTTGTCAAGTCACTTCCCTCTTTGGGACTCATTTTTTTTGTTTTTGTTTTTTTTTCCCTCTCACTTGGCAAACTCAATTTAGACAAAGATAAAACCAAACAAAGAAAACCAAAACATAGTGTAACATGAGTGAACAACAAAGACAGGTTTGTGTAAATTAGCAGCGAATAGCTACTTAGTAGAACAAATTGGAGCCTAATTGCATTCCATAAGGGGATAGCATTCAGAAGAAGAGACCCTGTGGTACACTATAAAGATGTACTATTGAAGCACAACTCCATTAGTAATGACTGGAGGAATTGAAAAAAAAATCAGTCCCAGTTTTCTTACTTATTAATATTGACCAAAGGTATACAATGTTAGTCTTCATAGAGTTGTTATATTGATTAAATTAAAAAATAAAAGGTAATGTTTAGAATTTGATAGATTTTTACACAAGAGGCAGCATCTTGCTCATAAGAGAAACCCATTGGTCTTTTGTTCTCTTACTGTAGACATTCTCTCTCTTCTTTTTGAATATTTGCTTTTTAAAAACAACTTATTTTAGCAAAGTCAAAATTTTACCATCTTAAAGAAAAAAATTATTTTTCAACTTATACCATATTCAACAACATTATTTTTTTCATGCTCTGGCTTTTGTAAAATTATTATTATTTTTATATTTCTGATTTTACTAAAATTATTTCCTTGAGCTGTAATGAATTTTCCTCATCTGAAGTTTGAAAAAATTATAAAGTCCAGTCCTTTTCATTTTCATCAAAATCTGTCGCACATGAAGGACCGATGGGTGCATTTCTCTAGCTCTAATTAAAAAAAGATTAGCCTCAAAGTAATAGATTTCTCCATTAATCTCTTCCAAATGCACATTCTCTATAGTTCCTTTGCAGTTGGCTTAAGATTTTAATTCAATTTCTTTTGAAGTGGTTAAAAACTTTAAAAATGCATCAGTGTCATAATGGCCAATAGAAACATTAGAATTTTCACTACTTTGGTAAACTTCTTAAATGTACTATTAACCAGAAACCTAGTATTTAACTGATATTTATAAAAATGTAAAATTACAGAAAGTTATCCATGAAAAGAGATATGTTTTTAGTATGTAGGTAGACATATGATGTAGTCTCTATTTTTAATTACCTCAAATGATTTATTCTTTTCTTTTAAACCATATCCATCTTACTTTCACTAAACACAGTATTAATTACAGTTGTTACCTGTATGAACAAAAGTTATGCTAGGAAGATACAGAGGTATTTTGGGAAAGAGAAGAAATATATATATCAATAGAGAACAAGAGAAAATGAGGCAGATTGACAAAGATTAAACACATAGCTAATTGCATAGAAACCTACTTGGCTTTTTGCATTTTATTGGAAATAATCAATGGAAAAATTAAAAGCTATTTACATTAGTATCCATTCTTGTGTGTCCTAGTCACTGGGCTCTGTTCACAATTTTTAGAATTCAAAATTTCCAATTCAATTTCAGCAGGAATATCCAATTCAACTCCTATTAACAAAATCATCATCATTCTCATCAATAGTGATAAAAATAATAATCTACTATTTTTGAGTGCTAGCAACCTCTCAGACACTGGGGTAAAACCTTCACATCAGTGCTGAGATGAGGATACCATTATTACCTCCATTTTACAAACAACAGAAGAAAACAAAAGTGTTGACTTAGAGATGCTACAGAAATGGTTCAAGGAGGCAGACTTAGTATTTTATATCAGGTCTGTTTCCAGGGAATAAACTCTTAAATCTTTTGTGATGCAAAAATCCTATTGAATAAAATTTATCCTGAAATGCTAGTGCACTTACCTCCTGTAAGAAACAAGTATGAATCATCTATTAAAGGAGATAACATCAAAATATTTCATAATATTTTATAAGTAGTAGCTGGCTCTCAGTCAGAAATAATATGGTATGAGGGAAAAAAGCGATGAACAAAAAACCAGGAGAAATAATAGAAGATAGGTGGAATCACAGGTTATCAGTGCAGGGAGTGGAATTATTATCATCATTCTAGTAACGAAGTTATGAAAAAGACTTTAAAAATAATTGTACTTAGTATGTTCACTGACATTTTATAAAGAAAAATCTATAGAAACTGGAAACTCTGAAATGACCCAAAAGATCCAAATGGGAATACTGAAACCATGTGAAACGTAGATGAAGAAAGAAATAATAAACTAGAAGATAGATCAGAAGAAAATACTGAGATTGAAAAATGGAAGCTTGATGTGAAAGAGAGAAAAGAGAGTAAGACCTAGGGATACAGTAAAAGGGTACAACAGACATGTCATTTGAATCTCCGTGGAGAGAAGAGAGAATAAGGTAGAAGCAGTATTTGACCAATTTGTGTGTGTGTGTGTGTGTGTGTGTGTGTGTGTGTGTGTGTGTGTGTGTGAAGTGGACAAAGATCACCATCATAAATTCAAGGAGACCTCTGGACACAAAACAAGATTAATGAAAAACAAATACACTTTTAGCCATATTAAAATAAAACTCCTGAAATTTGAATGTAAAGAGAATAACCTAAAAGACACTCAGGTTAAAAAACAACAACAAGGGGCGCCTGGGTGGCGCAGTCGGTTAAGCGTCCGACTTCAGCCAGGTCACGATCTCGCGGTCCGTGAGTTCGAGCCCCGCGTCAGGCTCTGGGCTGATGGCTCGGAGCCTGGAACCTGTTTCCGATTCTGTGTCTCCCTCTCTCTCTGCCCCTCCCCCGTTCATGCTCTGTCTCTCTCTGTCCCAAAAATAAATAAACGTTGAAAAAAAAAAAAAACAACAAAAATACATCAATATCAAACAATTAGATTGACGGTGATGTCAACAAGAAACATGGGGGCCCACTTTGTAGCAACGTGGATGGAACTGGAGAGTGTAATGCTAAGTGAAATAAGCCATACAGAGAAAGACAGATACCATATGGTTTCACTCTTATGTGGATCCTGAGAAACTTAACAGGAACCCATGGGGGAGGGGAAGGAAAAAAAAAAAAAAGAGGTTAGAGTGGGAGAGAGCCAAAGCATAAGAGACTGTTGAAAACTGAGAACAAACTGAGGGTTGATGGGGTTGGGAGGGAGGGGAGGGTGGGTGATGGGTATTGAGGAGGGCACCTTTTGGGATGAGCACTGGGTGTTGTATGGAAACCAATTTGTCAATAAATTTCATAAAAAAAATAAATAAAAATAAAAATAGAATCAGAGAGAAAAAAAAAATAAAATAAAAAAAAAAAAAAAAAAAGAAACATGGGGGCCCAGATGCCAGGGAATTCTTTATATAAATTGATGAAAAAGAGTGTCTGTCAATCTAGAATTCAACATAGAAAAAATATGTCAAGAAATAAGTGTGAAATAAAGACAAGGATTAATTAAAAGAATTTAGTATTTGTATACATGCTCTAAGGAAATAATAAAAGGTGATTTTCAAGCATCAGGGAAATATTCTAGATGGAAGTTCAAAAAAGGCAGGAAGAAAAGAAGAGTAAAAGCAGAGAAATTATGAAGTTATGGGGTGCCTGGGTGGCTCAGTCCATTAAGCGTCTGCTTTCGGCTATGTTTATGATCTCATGGTCCATAATCTCATGGCCCGTGAGTTCGAGCCCTGTATTGGGCTCTGTGCTGGCAGCTCAGAATCTGGAGCCTGCTTCAGATTCTGTGTCTCCCTGTCTCTCTGCCCCTTCCCCACTTGTGCTCTGTCTCTCAAAAATAAACATTAAAAAATTAAAAAAAAAAGAAATTGTGAAGCTAAATCTAAATGAATACTGTCTTTATAAACAACAGCAATAATAACAATTATAATGTTTTTGGGGTTTAAAATCTCTAGAATTCAAATATATGAAACAACAGCATATTAAGTGAGGCAAGGGATAACTATAACCTATATGTGAAAAACACAATTATATAGAGAAAAATTAACCTTTGATGTATCAAGAGATGTATGTTTTCATCTTTAGGGTTATAATCACAATTTTAGTAAAATAATATATAATAAGCTAATACAGAAGAAGATAGAATATTTAAAATTTTGTAGCTAATAAAAAAACGATAAGAAAGCAGAGAAAAAAGGTATTGAGAAGAAAGGATATATAGAACATGTTAAGGTAGTACATACAGATTCAAATCTATGAATAATTACATTAAATATTCCCACAACAATTAAATGACAATGATTCACAGACTAGGTAACACATACAACACTACTACATGCAAGTTTTCAAAAGATACATCTCAAACTTAAGGATACAGAATGGTAGAAAGTAGGATTAAAATAACTATATATGCTGTAAACACTACCCAAAGTAAGCTTACGTAGAATTGTAAATAAAAAAGTGGACTTTAAGAAGAGTCTTATTAGATGTGTAGAGATACAATTACAACTTATGACATTAAAATGTTAAATTCATCAGGAAGATTTAATAATTCAAAATGTGCATAAGGCTAATATAAGCTCAAAACGATCACAACTATAATGATCACAACTATAATGATCACAACTATAAATAAATAGATATTCACAATTGTATGAGGAGATTGTAACGTCTTTTTCTCAGTAAGTGTTTGAATCGGCAAACACTTTGTATAGATGTAAGAAACGTGATTTTCATTTCACTTACCTTCATTATCTGTCCCTCTGTTCAGGCATCTATTTTGAATATTTATTACACTGATTTTAGTTATTCTTAAAAGTTTATGTTTAGCCAGGTAATCACCCCAATATCAAGGGAATAGGTCGTTTTGATATGGCACTTTTCCTCTGAGATATTACTCTCCCAAAACTCAAGCTATGGTTTGAATGTTTATGTCCTCCCCGAATTCATTTGATGAAATTCTAACTTCCAAAGGTAATGTTATTACTTCCAAAGGTAGGGCCTTTGGCGAGTGCTTAAATCATTAAGGTTCAGTGTAATTAGTGCCTGCAGCTTCAGAGAGCTCCCTACCCCTTTCAAGTCTGCAACCCAGGAGAGAACCCCCACATGACCATGAGGGTACACTGATCTTGGACTTCCAGCCTCCATAATTGTGAGACATATTTTTCTGTCAGTAAGACTGGAAATTTTGTTTATAAGCTACCTAGTGACTGATACAGCAACCTGAATGGATTAAAATGACCCATAACTCCAGTCTAATCATGAGAAAAAACATTTGATAAATACCAATTGAGAGGCATTCTACAAAATATTTGATCTATACTTCTCAAAATTATCATCAAAACCCAAGAAATACTTGAGAAACTGTCACACCAAAAGGAGCTTAATGAGACATGATGACTAAATGTAATATAGTATCCCAGGTATGATCCTAAGAGAAAAAGGACATTGGGTAACAACTAAGGAAATATGAATAAAATTTGGAATTTAGTTATGATAAGATATCAGTATTTGTTTATTATTGCAACATATGTACCTTACTATATAGGATGTTAATAACAGGAGAAAGTGAGTTTGGGTTATAGGGAGCACTGTGCTATCTTTGCTAATTTTCTACAAATCTAAAACTATTCTGGACAATAAAGTTTCTTAATAAAAGTTTATGTTTATTATTACATTGTATACTTGAGTAAGTGCTATGCTACCTGTTTTAGAAGACTTAATGTTTAACACATGTTTGACACTCAGTATTTTTTATTAAGTAAATATAATAGGTGGTAGTGCTACTTTAGTAAACAAAGGATCATATTTGTGATTTAAAAAAAAAATAGTCCCAGTTTATATTCTACCCATACAGTTGGTTAAGCCTGAATATATTAACTGGCTTCACCAGCCTTAGTTTCAACATTTGTAAAATTGTCATGATATTGGCTATTCTTAAATATTCTTTTGAGGACCAAATGAAATAACGTGTGTAGTTACCTAAGTGAGGACAGCTACAAGCTATCATCAGGATGTAACGATAGCAGCAGACATCCAATGAATAATTTGAGTAGCTTTCTACTGATGAATGTAGCTGACTAAGCCTGTCACACTAAAAGAAGAAAATTATCCCCAAAATACATTCCACAGCTCCATATCTGCTTTTACTCAAATATTTATAATCTTTTTTTTTTAGATGTTCACATACATTCATTCATCATACCCATTACAGATTAAAAATAAAACTTTGTTGTGGAGAAATTCAGGAAGTTGTCTTCCACTGACATCTCATCCTTTCTAGAAGTCCTTAGAGATTATCTAAGAGGGGTTTTCACTATGTCAATTTCCTAGTCATGATGAATGAAACTTGTAACTAATGATGCTATGGAACTGAAAAACTAGCCCAGCCTCTTGTAATCATCTGCCAGTGGTTTAGAAAGAGACAAATTATTTGCCTGTTGTGTACTCTTAGAGCTGAATAGCACCACGAGGATCCATGTTGCTTTACCTCCTTTGAAGAACATAGTGACTCCAATTGCCTGCCTTGTATAATCAATCATTGGAGAAAATGTTAAGAAAAATAAATGACATTGATAGGCCTATAACTAGATGTTTTAGATAATTATGATATTGCATGGTCCCTGAGATATTAGATTGATATTGTGAAGTACTTTTGAGTAAAAGAAGTTATTTTTTAGTAATAGAATTTTACAGAATTATTGTGGCATTTGTGAATGCTTAAAATGGACAAAAGGATGTAATTATTTCACAGAAATAGAATTATTTCAAAGAAATTTAAGCCAATTTATCATGTCTTTTTACAGTTGTCTTCATTCAGACCTCAAAAATACTAATTAGAAAATATAGTACTTAATTTCAAGTTAATATTAATTAATTAATATTTTATTGATATGCATTCATGTGGTATATGTTCTTCTAAACACCTTTATGCATGCATACTCATTAGTCCCTATAAAAATAATTGAGAATGATTCACTTCCTATCAACTATCAAAAGAGCCTCAATGAATAAGTGAGGTTGCTGAGCTTCTAAACCATTAAAGTCCATAGCCATCCTAAAGAATACACATGAAGTTTATAAGGTTGGCCTATAAAAGCATGCCTTAACTTAGATATGTAGGACATACAGAATTCCATTATCACAGTAGACAGTGACACATAGTGATTAATCAGCCTCACAGTGCTGAACTACATCTAAAACCAAACCATTATATTAGAGTAGACAGTTGAAACTAAAGGGTCACTTTCATCATCTTCCTATTGATTGCCTTCACAATTGAATTCACCTAAGATTTTGTGTTCCTAGTCAGGAATCTTTTATTGAGTGGTTTCTCTTGCTTCACCCCTGCATGGTATACCATTATTACCATATTTATTATTTCTTAGTTCTTGCTCTTCATTTGATTTTTTGAACTGTCGATATTTTGAAATGTTATTATGATCTTTCGATACTCTTTATTTGCATTTACTTCTTTATGTCCTTTGTTATATGGGTCTTTATTTTCTGATTTCTGCCATTACATCTACAATTTTGGAAACCAAAATGCAACTTTTGAGAGACAATGTTCCAAGAAGGAATGCTGAAAAATATTTTTCTGATTTTTCTTTTTTCCTTTTCTTTTTTTATTATTTTTAAAATGTTTATGTATTTTGAGAGAGAAGGAGGGAAAACAGTGGAGTTGGGGCATAGAGAGGGAGAGAGAGAATCCCAAGCAGGCTCCACGCTGTCAGTGCAGAGCCCGACCTGCGGCTCAATCTCACAAACCATGAAATCATGATGTGGGCTGAAACCAAGAGTCATATGCTAAACCGACTGAGCCATCCAGCACCTTTTAAAGGTGCTTTTTTTTTTTAAACTTATGTTCTTACAGATAGAGTTTAATTTATTGTTTAATACATAGTGAAGTATATAGAGGCATTACATAGTTCAGTAAATTATACGCAAAATAATGATCTTTCAACTATAAACATTATTGTATGTGTTGTAACTATTATAAATATTTTATTAAGTGCATAAACTCTATTCCTTAGCAGGCAAAGTAAAGCAAAAATTTTATTGGAAAAAGCAATGGAAAGGATACCTCAGCCTTCATTTCAGCTCTATTGCTGTCTTGAATGGTGTCATTTATATAATTGAATTCCTTTGCCATCATCTGGAAAATTGGAAAATTGGCTCTCTCTCCTTATTACCCATTCCATTAGTAACATCTCGAAATAAATAATCCCAACACCCATGATTGGCATTATTATAACATATCAGCATTACCAGTAGTTTCTGGCCTGCATTTATGAGTTAACATTTATTCAAAGAACTAACAATAATTCAACATGTATTGATATTTTGAGGGAAGGAGCCCAAAAAAGCAATGTACCTTAGAGGCTGAGAGGTCATCGCCTACAAGGAATTCACAAAATACACAGAAGACATAGGCAGCTAACTTGGATACAGGGAAGAATAGGCTAGGATCTAAAATGAGGGGACTTTAGTGAAGTAGAAGGCAACAAAGATAAAGCCTATGAGGACTGCCTGAGAAAACTTTGTGCAGAATCATAAACTCATAGACTAACAAGAGCTCAGAAATGATCTGGTCCAACATTCTCATTTGGAAAATAGCAAAATAAGCAGAAATGTTAAGTAATTTGCTCAGTTTGCTCTGCCAGTTTATTGATAAAAATAGAAAAAAAGACCCAAGTGTCTTGACTGCTAGATCAGGACCATTAAAGATGGATAGGAGTGAGGAGCTAAGATGGCAGAGTAGTAAGGGGACCCTGGGTTTGTCTCATCCCTTGAACACAGCTAGATCAACATAAAACCATTTTGAACACCTAGGACATTGACCTGAGAATTAACAGAACAACCTGCATAATTTGAGGGAGAGAATGTGGCAGATAAGGCGGTATGGAGAGATGAATTGGGGAAGAGAAGACCTGCAGTGCTGCCGAAGGCAGAGAGCCCTTTTTGCGGAGAGGAGAAAGAGAGGGGGAGATTGAGCACCACGTCCAATTCACACAAGGAAAGCACTTCCCCTGGAAGTTGTTAGAAAGAGAGAAAGAGGGAAAACACGCAAAGGGGATTGCACAAGAAAACTGCTCCCCAAAGCCACTGATGGGGGAAAAAGGAGAGTGTTTCAATACCACCAGTTTTTTAAATAAACAGAGCACAGAGTCTGAAGTTTCTGAGCTAAGGGCCTGGTGGTACTCCAGTGAGGAAGCAGGGCAGAGCTCTGGGAGCAGGCAGCATGGTCTGAGGATTCCCTAGTTTGCACTAGGAGAAGTAATTCCCCCGCTTGGAGTGCATTTGGTAGAGGTGATACAGCCTCCTCATGGGCAAAAGATCCTGTGGGCAGCACAGAATTACCCTGTTCACCAGTATAGGAACAAAGATGCCAGCTGAGGGCCGCAAACCTTGGCACTGGCTGAGTGTTGAGTTACCATAAACTCTGAGCTGCTGTCACTGTATGGTTGCAAGAATGTTTTCTGGGACAAGCTGGTACAGGCCACAGAGTGGCAAGACCCACACCCAGAAGATCAGCCTGGATCTGAGCTATGGGATTCTATGAAGTACAGAGTTTTGAACCATAGATGCACCTGAGATAAAACTCTGGAGGGAGTCACTGCCTGGCAGGCAGACAACTTGGACACAGACAGGGGGAAGGTGGGGAGCTGACAGAAGCTGGAGACACAGGAGAGATGATTGATTGTGTATCTGTGAGGATGTGAACTACCCACTCCAGAGAGCAGAATGAAGCCATCTTAACTATTAGCCCACCAACACTGATCAAACCCAGTGAGCTAAACAGCACAAATTGGAGAACAGAGCCCTACCCACATGCACCCTCCAGGAATGTCTTCACTAGGGCAAGTTGACCTGAGAATAAGAGCAGCAGACCCCTCCCTTAGAAGACCAGCATAAATCCCTTCGAAGAGCTTAGTCTACTGATCATAGTATGCTGCAAAGTCTCAACTCTAGGGGAAACTGGATCTAGCTTCATTTGGGTTTTTGTTTGTTCTTTTTTTTTGCTTCTATTCTTGTTTTTATTATTTTCCCCCCATTGGATATAGAAAGAACAAAAATTTTTATTTTATTTTGCTGTATATTATTATTTTTTTAATTGAAAATATTTTTTCTCTCTTTTCTCTTTTTTTTCTATCAAGCTTAACAAGCAGACCAAAACACACCTAAGATCTAGCTTCCTTTATTTGTTTTTTTACACTAATTTTAATTTAATGTAATTATTATTTTCTTCCTCTAAAATGACAAGATGGAGTAATTCACCCCAAAAGAAAGAACAGGAAGAAGTGATGGTCAGGGATTTAATCGATAGAGATATAAGTAAGATGTCTGAACTAGAATTTAAAACAATTATAAGGATTCTAGCTGGCTTGAAAAAAAGTATGGAAGACACTAAAGAATCCCTTTCTGCAGAGATAAAAGAGCTGAAAGCTAGTCAGGCTGAAATTTAAAATGCTATAACTGAGGTGCAAACTCAAATGAATGCCATGACAGTGAGGGTGGATGAAGCAGAAGAACAAATTAGTGATATGGAAGGTAAAATTACAGAAAATCATGAAGTTGAAAAGAAGAGAGAAGCAATGGTAATGGATTATGAAGGTAGACTTAGGGAATTCAGTGACCTTAATAAAATATAATAACATTCATATCAAAGAAGTCCCAGAAGATGAAGAGAAAAAGGGGCAGAAGGTTTATGTGAGCAAATTATAGATGAAAACTTTCTTAATCTGGGGAAGGACACAGACATAAAAATCCAAGAAGCACAGAGAACTCCCATTAAATCCAACAAAAGCTGTCCATCACCAAGGCATATCATAGTCAAATTCACACATATGCAGACAGGGAAAGAATCCTGAAAGCAGCAAGGGAAAAAAGGGAACCTTAACCTGCAAGGGAAGACAGATCAGGTTCACAGCAGATCTGTCCACTAAAACTTGGTAGGCCAAAAGGGAGTGGTAGGATATATTCAATGTGCTGAATGGGAAAAATATGCAACCAAGAATACTCTATCCAGCAAGGCTATCATTAAGAATAGAAGTGGAGATAAAGAGTTTCCCAGACAAACAAAAACTAATGGAGTTTGTGACCACTAAACCATCCCTGCAAGAAATATTAAGGGGACTCTTTGGGGGGAAAATGCAACAAAACAAAAGAAAACACCAAGTGATGGGTAGGATTTTCCCAGGGAAAGTCAGAAGATGATTATAGGTCTTGGAAAGATCAGGATAAAGCTGTGGAGGTGAAAAAGTAGAGAATAGTAGAGAAAAAGGAAGGTAGAAAAAGTTTGACCTACAGTATACTGTGGTTAAAAGCTTAAAATGTATTTCCAGGTGTTGTGGACTGAACTGTGTTCCCTCAAAATTCACATGCTGAAACTCTAACTCCCAGTATGATTGTATTTTGAGATAAGGCCTATAAGGAGATAATTAAGGTTAACTGAGGTTATAAGGGTTGGCTCTGATCCAATAGGATTAGTGTCCTTACAAAGAGCACAAGAGAGCTAGCACTCATTCTCTCTCCTCTCTTCCTTACACCACCACCAACCTCCCCCATCCCCTGCCATCATATGAGGACACAACAAAAAGCTGACTGTCTATAGCCGGAAAGAGCTCTCTTCAGAAACCAAATTGGCTGGCACCTTGATCTTGGACTTCCCAGCCTACAAAACCATGAAAATAAATGTCTGTAAATTAAGCTACCCACTCTGTGGTGTTTTATTATGGCAGCTTGAGAAGACTAAGATATAAGGTAGTCATGGGAAAAGGAGGCTCCAGTTAAAGACTGTATGGAGATGGATTGGTAAGTGCTTTGTATAACATGCAGAGAAGTTTCAATTTGATTTAAGAATTAACAACCATAAGTGATTTTTAAGTAGATCAAAAAAAATCAGAAAGATGGAAGATGTTCAATAATAGAGTGAGAGTCAACAAGAACAGGCTGGAGGACATTGATTTCTTCTCCAATTAAGAGTTAGTAAGGGTTTGAATTAGGACCAAGGCAGTGAGGATGAGAAAAATGTGGATATGGAGTATTGGTTGGGGGAAATCCTCAGATTTTAGGTACCTTTGAACATAGAACCCAAACAACAACATTAAAATCATTAGAATTATGGTCATGGTATCTACCAGATGGAAAAATCAAAGGTCAGAGCTGGTTTTGCATATTTTGCATTTATTTAACTCTAAAGCCATTTAAATGAATTAAAACTGAAATGAAAAAAATTTAAAAATTTATTTTGGAAGTTGTATTTGTTAAAATCAATTTTAAAAATATAGAAAAAACAGGTGGCATACATTTGTAGAGAAATATAGGGTTGAGATTATACTCATAGTGAGATACATCCTAACTTTATACAGTAGTAATATGATTAAAGTTTAAAATAAGGCAAAATAAATAGTTCCACTACTAAAAGATCAGGGAAAACAAGATAATATTTATTTGTACACCTTAAATACCATCAAAGTTCTCTATTCAATAGTGATTTCCTAACATACTAATGTTTCTGTTGCTTATCTCTTTCTACCTATTGGTACAAAGAACATTAAAAACTGAATAAATCTTGTTGTACTCTGATATTAACTTTTATCGACATTAAGTAAAAAGTCTGTATATTGTATCTTATCTCTCTTGTTCTCTCTATATGAGTACTTCTAAGATTCATTTTCTTTGAATATCAGCTTTTTGGAATTAATGTTGCAAGTTGTCGCATGTTATTTGAGCTTAAAATTTTTCTTTATCTGAAACTATCGAGGTACTGAATATGAATATGAGGTAGAGTAACAAGCTCCCAAATTTATGATCAGATTGATTTTTAGTTTTATAAACAATTGAATTTCAATGCTATAAAGATTCCATCTCCATGAAGAACCCTCTCTAATATTTAACATTGCTAAGACAACACAGCATTTACAATTGCTCCTAACTTCAATTTTAGCCTTTACTTGGAGCCACATTTGTAGAAATTTTGTGATAAGTCAGATCTTTCTTCATGCTTTGTCTTAAAGTCAGATTTATTAAAGTATAATTTTAAGGTAAGATTTATAACTTTTAATTGTATAACTTGATGAGTTTTGACAAACATGTATAGAGGAATAATAACCACCACATTCAAACTAAAGAATATTTCCATTATACCAAAATGCTGTCCTTGATCTGATTTCTTTAACAGTGATTTTTACTTTCCCAGAATGTCACAAATGTGGAATCATTTAGTATGTAGGCTTCTGTGCCTTTTTAAATTTCATTCAGTGTAATGCTTTTGAAATTGATCCAAGTTGTTGCATATATCCGTAGTTCATTGCTTTTTATTGCTAAGTAGTATTTTATTGTGTAGATATATATAGCACAATTAATTTATCAATTTACCAGTTAACAGATATTTGGGATGTTTCCAGTTTTGAGTGATTATAAATAAAAATGCTAAAACATTTATTTACCAGTCATTGTGTAGACATATGTTTTTAATTCCTTTGATAAGAGTGGGATTGCTGGATGTTATGGTGGGTGTGTATTCATATCATAAATGACCATGCCATTTACGTTACCAAAAGCAATGTATAAGAGCTCCAGTTGCTTCAAATATTTATCTTAGTACTGTCACATCTAAATTTTAGCTCTTGAGGTAGATGCAGAAATTTATCTAATTGTGATTTTAATTTGTTTACCTAATGACTATGATAAGTACTTTTTCATGTGCTTATTTGGAATCCATATTGGCCATTCATGTATATTCTTGAGTGAAATGTCTGTTCAAATGTCACAGACATTTTGCCTACCTGGTTGCTTCTCTTCTTATTATTGAATATTAAAAATTCCTTATGTATATTCAATGTATGTATTTTGCCAGATTTGTGTTTGCGAAAGTTTTCTCCTAATCAATCTGTGATTTGTCTTTTCATTTCCTTACTATATTAGTCAGTGTTTTCCAGACAACCAAGAAAGTATTTTAAGAGAGGGAAGGAAGGGAAGAGGGGAGAAGGAAAAGAGAGAGATATAAGGAATTGGGTCACATGATTGTGGGTATGAGAGCTGGTAACCGGTTCAAGAGATATGGATTCAAGAACTCCCATGTTCATTGCAACATTACTCACAATAGCTCAGAGGTGGAAATATCCATTGATAGGTGAATGAATAAAGAAAATGTGGTATATATGTACATTGAAATATTACTATGCCATAAAAAAGAAGGAAATCCTGTCATTTGCTACAACATGGCTGAACTTTGAGTACACAATGATAAATGAAATAAGCCAGTCACACAAGGACAAATACTGTATGATTCCAATTTTATGAGATATCTAAAGTAGTCTAACTCATAGAAACACAAAGTAGAATGGTGATTGCCAGGAGCAGGAGGAGGGGGAAATGGGGAGTTTTTAAATAGATATAAAGTTTCAGTACTACAAGATGAAAAAGTTCTAGAGACCTACTGTATAATATTGTACTTAAAATTAACAATACCTACTGTTCACTTAAAAATGTATTAAGAGGGTAGATCTCACATACACACATATATATATATATATATATATATATATATATATATATACACATACATACATATACATATTATTTTAACCACAATTAAAAAAAAAAGAGTTGGTGTTACAATCTTGCATCTGAAGCCTGGAAACTGAATTTCTGTGTTGCAGTCTGGAGGCAGAACTCCTTCAGGACTTTTTTTTTTTTTTTTTTTTAATTTTTTTTTTTCAACGTTTATTTATTTTTGGGACAGAGAGAGAGCATGAACGGGGGAGGGGCAGAGAGAGAGGGAGACACAGAATCGGAAGCAGGCTCCAGGCTCTGAGCCATCAGCCCAGAGCCTGACGCGGGGCTCGAACTCACGGACCGCGAGATCGTGACCTGGCTGAAGTCGACGCTTAACCGACTGCGCCACCCAGGCGCCCCATGGAGTTTTAACCTGTGCTCTTAAGTCCTTCAATTGATTGGCTGAGGCTCACTTACATTATGGAGAGTAATCTTAAAGTCAACTGATTATAAATATCAATCACATCTAAAGAATATCTTTATAGCAGTATCTAGGCTTATGTTTGGCCAAACAGCTAATTATATTCACTATAATCTAAATAAGTAGGCATAACATTAACCATAACATGCAGTAAGAAACGTTTGTCTAAAGATTATAAAATTTTTCTTTTCTGTTTTTTTTTTATTAAAAATGTTATAGCTTCAGATTTTATATTTAGGTCTGTGATCCTTTTGTGGTGTGAAATAAAGGTTGAAGTTCATTTTTAGGGCGGTGGGGGGAAAGGTATGTCCAATTTGTTGAAAAGACTATTCTTTCCCCATTAAATTACGCTGCACCTTTGTCACATATTATATGACCATATATGTGTGGGTCTATTTCTGTCAGTTCTTTTCCACTGATATGATATGTTTGTGCTTTTGCCAGCTCCACATGTTTTGATTACTATAATTTGAAATAAAGTAGTGATCTTCCAGTTTTTTTCTTCTTTTTCAAAATTGTTTTGACTCTTCTACGTTCTGTGCTTCCCCATATAACTGATATAATCAGCTTATCAATTTCTGGGTGGCTATATTAGCTATTTACCAGTAGTGTGCAGGGCATGTCCGGGGCACAGACCTATTCAGAGAAGTGAAGACCAGTCTGTTCTAGTAGCCGCTAAGTGCATTATGGGCAGCCTGGGGATGGATGTGGACTCTGAAAGGGATCACGTGGGCTCCAGACCGTAACAAGTACTGGCAATGGCTCATCTCAGACCTGCTTCTGCCCATTCGAGAGATGCAGATGCTGTTACAGATATGGCTCATTCTCTGTTTATTTGCATCATTAATTTAAATTATTGGGCTCTCCCCACCCCCCAAAAAGGTGTGCTATCTCCTTTTGTCCTTTTTTATTATGCCAGGAATTGATGTTCTTTGTCCTCTTTTTAGTCATCATTTTCCCCATGTTACCAAGTGGTGAGCTATATTTAAACATTCCTTTAATTTATATTTCAGAGGTCCTGTCCAGAACTTTTTATGCATCAAACAGCTAACAATTCATGGGGTATACTAATCCAATTAGAGAAGAAGATGTGCTATGCTAGTACCAATGAAATGTATTAAGTCAGGGAGGAGAATCCCTCTTTCACAGATAGCTTTTTTTTTTTCCAATGTAATAAGAGTAGAATCTCATGATTTGACTTCAAAGATACAGTTAATATTTCTTAATTTTTCTGTTTTCCCCCAAGTATATTTAAGGGCAGAGGACAAATAAAAGTAGCTTTGTTACCAGGTCATTGTTTTTCTTCATTTCCTAACATTTTCCAAACACTTCATCTAGAGAACAAAAAAGTTCATAGAATGGCGAAAGAAAAGGCTGTCAATATATCTCCTGTCTCTGGGGTCTATTAGTTTTGACAAAAAAAAAAAAAGAAAAAAAAAAAGGAATACTCTCTACCCTTCTTCACCATTCTCCACCACCCCACCCATGACCACCCAATCTGTCCATCTTTCTTTTCTCATGTATATTTGAGCACTGGAGGGATTTCTCATAGTATTCCAAGGGAGAAGTGGCTTATAAGCTGCAACTTCTGGAATAGGTATGCTTGAAGTTAGATCCAATCAATTAGATATAGTTTTGAGGAATAAAAGGCAGAAGCCTGCACTTGATATTAAGATTTAAGTTAATACTTGTTTAAATAATGTCCCATAGTAATGTTCAGACCCAACAATTCATATACCTAAGGCAAGTCTTAACCAAAATTCAAGTAAGTATTAAATTTTGGGTTGTCAAGATGTGGCCTCTGACAAGTTAAAAGTTTGGTTCATAAATGATCTCTATTCTACAAAGGACAGTTTACTATTGACTTGCAGGAACTTATCTGTAATTGTAGACAGAACCTAATACCCCTGTGATATAAAAAGAACTTCACTCTTATTTCTAAATTCTATTTTAAAGATCAATATTGTTATCAATATGATAACAAGAACTCCTTTTTTTTACAAATAAGGTTGAATATATATGTACATAAATATGTATTTATAAATATTTCTCAATATGCCTACTTTTACTCTGATTTATGTTTTCTTTTAGAAAAATTCAATTGGCCATCAAGTGGGAAGGGATTATAGAAAAATGAGAAGATGCCCTTGTTTACAATCTAAGTGATAGCAATAATTTTTGTTTTGAAAAATGTCAATGTTTTTGAATGTTTTTAATAACTTCTCTGAGGTCAGTCTTTCACAACATGAGAAGATTTAACACCATATTCCCTCCCTTTATTTTCTTTTATATTCCAAAAATTCTGCCCTCTATGTGGGCTAGGCTTTCTGGTGCCTATTTTTTCAAGTTTCACCTTCTCATTTTACTTTGACGCTCTCCCCTTGAGAACAGCTGTCTTATAGCACAGTAGCATAATTTTCCGTGAGATCAGGAGTCTTGATCTAGAGGAGGGACTAATATTGGGAGAAATGGCCAATGATTACCGTTTTATATCACCTCCCCAAATATATATTGTTTAAGATGGTCAGAGCCTACTGGGGATCCAAGCCTGCCTTCGTGATCTTGTGCTCTAGATCATATTATAGTATCTGGCATATGTCAGCCATAAGACTAAAATTTAGAAAGCAATGTATCCACAGTAGTATATATTTCTAGTATATTCCTTGAGGTTAAATATAGGCCTTAGCTCATTAAATAAAACAAATTATTTGACAGCAAATGTCTCCTGAATGATTATATATATATATATATATCTTTTAAAGAAGCACAATTTTTATTCTAGTAAATATTACTATATTATCTCTTTATAATAAATAAACTCTAATGATCAGTTCCCTATTAGATGTCTTTTAGCAATAGAGGCATTATGCTATATAGTATAGTATATACAAAAGAGCTTGCTTTCACACATAATAGGGCCTGTGGAAAAATAATTTTAGGGGCAGATAACTGAAAACCCATGTAACTTTATATCCAGAGCCCTAAAGGGAAAATAATTGGGGCCTTTGAAGATAATTTGGACAGTGTGGACAGTGGGGGGCTCAAGGAATGTAAAAATTCCCAAACACAATCAATTGGAAATACTGGCTTATGGCCATTGGGAGAAGTTGGGCACAGATGGACCTGTGAGCACAGGGAAGTCCTTTGAGGCTGTTGGGAGGCCTCTGGGAAGGAGCTATTAAAATACAGATGAAATGCCTCCTGTCTGTGCCAGGCTGAGGGATATTTCCTTTCCTGATAAAGGTTCTAATTCTATTCCCTCTCTCCTGTCTTCCTTACCTATGAAAAAATCCCACATGATCCAACGTAACAATTGTTATGCACTGATATCACTTCCCTATTCACCAATTGCTTCTGTGGTAATTGGTGTTAATTGAAACACATGTCATAGCTAAGAAGACTGTGCTGAATTTCTTTGGAATTGTGAGGAGTTCTCTCCCTGCTGAGCTTGGCTCTTCTGTAACTACAATTAAATAGCCCTGAAGCAGAGACAAGACATTCTACCAGAAAGGAATGATCAAATTGTTGGCAAGTGGACATTTTCCTCTGTTGTGGCTTGATGACCACTTACTGATGGTATAAAAATTACCAAACAATAATTTCTAAATATTAGTTGCCTTAAGTAGTGAAACAGATGTCAGATTGCTCTCAGTCAAGGGAGCAATTATTTCATTTCCTTAGAAAGGAATGAATTTATTCATTAAAGTCCAATACCTAAGCCAATTTGAAGAATGCACTTTGAAAAAGATAATGATGTATATTTAAATAGAATTTGGTGCTAACTATCCCTCTAGGAATTTCTCTCTTATATTTCCAGGAGGGGGCCTGAGGATACCCCAGAGAGAACAGATAAAGTTTCACTGCTTGTCTTAAAAATACATCTAGCATGAAATGTGGTAGAGAATTTCTTCTAACAACTATTTTTAAAAGGGAAAATTGAGCAGTGGGTTAGAATAGGATTTTACATATTTTTTAGCTTGTTACTCTTCCCATAACATTAACATGGAAGGACATACAAACAGCAATGGGATTTAACTTTGGTTTATACTTTTTCCTAGATAAATTATTTAAGTCATCCCTGAGTAATCATTTTTAATAAAGAAATGCATCCCTTGGCATTAAGTGATAATCAAAGATTTGATGCTGTGTTGAAATTTCATTTCAGGATAAACTTGCTTAATTATATTTTGAGGGAGGTGTCATGATTTAAGTCCACACAGATTTCACACTCTCCATTTCTTTCCTACAGTTCATGATTACATATAATTTTGTAGGATGTCCTAAATTTTGTTTACCAAATAGTTCAAGTCTGGTAAATTCTAAGAGATATTCTCTCTCTCTCTCTCTCTCTCTCTCTCTCTCTCTCTCGTGTGCAGTTTGTGTTTATTTCTCCCAATTTTCCACCTGGAAAAGTTGACAGCAAGTACATTTATAAGAAACCCATCTCATACTGGACACTAATCTTTTCAGCTCTTTATTTCCTAAAATAGGAGGATAGCCAGATTAACTTTAGCATGATCCAGAGATTTGTACTAAGAGTTGTTAGCTTTTGTTTTTGTCTTTTTGACATGGATGTGTTCTACTTTTGGGGACTGGAAGTTTGTCTTTTTTTTTTAAGTATTTATTTTGAGAGCATGAGAGAGAGCACATGCACGGGGAGGGTCAGAGAGATAGAGGGAGAGAGAGAATCCGAAGGAGGCTCCACACTGTCAGTGCAGAGCCCAACATGGGGCTTGATCCCACCAACCAGGAGATCCTGACCTGAGCAGAGATCAAGAATAGGATGTTTAATGAACTGAACCATCCAAGGGTCCCTGAAAGTTCATTTTAGAAAGCATCTTTGACTTTTCATATTTGTAACACAGATGTAACACATCTGTGTTCAAATCTCCTACCTGTTGGAGGTAATGCGTCACAAGATATTTACATTAAAATATGTCAACTACCATTCTAGGCTTCTAGCATTCTGTTTTGGGATTTCTTAAAGGACTCCTTTCTCATCTTTTGCTTGTAGTGCAATAGTGTGTACATTATGAGTGGTTAAGAGTAAAGATTTTGAAATCAGACTTTTGGGTCCATATTCTCTACTACTTAGTTGTGTGTTCTTGAACAATTCATATTTCAAAGTAAGATTAGTACTTACCTTATAAGATGATTGAAAAGATGAATTAATATATATATATATATATATATACATTTTACATAAACATTTTACATATATATTTATATTTATATATGTAAAATGTTTGTAGTGGCTAGCACATATTGAATACTATATAAATACCAACTATTCTTCTTCTTTCTCTAATGATATTTCTTGCTTGCAGTTTTCCAAATTATAACAGTCAGTTGTAAAAAAAAAAAAACAAGATAAATAACACAATAATAAAAATCAGCCACTCATATTCTTTGATTACTTATATGTTTACAGGTGGGTGCTTTTCTTTTTTAAGGTTAATTTCTCAGGAGTAAGGTTGTTCTGTCCTGAAGTTTCAAGAGATGTTGCCAGTTTGCTTTTTCCAAGTTACTGGAACAATCTACATTTCTACCAGTGAAAATTAGTTTTACCTTATATCCCTATAAGCATTAGGTCTTATACTAAAACATTTTTTTTTATAATATGTTTCCTTATTTTCATTTCCCTAATTTGTAGTGAGTTAGAATGTTTGTTGTATTTAGTGATCTTTTGCTAATTGTTCCTTCTCCTTCGTCCATTTTCTATTAGATTCTGCCTTTTTCTTGTTAGTTTATGAGTTCAATATATATTTCTCTTATATTTTGATATTATGTTTCGTAATATTTTTTCAAGTCCAATCTTGTCTATTAACTTGATTATAACTTTTGCCAGGCAAAGATTTTAAACATTTTTTTGGATAAATATAACCTCCTTCCTTTCTTTCTTTTCCTTCCTTCCTTCCTTCCTTCCTTCCTTCCTTCCTTCCTTCCTTCCTTCCTTCCTTCCTTCCTTCCTTCCTTCTTTAGTGAAAGTGTGAGCAGGGGAGAGGGCAGAGGGTGAGGGAGAGAGAAAATCTTAAGCAGGTTCCATGTGTGGAGCCTGATGTGGGGCTTGATCTTAAGATCATGAATCATGACCTGAGCTGAAATCAAGAGTCAGAAACTTAACCAATGGAGCCACCCAGGTGCCACTCTTTTTCCTTTTTTAGATTCTGGATTTCCTCTCTTGGTTAAGAATGTTTCCCCAGCCAAACTTTGCATAGAGTGTCTTTTTTGCATTTTTGTTTTTACAAATTTTATTATAATATTTTAAATATATTTTAAACATAAGAGATAAGTACCAACTTTTTATATTTTTTCAGACATGATCATTTTCCAGTACAACTTATTAAACAAACAACCTTTTTATATTGTATTGAAATGTCAGTTTTGTCATTGTGTTAGTTTTTTATTGCTGCATAGCAAATTACTAAAAACTTACCAGCTTAAATAATGCATATTTATTATGTCAAAGTTTCTGTGAGTCAGGAGTCCAGGCATAAATTAGCTACTATTCTGCTTAGGGTGTCATCAGGCTGCAATCATTGTGTCAGCTGGGGCCTTGATGTCATTTGTGGCATGGAATCCTTCCTTCTCTATGCTCACTGGTTTAGAGCAGAATTTAATTCTTTATAAGACAGGGGTCACCATTTTCTTGCTAGCTGTCACCTGGGGGTTGTTCTAAACTTCTAAAAGCCATTCTCAGGTTCTTGACATGTGGCCTCCTCGATAAGCAGTTGCCAACATGTCTGATTGCTTCTTCCAGGGCAGCAAGATTATCTTTCCCACTTCCAATCTCTCCCAGCAGAGTAGTCCTGAAAGGGCAGACTCATAGATGATAATGTCCCCTTTGATTTTAACGCAACATCAACTGATTAAGAACTTTAGTTACATCTGCAAAGCCCCTTTCCCGTATAATGTAATCACGTCATGGGAATGGAATCTTGCCATTTTCACAAGTCCTGCTTATACTCAGTGGGAGGGGAATATACAGGGTATGTACATTTGGAGATTGAAAACTTGAGGGAGACCTTAGATTCTGCCTACTATAGTCTTATTAAATTCCCTATCTGTAGATTCTTTCTTCTAGTCTAGTCATTTGTCTATCCTCCTGAGTACTATAAATTCAGTGTCATATTGATTTGATTATAATGGTCTTATAGAATTTTGATATCTCATAATTCAAATTACTCATTATCAAGTCATTTGTGCATCATTTCATGCTTTTCATGGCTGTTCTAATGATTTCTTTTCTTTCTTATTAACATTAAGATGACTTTTATCCATTTCCCAACAAAATGAAATAAAACTGTGAGGTTTTAATTTGAATTGCACTAAAACTATATATTAATCCTCAGAAAAAATATATTTCACATCAGGGTGCCTGGGTGGGTCAGTCAATTAAGTGTACAACTCTTGATCTCAGCTCAGGTCTTGATCTCAGGGTCATGAGTTCAAACCCTGTATTGGTTTCTGTGCTGGGTATATAGCCTACTTAAAAAAAAAACAATATATTATAAAATATACAAATATTTATATACAAAAATTTATATTTATATATATACACATATATATTTATATTTATATATATACTCATTTATCTTTATACTGTATATCTTTCAACCTAAGAATAGAGGATATTTTAGAGTTGTTAGATACTGTTTATTACTCTTGAAAAAAGATCATAGAGATTTTAAAGGTCTTAATTTATGTTTATTTTCTAGTTTCAAAGGCAGTGTAACTTAATAGTTAAACATATGGAAGCTTTTTTACCTTGGGTGATTTCTTAACCCTTTTATGCCTTCATTTCCGCATCTGAAATATAGGGGTGAAAATAATAGTACATTATTGTGCAGATTAATTAACTTAATATATGTAAATCATTTAAAATATTACCTGGCATATAGTCAACACTTTGTGTGCATGTAGGTGTTGTAAGCATGTTGGGTGTATTACGGTATCTTGTGATTTTATTTACATTTTCTGATAAACAATGAAGCTTAGAACTTTCTTATTGGCTATTTGGAGTTTGGAAGGTGCCCATGCAAGTCTTTTGCTCATATTTCTATTGATCCTCTTTCATTATCATATTTCTCTGTGTTTTATATATCAGGATACCAGTAGTATGTCAGATATTTGTATTAGAAACTTTTTTCAATTTATTTGTTGGGCTTTTCACTCTTAATTTTTTCTTGGGGTGAATAAGACATCTTCATTTCAATGTAATGCAAATTCCCAATTTTTCTCTTTATGGTTCATTCTGTCAATTTGATGTTTAAGAAATTTTCCCCTGTTGCAGGGACATAAAGTTTTTTTCTTTTGTTATCTTTTAGAAATTTTATTTTTATACATTTGTAAATTAGGGCTATCATACATCTAAAATAGATTTGTCAAAATTCATTGTTTTCCTATTGATGACACCATTTATTGAAAAGATCCAATGCACTTCAAGATTACTTTTTTTAAAATAAATCAAGTAACCATACATATGTATGGTTATACATACATACATATGTAGTTCTTTTCTTATACCTTCTGGTGTTCCATTGGTCTTCTAATCTAACACAGTTAACATTTTATATTTTTTAGTAGAGGATTGCATAATTTTTGTTAAATTTATTGTCAAACATTTAATGTTTTTGACACTATTTATGAATGATATTGTTCTCAAGTTTTAAGTTTTGTTGCTAGCATAAGGAAATGTAAGCAATTACATGTTCTGTAAATAATAATAGTTTTCTTTCTTTCTTTCTTTTTTTTTTTTTTTTTCTCTTGCCTTATTGTTCTGGTCAGTACCTCCAGAACATTTTGACATTGATATGGTAATAGCTGGCTTCCTTTCCTAATTCTGATTTCTGGGAGCAAATTTCAGTTTAAGATGGGTCTTTCTATTCTATTTGTGTGTATATTTCATGAGTTTTAATTTTATCAAATTATCTTTTTGTATCTAGCTAAGTGAGCACATTATATTTCTCCTTTATTCTGACTTTAAGTAGAAGACATGTGAACGACATCACCATTTATATATGCGAGAAGAGATAGATGTCATATGATACACTAGAGAACTCATGGGAAAGATCTTAAGGTTATTGTAGGTAGGTACAGTTTGACTTAGGCAGTGGTCAAAGGATAAGCCAAAAAGGAAAACACTGCTATCAAATAGTTGTGTTATAAAAATGGATAAAAGAAGTCCAAATTAAGTGTAGTGCAAATGCCTAAGAAAAAATATTCAAAGCTACAATAAGGACATTGGCATAAAGATCTTGAATTAAAGATATTGGCCCATGGTCTAAGTCAATAAAGACTAAATTCTTAAGTACTTAAACTTATTAGTAAAAAAAAAAAAAAGAAAAAGAAAAAACAAAGAAAAAAAACTTACTGGTTAACTTGGATTGGGATTCAGGTAAATTGGAATAAATAAGTTGATTTAACTGCTGAGCCAGAAGTTGGATTCTCTAATATAAGCTGATTATTCACAGTTTGGTTACCTATGTGCATGTTATACACATTGACTCTTGAGAATGGTAGAAGAGATTATATATTGTAAATGCCCTGCTAAATGGCCATTTTAATTACCTTCTAGAGAAGAGAAATTATTAATAACAAAAAGAGCAAAGTTATATTTCACATGCTTATTCATAGTGGATATAGTAATATAAGTTGTGCTTTCCAATTTTGTAACAGATGGGTTAATATGTATATGAGTACTTAGTAAATGTACAATACTACACTGATATAAGAAATAGTTATTTATTACTGCTAAAAAAGCTATCCATATTTCTTCTCTAGGTGATGATTGAACAAAACCATTGGTGGTATATCAATCATTGAACAGAGAAGCAGAGAAGTGATAGGGAGTAAAGGGTTTATTATAGGGATTTCGCATGATGCACTCGTGAGACCTGGGTAAGCAGTTTACTATGGCTGTTATTTCCATGTATGTTTCTAGGTCTGTAGGCAGCCAGGGATGGCAGTGGAGCAGGCAGTATTAAAAAAGAGTCAGACCTGAAGGTGGGGAGAAACAAAGGCAAAATGAAACTTTCAATGATCACCCGGAAGACTCAGGTCAAACTGGAAACCTCATCTTATCTTTTTTTTCTGATTTTGATGACTGGGTGACCTGCTTGAAAAGCTAATGCCTTTCTTCATGAAGCTAAGCATGCCAGGAGTTAGAGAAACTAAAGAAATTCGGTCCAACTTCAATTCAGTCTGGGCTGGAGGAGACAAATCTCACCAAGGCAGACCAGGAGTAGGGCCACCAACTGTCCTGATCTCAGGACTGAAGAGTTTCCCAGGAGAAGGACTTATGGTGCAGAAACTAGGACAATCTCAGTTAAATCAGAAATGTTGATCACCCTTGCAGGAGACCCCCAATAATTTACTTGACCTGCACTAGATTTAATACTACACTGAATTTGCAAGTGTAAATGCCGCAGCTGCTTCACTTCCACCTTCCAAATCTCATGCAAATTTCTTACAGGGTCTGTCCTACCAATACAGGGAAGGGAACTCTGGGAAGTGAAGTTCCAGTTTAGCTGAGTTTGCACAGTAATGTAATCTCTAGAGGTAGCCGCTGAGAATTTTTCTGATTTGATTATATGTTTCAGAATAAACTATAATCTCCTTTACTAAGCAGTTTTGCTGTAGCAAATGCACAAAAATCCAACTCTTCAGAACTGTGAATATGTCTAATTCACTTACAGTGAGGCATAAGTGTTTTAGCCAAAACTGATAGTAACTTGTAAGGTATACATCATAAAATCATGAGGTATGTAAAATAATTTAACATCCCCAAGTCCCTTTGAATGTATACTTCATTTTTAGATAAACTAATATAGTCTACAAATATCTCACTTCATCAAGTTCTCCTCCATTATTTGTAAGTATTTGTTTTTATTTAGACACCACAAATAAATGGAAATTCACCTCTGTGTTTCTGATACATAATAGACTATATCTCATCTTGTTCTCTGTGATTTTAAAAGCACCTAATGAATTTCCTTTAAGTTATGATTACATTAGTCCCTCCTTATCCACGGTTTTGCATTCTGTGGTTTCAGTGACCCGTGGTCTTCTGTGATCCAGAAGTAGATGATTCTCCCCTGACATATGGTCAGAAGGTCTATAGTAGCTTAAAGCGATATCTGTATCTGCATCATTCACCACACTTCATCTCATCAGGTAGGCATTTTATTACCTCACATCATTATCAGAAGAAGGGTGAGTATAGCACAATAAGATATTTTGAGAGACTATATTCATCTAACTTTCATTACAGTATATTATTGTAGTTGTTCTATTTTATTATGAGGTATTATTGTTAATCTCTTACTGGGTCTAATTTATGAATTAAATTTTATCACAGGCATGTATTATTAGGAAAAATCATAGTACACATAGGGTTGGTACTATTGTGATTTTGGGCATCTAATGGGGTCTCAGAACATGTCTGTATAGAATATGAAGAAGCAGCCTACCTGTAAAAAAGAGATGCTGTGACCTTTTTATCTAAATAGAAGTGATACAGATGATGCATTTACACATATTTTAATTATTTATTATTAACTGTACAAAATTGGAGGCCATTTTTAGGCAAATTAGGGCAATCAAGAAATCACTGATGGGCTTGACTTTATAATTTTAACCTCCAAGCAATTCCTTTTCATTTTTTTAATAGACTTTAACTTTTCACAATTTAATTCCTATCAGATTAAACCATTCTCCTTTTTAAAACCAAGCCTTCAATTCTGGAGAATATAGAGGCCATTTCAGGCAAAATTGCTGGAGATTCAACTGTTCATTGTCATTAAACACTCAACCTGGTGCCATGAGATATAAATGGGAGTAGCCAGAGGAAAACTTAAGTGCAGTCTTTTAGCAAATTGAAGCTGCCAAACATATTTAGTTTTGAGAAGAAAACCTCATGAAAAAAAAAAAAAGACTTACATAGCTGATTTCAGTTATTTGAAAGGTTTCTGTGTGGAAGATAATGGATTGTATTTTCTATATGATTCCAGAGAATAGAGGTAGAACTCATCAGGAACTCCCAGTGAGTTCCTAATGACAAAATCTAGTGGCCATGGGAGGTTAAATTTCAAGTATCTATTTAACATGAGACATTTAAGATTGTTGACTTCCACCTTCTCTTAAAAATTTTGTTTTCTCTTGCTTGAATGCCCCTGCCCATTTCTTTGCTTTTATAGTTCCTTTTCCTTTGCTTTAATCCTAAAACTTGGATATTTCTGAAATCTCATCATTGTCTCTCTTCTCTTCCCTTCTCTATCCTACCCTTCCTTTTCCTTCTCTGCTATTCTTCTCTTACTCTACTTCTGGCTTCTCATTTCAGAACTTGAGCTACTCATTTTCAGACCTTGAGCTACTTTCTTTTCCCTACTCTGGAAATCCAGTCCAGTATGATTTATTTTAAGAAGTTCTAGATCAATATATCCTACTAAGAATCTCTCTTCAGAATGTTCCAATGTAACTGAAAGCTCAATATCACTTATTTCGAACCTATTAACATCCCCTTTCCCAAATCCAGTTGTTTCTCTTATAGTTTGAATTTCTGGAACTGGTAGCATCGTATGCCAAATCACCAAATGCAGAAATCAGGAAATGATCTCTTTTTCTCTTCTCGTATCATTATATTCAATTGGTCAAGAATTCTTTATCTCTTGAATGCTTTATCTCTTCAACATGGCTTGCAACTGCTCTTTTCTATGTATGTAATGCCTCTGTAGCTGCCGCAGTTTTGTTTTTCAATTATTTTTCAACCATTGCAAGTTTCCTGGTTAGCATGCCTGAATTCAAATTTTTCATATTCTTATTCATCCTCACCTGTATGTTAGATGGGATGTATTATAGAGGAAAATAAAGGAAGATAGGGGTTGGAAAGTGTTGGGTAGTATTTAAATTTTGTAAAAGACTGGTAGGGTAAGTTTTCCTGAGAAGTTGACGTTTGAATCATGAATGGAAAGAGACCAGGGAGCATGCAATGAAGATATCTAGGGAATGAATATTTCAGACAGAGGAAACAGCAAGTCCAAAGGGCCTGAGATTGAAGCATGGGCACCCTTGTTACCTGAAAGGAATGAGTTAAGAAGAAAATAATAAAAGATGAAGTTTGAAAGTTACTGAGAATATTTGGGGGTGGCCAATGATGTAGAACTTAGTCAAGCACACAAAAGATGATCAATTTTACTCCCAAAGAAATGGGAAACCACTGAACACTACAAGCTGAGGAGTTAAATGATTTTAGGTTTTATAGGGATTATTCTAGGTGCTGTGTTGAGGAGGAGGAGGAGGGGCTGGGTAAATGTTGTAAATAGGGAGGAAGCTTTTGAAGAGATAAGAGTGAAGGTCAGTGGTACATGGAACCAGGATGGTGTTATTGGAAATCTTGGGAAGTTACTGGAGTCTTAATAATTTGAAAAGAGTATCTAGCGGATTCCTCATAATAGATAAAGTGCCTGATAATTGTAATCTAGTGTTTTTTTCTTTTTTTTTTTTTAATGCTGTCTTGACCTTGTTTTGATCCATTCCTTTCCTTGAGCAGCCAGTTAAGTTCACATCCTCAATCGCCTTCCTTATCAGGCTCCCACATTGCTGGTCACTGTACATTTATCTTAACTGCCCCAAGGCCAAGCTCTGGACACTCTGGGACAAGCCCTATTTAGAACCCAGCTTAACTGATTCAAATTAGCCACTCCTAAAAAAGTGTTCTCCCTTCCCTTCCATTGGACCCACAATAAAGATGCTTGCTTATGGCTTCCCTCCATTCCTCTGCTTTGTGACCCAACTTAGTACTTCTCTGAGTGGCCTTATGCCATTTCTCCCCAGGGACCTGGGAGCTGCAATAACAACAGCAGCAAAAGCAACACTGGAAATCTCTTTGCAGCTTCTGCCTCTCTTGATATGCCTCTGGCCTCACCATACCTCTTTCAAGGTACTGTGGCTAAAACAAAGAGACAATATACAGTCCATAAATATATTTACTGAATGAGCTATGCTTCCTGGAAAGTGCTGTAAAAATTTAAAGAAGTTCCAACAATTGATAGTTGCTCAATAAATATTTGATGACTTTCTTGAATTTGTGTTAAAAATATTTTCTAACAGAGATATCAGTAGGGAAGATACTGCCTTAATGTATGTACTCCTTAGAGACTTTCACTTAGTGTGTTAATTCAGAAGAGACTCAAGTACTGGTAGGATAATTATAATGTTTCATTTAGTTTTTATTTTTTATAGTATTCTAAATATCTTAAATTAATGTTTTGCCAAGCCTGAGAGTTTTTAATTCTTTGATAGCTGTTGTTGATAATTAAAGTCTACTGAGATAGCGCAAACCAATGCAGCAGAAAAGCACACATAAAAGAACTGTAGAAACATTAGAGCTATCTTCTGTATTAAAAGGTTGTCTTTCAGGGCCGGTATTGGTGTTTGGCAAATATAATTTTCAAAGAGGACAGGACTTTGGGAGAAAAAGAGAAGAGTATTGTTAGCGCAAAAAGTATTGTGCTTTGGGTTTTAAAACGGAGGTAATTAAAGAATTAGGAATCTGCACCCAAAGTAAAAGCAGGAAAGAGTCTTATTAAAACAACTGTACACTCTCTAAGGGAGAGCAGGCAGTTTCCTTGAGGTGGAACAGGCCCCTATGTTCTTTTGAGATTGGACATTATTGGGTCTCTCTGGGCTGGGTGGAGCTGTGACATACAGGAGTTGGTCCCTAGTGGGAACTGCTTTCAATGACTTGGGGGACTCCTTCTGTACATGCGGGGAACGTTTGACCTATAAGCTTTGTACCAGAACACTCCTGGCAGTCTTTCTACCTAGGGGGAAGGCTGTAACTGCAATGCAAACTCATTATAATGAGTATAGGGGTTACCTTAGGGCAGAGGTGGAAGAGGAGAGGCATGCTCTTCACCAGTGGCTCTTGGTCTGTAAGCCACAAGGTCAGGATGTTGCGTCGTCACATTTCTAATGTGTAACCTATGTATCACCATCCTTGTCTCCAGCCCGTGTTTCTGTCATTCCCGCCCTCAAGGACTGAGGACTCTGCCTCTGGTATTCCTTCCACTTCTCGTATCTAGCTTGTATCTAACATAGTATCCAGGGGTTTCTGGCAAGAAAAAAAAAATGCTTGGACATCGTTCAGTGACATGTAGTGATGAGTCTTCTGTGTTCAGATACCTGTTGATTTCCTTGGTTGGACTGAGACTGAGATCTGCGATACATGAAAGCATTTAGATAAAGTTGACAGATCCAGGAACCATTATTATTTAATAATGTTATGTTTTCAAATTATAATGCAGTGTAATTAACCTTTTTTGGACATACTTCTATGGATTTTATCAATTGCATAGTTCCATATGAATATCACCACAATCATGGTACATTCTGTCACCCCCCAAATTTTTCTCATGCTATCCCTGTACCTCCTCTCCCTACCAGCTCCTGAAATCACCGATACAATCATGCCACTCTAGTTTTGTCTTTTGCGGAATTCTATATAAATGGAATCATATGTAAAGATTTGAGGCTAACATCTTTTACTCAGCATAATGCTTTTATGATTCATCCAAAGGATTCAAAGGGCCCATAGTATAGTATGATGGTCTTACTCGTTCACTCAATGAAAGACATGTGAATTGCTGTCGGTTTTTAGAACTTAGGTATATAGCTGCTGTAAATGTCCAAGTATAGGTTTTTGTGTGAACATAAACAATTATTTCTTTAGGGGAAATACCCAGAAATGGGATTGCTGACTCATATGGGGAGTGTGTGTTTAACTTTATGAGAAAGTGCTAAATTGTTTCTATATCATTTTATTTTCTCACCAGCAGTATAAGAATTCCAAGTACTTTACCTCCTTGCTGGCGTGAGATGTCAGTACAGCATTTTCATTTCAGCCATTCTAATAGAGTGTGATGGTATCTCATTGTGTTTTTTTAAATTGTATGCATACATCTTTTAACCTTTGGTTTTGAAATAATTGTAGATTCACATGCACTTGTAAGAAATAAAGAGATATCACATACACCGTTCATCCGGTTTCCCTAGTGGTAACTATCTTGCATAACTATACAGTAATATCACAACCTGAAACTTGAAAGGCATTGATTAATTAAATAAAAAATATTGAACACATCGAATAAATAAACTGGCTTATTCAGATTTCACCAGTTTGATGTTACCCGATTATGTATATAATTTCATGTAATTTTTATCTCAGATGTAGATTTATGTGACTATCACCATACTCAAGACACAGAACAGTCCCACTGCAAAAATTTCTTAATCTACCCTTTATTAGTCACAGCTACCTTCTTCCTTCTTCTATCCCCTACTTCTTGGCAACTTATCTCTCTATAGTTTCTCTACCATTTTTTCATTCCAAGGGTATATAAGTGAAATAATGTAGTATGTAACATTTTAAGATTGACCATTTAAAACATAATTCCCTGTGATCCATCCAAGTTGTGGCATGTATGAACAGTTCATTCCTTTTTATTGCTGAGCAGTATTCTGTGTATGGCTATTTCACAGTTTGCTTAACCATTCACTCACTGAAGAAAATTTGGCTTGTTTCTGGTTTAATGCTATTATGGATAAAGCTGCTGTGAACATTTATAAACAGGTATTTGTATTAACATGAGTTTTCATTTCTCTGGAGTAAATACCCAGAGGTGCAATTGTTGGGTCATATGCTGAGCATATATTTAGCTTTGTAAGAGACCACGTACTATTTTCCATATTAACATACCATTTTCTAGTCCCACCAGCATCAAATGAGTGATTTGATTATTCTGTATCCTCACCCACATGTGGTGTTATCACTATTATTTTTTATTTAGCCATTCTGGTAACTCATTATAGCTTTAATCTAGATTTCCCTAATGGCTAATGATGTTTTCAGGTCATGTGTTCCTTTTTCATCTGTATGTATCCTCTTTGGCAAAGTATCTGTTCAAGTTTTTTGACTATTTGTTAAATTGGATATTTTATTTTTTTAGGGTTGAATTTTAAGAGTTTTTTGTACATACTGTAGGCATGGCCTTTGTCAGATAATGATGTGCAAGAATATTCTACCAGTCCATTGCTTGACTTTTCACTCTATAAATAGAGTATTTTATACAGCAGAAATGTTATTTATTTTTCTTAAATCCAACATATCAATTGTTCCTTATGTGGATCTTGCTTCTGGAGTCATATTTAAAATCTCTTTGTCAAACCCATTTATGAAGGTTTTCTCCTAGGTTTTCTTCTAAAGCTTTTAGAGTTTTATATGATACATTTGGATATCTATTCACTTTGAGTAAGTTTTTGTGTACAATGTGTGATTAAGATGAAGATTATTACTTTTTAAGTCATGTAGACTATTTTTAATGTGTTTCCTTTAGTTTGGTTAATATTTTATATTGTGTATGTTAATCAGTATTTATAAGAAAGGTTATTCATACAGATTGGCATCTGAAACTTGTCTTGAAGATCTTCAGTAAAAAATCTGTAGAGGGAGCTATCTTTTCACTAACATGAAAAATTTTCAGTTGAAGTTTCCCCCAACATTATATTTCATTGTGGTCACATCTAGATTTCTTGTTTGTTATGATTCCTGGATTTGTGTATTCATGTTTTTTTTAATCCGTTCTAGAAAAATTATAGCCATCATCTCTTTACAAAATAGCTTCACTTCCTCTTTTTCATTTCCATCTTCTGAGATTGTCTTGCTCTAATCTTGCATATTTTCCATCTCCTTATCTCTCTTTGACATATACTATATGAACTAGATAGACCTTGTAGTTCATTAATTCTCTTCTCAAATGTGTCTATTCTGATGTACATTTAACCTGTCTTTTGACATTTTGACTTCCATGATTGTACTTTTTTCCTTCTGGAAGTCCATTGTTTTTGAGTTTATATTCTTATTTGTGAAATTTTTCTATTGTTTGTGTCCATTTTTGCAATTCATCTTTATTTCTTCAAATAGTTCATCTACAGAAATTCTCAGTTTTAATATCTTTAGCTCTTGGATTTCTAAATCTGCCCTTTCATATGTTGGTGTCACATTTCATAGTAACCTGAGGTGCTAATGAGGGATTCTTTCCTTCAAAGGGCCTTTGACCTCACTTCTGTCCTTGTATATATTATTGGGGACAAGTCCTACCTTCTGTCTCACAGGCCTTTTTGGAGGCTTTTGCATCAGAGTTGGAGTCTCAGAATTGGCTTCCTTGGTCATTACTGATCCAATGGTCCATGTTATCTATTGTTACTCAGTCTTTTTTTTTTTTTTATATGAAATTTATTGACAAATTGGTTTCCATACAACACCCAGTGCTCATCCCAAAAGGTGCCCTCCTCAATACCCATCACCCACCCTCCCCTCCCTCCCACCCCCCATCAACCCTCAGTTTGTTCTCAGTTTTTAACAGTCTCTTATGCTTTGGCTCTCTCCCACTCTAACCTCTTTTTTTTTTTTTTCCTTCCCCTCCCCCATGGGTTCCTGTTAAGTTTCTCAGGATCCACATAAGAGTGAAACCGTATGGTATCTGTCTTTCTCTGTATGGCTTATTTCACTTAACATTACACTCTCCAGTTCCATCCACGTTGCTACAAAAGGCCATATTTCATTTTTTCTCATTGCCACATAGTATTCCATTGTGTATATATACCACAATTTCTTTATCCATTCATCAGTTGATGGACATTTAGGCTCTTTCCATAATTTGGCTATTGTTGAGAGTGCTGCTATGAACATTGGGGTACAAGTGCCCCTATGCATCAGCACTCCTGTATCCCTTGGATAAATTCCTAGCAGTGCTATTGCTGGGTCATAGGGTAGGTCTATTTTTAATTTTCTGAGGAACCTCCACACTGCTTTCCAGAGCGGCTGCACCAATTTGCATTCCCACCAACAGTGCAAGAGGGTTCCCGTTTCTCCACATCCTCTCCAGCATCTATGAAGATAAAAAGCTTCTGCACAGCAAAGGAAACAACCAACAAAAATAAAAGGCAATCTTTTGTAGCAACGTGGATGGAACTGGAGAGTGTAATGCTAAGTGAAATAAGCCATACAGAGAAAGACAGATACCATATGGTTTCACTCTTGTGTGGATCCTGAGAAACTTAACAGGAACCCATGGGGGAGGGGAAGGAAAAAAAAAAAAAGAGGTTAGAGTGGGAGAGAGCCAAAGCATAAGAGACTGTTAAAAACTGAGAACAAACTGAGGGTTGATGGGGGGTGGGAGGGAGGGGAGGGTGGGTGATGGGTATTGAGGAGGGCACCTTTTGGGATGAGCACTGGGTGTTGTATGGAAACCAATTTGTCAATAAATTTCATATATATAAAAAAAAATAAATAAAAGGCAATCAACGGAATGGGAAAAGATATTTGCAAATGACATATCGGACAAAGGGCTAGTATCTAAAATCTATAAAGAGCTCACCAAACTCCACACCCGAAAAACAAATAACCCAGTGAAGAAATGGGCAGAAAACATGAATAGACACTTCTCTAAAGAAGACATCCAGATGGCCAACAGGCACATGAAAAGATGTTCAGCTCCTTATCAGGGAAATATTGTTACTCAGTCTTGATACAAGCTCACCCCTCACTGTTACCTACAGATCTATCTTTGTTTCGTATCATATTGACTTTCTCTCAGTTGGGCTCCCCTACACCAACTTCCTGATACTGAATCCTGGTTCCCACATTTTAGGGACCAGCTTCTAGAATCCTGGCCTACCTGACTTAGAGAAACACTTTGGCTAAAGGTGTTAGGAGCCCATGTTTTTTGTGCCTCCAGGCTCATTTCTAGTTAATCGTTCTGCTTATTCTCAGTTGGTGAGGTGATCCTGGAAATCCCTTCTACCTCCAATGAAACTAAGGATGCCTCTAAGCCTGCATCTTATCAGGAGTCTAGTGGCTGTGTTGGGAAGAGAGGTGGTATAACCCAGCTCCTACTTACTCATACTGTTGAAGCAGAAATCTAGAATCTCTCAAAAACTAAGCAGTTCTCTAGAGAAAATTAGAATAATTTGCCACCAATCTCATTTTTCATATCATTGCATATTATTGGGAGGGCATGTATTATTATATGAAACTATTTGCCTATGCCAGAAATACTGGTCTTTCCTTAGTAACCAAAGCATAACCTTAATAAAGATGGACAAGAGATTCAGCATTTTTCTAAGTAATGCAAAAGCAATTTAAGAAACATGTCACTGATAAAACTAGACAGAAAGCAGAGTTCAGCAAATTTTGACCTCATGACTACAAAACAAACCTAAATGTCATCCAGTGATAGCCATTAGATATACATGTTCTACATTTTTATTAAGCCCTTTCCAAATGGTTCTGGAATACAGATAGGAATATTATTTTTTCTCAAAATGTCCTCTACTTATTTCTGGGTTGCCCACACCCCCACCCCTACACCCCCCTCATTAGATCCTCTCAAAGCAAAGAGTCTCTGCACGATTCTTACGATGCTGTGATGTTCTTCTCTTGCTCCCTCTCTGCTGGTACACATTGAAAGTCCACAGTATCACTAGAAAGAGGTGCCTACCCTGAGAATGCCAGAGCCTAAGCCAGTCACATATCATCTGCCTCTTGGTTTGCGGGAGTAGTTTGGATTCCATTCAGGGAGTAAGAAAGTACTTCTGTCTGCAAAGCTAAGCCTCATTCAGGTCTGCCTTTGTGCCCTGTGCTTTACAGAGGGTCCACAGTACTCACAAAAATCATTCTACTCTCTCAGCAATCACATTTACCTGTCTCAAATTATTTCACAAATCAGTCCTATCAGCTTCTAGTCCTTTTCCATAGTAAACCTACTCCAAGGGATTAATCAGAGAAGAGATTTCACGTCACTACTGTGTTCAGACTTCTCCCACATTTTTGCTTCTTCCACTTTTACCTCCCACAGTTAATAATCATAACACCTCTATAAATAGCATTGATAAGCTCCTTGGGTGAGGTAGGTGAGGAGGCACACAGCTTGAGTGTACAAGTATTGCTTGAATCCTGATTCAGGTAGCCAAAATATCCTTTTCCTAAAAGAAGTTTATTTATTTATTTTGAGAGACAGCAAGTGAGAGTGGGGGAGGGGCAGAGAGAGAGAGAGAGAGAGAGAGAGAGAGAGAGAGAAAGAGAGAGAGAATCTCCAGCAGGCTCTGCCTATTCAGTGCAAAGCTGGATGCAGGGCTCAATCTAATGAACTGTGAGATCATGACCTGAGCCGAAATCAAGAATTGGACACTTACCTGACTACTGAGCTACCCAGGCACCTCAAAAATATGCTTTTATGTAAGTTAAACAAGGGTTTAATAAGCTAGGCTTAGCATTCCATTCCTTCACTTTATATGTCTCACCTGATAAACTCAGCCACCAATGAGGGAGCAGTGACTTAATCAATAAGGAGTATTGGGGCAAAACAGGACAGCTAGTTTGAATGCTTATTTGATAAATAATTAAGGACCCTTAGTCTCATTACAAATACACATACATACATACACACACACACACACACACACACACATGTTTTAGAAAGACATTTCGAACATTTCTTGTGCTCATAATCTAAAGATTATTCGATTATTCAAAATGTAAGAAAATAAAGAATTAATATTGTGTTCTATAAAATTTTTAAATATCTCTATCACAAAACACATATTTTAAAAGGTAGTGAAGGTTCTATTTCCATTAAGCTTCAGTATTTTCCCTGGCATTGATTTCTGTGACATAGTTCTAGGATGATTTTTAATAAATACCATGGCAATTTTGTTAGAGGTTTTAAGATTCAATAAATAAGGAGACAAAATATTTTTTTCTTATCTAATTCTCAGCTGAGCAGGTTCATTTTTTCAATTGCATCTATCTTATAAAAAGCTCTTTGCAGTTCAGCTTTTAAAATTAGGTTGAACATATGAAGTCACCATTTTTTATAAAGCCCAGAATTTATTCTAAATTCCTATATTGACTGCATCCTCCTTATTGCCAAATATTGTCAAATTGTTCATTCCTCCTTATTGCCAAATAGCATCCCATGAACTGGATGTACCACCTTTTGTTTAACTCCTCACCCACTGAAGGACATCTAGATTGGTTCTAGTTTTATGAATTAATAAAAATTCTTGTGCACAAAAAATAAAAATAAAATCCTATATTTCTTTCCTGTTTGTTTTCTTCTTAAATGGCAAAAAGTTTTATGTCTATGTGTGTATGCCCTCTATGCATATATATACATGCAAACTTATCCATCTATTGCCTAAGCATCTATTATATATGTACATGTCCTAGTGAGTTTATGCTCACACATTTCAATAATAACATGTATTTGACAACTTGAATCTCTGAATGAGTCTTAAGCATAGACAAGTGAAAAAAATAAGTAAATACAGTCAAGCTTTTTAATTGAAAACTGGATGAGAATTTCAAATTTTAATTCACTCCATGGTGAAAGTAATAGGAATCTAGAATACATGGCATATATTTTCTTGAGTTTATCAATGCTGCAAAGTTTATTGAAATTCTGTTCAGTGTTAAATCTGGTCATGAGGGATGGTATTTTTTTCCTTCCCTTTATCTCCATTTTCTCTCTCTTCCTTTCTTTCATTCCTCCATCACAAAATTATTCCAAAGGCACTGGTTGAAATTCTGACTTACATTGACTTCAGAGAGAACCATTGTTTGGTCTTCTCTTTAACACATTCTGTGTGCCTTACATGTAAAAGTATTTTGGTGTTTTTAATAGTTTATTTTATTTTATTTTTTTTTTTAAATTTTTTTTTCAACGTTTTTTATTTTTTATTTTTGGGACAGAGAGAGACAGAGCATGAACGGGGGAGGGGCAGAGAGAGAGGGAGACACAGAATCGGAAACAGGCTCCAGGCTCCGAGCCATCAGCCCAGAGCCCGACGCGGGGCTCGAACTCACGGACCGCGAGATCGTGACCTGGCTGAAGTCGGACGTTTAACCGACTGCGCCACCCAGGCGCCCCTTTAATAGTTTATTTTAATTAATGCTTTAATTAAAATGGAGTATACAGTTTGCCCTTTAATAAATATTTGAGTGGATTTTGTATTACTATGATTTTAAAAAGATTTTTGTCTTTGAGTGTTAAAATAATATGGGCTAAATAATTGAAAATTTTAAATCCAGAGAAGACCAGTGATAAAGAACTGGTTAAGAAAATGTGATATAGCATGATATTGAGATATTATACAACTACTAAGTTAATATTTTATAACTATTTAAAAAATTGATAAAAATATAAATGAGTGAAAAGGAAAATAAAGCTGCATATATAGTATGATTTATTTTCAGCAATATGCACCTATCTTATTATATGTATGCACATTTTTGTGTAATGAAAAATATATATTAAGATACACAAATATTAAGCTTTAATCTCAGTACTCAGCCAAAATCTGCCATTAGGCACTGTCTTTGAGTTTTGACAGGTTAAAAGTCCACTTAAATGTCATTTACAAAATCCCTGAACTTTGCACAATCAGTGGTCCTATGACTGTATTGCTTATCATAATAAGCATCATGACAATGTCAATAGTGCATAGAAAGCATGTCATTGGGATTTATTGTTAATATTTGATTATCTAAATACCTATTTCAAATATACGTCATCATTCTTGTTGCAACTTCTATTAAATCTTTATGTGCTTTATATGGTTAAATTCTATTTGTCAGGAGGAGTATGAAATTTTATAAATGTTCTAATTTAATTAATAATTCTGAAAACAGTTCCATTATGTAGTCACTTTTTGAGAATATTTGAATGTTTATATTTGTTAAAAAGCAGATTAATAATAGTAATGCTAAAAGAGAGAGCATCAATTAGATAACGTTTGGGAGAATGTATCTTTTTTAACCAATTAATATTTATTTATAAAACTCTAATATAATGCCGAATAAAAGACAAATGAATTATTTGTTTATTTTTCAATGTTTATGTATTTATTTTCTAATGTTTATTTATTTTTGAGGCAGAGAGACAGATAGAGTGTGAGCGGGGAGGCAAAGAGAGACAGAGGGAGACACAGAATCTGAAACAGGCTCCAGGCTCTGAGCTGTCAGCACAGAGCCCGATGTGGGGCTCAGGCCCATGAACTTAGAGATCATGACCTGAGCCGAAGTCCGGCGCTTAACCCACTGAGCCACCCAGGTGCCCCAATATTAAATGAATTATAATGCCAACGTCAATCTTTGCAGACTTTTTTGGGTAACAGCATTTATACATTAAGCAAACCAAGAGCACTACATGATTCTTAGATATTTAATTCCGTTTAGCCCAAGTCTTTCTAGCAAAGAACTTATTTTGTAATTTCCTGCCTATTGTGAGGATGAAATAAAAGTAGAATGCCAATGTTACCAAGTCAAAATTTCATGAGAAGGAAAAACATAAAAATTATGTCAATAATAAATCATTTTTCGATAGGGTTTTTTTTTTTAAACATAGAGAACAAGGAAACTAATGGAGTGTTAGGGAATAAATGAGTTACCCCTAAGTATCTCGCTTTTTCACTGACTTCATTTGAAAGTGAACATCTATTTTCTGTTGTCAATTTGCAATATGCTGACTGCAGCAGCAATCCAGGAGATGTCAGTGAAGGGAAATTATTGTTCCTATAACATAATTTGAAGCTGTGAAAATTTAGCCATTAAAACTTTTGATGAAGCCAGTTGTAACTCTAATTTTGGTATGTTGGTGATGTTTGCGATTTATTCTTGATCTCATAAGGTCATTACAGGATGCTAATATTCTAGGTTGAACAGAATAATATGATCACCTTTGGCTTTGGGGCATTTGGACAAAATGCATGTTCAGAGCATCTCTAAGCATACATATTCATAGGACAATATGAGGAAATTCTGAAAAGAACTCATTCTTGATTAGCTCTATTATCTCTACCTTGATGCGTGTTTTATTTCTTTCTTCTTTCCTGGCTTTATAAGGTTGTTGTTTGAGACCCTTCACTAAGTCAAAGAGCCAACATCAATAAAAATGATTGGTGTTTCTTAATAGTAGGATGAAATTGTGTGTTATTGAAATTTGGTAGTGCAGTGAACCAAATCACCAATGCAAAACACAATTATGTTGAATAAAAATCGGTTTTAACACAAAGAACTTAAAATGTGTCCATTACTATTGATCTTCAACACTGCAGTTTTATTTAATGTTTTTTAATGTTTATTTTGATAGAGAGTGAGCACGAGTAGGGGAGGGGCAGCAAAAGAGGGGGACAGATAATCTGAAGCGGTCTCTGCATTGACAACAGAAGGCTCGATGTGGGGCTTGAACTCACGAATTATGAGGTTATGACCTGAGCCGAAGTCAGATGCTGAACCGACTGAGCCACCCAGGCGCCCCTCAACACACAACAGATTATTCACAAAACAGGTATTTATGGCTCACAAATCATGTGGCAAGTATCATGTTAGGTATTATGGAAGAGGAAGTAAATAATAATAAGAACCACAGGAACTAACATTTGTTGAAAGCTCTTTATATGTTAGGCCGTACCCAAATGCATTATATACTTATCAATATTCACAATAACAAAATAACATCTTAAAGATACGGAGAGTAAAGTTAATTGGGTAACTTGTTCAAGGCTATATAACAGCCAGTATAAGCGCTAAGTTGGATCAGTGTCTATAGAACTTTAATATCATTGTGTTCAATGCCAGTGTACGATGTAAACCATTGTTCCTCAGTGCACAGGGAAGGTGGGGACAAATCTAACATATATCAAGTAATTTGTGAACAAGAAAGAAAGTTTAAATGGTGTGGTCAAGACAATATATATGGTTAGAATTGAAAGAGAGGACTGGGGGCTGGGGCTTTAAGGATGATCAGGGTTTTATTTGGAGGAAGAGACGAGGGAAAACATTCTAGATAAATAATCAATAATGTGAACAAAGATACTTGGAAGGCTGATTTTTCTAGGGAAGTAAGGAAATATTTTTTGGTAGAAGGAATAGTGAGTTCGCCATCTATATTATTTCCCTAAGCACATTTCCACATTTTAAATCTTTACAGTTTGGATGCCCTGTTATTCAACTACTTTTATTAAAGATACAGATTCTGATATAGGCTGGTTAAGGCATTTCCTAATAAAATAGCACACCATGTTAAAATTGATGATTAATAGATAATCTTAAAGTTGATAAAATGGGAAATGCAATGACAATAATACTCTCTAAGTATTCTGGCATAAGTATTTCCTTCCTTCCTTCCTTCCTTCCTTCCTTCCTTCCTTCCTTCCTTCCTTCCTTCCTTCCTTCCTTCCTTCCTTTTTCTTTTTCTTTTACCACTGCAATGAAGTTGATCATTGAGGAGGTATTTCTCATTTACAGATAAGGATTCCATAACAGAGACAGAATAATTTGCTCAAGACACAGAACTGCTTATCAGAAAGAAGAGATTCTAACCCTGTGATTTTGGCAAGCCAGTACAAGTCGAATTTTTATAGAAGCTTATAGCTGTTTCTCACATATTTTTCAGCCTTCAGACAGTCTTTTCTCTACATGAATACTTACAAAATTCAATAACTACAATTCTTTCACTTAAAAAGATTGTCTTCTACTTTGGCATTATTTCAGAATTTGATTTCTGAGACTAAAATAATCAAAAATAAGCATATAACTTGTGACTGGGTCCGTTATTACATGAGGAATAGTTGTCACTGTATATCTGGCATTAAAATCTCTTAGACTGAAAATATTTCAGAGAAAGTCACTGATGTGCTATATCACTATATCACTGTGTATTAGATTTTTTATTCCATGCCCTTTTTTTTATCAAGAAAAGTGAAAAATTTCTTATAGCCAGGCATCTGAATACTGGATTTGGACTGCACATTTGATGGAATTCAGTTGCACAATTTTTTTCCCCAGTAAACGGGATATTACATATATTGCTGTTCTGAATTGCACTTTTTAGATGCCAGTTTCTGGAGGGAAATACTGCACAGAGATGGATTTCAAGGTACCCATCAGAAGCCAGAGATGTCTGTCAGAGACTCAAGGATTCTCTTTCAAAGTCAGGTATTAGAGAATGAACCAGATGTCCACAGTGCTTAAGCATATGTGCACTCACACACACACACACACACACACACACACACACACACACACAATGGGTGGAGGAAGAGCAGAAAAATGCTAGAGGGAGATTATTTAATTTCGAAATCTTATTCTGCCATCATAGACCAGAAACGCATGAGGGGATAGGAAAATTATTATTTACAGTATGGACTGTGGAGAACAGTATTATGGAGAGATGAGGGTGAGAAAACATTACTTTGGGCTAGGTACTACCAATTCCCCACTCTATTCTAGGAGTTAATAATGTGAAGATAGGAGACTGGGTTTCCAATCTGCAAAGTAGAACAGCAGTCAGTAGATTGTTAGAATTTTGTATTAATCAACTGCAAGCATTTCTATAGGACCACTTTGTAAGTTTTAGAAAGCTGTATAAATGTTTTGTTATTAGAGCCAACACCCATTGTTCATAGAATTCACCCACACAGGAATTTTGGAATCTCTTGCTATAAAGGTTCCTTTCATTTCCTACCTTTCCAGAATATCAGAGAATCTCTGTTTACCTCCAGGATGCCTCTGGAAACCACAGGAATTATTTCTCAGTCACTTTATTTAAGTTTGGGGTTTCCTGCCAGGAGGCTGAGTATGGAATGGTGTTAAAATTCTTTCAGGACCACACAGAGGTTAAAATGCTGTGCAAATATGACAAATGCATAGGAGAGAAATACACTGAAATAAAAATGGGGGTTGTAATAAGGTGATACATAATTTTTTTCATTAAATAACATTCATGTAACTTGTTTACTAAAATTTCCAGAAGAATCAAAATTACATAAATTAGGAAGGGGGGAAAAAACCGCTTAGGTCTTTAAAAGTACCAGTGTTGTTTCATGACAAAATTTTGGAGTAGAAACTCTATCACAGCTATACAATTATGGTAATTACATGCTTTTCCATTTTTTATATTTTAGAACCTCAGCAGTAGTGCAACATTTGGAATAGTAAACAAGCCTGAGTAGCTTTAGAGGAAGGCTCTTGTCAATAAAAGCATTCATTAGCATTCTCATGGATACAGTTTAGTGCTTTGCCATAGGAAATAATATTGCTGCAAATTAGATAACTGTAATTAAGTATTTTTTCCAGCTTTAATTTTCATTATAAAAATATGGTTACCTCCACATCTAAATTTGCTTTCATTTCCCTCATGTAAGAGCAGGTTGCAAAACAGGTCATTTGTGCTCTTTGAAAAATATCTATAACTTCATGGAAGAATGGCCCGTATTTACAGTCTGGGAAGTAACTGACCTAGAAAATCTAATGTTATGTTTCTGCTGATTTACTGTCACTTTAATGCTGTGTTATCACAATCCTCTTATACTTTTATAGGCTAGGGTAGTTTTAGGTTAATGCACATTTAATAAAAAGTGAAGTGAATGGTACTGGTCATATGCAAATCTAACTGCTATCACCTGAGTGAATTGCCTCTTAATATTACATATAGCTATTTCTAAAATATAACCGTGTACTGTGGTAATTGAGAAGGCAGAATTTTAAATCCGTGATAAGTTGGAGATGAGATAGGTTATAGGTTTGTCTGATAATGAACACCTTGTTTAAAGACATCTCTGTCCTTACTCATGGGCAAGTAAGGCCGAGGATGGCGGGGTGAACAAATGTTCCCTCCTCTTTTGGAGCAAATACATTTTCCTCTGCTTTTGCAGGAGAAAGGAAAACTTTATGGGGCAAGGTCAGCTTCGCAATGTCATACAATAATGTTTGACTAGGAAAGAGAAATGAGGGTGCATTTTTTTTTTAATTTTTTTTTTTCAGCGTTTATTTATTTTTGGGACAGAGAGAGACAGAGCATGAACGGGGGAGGGGCAGAGAGAGAGGGAGACACAGAATCGGAAACAGGCTCCAGGCTCCGAGCCATCAGCCCAGAGCCTGACGCGGGGCTCGAACTCACGGACCGCGAGATCGTGACCTGGCTGAAGTCGGACGCTTAACCGACTGCGCCACCCAGGCGCCCCGAGGGTGCATTTTTAAAGAACTATTTATCTGCCATTAACGGTGCCTCCCCTCAAAAGTTTCTTTTTTGTACTGTTTACATATGTCTAACTGGAAATATTATTTGGGGGAAGACCACTGGAAATATAGACTTCATAAAATGTCATCTGTATAAATGAAATGTAAGAAATGGAGCATCTTAACTGCCTTGGTAGATAGGTGAAGAGCATGAAACCCTGGTGTCTGTGGTGGCCCAGAATGGAGACCTAGGTTTCAGACTCACTCAGCCACTTTTCCTTAAGGAGTACTTAGTTTCTTTATTTGTACGACATATGGTTGTCTGAGATTTTCTCAAAGTCATCTCAAAGTCTTTTATTCTATTTTTCTGAATGAAACCTTGAATTCAAAATTCACCCTGCAAAGTCCTGCATCTACATGGTTCATGTTATTTTGCTTAACCCTCTTCCCTCCCCCCACTTTGATGAAATGAAGGTTTTAACTTTTTTTAAATTTCTCTAAGTATCCTAACATCTTTTGATGTCAGTCAAGCTTTTAAAAAAGCAGATGTGGGAAGTGATCAGATTGAATAAATGATTTTAATTTATAAGAATATTAAAAAGTCATTTTAGTTCAAAGACTATCAGCAAAACAAACAAAAACACAGACGTTATGATTATAACTTTCCTTATAAGTAAATAATTGGATTAGTACAGAAATCTCCTTTACAAATTATACTAAGTCCATGTTCTGAAGGAAAACTCATTCACAGATTGTAATCCTTGCTTTCTTTCTATAAATTTTGCTTAAAAAGTGATCTAATTGGGGAAAACTGGAACCATGTCTGTGGATCTGAAAAAGTTAGTAATATTAGCTGCTGCCAGTGTCTTCCTGTGTCCAGATTGAGCTACCCGTGATCTTGGGGAAAGCATTCTATTTATAGGAAATTTGGGGGTGGAGGTGGAAATTTGAGTGTTAAATCCTGTTGGGGAAATGGATCTGTGGTTTATGATGGCCTAAGGAGGAAGAAAGAGGAAGGAGAAGAAAGTGAAAATAAACATGCATTAATGTTTCTGCAGCTAGAATTAGCAGATTGAATTTGCTTTTGAGGTTCATGGCTTTCTGCTTTTGTAAAACATTGATATTCAACTTGCTTATACAAGAGGGCAACAGTATTTGTTCAAGGAAAGTAGTTTGTGACAATCAAGAGTTAAGTGCTTTGCACAAAGATGTGAAAAGATTGTATTCCTTGAATGAAAAGATGATTGTGATGTGAAATTATTTTTGGCTTCTAGTTGGGCCAGAGGCTGCAATTTGAAGCATGAAATTTGAGAGACAGAGGAAAGCAGGCAGGGGAGAGATGGGAAATATCAATAGCCCAAAACAAGGCTGAAGAGAGGCTATCGCCAAACAGATAACCTGGAAAAGAAGGAAATGCTAATTGGGGTAATACCTTGAAAAAATATTCAGGTTTCAGTTTCCTTCCTTGCACTGTAATTTCATTGCTGCTCTGGAAAGCCTCATAGTGTTGAACACTTCAGCCTTGTGTCAGTTGTAGGCGGAGCAGTGAAAGTCATGGGTGTCACTGAGCCACCTGAGGCATAGTGAACTGGAGAGTGAACATGAAATGATACGTGTAAGGCAGGGGTGCCATACAGAACAGGGAGGGTGAGAGGGACAGTAATGATAATATCAGACATTTGTTTTATTTCCATTCTAGAAATAAATAAGGCTTTAGGCCATGGAGAAACAATCCATGACGTGGAAGCCAATCCGATTACCAGTTGTAAGAGCAAATGCTATCCAGTCACGAGACCTGGAATCTGAAGATCAGAATTCTAGTTCAGCTTTACAGTATCTTAGCTATAAATTCTAGGACAAACCTCATGATTTCCTTCAGTTCCATTTTTCATACCTACTAACAGATTTGCTAGAAAGATAAAGTGAGATTATATGTAGAGATGTTAAGTTTAAAGTCCTGTATATTGTTGGCCATTTTCATATTCTTTTTATTCTCCTTTTCTGGTTGTACCTTAAAAGATTGGTGAAATGACAAGTTTGGGGGATGGGGTAGAAATGAAATTAATGAAAAATGCTAAATTAAGAACAGTCCTTATTTACAATATTCTGAGTGTTCCTTCTCAGTTCTTCAAGCACTGGGGCAAGATATTCAGGGAATCTGACAAGCCACATATTTTATCATCTTTCTTGAAAATATAAGTCTTATGTTGATTGTTGATGGTAGTATTTTTCCAGTTTTTAAAAAATGTTTATTTTTGAGAGAGAGAGAGAGACAGAGAGAGACAGAGAGAGACAGAGACAGAGAGAGAGAGAACATGCAAGCAGGGAAGGGGCAAAGAGAGAGTGAGACACAAAATCCGAAGCAGGCTCCAGGCTCTGAGCTGTCAGCACAGAGCCTGACATGGGGCTCAAACTCAGGAACTGTAAGATCATGACCTAAGCTGAAGTTGGATGCTTAATCAACTGAACCACCCAGGTGTCCCATTTTTCCAGTTTTTAATATTACAAAAAAAAAAAAAAAAAAAGCAAAACCTGAGACCCCTCTATCAGTGGTGTATTATATATATTATTCACTAATTTCCTAATCAGGAATATTATGGAGTAGAATGTAAAGACTAATAAAAATGAAGATCAGAATGAGAGTGTAAATTATTTAAAATGCGTGTAAAAATATTTAAAAGGTACCACTTTCCCTATTTCCCATTAAAAGCCTAAAATATCCAGGGACATGTTAATGATTTATCATGACAAAATAAATGTTTGAAACTCTTTTTAAATAGTTTTAAAGTTTATTTATTTATTTTTGAAAGAGAAAGAGGGAGGATGGAGGCAGGGGGGGAGAGAGAGAGACAGAGAGAGAGAGAAACAGAGAGAGAGAAGCAGAGAGAGGCAGAAAGAATCCCAAGATCTCCAAGGAATCTCCTCCAGCAGGCCTGGAATCCCAAGAATCCCAAGCAGCAATCCGTGCTGCTAGCGTAGAGCCCAATGTGGGGCTCAATCCCATGAGATCATGGCCTGAGCTGAAATCAAGAGTTGGACGCTTAACTGATTGAGCCACCCAGGCACCCCTTAAATAGTTTTGAATAGTGGGATTCTTGTCCTCATATACAGAGTCTCTTCTTGCCAGAACCTAAATAAATTAATTGCCATTTATGATTCAGAACTCTAAGAGACATCAGTCCAAAGAGTTTCCAACAGTCATCCTATCTTTCAATAAAATGTAGATATTTATTGTTAGATCAGCTTTTAAATAAAAATTAAGAGATCCAAAAATGTTAGTGGCTTGCCTGAAATCACTCAGTGAAAATATAAGGACTGCAATCCACATCTGATTTATCCTCTACTGCTTTTCTCATTATATTTCATAGCTTCTTATATATTCATGTTTCATATATATTCTGTTTTTAATAGAGTCTACTCTACAGGCTTTCTGTATTTATTTTGATCATTTAGAAAATGTACTCCTTTCCTAGATTAATATTCTGTAGAGGAAAAGAATAAATCTCTTTGACAAGAGAAAAGAAGTTGGCCTCCTACAAAGCTCCATAGAAACTAGCTACAGCCAAGTGCATGGAACATTCAGATCAACCATAAGGTTTGGAAACTGTCCCGGTCGTGCTGGTGTTCACCTGGCCATGTATTCTGAGCAGGCAGGGTAGGGCTGGAGCCAAGGTTCTGCCTCATTATAGTGCTGTTGTATTACAGCCTGTGATCACATGCTGGGGTGCTGAAACTTGCCTAATCATAAAGTTCAAAAGCCCCACAGCCCAGGATCAGAGTTTATTATTTTCCAGAGTCTGCCACCCAGTGCTGTCAGATTGCTGTGAGCTGCTCCAGTGTGTGTGGGATAGTGGGGGGACCCACCTGCCTATGTATGGTCCTATCTCTGTAGGGTTTTCTCCAAGGGATCTCCTCCAGCAGGCCTGGAAGACATGCTGCTCAGCACTTGCCCTTGTGTTATGGTCTGGTCTTCAAGAGTCCTATCTATGTATGTGAGTCGTGAAAATCAAGCCCACAGACACTGCTACATATCTCAGTAAGCATCCCTTGTGATGGTTTTATATAACATATAGTAGGTTGAACCATATCAAATTCAATTAATTAAATAGTGGTTTTAACAGTAATTTCATATTGCCATTACTAGGTTTGTTTGTTTGTTTGTTTTGTTTTTATCCAGGGCAATGTAGAGTTCAATGAGTCACAGCTTCTCCTTTTTCTTTTTTTAATTAAAGAAACATTTCAACATATACTATTCGGTCTAAGAAATATATGTATGCACAATTCAGATTTAACAAATGTTAGCATTTTCCTATGTATAGTTTTATTATATTTTAATTTTCTTTTGGAAAAAAAAACATAGGTATAACAGAAGACCCCTTAACATTCCTCCTTGAATCTGTTTCTTTTCCTCTCTCGTTACGAACCTAGAGAGAGAAACTCTCAGGGAGTTGCTGAGATAAACAATATATTTTTCTTTTGTTATCAAACTTTTGTGAACACTCTATAGTATTATTTTATATATCTTTATAATTCTTACATTCGAGTGTGATAGTGGTATTGTGGTCATGCAGGAAGACATCTTTGTTAACGGGACACATTTGTATTTAGATATGAGATGTCATGGGGTTTGCAAATTGCCTTCAAATCGTTCGGGAAGATGTGTATGCATACGCATGTGTGTAAAGAAGCAGCAAACATGACACAATGTTAGAAATTGGTTATTCTGGGTGGAGACTTTATTGGTGTTTGTCTTACTATTCTCTCATTTTTTTCGTCTGTAGACTTGAAATAAAAAAATTGGGAATTTCAAAGCATCATATAACTAGCATCCTATATGTATCAGAAAATAAGTTGCCTTAATTTTTTCACAACTCAATACTCCATTTGAAATGTATCCAACTTGTCACATAAATGTATAATTCATTTATTAAAACTCACATATATACTAACCTTTCCCCTCTGAAAGGGTCTTTAGGTTTTGTTTTGTTTTGAGTAATGAAAGAATGGGCATCTTGTACACCGTGCAATAATTTGTGTATATGTAAGAGACCTACTACATAAAAGTTACATGTATCTTTTGCTTTGTTTGGGGGACCAGCCAGAATAGTGCACATTTTTCATGTTGATGAGAGAGATCTTGGCTTTGGGGTCAGACTTGAGGTCATATGCTTGAGGTCCAATTAATTGCATCATATTCAAGATACAGGATGTACTCGCATTGAAACGGAAGGTGGATGGGCTGTGAGTTCTGGGTCCTCCATTCCATGTATTTCTGGGGCTTAATGTTTAGGTGACTCGCAAACTCAGTTGATGTCTCCCTTCTTTCCTGCTGTCTGTGGTCCTTTTGATTCCATGCTCTCAGTCCAAGAGGATGATCTTTCAGAGAGGAACATTATTTGTTCACAAGTAAGCAAGTAATAGGGCTTTCCTGTAAAACAAATATTTTTAAGATAAATGTGTCAAATATTCAATTTAATGTAACAGGGTACCTTTCATCTTGTTCAACTTATGTAACTTTATTTCATTACTGAAATGTATTTGAGATAACTTAAGGTTTAACTTCCCCTTCAGCAAACAGTAACTTTTCATAAAATCCCCTTCAGCAAACAGTAACTTTTCAAAAATGTGAATCTTAACAAAATAAAAAAATAGTTTTTTTTTTTTTCAGTATAAATTGGTGCCTCCACTTTGGAATACAAGTTTGGCAGTTCTTTGGAATGTCAAGCCTATGGTTACCATATAACCCAGCAAGTATAGATTCCTGGCTATATACCCAAGAGAAATAAAAACATGTCCACACAAAAGCTTGTATATGAATGTTCATATCAGCATTACTCCTGGTATGCAAAAAGTGAAGCAACCAAAATGTGCATCAAACAATGAATGGGATAAAAAAAATGTGTGGTACATCCCTACAATGAAATGTTATTCAGCAATAAAGAGGAATGATGTATAGACACGTGCTTCACCACAGATGAACCTTGAAAATGTGCTAGAAAATATGATAGAAACCAGTCACAAAAGACCATGTGTGGTATAATTTGATTTGTTATGAAAATTCCAGAATAGGCAAATCAATAGAAATAGAAAGTGCATTAGTGGCTGCTTGGGACTGGGGTGGGGGGAAGGGAGATGAGGGGTGACTGCTGATGGAATGGAGTTTCTTTGTGGGAGGAAGGCCAAAATGCCTAAACTCAGATTGTAACAGTGATTGCACGACTCTTCAGACATAATAAAAACCACTGAATTGTATACTTTAAATGGATGGATTTTATGGAATATGAATTATGTATATTTTAATAAAGCTGCTAAAAATAGCCTTTTTTATGAAGTTAGGCAAAACAAAATCTTTTAAGACTAATTGCAAATATGAAACTATAAAGGTCTTTGCTTATTTTGAATCTTAGAAAATGGCAATACACTGAAATATATTTTTAATATATAAAAGTATATTAAATATACTTTTAATATACTGAAAGGTGGGCTACAATATTAATATCATGGATAAGTAATTAAAGCTGACCTAGATTTATTTGAAAATGTGGCAGTTGTGGGGTGCCTGGGTAGCTCAGTCGATTAAGCATCCGACTTTGGCTCAGGTCATGATCTCATGGTTCATGAGTTTGAGCCCCACGTCAGATTCTGTGCTAACAGCTCAGAGCCTGCTTCGGATTTTGTGTCTCCCTCTCTCTCTGCCTCTCCCCCACCCGAGCTTTGTCTCTGTGTCTCAAAAATAAATAAACATTAAATTTAAAAAGAAAATGTAGCAGTTGTATCATATGTTGATACAGTGTTTTTTCTGATCGTAGTTCAAACCCTGTAGTTTACAAAGAGGCTAGAAATTGTCAGAAGTGCATTTTTTGCTCTTGACCTATGCTTATTTAAATTTTGGATGAAAAAGGAAAGGAACATTGAAATAAAATATGCATACATTTTAAGAAAGAATGATTCATTCTTTTTTTTTTCAATTTCAGAAAGGACAATATACATGCCTGTTGTGTTTTGATTTTTTAATAAATTAAAAGTCTCCTAATTACATGAACAGTCTATATAAAAGTCACTCACTTGGGATGTTTTAAGTTTTATGCAGCAAACCAGATACTTTAAACAAAATTCCCCATGAGACTTACTTTCCAGGAGTGGTTACAAAATTTAAACAGTAAACCTAATAAATAATTGAATGATTGCGTGTTAGAAAATAAAAGAACATTAGAAAAGAAAAAATGAGAGCGAAGAAAGGGGAGCAAAAGTACAAGGGGCAAAAGGTTAGAGTTGTCACCACTGAGATGGGGAGGCTAAGGGAGAGAGGTTTTGGTATGTCAGTGTGGGAGATCACGAGTTCAATTTTGACATGTTAGTTTTGAGATATCCATTAGACATGCAAATGGAGAGGCTGCATTGGCAGTTGCACAGATAAATGTGCAATTCAGGGATGTGATTTAGGCTGAAGGCATTAACTGTGACACAGTAAGTACCAAGAGGTTGGTATTTATGGATGTCATACTGGATGAACTCATCAACGTAGTAAATGTAGAGAGAGAAGAGAATCTGCAAATCTCAGAGGTCTTATAGAAGAGGAAGAATCACCAATGGAGATTGAGAAAAGAATTAGCTATTAGTTTAGCCACAAACAAAAGTTATGTGGTGTACTATGAAGAGAGGGTGTTATCCAGAACTGGCCTTGAATATAACTTGGGCATTTTTAGCAGCTACAATCGCAAAGACAACATTGAACTGAGAATTTCTGCTGATCAGGTTTAAGCTACCCACACTTTAGATCTTACTGGATCACCCAACTTGCCTCGAGTTATGGTGTTCATAATTATCAGCTTCAGTGGAGAGGGGAGGATATCTAAACAGGCAGTTAATAACTGTTGGGGAATTGCTGTATTGGGTGAAAAAAATTGGGGAAAGAGGAGAAAAAAACGTATTCAAATTTGAAAGTTGGAGGCTAGGAGTCATTATAATTTGATTATTAAAATCCATTTTATACCCCAAAATGGTAAAATTAGCTTATGTATTACAACAAAAATTCCACATTCTAGCAAAATGCTTTATGTAAAATAATATTCCTTTAGATCAGAATGTCCTGAATGCATTTTTGTTTCCTAGTAATAGGATAATGATGCCAAGCCTAACAAAAAGATTCCAGAGACTTAAAATTAATAAAAGTATATTGCACATCCTTTTCACACATGCAGTGTAGATAGTCACTAAACACGGTAATTTCCAGATCCATCCATAATGAAATAGGAATTGAAACACATAAAAATTAGCCAACCTTCAACAGATAGGCAGAGGTTTTCATTCATTTTAATCACTAGAGGATCATAGCTGAAGGAAACACCAACAATTTATGACACTATCATCTCATTGTGAGGCTTCAAGGGTTCTCTATGACTGGGTCCAGTGTAGACAATGAGGATTGAATATTAAATGCTCAGGCTCGTTATGACACGTATCTCTTCAGCTCATATTTTCCCGATGAAAACAAAACGCTTGGCTATCCCTATTTTTCTGGGTACAAACAGGTGCATCTTCTGTGTCTGGAAGCAGGCTCCCAGGTGTGTTGGGAGATGATAGTGATGTCTGTTAGATCCAAGTGTCTCGTGTGGCCTGATAATCAGAACTGCTAAGCCTGCACCTGTCTGTTGATTCTCCTCTCTGCATTTATTTAAAAAAAAAAAAAAAAACCTTAAAAATTTCTTTTAAGTTTAGTTTATTTATTAATCCTGAGAGAGACAGACACAGTGCAAGTGGGAGTGGGGAAGGGACAGAGAGAGAATCCCAAGCAGCCTCCCTGCTGCAAAAGCAGAGCCTGATGTGGGCCTCGAACTCACCAAACCATGAGATTATGACCTGAGCCAAAACCAAGAGTCAGATGCTTAACGTACTAAACCACCCGCGTGCCCCACCTCCCCTCTGCATTTGTAAGTACTGTGTATTTGACTTGAATTGGAGAAGGTGAGGAAAGAAAATAAAATAGTTCACTATGACCCTTAAAGAGTTTATGAAGAAAAGGCGGGGGGGGGTGGATAGCATGATAGCAGGAAGTGTGGAGTGTCAAGAATTTTTTAAAAAGACAATCTTAGATTGTGTTTGTAACGAAGTATTTTGAATTATTGGATGATGCATTGTTATGTCCTTTTCTTCTCTGTCACCATCATTCGCCCTTCCTCACTAGGAGGACATTCCTGCTAGTTACAGTAAGCCGTGTCACCCATCGATTTGGAGACGGGTGACCATAGCAAAGAAATAATGGCAGCAAAATTAAATTTAAATTTATGAACTCAACTTTGAAATCTCATATAAAAAAATTTTAGATTTGAGCAGTAGTTTTGTTTTTGTTTTTCCTACTCTCAGACTACATTGTGACTCCTTTGGCTAACAGAGGATTATTAGAAACAGCCCAAAGATATAGGTTGTGGGCAGAAATAACAGAGGAGAGATTTTCTTCAAAGATTTTTCTGCAAGTCTTAGATAATAAATGTTTCAGAAAAGTAGACACACCTGTGGAAAGTTGGAGAGTAGTGGGGATGTGAGAGGGCAATAAGTAGTATCTGGGAATATGAACAGATGAAGTCTAACAAAGAAATTGATGAAGAATAGATAGTAGGCTTAAAAGGACCGAGATGAACTGAGGGAATGTAAACTTGGTGTGAGGTAAGTAGGTTTTGGTATGAAAATTTCTTCTTTGTTGCCTGAAGCAAGAGAGAGGAGAAATGTCGGGGAGATGTTTTGGGGCATGGCAGAAAAGGTTATATAAGGGAAATTTAGCAGAAAACCCTGGGGTACTACCAACAATACCATCTTAAATAACAGAATTATTATAAACTAAACTAAAATACTGTAATATACCTTTAAAATTGTTCAAAAGCAAACTTTCCAAGGGAAAAAAAATCATCTTCCTTAGAATGCCATTTTAGAAGCTTCTGAATTGTTTATTTGTTTTCTCAGCTCTGGAAATGTTAAAAGCCTTTGGGAATATGTTGATGTTAAAAGAAGTTAATACATTCCACATGCTTCTATGGTTTTCTATTAAGTTCAAGTTATTATACTCATAAGAAGTGACACAATAAATCCTTTTGATTTTGTTCACTTTAACTCTAGAGTCTATGAGGTTTTTCTGGATAAGAGGAAGCATGGTATAATAGTAAACACAAACACCTGATGGCCAGATACAGTTTACTAGATGTGTGTGCCTCAGTTTTCCCAACTGTAAAATGACACTCATCATACACACTTCTCAGGTTTGTTGTGAAGACTAAGTGGGTTATGTATGTAAAATGCTCAGCAAAGTACCTGACACAGGAAAGGCTTTATGGCTAAGGTAGATTACTTTTTGTGTTACAAGAGATCTTGGTCTTTAGAAGCAGCTGTTCTCTTGTGATAAAATTTCTTTATAAAGATAATAGAAGGTAGAGCTAGATTGATCTCCATAGCATGGACTTCAGTCTCCCAGCAGAGCTGGACTTGTGTCTTCAGAGTTCCAGATGACATTCCCCCAACCTGCCCTTGAATAATTTCATTGTTACACACGTGATGTTAAAAGGGTGCTAGACCCAATGGAAGAGAGCGTCAATTGTTGAAACATTGTTCTACTGATCCAGCTTCCCTTCCTCTGAGAGTCCCACACATTGGTATTTGTTCTGCCTGTGGAACTATATTGAGAAAAGCCTTTGCTATCTTCTATGTGGAAATCCTTGAAATAACAACATATTTAAAATGTTTCCCCTACACTTATTTTTCAGGGCAAAAACAATCTTTGTTTATGTATGTGGATTATAGTAGAAAATCCTTATCATTCAGTAAATACTCATTTTTTGAGAGCACAGTTCAGCTTAAAAATATAATTTAAAAAGGTTATCTCCCTTTTTTTTCTCTTCTAAAGTAATATTACTATCAGTCACTCTTTAAAATGTGGTAGAAACAACAGTGATATATGAAATAGAAAGTCATAACACATAAAATTTATCCAAATCATTTGTAGGTTAGGTAAAATTTAAAATGCTGTATCACTTGTTGGAGAAATATAACTGAAAACAAAAACTTCCCCCAGCCCAGAAAATATCTCCACGAAAGTAGAAGAGAAAGAAAACAATTTTATTATTGTATAAACATTAAACCAGAATGTGATGGGCACTGGTGTCCATCTGGTAAGAGATTGGAGAGACAGAAAGAAATCTCATCCTTCTTTATAAAGCCAAACCTATACCCGTTTCATTCATGCTTTCAAGATAAACCATTATATCTCAAGTAAGAAGAATTAATAGCATTATTTATTATGCATAGTTTATCCTAAAGTCACCTGGTAATTGGGGTGACCATCTGTGTTAGTGTATTGGTTTTATTCAAAGGAAAAATAAATTTCTATCTTTATGACAGGAGGTAGTTTTATAACTGGGAGAAAAGCACCCACCAAAGTTAAGCTCCTTCCCTCCCACAGAAACAGGGAGATACAGGAGCCATCTCTCTGGATGTTTTCTATTTCAAGAGGTGGCTCTCAGGTCCAAGAATGGCCTATTCAAGGCAAGGAGGCTTATTTAGTTTCTAAAAGGATTTACATATATTTCAAAGAGACAGAAGAAGAACTTACAACCTTTCTAAAGTTAAGTATCTAAAAAAAGGGGGGGGGGGAAGAAATCTCTCCTTTTTTTTTTTCAGTAGAGAGACTTAAGTCTCTTATTTGTAATTTTTATCTGTCTTTACACCCTTTAATCCATGTTTGTTATTAGATTTTGGATTATATAATTATCATGGAATACTATGAACTAGAAAAGTTCTTTCCTGGAAACTGGTAAGCCCCAGTATTTCATGTGTCATGTAGGGACGCATGAGAAACTAGAAGAAAATAATGAAAGGAATTTGGGTGTGTTGCAAAGAGACTTTGACACCTAAATTTATCCATTAACAAGACAGAATGATGGGATCTTCATTGTGACGTCTGGAGAGTTTGAGCACTCATCCTGACTCAAGAAGAAATGGAAAGAAATAATCTCCTCTTTAGGGCATAGTAGAGCATTCTTGAACCTGATATTTATAAAATGTGTGCCTACGATGCACACCAGGGTTCCATAAGGCTCAATGAAACATTGACTCCCAAGACACTTGGCATGAGTCTACTCAGGACAGGAGCCATAACCTGTTAGCAGGGCAGCCCTGGGCATTCCTTGATCCTCTCAGCAGGAATCCCTGTATTAACAGTTTTTGCAGCAGTTCAAACAGTTGTCAGGGAGTTTCCTTCTCCCCAGGTGACAGCTCATGTTCAAGGAGATGGAACCCATATTGCTCACATGTGGGAACTGTCCTGATTCAGAAGCTTCTGCTTAGAAGCTACATGGACCACAGGAGAGCATCTCTCTTATAACAACTGTATAGATAAAGGATCCGGGATTCCTGCAAGGAACTGTTTATGAGTCTTTGAACCCAGGGAAGCTAAAACCATGGCATGTCCAACATTGACTTATAACCCATTTATAGTTTCTTCTATTCCAGTACAATTTACCAATCGAGGTTCATTTTTGTAATAAGCAATGTATATATATCTACATGACATTTTATATTTAACAGAGCTATGCGTTAAATTGAAAGTGAAATCCATCAGCAAAGGATTATGTTGATCCATGATCCATCATGATTTTATGTAAACTCTCCGTCTGTTTTCATCTCAACTTTCTCATCTCTAAAATGGAGGTCATGTCCTTATCTCATAGTATAAGCTGTGTAGATGTGACATGATAAGGTGAGAGAGAGTGTCAGTCAATCATTAAGTGTTGTTTGAAGCTGTCAGTGATGGTGTATGAAGTTATGATTGCTCAGATCTTGTTTACGGAAAGTTCTGTTCTCTAGAGGCATTGTTGAGAGAGTAAATCTGGAAGTGATGGAAACAATGACCACTCTCATATCTGGAAAACTCCTCTTCAAGGTGTAATAATCTGTAGCTGAATTGTAGCAAACTCATGGTTATGACTAACCTTGAACACAGGTTTCACGTGAGTGGTGGGCAAGGCGTGAGGCCAGGGGATCTGGGTTTCAGTCTAAGTCCTATTGTGGTTAGTTGAATAGAAATCATGTAATCTACTTTAAGAAAACATTAATCAAGGTAAAGCAATAATATATTTTAATATATGTGTGTATGTGTGCATATGGATGTGTATTAATTTTTGAACCAAATTGCTTCCTTGCTTCTCAGTCTTCAAGCTTTATCTTACATTGTACCTTCTATCGAAAAATCACATTCAGAAACCATAGCTAGTGTTGATCTCTGCTTCGAAACTTCATACCAATTATATTCAACTTATTCCATCTCTGATATATACCTAATATATTTGTATTTGTTAGAGCACAGGACTATATTCGCAATACTTTGCAATAATTTGCAATAAATTAAAAAATTTAGTACTCTACATAGTGGCTGAAATTTCATGATTGTTTGACAAAAGGTGGTTAAAAGCAATTTGGAAGAGTAAAGTCCTCTTAGTGGATACCTTCTTCCCCATCCCAAATTAATGGCAGGCTGGATTAATTTGTTTCTTCCTTTATGTGGGGGCCTCATCAATATTTCAATTCCTTGAAATATTCCTGAATCTTGTTCTCTTTTTTTTTTTTCTGCTTAATTGTGTTATCTCCTTTTCCAGCCCTTCCTAGCAGTAACTATTAATAAACTCCATGTGCAAATTCAGTCCTGCATTGTATTGGAGTCAGGGCAGGAGGTATGTCAGAAAACCGAGCCTTCCTAGCTAGAAAGGCAGTGTTTGTCTTGCTATATTTAGGCCCTATAATTTATATGCCCAGACTGAATGCTGGCATCCTTTGAGCCTTCTCTCCTAGTAGTTTGTCTGCTCTTGTCTCACTCTTCTGTGGGGTACAAGGATTTTCCTGAGTCTGGTGCTCCTATCAGACCAGCCATTCACCTCACTCTTGTTAGCCCCATTTGTTCTGGACTTTTCTCTCTCTTCCCAGTTACCTGACTTTATATTTCAGTTTGGCACTCAATTCTGTCTTGTAATACTTTTAACTTTTCCTAGTAGGTTTAATTACTCATATTAAAAATAATTATCTCATAACTTCTCTGGCCTCAAACTACCCGCACACCCAGTTTCACTATCATCTAATGATCTTCCTTCATTCTTCAGTTCTTTCTGAGAGTTTTTTCATGTCCCAAGTTCAAATTTGGAAAACTATAGTCATTTCAATGTATTGTCTCCTACTTCCCATGTATAATATTAAAGGAAGTGCCCTTCATCATGGCCTATGAGGTTGAATTCTCCCTGTCTATAATTTACTCTTACTGGCACTCACCTAAGTACTCACTACACGGCAGCTTTTATCTGGAATGTTCTTCCCTATAGTCTTTGCATGACCACCTTCTTCCCATTCACTGAGACTTATTTTGAATGTTACCACCTTAGAGACCCCTTTCCTGACCACCCGACCAAAGAAGATCCCCCCACTGTTACTTGTGTAGAGCTGTCTGTAATCGATTCCCTGCAGAGTGTCTATACCTTGTCAGCCACCTCCACTAGATTGTAATCCTTGAAGGGAGGAAGTGTGTCTCTCACCTTGTCCCATCCATTGCCTCATGTCTTGGTATATAAGTGTCCTGCCAGTGTTTGATAAGAAAATAACTGTGATTTCCAAACTAAAATGTAAACCCGCCATCGCTACCTCAGTTTCTACCTCTTACACATGCCCCAGTGCAATTGGACATATTGGATCTCAGCTAAATATTTGGCATACTATGTGTTTGGTTCCGAGTTGCTGCATGTGGTGATAACATTAAACAAATCTTAGGGCCACCAGAAATTTGTATAGGAAATTCATCAAATTATCTAATGACTAGTTACATGCTTCATTACCCAGACACCTCATGGGCTCACAGTTCTCAGGTTTTCTTTATCCTTGGACAACAAAATATAGAAAAATCCAGATGTTTTTTTCCCCCTGCATGTAAACACTTGTTATAGGACTCTTACCATGTGCTCAGATGCTGCTTTTTAAATTGGACCATTCACACCAGATTTGCACTGCTTGGCTGACTTATTGGACTCAGTCTCTGAGCAAGACAAGATTCTCTGAAGCAGTCTGGCTTTGTTCCGTGCCCAGTTCTTATGGCTGAGGTTCACATGTGTTCTACATAAAAGACATTTGTTTATAAGTATTGTTTGGTTTAGAAGGCAAAACAAAAATTTTAGAAAAAAGTCCAAACAACTAAAGCACAGGGATTATTAAATTGTAGCAAAGCAGTATAAAATAATGTATTATAATAATTACTAGAACTTATTAGCTATTATATGTAATATTTTCTATTTCTTTAACTTTATTGGTTAAGAGTGGTAAGAGAAATGCTAGTGCTTATATAAAGCTGCAAATGTGATTATCTTTTAGCATAGAAAATATAGGCCGAGCTTGAAAATATAATTTTACTTCTTAGTTTTTTGAGATCCTTAAAAACTTAAAATTTTTTAAAATGTTTATTTATTTTTGAGAGAGAGAGAGAGAGAGAGAGAGACAGAGACAGAGAAAGAGAGAGAGAGCACAAGCAGGGGAGGGGCAGAGAGAGAGAGGGAGACAGAATCTGAAGCAGCTCCAGGCTCCGAGCCATCAGCACAGAGTCTCATGCGGGGCTCCAACCCACAAATCATGAGATCATGACCTGAGCTGAAGTCAAAAGCCTAACCTACTGAGCCACACAGGTGCCCTGAGATCCTTAAGAACTTTAATTCAATAAAGCAACTTACCTATCTAAAAACAACAAAAAAAAGCTATAAACTTTCTTCTTTTAAAGTTTCTGATTATTTTATTGTCAACCTGTGTGGTCTTCAACTTTTAATTAGCTGGATAGAATATGAACATGTGTTTTGTTCTCAAGGCTAAACGTGAGTAGTGTATTTTATTTCCAGAGAAACATTACTCATATAATGGTCATATGATTTCAAAGGTTTCAATATATCCAATTTTTAAAAAAAACACTGTTGCATGCACACACACACACACACACACTATAGATAGATTTTTGTAGGACAGAAAATGTTGAGGTAAAGATAGAGATGGAAGAAAAACTGCAGATCAACAAATTTCCTTTCTTGAATACAGACATTTACCAGACTGATGTGGATATGTGCAAGGTATTTTATGGTTATAATTATGTGAGTATTATGAATATAATGTAGGTACTACACTAAATTAGCCTACTCTCTAGTTCAGATAGATTAAAAATGTCTGGGGATGGGGCGCCTGGGTGGCTCAGTCAGTTGAGCATCTGACTTTGGCTAAGGTCATGATCTCATGGTCCGTGGGTTTGAGCCCCACATCAGGCTCTGTGCTGACAGCTCAGAGCCTGGAGCCTGCTTCGGATTCTGTGTCTCCCTCTCTCTCTGCCCTCTCCCCTACTCTCACTTTGTCTCACTCTGTCTCTCAAAAATAAATAAATGTAAAAAAATTGTTTTAAATGTCTGGGGATATTATTTTATGGTAATGTAGTTTTATACTTCCATTAATGTGGGAGATAGTTTTAAGTAACAGCTGCCATCACCCCAGAAGAAGCCCTGATTTGAAACAACGGCATATACTGGTAAGAAACTGAGTATTTCAACTCAAATGAATTTACTTCAACTTAAAAATTGTTTCTCTTGCATACTTGGAAATTGCTCAGAGTAGATTGTAAGCATTCTCAACACACACACACACACACACACACACACACACACACACACAGGCATTATGTGAGATGATGGATATGTTAATTTTCTTGCTCTTGGTAATTCCACAATGTTAATGTCTATCAAACAATCATGCTGTACTCTTTAAGTATATACAATTATATTTTTCAGTCATTAAAAAATAGTTAAAAAATGTTTCTCTTACAGATACCATGTAAAGATTTTTAACTTCCTTTCCTGTTAGGTATATCTGTTGGCTATAATTCTGCACATATCTCCAGACCAAATCATCAGGCTTTGAGATTCATGTCTTCTTTGAAACAATATTCTTTGGGAAGTGTTTCTGGAGACATTGGTTCTAGCGGGCTGTTTATGCCCACAGTAGCCTTTGCCTTTGTAGGTTCCAAGGTTCATTGTGACTATGGGCCTGTATGAATGTTTCACTGTTACTGGGCGATGCTTTATTTTTCATTTTTTTGAAATGCGATTGTAGGGCTGAACATATTATAATACATAACAGCTCAATATAATGTTTTTTTATATAGTTAAGTGTCCTAACATAACTTTGTTCCTATATGCCTCAATAAAACAATGTCTGTAGCAAATGAAAACAGGTATATTGCCTAGCAGTCATCTTTCCCATGCAATCAGAGTTACTTTATTGATAAGAGGGGATTTAGGACAGAGTATTAAGATTTTACCGATCTTCATCTTGAAAGGTCCTCTAGACATGAAACTTTTATTGTCACCTGTACCTGAAAGTGACAGAAGGAAAGGTCTTATCCAAAGAGCAGCTGCCCCAATTATAGAGATTTTGTGAAAATCCCACCATTAGTCAATCAGGAATGTTGACGATCGGTTAAAACAGCAAATGCCCTTGACATCTGTTTCTGAGTTGCCATTTTTCCTTGATTGATGGTGGCATATCCTGAGAAGAAAGCTGTAAAGCTGCACAGGAGGATTTGTTAAAGATAAAAATATATTTTAGAAAGTTCCAGGAAGTGATAGGAGAGAAAATAACTGATGATTTGATTTGACATGATTTTCTATAAATTTAGTACTGATTCAGTAAATTCAGCAATATGAAACTAAATAAATCACGGTATTTCATACTGAAGAATGTTGTGACATATTCATTTTGAATTATGTACAGACGTAATGTGGTTCATTACGATTAAGCTGTGGGAAAACAAAGAGCAAAAAATAATCGCTCCAATAATGATTCTACTACAAACACTTATATTAAAAAATGAAGAAAAAACTATTAAAATCCATAAGGGCCAATAATACTTTACTAAGTAAAATTTGAAACAAAATTTGCAGTTAATTTGGGAAAACATATGACACAAGGGAAATTTTAAATACTAGTCTAAAATTAATTGCAAACATAAAATATTAATATTTACTTTTGAGTTGAGTAGAAATTATGCCACTCTAGCCTTGTGGTATATCCCTGACACATTCGACTCTCACCATTGCTACACATTCTCACTCTTCTCTACTTTCTTCTCATATCCAAGGTACCTTGCTTTGAAAAACGTCTCTTAATGTGGCCGGTGATATTTAAAAAGTAAAAAATCCTTTTTTCTTTCTCTAACCTGTACACCATCTTGGTAGTGGAAGCTTATTGGGGTCAAAGTTCAGAGATATCAGAAAGGATATTTTTTTGTCAGTGAATTCTCCTTTGACCTCAACAACCTGAAATTTATTTTTTCCTGATGTCATTTAGGAGATGGTTGCATTTGCTACCTTATTTTATTTTATTTTTTTAACATTTACTTATTTTTGAGACAGAGAGAGACAGAGCATGAATGGGGGAGGGTCAGAGAGAGAGGGAGACACAGAATCTGAAACAGGCTCCAGGCTCTGAGCAGTTAGCACAGAGCCCGATGCGGGGCTCGAACTCAGGGACCGCGAGATCATGACCTGAGCTGAAGTTGGATGCTTAACCGACTGAGCCACCCAGGCGCCACTACCTTATTTTTTACTGTAGAATGAAAAGGCTTTGTCTCAGTGTGGAGGGTTGCGAAGTATCATTAGCGGGTAGGGACATGAACTTATCTCTGAAATGGCATCACAAAGATAGTCACATACTCTTTTCCAACCAAAGACAATCCCTGGGTCAAATTCATCTGCACTATGACCCTTGAAGTGGATTACTTTATATAAAATCATTTAGAAAAACAAAAATAAAGTGCAAATATATATACACATAGAAGATAGAGTATTACAATTCTCAATGGTAAATGCATCAGAATTTAAATCTTAGGGGTGCCTGGGTGGCTCAGTTGGTTGAGCATCCAACTTTGGCTCAGGTTTGAGCCCTGCATTGGGCTCTGTGATGACAGCTTGAATCCTGGAGCCTGCTTCGGGTTTTGTGTCTCCCTGTCTCTCTCTGCCCCTCCCCAACTCATGCTCTCTCTCTCTCTTTCTCTAAAAAATAAATAAATAAACTTAAAAAATTAAAAAAGAAATAAACTTAAAAAAGAATAAATCTAAGACATGGGCTAGTTTGATCCTATTAGTTATTGGATCAGATGTCTTCCAATATTATAAACTCCTTTTCTACTAAAAGTGCTTCCGAAAATATTTAAAGCTTATATGTGTCCTGAGGGGAAGGGGCTCCTTTTCTCCAGGGCTACAGAGAGATTATGCGTTACTGGAGATTCTTGTTTCTCTTTTTGAAAAATCATTTAAGAGCATTAATTTTTTTTTTTTTTTAATTTTTTTTTTCAACATTTATTTATTTTTGGGACAGAGAGAGACAGAGCATGAACGGGGGAGGGGCAGAGAGAGAGGGAGACACAGAATCAGAAACAGGCTCCAGGCTCTGAGCCATCAGCCCAGAGCCCGACGCGGGGCTCGAACTCACGGACCGCGAGATCGTGACCTGGCTGAAGTCGGACGCTTAACCGACTGCGCCACCCAGGCGCCCCAAGCATTAATTTTTTTTTTGACACCGGTGATGAATTGTTCCTGCTCACTGAGAACTGAGTTAATTAGATAGCCCAGGTACTTTAAATCAGCAGAATTGTTCACATGACATATTTGAAATAACCTAACATTTTAATTATATACACTATATAACTGAGAATATTAGGTTGTCATTAAAAACATGCTATAGAAGAATATTTAGTATCTGACGAATTGGCCAAATTATAAAGTTAATGAAACTAAAAGTCAGGTTACGAATCTCTATGGACAATGGATCCAACGTAATCTGTGTTGTATTTATACAATTTATATAAAAATGGAATGGAGTTTTTATTAGTGGTGGGGCCACAGATGAACTTAAAATGTATTCAGCGCTGGATTCAGTATTTTTCTTTCTGTTTATTTTTATTTTAGTTTTTGTCCAAATTGCACATGCCTGTAGTCTGAGTCAAAGTATTCTATCAAGTTATTTCAAAAGTCAGCTGTCCTTGCCATTTCCCCCTCTTCGAGAGTCATCTACTTGCAACTTCTGTAGCAAACTCTGTGGCATTTCCCTCCACGGCTAACCACTTCTGTGTAGTTCCATCTGTTGGCTCTTTAGTATAGGTGCTGTCTTTGGGCTTGCTTGCTTCCATCACTTTCCACCAAATAGGAGCCAGTTCCCTTGACACGATTACATGGCACTTTTGGTTACGTCAGTATTCAGTGTTCACGTTTTATGATGAGACAGATGCTGTTTTCATCTGAGCTGTATTAAACAGTATGCTATTTTTTCTTTCACAACTGTTTGGTGTTCCTGGAAGTCCTAATGGCCATGGCTTTTGTTGGTGTTTTTGTTGTTTGCTTATTTTTCTAAGAATTTTTCACTAATGTAAATTCTTGACCAGTTATCCAGTTCTGCTCTCTAGGCATCTGGACAGATTATGTATTACATGAAATTTATCTTGTAGAGTGGTACTTTTGATATCTTTTGTTGTGCTCCAGTTTGGGATGGTTGCCTCTATGCTACTACTTGGGAGCTCCTTTCGACATTCACCTGGGCATATCTGTGTTATTTCCAATGTTGGATCTCCTGTTTATTGGCTCTCTCTCCCCTTTCTTAAGTTACTGTCCCCTTTTAGGTGGAACCTATCCTCCAGAGGCATCCTGAGAAAGATGGATGATGAAAATGCCCTTATTCTCCATTTACACTGGATTGACGGTTGGATTGGACACAGATTTCTGCATAGGGAATTATTATCTATCATGATGTTGAAGGACTGGCTCCATTGTTTCCAGCCTTTGTATTGCATTTGAGAAATATGATGTATTTTGATTCCTGCTTCTTTTGTTTAGTCTTTCTTAATTTTTTTTCTCTAACCCTTTGGCAGCTGATAAGATCATCCTATCCAGAGTTTTCTGAGATTGTAAACATTAAGTTAATGAAGCTATCTAACTTTATCCATTATGTGGGCATTAATAGATCTTTTTCACCATGAAAAATTGTGTCTCTCGGTATTTGCTTGCTTGCTTATTTGCAGCTTTACTTCTCTCCATTGTTTATGATCTCTTTCTTTCTGGAATGCATATTACCAAACATTAGATCAAATGGGCTGCTCTCTGATTTTCTTATCTTTTCCATTATGTGTTTGTTATACATTTCATGACTTTCAGGGAAGCCTTCTAAACTTTATTTCCAAAATGACTATTGATATTTTGAAATCTCTGCAATCAAATTTTTAATTTTCAAGAGTGTTCTGAACATTTCTTTTATTTTTAAAGTTTTTAAAGTTTATTTATTTTGAGAGAGAGAGAGAGAGAGAGAACGCACAAATGAGCACAGGTGGGGAAGGGGCAGAGAGAGAAGGAGAGAGAATCCCAAGCAGGCTCCATGCCATCAGGGTGGAGATCTCAACAATAGTGAGATCATGACCTGACCCTAAATCAAAGAGTCTGATGCTTAACCCACTGAGTGACTCAGGTGCCCCTTAGTATTTCTTTTAACAATGCAATATTTTCTCTTTTTCTCCAAGGCTGTTGGTTTAGTCCTTGATTTTTCCCTGTTGCTGACCATAAGATACAGGTCGTTCTTTTCTTTTTCCCTCTTCTTCTTCTCCTTTTCCATCTTTCCCTCCTCCTTCTACTTTGGTTTTGTTTGCTTTCTACCATTTATCCATCTGCTCTCCAGCTTATAAGAAGTCTATTACTATTATCACCACTCTTCCCATTCCTGTGGATTTATTTCTCTAAAAACTCTCTTACTGTTGCTTTATTGCTTTGTGGGGAGAGAAGAAAATCACTTTTTCCATGTTTATCTGGACAGATACTCTTCTGTATTTTTATGATTAAAATATGTTGATTTGTAATAAAAACTGTACAACTCTGTACTATGTATTTTAAAAATATCCCCAGATCATCTTTTCCCATATTTTACCCATTTTAGTTTTGTTTGCAAGTATCCTACATACTTCAGTCTAATGAAACAAAAGGTTTTCGTTAAATTAGCACATTTGGTCTCTTAGAGGTGACTATTTTATTTCTAAATAATACCAACAATGTTCCAATCTGTGTGCATAAATATGTGGACACTGTAAGTCTTTGGCTTACCTATTTAAAGACCGTTTTATTTTTTTTTTATTTTTTTTTTAATTTTTTTTCAATGTTTATTTATTTTTGGGACAGAGAGAGACAGAGCATGAACGGGAGAGGGGCAGAGAGAGAGGGAGACACAGAATCGGAAACAGGCTCCAGGCTCTGGGCCATCAGCCCAGAGCCTGACGCGGGGCTCGAACTCACGGACCGCGAGATCGTGACCTGGCTGAAGTCGGACGCTTAACCGACTGCGCCACCCAGGCGCCCCTAAAGACCGTTTTAAAGCACCCTTTCTGCTCCAGGTCCTGTGGTAGGTTCTGGAGAATAAAAAGATGAACCCATGTAGTCTCCTTCCCTTAAGGAACTCCAAGTGAGGAGAGAATTCTGGAGATAATCTCTGTGTTAAAAAAGCTATACTCTAAAGGAAGTTAACACATCTAAGTTCACCTGTTCATTAGCCTGGGTTTTTGATTTGGGCTCCAGCGCTTTTTCTATTACAATACATCATGGTTTAATTATGTGTGTGTGTGTGTGTGTGTTTGTGTGTGTGTGTGCGCGCGCACGTGCGCGTGCGTGCCTTCGTGTGTGTTTGAGTATATATGCTACCTAAGTTATGGAAGCACCAGATTAAGTACCTTGCCTAAAATGATTAATTACAGAACTGATATTTAAACCCTAGCTGAGGAGATGCCAATAATTTATATGTCCCTGCAATGTTGCTGGTGCATTTGGTAATGTGGTAGTGTTCCTGTCAGGCATTCTAAAGCTCTACTTTGATTCATGATGCTGTGTAACATTGGAACTAATTGCACATATGAAGAAAACAGTCTGGCTAGATATGACTCCTGTGTCATTGTAACCAAGTTACTTATGCCCAATGGTGCCTCAATTTGTTTCTGTGTAAAATATGTATTGTAATAACATTGACCTCGTAAAGTTATTGTGACGATTACAAGAATTAAAATATTCAAAAGAGTTTGAAAGTGCTTAGCATTAGGAAACACTCTTCAAGTGTTAGCAATTGTTATGGACTGAATCCTGTCTCACCACAATCCACATGTTGAATTCCCCCAATGTGACTCTCTGTTGAGATAGGGACCTTAGGGAGGTAATCAAGGTTAAATGAAGTCATGAGAGTGGGCCCTAATCTGATAGGGCTGGTGTCCTTATAAGAAAAGGAAAGGGAGTGGAGTCTCCTCTCTGTGCTTTTACAGAGAAGAGGCCATGGGTGAAATAATAAGAAGGTGGCTGTCTACAAGCCAAGAAGAGAGGCCCAATCAGAAATCAACTCTGATGGTACCCTGATCATGGACTTCTAGACTCCAGAACTGTGAGGAAATACCACCTAGTTTGTGGTATTTTGTTGTGACAGCCCACACAGATTAATACGGCTATCATCATTTACCTAATGACTTTCAGTGATTTTTTTTTGCAAAATGCTAATTAATCATCTACCCCATCTGTGACCATAGTCCCATGCGACCCTGGTGCTGTCCTCACCCTCCTCAATGATAAGTATTTACTGATGGTATTTGGCTAGAGTCTGGGGACCCAAAAACCTGCCTGGCCTTTGGCAGGTCACTTATCCTGGCTCAGCTTTAGTGTTTTGTCTGTGAAAGAGGATGTTAGTAATAGTGCCTGATGTGTTGTCTATGTTTACATTTCAAACACTTGTCAAATAGTATTTATGAACATGGCGTGAAGCTGTTTATCACATGCTTGGGGTAAAATCAAAAACAAACTGAGAGAAAACGAACAGGAAAATTTTGGAGAGGAGCACTGTGGCCACATTTTGGACAGCCCTGAGTCATAAGTTTTAGGGTTCACCCTCAGAGGCACCAAGGAAATCATGAATGTTTATAAGCATGGCCATGGTATTGTTTTAGGACAATTAAGCTGTAACCTTGGAGTAGGATGTTTTAAATAATGACAGAATTAATATATACATATTAGTAATATTTTACGATATTTTAGGAGACAGGATGCTGATTAGCTTTATGGTTATAATACTGGGAATATGAAAGGAAGAATTATCAAAAAGAAAGTAGTATCATGTGGTATGGACAAAATATATGTGGGGGAGTGGGCCGCAGGAGGTATGATTATGAGATTTTTGAGCCTATCCTAGTATCAAGGCAAGTGATGGATAAATTATATTGCAGAGGCAAATGTGCTATTTTTGTTTGAAGTGATTCATGCACGTCTATGGGTACATCTACACGAGCTTGTGTTCGTGTGTATGTGAATATAATATGTACCAAGCTGAGATACTTTAGACACTTCAGCCATGAGGCTGAATGAAAATATGTGAAAATAAATATACATCTTCTGAATATAATGGCATTTACATGACAAAAGAAGACAGACTTTTAAGATAATACTGGTTAATGTGACAGAAATAAACCGTGTTTTGTTGCTGTTGCTTAATCACATAAGCAAAGAAAATTTGACTCCAGCCAGATGCGATCAGTAGAGCAAAAAAAGTTCAAAATGTCTATTACATTTAAAATTTGAAACTTAAGGCGCGCCTGGGTGGCTCAGTTGGTTAAGCGTCTGACTTCGGCTCAGGTCTTGATCTCGCGGTTCGTGAGTTCAAGCCCCGCGTCAAGCTCTGTGCTGACAGCTCAGAACCCGGAGCCTGTTTCCGATTCTGTGTCTCCCTGTCTCTCTCTGACCCTCCCCCGTTCATGCTCTGTCTCTCTCTGTCTCAAAAATAAATAAATGGTAAAAAAATTTATAAAATTTGAAACTCAAATCTAAATCTCAATGATGTTAATATATTTGTGGGTCATGTACCTTTTAGTTCTTGTTTGTTTGCTCACTTTTAATACCAAGGCATCAAATCTAAAGTCTGAGTGTGATGTATATAATTATTCAGCATGCCTTAGGAAAATCAGAGAGCAACCCAGACCAGCACAGACTTTCACTTACTACTTAGAATAACGGTGATTTTCTTCTGTCTTGTGTGGTAGTTTTCTGACATTTTTTTCCTTGAAACTTATAATCTCTGTCTTACTCTAATGATAGATTTTAGATGAGTCAAGGCTCAAAATTAGCAGGAAGGGGCAGAGACTAAATGAACCTTTGCATCTCTTGTGATTTGAAACATTTCCCGTCTGACTGTCCGTCTTGTAAAAATCTTAATTCAACACCAATTTATGTTCACAAAGCAAGATGGATCTAAGGAAAAACATTTCTAAGAGAGTATGCAATCTGCAAGAAAACGTTGATTTTAGTAAGAGTGCAACCTTACACGTTCTGCATTATGAGCTATGTAATATGCGTAAACTTTTCCCCCTTCTTTACAGTTAAGTCATTTAAAAGTAGTGTTCTAAGGAACTTACAACTGTAAAGATTTTATTTTTATGACAGCTTCAAAGAGCTGGATTAAAAAACAAAACCAAAATGAGAAGCCTTCTGTTGTTAAGTCAAACATTTATTCTTACCTAAAATGCAGAAAACCCAATTTTCCCTAAAACTTGTATCAATAAATCTGTTTTCCATCTTTCTCAATTTAACTTTTGACTGGCTGAACTCAAGAGTTTTTTTGTCATGTAGGTAGTAGGTGGAAGGGAACATTACCTCAATTTAACCAAAGTTCAGTAGGGTGAATTTCTGTTACACCAGCATAGATAGACTTTACAAAACAACTTTGGGAACTAATTATAGCTAACATTTATTGAGTGTTTACCACCTTAGGCACTGGGTTCAGACAGATTAAGTCATTTAACCATCATGACAACAGCAGGTGCTATTAACATCTTTATTTTACGGATGAGGAACTCTAGTCTTATTGCTCAAGTCAATAGTTCCCAAACTTTGGTGTGTATGAGAATCACCTAGATGACTACTAAAGAATATGGAGCCTAGACTTCCTGAAATAGAGGCAGGTCTGGGCCTTTGTATTTTTACTGATCTCCCCAGGTGCTTCTGAATGCCAACAAAGTTATAGAAGCACCAGCTTAAGTACCTTGCCTAAAATGATAAAGGACATAGCTGATATTTAAACCCTAGTCAATGAGATGCCAATAATGTATGCTCTTAACCAACATGCTATATAGTCTCCAACGGTATTAAAAGTAAAGGCATGGCAGAAATCGGTCCATAGTGGAAGGATGTGTGGTTAAAGTTGACGAATTCTGAGATGCCTGCCAACTGTCCAGTCGACCAATCCTGCGAGCCTAGCCACACACCTCTCCACCTTACAATACAATGAAATGAACGTTGAATACTGGGCTGCCCTTATGCACTGGGCGTTCCAGTATTTGCACTATTAAGAGTCTAAAATGAAGCTAAACATTAATGGTTTAACAGAGAAACCATCCACTTTGCTGCTCTTATTCTAGATCTGTTTTTTTTTTTTTTTCCCCTTAAACCAGATAGTTCAGCCCCGAACCTCGCCAACAACTACTGTCCCCATGAGAGACAGTGATAGCAACTACAGATGTAGTTAAGTTTTCGTCTTTCTGGCCCATGAGGATTTTTTTTCCTGTGTGCGGAGTAGAAAACGATTTTCAGTTTGTGGGAAGATTCTGAAAAAGCTCTGACTTGCATTTACGGACATATGGCTATAGCACCCCCTGCTGGTGGCTGCTGGGATTGACATTTGTGCGATGCGGACCTCAGAATCCACAGTTCCTCAAGCCATTTCAATTTATTGGTGAGACGTAAAAACAATGCTACCTCAACTTGTCTTATCCGATCTTTAAACCGCTGTCAGGTTTTCTCTGAGGCTCTAAATCCTCAAATTTCACTGGGCTATTGATAATTTTTATGACCTGTTGGTAATTTGTTCATTCATTCAACAAATAATTTATTGAGTGCCCACGCTAGCTGAAGATGTTCTAGTTGTCCGTGATGTAGGTGTGAACCACACAAAACTTCCTCCCTCATGGGTTAACATGTGGGGAGAGAGAGACATAGAGACAAAGAGAAGACAAAGGCAGGTGCATATATAGTAAATCTGGTAATGATAAACATTATGGGGAATGAAAAAAGAAACAACATGACAGAAAAAGCATATGCAGGTGAGGGTTGGGAGAGTCTCTTTTTTATAGGTTTATCTGAATTTTGTGGTTTCTCTTCCCACCGTTTGAGAGAGTACACTAAATACAAACAAAAAGAGAGATATCTGATTCATAACACAGCTACTTTAGGAAAATGCACAAACTACTGCTCCATGACTTTGTTTCTAGTGCGAAGAGCTTCAGGTTCTCCTGCAGCAATGAGAATAGTAAAAAGTCCCTCACAGGAGTCAAGGCACAAAGGGGAGGCAGTGCTAGGCAACCCACACCTGAGGGATGGAGTGGGGGGCATCTTTGCCTTGCATCAGAAACACATCTGAGGTGGTTTTTGAGATCAAACTGCTTTTATTTATTTCCTTTTTAAACATCTGAATTATCTGTCACTTATAAAGCTAGTGGAAGAGAGTGCTACAACAATGATACAAGGTCACAGCTGTTGGCACATTGCATTTCAAAATCTGAAAGCATGTTATTATGAGACGGTTTTTAACATGAGCACATCTGTGCAATGGAGAGGGAGGGCCTTGAGCTTCGTTTCTGTTTCTGGCCCCTGTCCGGAGACCCCCCCTGGGTGACTATGGCCTCACATTATCCATCTCTGCTGGTCAGAGCACAGAGAGACCACTTGTATGGAGCTCATATGAGCTGAATCTCAAAGTAATGGAATGAATAATTTCGATTTCCAGTTATATTGAACCAGGAAAGGGAAAAAAAAAAACATAGTTGACTCTATTAAATAGCGTATGTCAGTAGGAAAAGTGTATGTCAGTAGGAAGATGGCAAATACCGCTAGGGCATGGATTGCCTTTTATTCCTCTGTTTCTTCTCCCCATGTGTGCCACCCCCAAGGTCAGCCCCAACTCTGAATCGATCAAGGCTCCTGCCTTCTCAACATCTACACCCGGGCTGCTCTACATGTTCAAGAAAAATCACATGATTTTGTGGGATTGGGAATGTGACAGATTCAAAACAGCCTGGAAAATGGTCCTCAAAATAGCCTGGAAGGTTCTCAGGGTGTTTCTAGTCAGTTCTGATTCCTATTTTTGACCTTGGCTTCCCTCCTTGACTGCTGATGTCATCACACCTTATCACAGCCTTCTGTCTCAGGAGAAGAGCTACCTTTGTATCACAGGCAGAAAATAGAGAGACACTACCTGGTTGCTATTTCTTAATCTTTCTGACACGTGCAGCACCTGCAAATATTATGAGCATCTGCGGGATTCTTCCTCGTCCCCTCTTCCTCTGGAGGCAGAGGTCTTAGTCCAGCTGTCCTGGGATGACCTTCGCACATGGTCCCTGACGTGGACGTGTCATTCACACACCCAGCTGTCCATCTTCTGCCTGCCGCCTTTCCCAGGCCCTGTGTATTACAGTAAACGATGGGCTTTGGAGTTAGAGGCAAGCAATCCTGGATAAGTTGTAGAGTTTCTCTGAAACTCAGTTTCCAAATTTGACAAGTGGAGATCAGGGTACCTCTCCCACAGGGTTTTCGTAAGGATTAAATGACATAATATGCAAGACCCTTGAATCACTGCAAGCATCGGGAAAAAACAAGAGCTTTTAGTATTGCTTGTAATTACTCCTACTGCAGCATCCTAGCCATTTCAAAACGTGTTTACAAACATTTCGAATTTTATCTTACCAAAGCTTATAATAGAAGCAGGACGGATCTTGAAATGCAAACAAAATAAAGAAGTTGCTTTCTCAAGGTCACAGAAATAGGTTGGTGGTGAAATTGGGACTGGAAATTAGATTTTTTTGAATCCCGTTTCAGTGTTTGTGCACCTACATTTACTGCCTCTTTTAGTAGCTGATTCCTTATGGGAGGCGTGCTACTGTCTGTGAATTTTGGACTCATTTGAACTTAGGAGCAAATGAGATGCTATTGTTACAAAATAAAACTTGTATCTCTCTGTGCAGATATCACTCGTGTTTTCGTTTGTATGGCGGGCGGGTTCCTTGCAAGTTCGATGTTCTTTATATATGCAAAGTGGTACAGGCATTAATTGTATTACCTGCAGCAAAGAGTACAGCTGTGTGAGGTTAATGAAACTGCCATAGATTTTACAAAATGCTTTGTGAATAAAACTCCAAACACTTATGACAAAGACTGTATAACATATGGCTTAGCATCCATTTACACTTGGAAATGTACAGCATCCAGGGGGAGGAAGTATGTTTTGTGTTTTGTTTTCTTGTTTTTGCTTTAGTAGTTTTTTTTTTTTTTATAGGCTTGTGGTTTAAGAGAAATTTCGAGGAGTCAGTTAAGTTGGCTGTTTTCAAGAATATACTTAGGTCACTTGAGTTTCAAGATGCTTTACAGCTTATGTAAACAACTTCCATCAGTATAAAATCACTTTATGGGAATGGTTTCTTTATTCCATTTGGCAGAGAAATCACTTTATTTTTTTGAAGTATTAAAATAAGAACAAATGTAGTAGATGAAGAATCAGGAATATATGAGGAGGTGCTGGCATAAATTAAGATGGGGGAAAACAAAGTTCTTACAGGAATTGTCAGGACCAAAGTACTCATTCTCCTAATTGCTGGGAATGTTGGAATTGCTGAGGAGGAAGAAAAATGCCTCATTTGAGATCATGTCTGATGCCAGGGACAGCCCCCATCCAATGGCCAATAAATGGGATTGTAGAAACGTCTGGTCTTCTTGCCCCAACTGCAAATGGTTCAGAAGGGTGTCAGAGAAAAACAGTACCAGACCCTTGTTAAAGGTGGCAAGACATATTTTATTCACACTACTGCCCTATGAGAGACTCTACTATGAACTAAGCTCAGCTCCAAGACAAAATGTAACTGAGATTTTTAAAGGGAAAACAGAGAGAAAAACACAGAGGTTGGAGGAAGTGAAAAAGGTCGGGCGGGGGTGGGTGACAAAAAATTGACCAAGGGCCTACTTGGAAATGGAAATTACAGAAGGGGAGTAAATAGGAAATTAGTGAAAATGGCTTGGCAATGTGGGTCGGGACAATGTGCATCTTATGGCTTGTCAGCACTGCATTTTGTTATGCAAAGGATCAGCACAGGGTCATGGCCTAGTACAGGTGGAAGCCAGGCCAAAGCTTGGACGAATCTCTTGGCAAGTGTTCATGCAGGTCCTTTGTGCCGTGTGGGAGCTCACAATTCACAAGGTCATACATTTTTCAGAACTTTCTTGTAGGGCTGAATGGGCATCTACTGAGACTGCAGTGGGGCATGACTTCTCCCTCTGTGCAGTTTGGCCTCTATTCACTCTCCTTTCTTCCATAGAGATGGATCCTAACATCCCTAATAAATGTCCTACATGCTAACCTCCATTCTTTTCGGGGTATCCAACCTCTAGCAATGTGCTTCTTACAACAACAGTCACTAGGCAGTTTCTAAATCTGAAAAAGATGATTTTTTTAATTTTTAAAAGCTTATTTATTTTGAGAGAGAGAATGAGAGAGTGACACGAGCAGGGGAGTGGCAGAGAGAGAGAGAGAGAGAGAATCCAGGCGCCTGGGTGGCTCAGTCGGTTAAAGGTCCCACTTGGGTTCAGGTCATGATCTCATGGTCTGTGAGTTCAAGCCCTGCGTCGGGCTCTGTGCTGACAGCTCAGAGCCTGAAGCCTGCTTTAGATTCTGTGTCTCCCTCTGTCTCTACTCCTCCCCTGCTTACACTGTGTCTCTCTCTCAAAAAATAAATAAACTTTAAAAAATTAAAAAAAAAAGAGAATCCAAAGCAGGCTCCTTGCTGTCAGTGCAGAGGCCAATATGGGGCTCGAACCCACAAACTGTGAGATCGTGACCTGAGGCCAAACCAAGAATTGGATGCTCAATCAACTGAGCTACACAGGTGCCCTGAAAAGGACGATTCTTTACTCTCCCCAAAGACATCTTGTGATGTAAGTCAATCATCATTATAGCCTTAGAATATGTACCAGCTAAAGGATTGTGGCACTTCATTTTAGCTAAAAAGATATGATTCATTTTGGCTAACATGTTTTGAAGTCACGTGTATGTGGATTTCTTCACATTCTACATTTGAGATTTTTTTTTGTTTTTGTTTTTTTTTTTTTTTTTGCTATAATGGTCTATAATATCCCTAAATAACTGAAATGCATCATTGGTTCAAGGGTGGCCCACTAAATCATAAATATAAAGAGACATCACAACATAAATGCTACAGCTCAAACATTATGAATACAAATATATTATATTTTAAGTACAGAATTAATTGGATGACCACAGCAAGTAAATCTTGTAATGCTTTACACAAGTGGTCAAAGAGTGTCAGCAAGAACTGTGTGTATGAAAACTGGATTTAATTGGACCAGTGATCCATCCACCTCTACTCCTTGGACTCTGTATTGAAAGTTTGTCAAATAACGTCATGAAACCATTGAAGCTATTGCATAAGTTTCAAACAAAGCAATGATCTAGCAAGTCAACCAAGTTGTTTTTCAAGAATAAGCGAAAAGTATTGCTTTGTTGCACAAAATTAATGAATTTAGTTGTAAAACGTAGAGAAGGATCCAAAGTTTTAGTCCTTGAACAAGATTCATACTATTGCCAAAAAAATTTAAACCCAGTACAAAATTGCGAATAAACATTAGCGTCATGAAGAAGCAGAAGCAATTGTCAAAATTTATTTTATTAAATATCGCTGATGAGTATCAAATTATATAAACACATACATTGTTGAAAAGTGGTCTCTCAGATAACCTTATGGTGGGACAAATCCTTGATATGCAGGGAGGAAATGAGTTCCTGGTTTATATGTGAGACACACGTGAGAAGTAAGAATCCTACCAGATTCTGCTTTTTTTTTTTTTTTTTTTTAAAAAAAAGGTTTTTTTTTTTTTAAGTTTATTGTTTTATTTTGAGAGAAAGCAAGCATGAGCAGGGGAGGGGTGAGATAGAGAATCCCAAGCAGGTTCCACACTGTCAGCACAGAGCCTAATGTGGGACTTGATCTCATCAACCAGGAGATCATGACCTGAGCGGAAATCAAGAGTCGTCGGATGCTTCACTCATGGAGCCACTCAGGCGCCCTGATTCTTCTTTCTTTATTATGAAAACCCCATGCTACAGAAGAGTTGTGTTTTGATTTTTGTGATGATTACTTTGTTTCAACATGGTGAAGCCTAGAAAAAGTGTGCTGCTGTTAACACTGAAGAAATATCATTTATATCAAGGCAACAATGAAGTCCATGCTGTTTGAAGACAGCTATACATATAATTACTACAAAGTTTATAATATACACATATATATGCATGTACATAGTATATATTAATATAATAATTATATATAATATTATTCAGCCATAAAAAAGAAGGAAATCCTGTCATCTGCAACAAATGAATGGATCATAAAGGCAATATGCCAAGCGCAAGAAGTCAGAAAGACAAATACTGTATGATCTCACTGACATGTGGAGTCTAAAAACATCAAACTCAGAGAATGAGTAGAATGTTAGTTGCTGAGGGACCAGGAAAATGAGGAGATGTTGGTCAAAAGGGTATGAACTTTCAGATAGAAGGTATGTGTCCAGGATCTATGGTGCAGCCTGATGACTATAGGTAACAGTATTATATTGAATACTTGAAGGTTGCTTCGAAAGTAGAGCTTTAAGATTCTCATCATAGCGAGAAAACAACAACAAATTGGTACTTATGTGAAGGGTGTGTTAACTAACCATATTCTGGTAAACATTTAGCAATATGTGCATGTCCCCAATAATCACATTATGCACCTTAAACTCACAGAATGTTACATATAAATTATATCTCAGTAAAACTGGAAGAAAGTTGAAGTACACAGATATTATGGATGTCCACTATGGTAATACCAATCCTAGAGAGTTTGGGTGGATTAAAGTCCAGATTTTCTGAATAATTTAACAGATTTAATAAACACCAGAAGTATTTTTAAAATAGCCAACTTCTTTTTTTTAAACTTTTTTTAAAAAATTTTTTTTGATGTTTATTTATTTTTGAGAGAGACAGAGACAGAATGCGAGTGGGTTGGGGCAGAGGGAGAGGGAGGCACAGAATCCGAAGCAGGCTGCAGGCTCCGAGCTGTCAGCACAGAACCTGACGCGGGGCTTGAACTCACAAGCTATGAGATCATGACCTGAGCCGAAGTCGGACGTTCAACCGACTGAACCACCCAGGCGCCCCTAAAGTAGCCAACTTCTATATAAGTTGTGCAAAATATTTTTAATGTTAATTGATTTTTGGTTATCACCATAAATTATGCAGAGATGCTAGAGTTCATTATCTATTTTTATTAGAATTTATGCTTGTGTCACAAATAAAATCAGAACATGATTCCATGGAGGTATACGATAGTTAAAAGGCTTAGAAGATTTCAAGATGTGAAAAAATTAATGTGGAGTTAAGCTGTGTTTCCCGGTTTGGTTTTTACTATGCACAAATGAAATATTAATGATAGCAAAGCTAAAGGATGGAATGAGCAGCTCCAAACTGAACCTGTTTTGTTGGTTAAAGTTCAGAATACCCTTAGAAGATAAGATACCTTTGCTTCCATTCCGAAGATGGTGAAATAAATAGAGGCAATGATTGTCGTGAAATTACATGGTAGTTGGGTCAGGAACAGATCTATGCATTTTGGGTCTCAGAATTTTTTTTTTGGTAACAATATTATACTTGTGTTACAAGTACCACAGGAATTGAGGAACTAAACCACAGCTGATTTAGTATTTTCACATGCTATTTAGGTTTTCTTAAAAGAAGGGGGGGCACCGTTTTCTGTGGTGAAAATTCTTTCAGCCTGAACTGGTGGTTTATGAATGGGCAGCTGGTTCAAAGGCAAGAGAAGGCAGGGCAGGGCGCCTGGGTGGCTCAGTCGATTAAGCGTCCGACTTCAGCTTAGGTCATGATCTCACGGTTTGTGGTTTTGAGCCCCGCATCGGGCTCTGTGCTGACAGCTCAGAGCCTGGAGCCTGCTTCACATTCTGTGTCTTCCTCTCTCTCTCTTCCCTTCCCCTGCTCACACTCTGTCAATCTTCTCTTGAAAAATAAATAAACATTAAAAAAAAGGCAAGAGAAAGCAAAGCTACCAATAAACCGGAGCATCAAAGTCCATGGCTACTCTGCCAGCCGGATGTCTTAGTGTTATTGTTATCTACATAGAAACTCATATTGAGCTTCATGTAACTAATGCCAATTTAATTTTGCAATGGTTAAAATTTTCTTATTAAAAAAGTAAGGCCCAAAGAATAAATCCAAGACAAAATGAAACAAATGTGACACCTTTTTTTCACAAGATAACTGATGTTAAAGGTGTAGGCTTTATTGTATATGTGTGAACATGTTTTTATGAACATAGGATATTTAAACATGAGATATTAGATATAAAACCTTAACCTGCATTCTTCATTTATCAGTATGTTGTGAATGCCTCTTCCTTACTAGTGAATACTCTTCTACATTTTCTTTTCTTTCAAAAATATTAACAACTTTGTTTTTATATGATAGATAAGACAGCTAAAGGAATAGCTAAAAGTATCATACAATTAGATTTTAGAGAAAGAAAATTACAGCATTTTTAAGAAGAACTGATTTAGATATTTAACCTGAAGTTAGTAATGCATCAACACTAGAATTTATCTTGTCTATACTCAATCAGTGTTAGATATTCAACAATGGGAAAGTAAAATGAAAATTTGTATTTCGGTGAGTACATGATTGTGTATGCCTCTGTGTGTATGTGTGTGTGTGTATATTTATGTATGAAGGTTAGCTTAAGAATTTAAGGAAAACATCTCTTTGCATAGTATGAAGTTCAGAAGAATATTTGTCAGGTGTCCTCATTGCCATAGAAATATTTCGACCAGTAGAGAGGAATTCTTAGAAGAAATAGATTATAGGGTGGGGCACCAGATGCTGAGAAATCCCCTATTACCAGAAGAAAATATCTTTGGGGTTACACATAGCCCAGCTGGAGAAGCGGGCATGAGGAGAAAAGCCAGAAAGTAATAGAGTAAGTGTACCTCTTTTGCTTATGTAGCTTTACAATAAATCTGCTGTACTGGTGAGGATGGGAAAAACTCTTTCGGTTCTCTCTACCTCAGGTTTATGGCTGGACCCCTGTAGATTAGACTGACAAAGACAGAGTAATGAAAGAAAACAACAAACAGAGGTTTATTAACCTTTGCATCCTTCATAGGCATGGAAGTGCTAAGGGATGAGTAACTTAAAGCGATGGTTAGAACTTAGGCATATATAGCATTTTAACAAAAGAACAATCATCTTTTAGAAAAGTGACATAACAAAGGGAGAGAACTTTGAGCTTCTAGGGGTGGCAAACAATGGGAGGCAAGCATATGGGGAAACTAATGGTAGATAAGGGATAGTTTATCAAAGTTTGTTATGTGGAATCCTCTGGTGCCATATCTGGGCTGGGAAGGGTCTAGACTCATCTCTGGTGATTAACGTCTGTCAGTCCTGGTAGAGAGGGAAGAGGAAGACATCTTTACAAATTCGCGTTCTGATCTTAGGCAGATAGATGGAGGGCAGAGAGCGTTTCTTTTATCTTCTTGTCAATTGCTGTCAGCTCAAAGTAATCCTTATGCCAAAGGGTCATATTTGGGGGTGACATATTCTGCTACACTCAATACCATTCTACAAGTTAGTACACATTGCTTGTACATCTGCAGTCCTAGTTAAAATAGGTTGAAGTAAAACCCCTTTAAAATATTACATAAGTTCATTGAGCCGAAAGTAAGACAAATTCATTCCTTTTTCAGACTCTTGATTTTAATTTTGGTTCATCAAAAAATTTAGTAGGCTCTCCACAAATGCAATTTATACATTATAATATGAGCCTGGTATCATCATTTTTGATATCATGACACAGCTTCAGTTTCCCGAGTTGCACATTCAAGCCACATTTAATGCTTGTGTATTTGCCTAGACCATAAGCTTTATCTTTGAAGATCCCTTCCTTGATATAAGAAACATTTTACTGAACTATATATGACATATCAGAATTTGGCATGAAAGAAAATGAGAAAGGCTGAATATAGTGTAATATGCTGATGATGAGGTGAAGTGTCGCATAATTATTGCCTAATAAGAAGATTTCACAGACCACTGACAGAGACAAGGGTTAATTCTGTGAAGGAGATAGTTAATGAAAAAGGCATACTAGGATTATTCAAATAGGATAATAACAACATATTTATAATCTAGTTTTCATTTTCATAATACTGTCAAGAGTGGTATCAAATGCCAAGTTGTTAACCAATATCACCAGCTAAATATGCACATGTTTTGGATTTATAATTAAATCATTCAGTAGTTCAATAACACAGAATATATCAACATAAATTATTGCATAGGAGGCAAAGACAGTTGCTAATCCACATAATTCTTAAGTACTTCTGCTAGTTCTTCAAATTGGGTTTTACAATCACCTCATCCTTTGTGTTAAATTTCTAATTCCTTTTCACCAAATGTTCCATCTTTTGCTGCTGCTGAAGTTTACTGTTGTAGGGGCACCTGGTTATTGTGGGTGGCTCGGTTGGTTAAGCACCTGACTTTGGCTTGGTCATGATCTTACAGTTGGGTTTGCGGGTTGAGCCCTGTGTCCATCTCTGTGCTGACAGCTCAGAACCTGAAGCCTGCTTTGGATTCTGTGTCTCTCTTGCTCTCTCTGACCCTCCACTACTCCTCTTCTGTTCTCTCTCTCTCTCTCTTTCAAAAATAATAAATAAGCATTAAGAAAATTTTTAAAAGTCTTAATGTTGGAAATAACTCCACTTCCTCTTGCTGAATTGCAAAATCATCAGCATCAACTTCATTAATCCTACAAATATTTATTGAGCCCCTATTAGGAGCCAGATAGTGTTCTAAATGCTGGGGTTACAAACTTACGAGGTTAAGTGTTGTTTGTTTTGTGAAAAGTATAAGCCTAAGTTCTATTTTAATAAATCTATGAACAAGTTTACTCTTATATCACAGAACTCATTAAGGGCTTAAAGGGGTCACACATTGTTTCATGCAGCCAGTTGCATGGAAGTTTGGAGAGAGTTATGGGGTGCCTGGGTGGCTCAGTGGGTTGAGCATCTGACTTCGGCTCAGGTCATGATCTCACAGTTCGTGAGTTCGAGCCCCGCGTCAGGCTCTGTGCTGACAGCTCAGAGCCTGGAGCCTGCTTCACATTCTGTGTCTCTCTCTCTCTCTGCCCCTCCCCTGCTCATGCTCTGTCTCAAAAATAAATAAAACATTAAAAAAAATTTAAAAAAAAGTTTGGAGGGAGTTTGGCAGATTGGTCTAGCTAGTCAGTTTGTAATCAAGTATTCCCCAATAAAGGGAAGATATCTGTTTTATATATAATATCGAGACATGGTTCTTTCAATTTTTCCAGACTCTCCTCTGCACTCCTTCTCCATCCCAAATCCAACGTGTCCTATATGATTGAGGGCTCAACTTAGTCTTACTATTTTCTTCATTTTGCTTCATTACCATCTCATTTTAATTGGTGAGTTCACCTAGGGTCTATAGCTTCCACAAGACTGAAAATAAATCAGTGCAGGCAGTTTTAATCCTGAAATTTTTGGCTGAACCTAACATTATACAAGACACAGTTGTACCCTCTTCTGGGTCAGATCAGTCCTTCCTTTTGTCTGTACAGTTTCTACTTTTCCAGAGCTAAAGAAGCCAATATAAATTCTCTTTACTTAAACATCTTTACTGCAACAGAGAGAAATTTGTATCTTTACTTCATACATAGGGTTGTATGTAACAATGGAAGAAACAGAATATGTACTTATGTCCGCTAATAAGGCTTTGTGCTTTCATGACATACTTGGATTCTCAAAACGAATCTCATTATTTATTTTTGGGAAGTGCAGCTCTGAATTGTTTAAACAAATCAGTAAGTTGATTGTATACTCAGGTGACTGATTACGGAGAATGTGTGGAGTATTTATTTGGTTGGGGAATTTTTGATGCCAAGCTATTTTGAGGGTTTTTATAACAAAGCGCTGCCATGTAATGAAAAGAACCAGATAGACTGAGGCGTAAGCCTCCACCCTTTGGCCTCTCTTGTGTCACTTAACAACTGTGTGACCATATGTATATTATTTAGTCTTTTTGGTTCCTTATAGACTCATTTACATATCATGAGATTATGTTGTCCTGAACTGAAGTGATATCTTGAAGTCCTTTCTGATCCTCGCTGCTCTGATTCGATATCTTTCGAGTGGTAAAATTACAATAAGATCGAGAAGGTTAAACATGGATTCCAGTGTTAAAGAGAGGAGGAAATGGATTGTTTTATTAGGTTCTAATGGATAGGCTGCTTTATTATGCTGAGAAAGTGGATTTCTTTAATTCTAAACCTTTGTCTGTAAATTGTCTAACTAGCTACTAGTTAAATAGGTCTGTAGTGCATTACACACTTCCAAATAAATTTAAATGTGAGCCGGATATGTGTGGTTTTTTTTCCCACATTCCGTCAGGGTGCAGAAATCTGGATCATATAATCCCTAGAGATACTTTTCGAGCTCCTTTAGTCTCTGAATCTATGTCAGAAAATAAGAGCAAAATCCATTTAATTTTTCATATCCGAACGAGTTCATTGTACTGAGGCCTTCACAGGCCTGGAGACTTTATTCACTAATTCCACCCTGCTCTACTTACGTGCCTCTTACTTATATTTGATCTGAAATGATTTTAGGCATAAGTTTGTTCTGTCATAGAATAGTTATCCCTCGACTCTATTATTATATTGGAATCAAATAAAATGTATATACCAAACCAAAAATACATTGCGCATGGGTACAAGTTAAAGTGATCTGGCATGGGGGAAGGAGATTGGGGGGACGTTGCAAATCCATGTGACTTTTTGTGAAGCATTTTATTCTCGGTTTTGGATGTACAGATCCATAATATGTGAAATCAATGATGATACATTTCTATTTACAAATTTGGGGATCATCTAATCACTCTTGGAGTTTAGAGTTTACTTTAACTGTGACATAATGGATGTAAAGGATTGACTGCTTCTGTGTTAAAACATTCAGCATTTCCTGAAAGTTACAGAAGTGAGGAAGGCTTTCTCTTGAATACCAACACAGTACATAGTAAAGGTGATTTTCTTACTCAAACTCCTTGGACATTAGTGTTTTTTCTTCTGTAAAATGATGTCTTACTGATAAACTTAACTTGAATTTAAGTTATTAAATTGATTTATAATAACTATTGTAATTGGGGCGCCTGGGTGGCTCAGTTGGTTAAGTGTCTGACTCTTGGTTTTGGCTCAGGGCATGATCTCACGGTTTCCTGAGTTTGAGTCCCACATCTAGCTCCACGCTGACATTGTAGAGCCTGCTTGGGATTCTCTCTCTCTCCCTGTGTCTGTCCCCCCACCACCCACGCTATCTCTGTCTCTCTCAAAATAAATAAATAAACTTAAAAAAAATAACCATTGTAATTTATTTTTTGGTTTTGTTTTGTTTCCATGGCTTTAGGTTTTTATTTGTAAGGTTGTGTAAAACTCGCTTGAGTAGTTTCAAATACTAGTTATCTTTTATGAATTGGCAACGAATCAAAAATATAGTCACACCTGCCATTCTGGGTATTTTCTGTTTAAAAATAGGTTGTATTTATTTTACATAGCTAAATGTAGAAAAAATGTTTTTTCAAATAAGAATGATTATAAGAATGTCCTCTAGAGGGATCCATTTTATTGCTTTATAGCCACAGGCTTGAAGTTGCCCTAATTTTTTGTTTAATACCTATTAGAATATTGAAGATTTACTGCTATGACTAGTGGGGGGTGATGGGGTGCGGAGGGACGAAATCACCAATAAATCATGAAAGATTCAAAAATTCATGTTTGTTTTCTTTTTTATTTTTTTTGGTAGAGATGGAAAGTTCATTTTATTCAGATAAGCACCTTTTAATATGGTATGAAACTGATGATGAAATAGACTTTCATGAAAACGAAGAAATTTCTTTTTCCTATATTAGAACTCTTAGACCCTCAGTATTAATTGGAACTTACAATGCCAGTTAAATTTTAATCTTAGTTTGATACAGTATTCCTCAACCCATAATGTCAAGTCATGAATTCTCTTTGACATTCTGAACAGATGTAACATGGTGGCAAATTATGAAATGCTACAAATTTTCATTGGTTAAAATAAAACCATTAAAGTTATAGCATAACTAAATAAAACTAAAAACATTATGTTTTAAGTATTTATGTGTAGGTATTATATAACGTGTAGGTATTAAACAATTTATGAGTTCATTTTGATTTCATATTTATAATTTTGAATTCAGTTCTTTGAGGCATTTTCTAAAACTTCCTTTAAGCCTATTATTCCTTTAAACCTATTGTACCATTTATTTTAGTTATATTAATAAAGTAATCACATATTATTCTAATATTAGTGATAATAAGGAAGTAATGCTATGTTTTGTTATTTTATTATTATTTATTTATTTTATTTTTATTTTTTTTAATTTATATCCAAATTAGTTAAGTGGAGCAATGATTTCAGGAGTAGATTCCTTAGTGTCCTTACCCATTTAGCCCATCCCCCGTCCTACAACCCCTCCCGTAACCCTCAGTTGTTCTCCATATTTATGAGTCTCTTATGTTTTGCCCCCTACCTGTTTTTATATTATTTTGGTTCCCTTACCTTATGTTCATCTGTTTTGTCTCTTAAGTCCTCATATGAGTGAAGTCATATGATTTTTGTCTTTCTGTGACTAATTTCACTTAGATAATACCTCCAGTTCCATTCACGTAGTTGCAAATGGCAAGATTCCAGTCCTTTTCATTGCCGAGTAATACTCCATTATATACATCTTCTTTATCCATTCATCCATCGATGGACATCTGGGCTCTTTCCATTCTTTGGCTATTGTTGATAGTGCTGCTATAAACATGGGCGGGGGTGCATGTGTCCCTTCAAAACAGCACACCTGTATCCCGTGGATAAATGCTTAGTAGTGCAATTGCTGGGTCATAGGGTAGTTCTATTTTTAGTTTCTTGAGGAACCTCCATACTGTTTCCAAGAGTGGCTGCACCAGCTTGCATTGCCACCAACAATACAAAAGAGATCCTCTTTCTCCGCATCTTTGCCAACATCTGTTGTTGCCTGAGTTGTTAATGTTAGCTGTTCTGACAGGTGTAAGGTGGTATCTCATTGTGGTTTTGATTTGTACTTCCCTGATGATGAGTGATGTTGAGCATTTTTTCATGTGTCGGTTGGCCATCTGGATGTCTTCTTTGGAAAAGTGTCTATTCCTGTCTTTTGCCCATTTCTTCACTGGATTATTTGTTTTTTGGGTGTTGAGTTTGAGAAGTTCTTTACAGATTTTGGATACTAATCCTTTATCTGATATGTCATTTGCCAATATCTTCTCCCATTCTGTCCATTGCCTTTTAGTTTTGCTGATTGTTTCCTTTGCTGTGCAGAAGCGTTTTATTTTGATGAGGTCCCAGCAGTTCGTTTTGTTTTTGTTTCCCTTGTCTCTGGAGACGTGTTGAGTAAGAAGTTGCTTCGGGCAATATCAAAGAGGTTTTTGCCTGATTTCTCCTCAAGTATTTTGATGGCTTCCTGTCTTACATTTAGGGTCTTTCATCCATTTTGAGTTTATTTTTGTGTATGGTGTAAGAAAGTGTTCCAGGTTCATTCGCTGTCCAGTTTTCCTAGCACCACTTGCTGAAGAGACTGTCTTTATTCAATTGGATATTCTTTCCTGCTTTGTCAAAGATTAGTTGGCCATACGCTTGTGGGTCCATTTCTGGGTTCTCTATTCTGTTCCATTGATCTGAGTGTCTGTTCTTGTGCCAGTACCATACTGTCTTGATGATTACGGCTTTGTAGTACAGCTTGAAGTCTGGAATAGTGATGCCTTCTTTTATTTTTGGTTTTATTTTTCAAGATTGCTTTGGCTATTCGGGGTCTTTTCTGGTTCCATACAAATTTTAGGATTATTTGTTCTAGCTCTGTCAAGAATGCTGGTGTTACTTTGATAGGGATTGCATTGAATATGTAGATTGTTTTGGGTAGTATCGACATTTTAGCAATATTTGTTCTTCCTATCCAGGAGCCTGGAATCTTTTTCCATTTTTTGTTTTTGTGCCTTCTTCAATTTCTTTCATAAGCTTTCTATAGTTTTCAGTGTATAGATTTTTCACCTCTTTGGTTAGATTTATTCCTAGGTATTTTATGGGTTTTGGTATAACTGTAAATGGGTTCGATTCCTTGATTTCTCTTTCTGTCACTTCATTGTTGGTGTATAAAAATGCAACTGATATCTGTGCATTGATTTTATATCCTGCAACTTGGCTGAATTCATGACTCAGTTCTAGCAGTTTTTTGGTGGAATATTTTGGGGTTTCCATATAGACTATCATGTCATCTGCAAAGAGTGAAAGTTTGACCTCCTCCTGGCCAATTCAGATGCCTTTTATTTCTTCTTGTTGTCTGATTGCAGAGGCTAAGACTTCCAATACTATGTTGAATAACAATGGCGAGAGTGGACATCCCTGTGTTGTTCCTGACCTTAGGGGGAAATCTGTCAGTTTTTCCCCATTGAGGATGATATGAGCATTGGGTCATTCATATATGGCTTTTATGATCTTAAGGTATGCTCCTTCTATCCCTACTTTCTTGAGGGTTTTTATCAAGAAAGGATGCTGTATTTTGTCAAATGCTTTCTCTGCGTCTATTGAGAGGATCATATGGCTCTTGTCCTTTCTTTTATTGATGTGATGAATCATGTTGATTGTTTTGTGGATATTGAACCAGCCCTGCATCCCATGTATAGATCCCACTTGGTCGTGGTGAGTAATTTTTTTAATGTATTGTTGGATCCGGTTGGCTAATATCTTGTGGAGGATTTTTGCATCCATGTTCATCAGGGAAATTGGTCTATAGTACTCTTTTTTAGTGGGGTCTCTGTCTGGTTTTGGAATCAAGGTAATGCTGGCTTCATAGAAAGAGTTTGGAAGTTTTCCTTCCATTTCTGTTTTTTGGAACAGCTTCAAGAGAATAGGTGTTAACTCTTCCTTAAATGTTGGTAGAATTCCCCTGGAAAGCCATCTGGCCCTGGACTCTTGTTTTTGGCAGATTTTTGATTTCTAATTCGATTTCCTTACTGGTTCTGGGTCTGTTCAAATTTTCTATTTCTGTTTCAGTTTTGGTAGTGTGTATGTTTCTAGGAATTTGTCCATTTCTTCCAGATTGCCCATTTTATTGGTATATAATTTCTCATAATATTCCCTTATTATTGTTTTATTTCTGCTGTGTTGGTTGTGATCTCTCCTCTTTCATTCTTGATTTTATTTATTTGGGTCCTTTCCTTTTTTCTTTTGGATCAAACTGGCTAGTGGTTTATCAATTTTGTTAATTCTTTCAAAGAACCAGCTTCTGGTTTCATTGATCTGTTCGACTGTTTTTTGGTTTTGATAGCATTAATTCTGCTCCAATCTTCATTATTTCCTGTCTTCTGCTGGTTTTGGGTTTTATTTGCTGTTCTTTTCTCAGCTTTTTAAGGTGTAAGATTAGGATGTGTATCTGAGATCTTTCTTCCTTCTTTAGGAAGGCCTGGATTGCTATATACTTTCCTCTTATGACCACCTTTTCTGCGTCCCAGAGGTTTTGGGTTGTGGTGTTATCATTTTCATTGACTTCCATATACTTTTTAATTTCCTCTTTAACTGCTTGGTTAGCCCATTCATTGTTTAGTAGGATGTTTTTCAGTCTCCAACTATTTGTTACCTTTCCAAATTTTTTCTTGTGGTTGATTTCGAGTTTCATAACGTTGTGGTCTGAAAATATGCATGGTAGGATCTCAATCTTTTTGTACTTGTTGAGGGCTGATTTGTGTGCCAGTATGTGGCCTATTCTGGAGAGCATTCCATGTGCACTGGAGAAGAATGTATATTCTGCTGCTTTAGGATGAAATGTTCTGAATATATCTGTTAAGTCCATCTGGTCCAATGTATCTTTCAAAGCCAGTTTCTTTCTTGATTTTTTGATTAGATGATCTGTCCATTGCTGTGAGTGAGGTGTTGAAATCTCCTACTATTATGGTATTACTATCGATGAGTTTCTTTATGTTTGTGGTTATTTGATTTATATATTTGAGTGCTTTCACAGTTGGTGCATAAATGTTTCCAATTGTTAGGTCTTCTTGGTGGATAGACCCCTTGATTATGATATAATGCCCTTCTGCATCTCTTGATACAGTCTTTATTTTAAAGTCTAGATTGTCTGATGTAAGTATGGCTACTACAGCTTTCTTTTGTTGACTATTAGTATGGTAGGTACTTATCCATCCCCTATTTTCTTTTTTTAAAAAAATTTTTTTAACGTTTATTTATTTTTGAGACAGAGAGAGACAAAGCATGAACAGGGGAGGGGCAGAGAGAGGGGGAGACAGAGAATCTGAAGCAGGCTCCAGGCTCTCATCTGTCAGCACAGAGCCTGACGAGGGGCTCGAACTCACGGACCATGAGATCATGACCTGAGCTGAAGTCGGACGCTTAACCGACTGAGCCACTCAGGCGCCCCATCCCCTTATTTTCAATCTGAAGGTATCTTTAGGTCTAAAGTGGGTCTCTTGTAAACAGCATATAGATGGATCTTGTTTTCTTATCCATTCTGTTACCCTACATCTTTTGATTGGAGCATTGAGTCCATTGATGTTTAGAGTGAGTACTGAAAGATATGAATTTATTGCCATCATGATGCTTGTAGCGTTGGAGTTTCTGGTGGTATTCTCTGGTCCATTCTAATCTTTGTTGCTTTTGGTGTGTATACATATTTGTACATATATACATTTACTTATTTATACATATTTGTACATATATTTATACAATTATTTATTTTGTATATATTTATACAATTTATACATATATGTACATATATGTATAAATTTTCATCTTTTCTCCCCTCAGAGAGTCCCCCTTACAATTTCTTGCAGGGATGGTTTAGTGGTCATAAACTCCTTTCATTTTTGTTTGTCTGGGAAACTTTTTATCTCTCCTTCTATTTTGAATGACACCCTTGCTGGATAAAGAATTCTTCGCTGCATATTTTTATGATTCCGCACATTGAATATATCCTGCCACTCCTTTCTGGCCTGCCAAGTTTCTGTGGATAGGTCTGCTGCACATGTGTCTTCCCTTGTAGGTTAGGGACTTTTTTTCCCTTGCTGCTTTCATGATTCTCTCCTTGCCTGAGTATTTTGTGAATTTGACTATGATATGCCTTGTTGATGGTAGGTTTTTGTTGAATCTAATGGGGGTCCTCTGTCCTTCCTGGATTTTGATGTTTGTGTCTTTCACCAGATTAGGAAAGTTTTCTGCTATGATTTGTTCACATAACCCTTCTACCCCTATTTCTCTCTCTTCCTCTTCTGGGACCCCTATGATTCTGATGTTTTTCCTTTTTAATGAGTCACTGATTCTCTAATTCTTAAATTGTGCTCTTTTGCCTTCATCTCCCTTTTTTTCTGCTTCATCTTTCTCTATAAGTTTGTCTCTATATCGCTGATTCTCTGTTCTGCCTCATCCATCCTTGCCGCCGTTGCATCTATCTGTGATTGCAGCTCCGTTATATCATTTTTTATTTCATTCTGACTAGTTTTTACTTCTTTTATCTCTGTGGAAAGGGATTCTAATCTGTTTTCAACTCCAGCTAGTATTCTTATTATTGTGATTCTAAATTCTGGTTCATATATCTTACTTGTATCTGTGTTGGTTAAATCCCTGGCTGTGCTTCTTTGTGCTCTTTCTTTTGGGGTGAATTCCTTCTTTTTGTCATTTTGAAGAGAGAAAATGAATTAATGAGGTAGAAAAATTAAAATAAAAAAATAAAATTAAAAAAATTACACACACACACACACACACATCAAATAAATGTTGCTAGATCCTAGGTGTGTTTTTGTCTGGGTGTTGAAAGTGATTTGACAGATTAGAGAAAAAAAGGGGGGGAAGGAAATCATTTGAGAATTTGAAAAAATGAATAACTTAAGTAGACTAAAATGAGATGATGGGAGTAAAATCGAATTTGAAAAAATTTACACAAAAGTAAAGAATATAGTAGAAAAAATTAAATGAAAATATTTTAATAAAAATTAAAAATAAAATGATTTTTTTCTTTTTCTGTATTCAAGAAAAAGAGACAAAAAGGAGAAAAAAAGGAAATCATTTGAAAACTTGAAAAAGTGAATACACTGTAGTAGACTAAACTAAAATGTTGGCAGTAAAATAGAATTTGAAAAAATTTTCATGAAAGCAAAAAATATAGTAAAAAAATTAAAAAATATTTTAATACAAATTGAAAGTAAAAATGAAGTTTTTCTGCATTCAAGAAAAAGGAAAAAGTGAAAAAGAAAAAAAGAAAAAAAAGGAAATTGTTTGAAAATTTGCAAAGGTGAATACACTGAAGTAGACTTAAATAAAACGATGGAAGTAAAATAGAATTTGAAAAAATTTACACAGTAGTAAAAAATATAGTAAAAAAATTAAAGAAAAATATTTTTAATAAAAATTGGAAATAAAAATGATTTTTTTATTTTTCTGTATTCAAGAAAAAGAAAAGTGTAGAAGAGAAAAAAAAAGAAAGAAAATGAATAGATGGACCTGCTAACAGATTGAAATAGGACTGAAATTACTTTGTTTTCCCCTAGAAGTCAGACTATGTAGCGCTTATAGTCCATAAACTAGGTGGTGAGACTAGTGTTCTTGAAGAGCGAGACTGGCCCAGTTGGGTGGGCTCAGTGTAACATCTCCACCCTCCACTAGATGGTGCTACTAGCCTAGTTGGGTGGAGTGTTGTGGCACTCATAAGTGCACATGTGCATGCGTGGGAGCTGTGAAAATGGTGTCACCCAGCTACCTGGTCTCTAGTATCAGATCTCTGTTCTCCCTGGTCAGAAATCGTGCACCTGTTCTCTGTCTTCAGCTTTTGTCCACTCCCCATTTTTTCACTGTCTGTGACCACGCCCCAGGCAGTACCTCTCTCCCAAGTTTTGTCTCTGATGTGGCTGTTTTCCCTGGCCCCTTACTTCTGAAGGACTGCGGCTTTGATCCGTTCTGCCCCTCTGCAGGAAGGGTCTCACCAAGCAATGGCTGAATGAGCAATGGCTGAATGAGCAATGGCCGAATGTCGGCTGCATCCAGGAATGTTTGCTGGGCCCTGCTGCTGCTGGTGCCCCGAGACTGCAGCCAGGTGCCAGCCTGCCCCAGAAAAAGTTCACAAGATAGTGTAGCAGTAGCATTTCAGGGATTATAGAAAATCACAACACACATCTGACACCAGGCTTCACCCTTAACGACCTTGTTCCAGCAGTAGCGAATGTGGCCATTTTCTGGGGTCTGCTGGGACCGGGTGGCTTCAACAGTCTCTGCCAAATGGCCTTCCAGTAGTGGAACTGCTTTTCCCCGTGTGGCCCAAGAACCTCCTGCACCCCACTCTATTCCGGGGATTCACCCTTCCCACCAGAGCACAGCCAGATATTGAGCTGTGGAGTTGCAGCCTTTGCGCTCCCCTTGTTTACAGTCTTAATGGAATTTAAACCCTCTCCTTTCTCATTTCTCCTTTTTTAGTTTAGTCCCTGCGGCTGTTTCCAATTTTCTGCTTTCTCTCCAGCTACTTTTGGGGAGGGGTGCTTTTCCTGTATTTCCCCCTCCCCGCCAGTCTCTGTCCTCTCTCTGCTCACAAAAGCACCTCCCTTCCCGCACCTTCTAGCTCCCTAAATTCACCTCTCCGTGCCATGTACCTGCCGAATCTGTGGTTCAGGTTGTATAGATTGTTGTGTTAATCCTCCAATCAGTTTTCTAGGTGTGCAGGATGGTTTAGTGTTGGTCTGGCTGTATTTCGTGGACGCGAGACATGTAAAAAACTTCCATGTTGTTCCGCCATCTTGGCTCCTCCCCTAAGTTTTGTTATTTATGAATAATGGATTTTGCTGGTGAATTATATTAAAGTAGCATGTTACCCCAGTTATGTTTATCTACCTTTAAGTTTTTGATGTATGTACTAGTATACAGAATACAAGGGCTGGTTTGGAGCTCAGAAAATATATATCCTGGAATATATATATCCTGGAATATATATATATATATCCTGGAATATATATTCCCTTTGGTCAAGTGTCATTGAACAAATTCCTCTTTGAAACTTAGTTTCCTGAAATGACAGGAGGGATGGAAGGAAGGGAGGAAGGAAAGAGAGAAAGAAGGAAGGAAGGATGGATGAAGGAAGGGAGGAAGGAAGGAAGGAAGGGAGGAAGGATGGATGGAAGGAAGGAAGGGGGAAAGGAGGGAGGGAAGGAAGGAAGGAAGGAAGGAAGGAAGGAAGGAAGGAAGGAAGGAAGGAAGGAAGGAAGGAAAGGGGGAAGGGAGGGGGCAAGGAGGGAATGAAGGAAATTGTAATCCATATCTTAACTATGTCATTCTATTTTTGGAACGTTAAGAAAGATTGTGTATTCAGAAAAGCTTTGTAAACTAGAAAGAATTTCATAAGGGCAAAGCATCATTAAAAGTCATATGCACCTGTTGGAAAACATTTCTGGGCTCACGAGTGAACATTTCAAGAGGCCCTTGGCACCCATTAGCTGTCAAACAAATGACTTTTGTGAGATATTTAGATCTATGCCTTAGATCTTTCTACTGATGTTTTCCTTTGCTATAAAGATCACTAAAAGTTTACACTTGATTTTATTAAATTTCGTGAGATTTCTCTTCATTGTAAGTGAGGTTTCCTGCAGTATTCATTCAGTACACAACAAAGATGCAGTATTATTGTTTGCACTGGGACCAGAGCTGAAGCAACTTTGAGTGAAAATAAATTGTGTGCAAATTCCACCTAAAAACTAGGAAAATAGCAACAGAATAAATTTGAATACAGTAAAAATGAAACTAATAAATATCAAACATGAAAAAGGTACAGAAAAGAAATAGATACAATTAACAAATGTTTTGGTAAAGGTTCATAAAATATATAATTACCCAGAAAACATGCTGAGAATATGTGAAAAAAAATTTTTAAATCACAAATACAAGTGTCAGGAATGTGAAATAAGATGTACCCATGGCTTTGGTAGAGTGTTAATCAAATGTTAGGAGAAGAATACAAGAAATATTTAAGTTTTTATTTTTATTTATTTTCGCTTTTTTATTTAAACATTTGTTAATGTTTATTTTTGAGAGAGAGAGAGAAAGCACAAGTGGGGGAAGGCAGAGAGAGAGGGAGATACAGAATCCGAAGCAGACTCCAGGCTCTGGGTTGTCAGTGCTAAGCCCGACATGGGGCTGGAACTCGTGAACCATGAGATCATGAACTGAGCTGCAGTCGGACGCTTAACCCACTGAGCCACCCAGGTGCTCCAGAAAATATTTTTAAAAATAAAAAACAGGTAAGAAATGGACAACTTTCTTTTTTTTTAATTTTTTTTTAAACGTTTATTTATTTTTGAGACAGAGAGAGACACAGCATGAACAGGGGAGGGGCAGAGAGAGAGGGAAACACAGAATCGGAAGCAGGCTCCAGGCTCTGAGCCATCAGCCCAGAGCCCGACGCGGGGCTCCAACTCACGGACCATGAGATCGTGACCTGAGCCGAAGTCGGACGCTCAACCGACTGAGCCACCCAGGCGCCCCAGAAATGGACAACTTTCTAATGAAGTATAAAATTCCCTAAACATATGAAAATTAAATATATTATTAAAATTATAAGAATGAAAGTTTTCTAACACATTCCTAATATTTTTTTTTCTTTTTCAGTTTTCTTTTTTCCCCAGTAGAATATACTATTTTACTTTTTTACTTTTTTATATTTTACTGATTCTTCTTAATAGCCTTTTTAAAACTAGGCTTTTTAAAAAATAAATGCAGTCTTCTAATGGTAATTTTTGCCTCCATTTACTTATTGCAATCAAGGACCATTTTGGAAGCTTTTCTAGGAGTTATAATCCTAGAATTTCTTAAGAGCAATATAGTTATCACCTCTATTTTATGTATAATTTTAAGAATAAATTGTCTGCTATTTAAAAAATACTGCATCCTTGAGCTGAAGTATTAAGTTTTTGTTCCTTATCTTTCCCTTACTTGACACAAAAACTTCCATAGAATTTTTGTACAAAATAATGGAATTTTTTTGAAGGTATGACTTTTCATTCTTCTTTATAAAGTAGTAGCTTATGAACTCATGTTTTTATTATTTATCTCAAAATCAAAGAGAGAGTTGATGACAATTAGTCTCTGATAAATAGATTATAAACAATTGTGCCTCAAATTGTTCTTTAAAGAAAAGACAAAAACCCTGCTTGAGTTTGGTTTCCAAGTACGTCTTTAATTATTGTGTACATAACATTGAAATTCTCCATAGTGTTTTATTTTCTTAAATGATTCTCTCATTGTGAAATAATTCTATACAAAACATTCCAGTTCAATGTATGTTCATTATACTGTTCTTGTTCTAAACATAACTAACACTATAAAGAAAATAAAATCTCAACAAGCTTTTTTTTAACAAGCTTTTTAAATAGGGACTGTAAATTGTTTTTGATGCCTTTGAAAGTCATATGGGAGTTGTTTTTAAAAAACATGAGTTCTCAAAAACTGAATTTTATGATGCTATTTTATTATTATAAAGTAACTCTACAAATGATTTTTGAATCTGAAAGGGGAAAAACTAATTTTGTCAAGAATCAAATATACAGATAAATTAAATGGCATCATCTTTCCTCAGCCCAAGCCCTCCTATAATTTTCCTGCATTTTTGGTCTCAGTAATTGGTATTTCTTTCACCTAATTCAAGTCATCTTACATCCATCTTGTCTCTTACATCCCTAATTCATTGATAGCCAGCTTCTCCTCAATATTTCTCAAGTCTATTCTTTCACCTCTCACTCTGAAAGCTGTCATTGGCCCCTATTCCCCACCCCCTGGCCAACTCTGTATCTGCTCTTAGCTCATGTTCGTTCACCTGGCTGTTTGAGAAGCCAGTCTTGAACACATGCATGATCTGTTGGTTGTTTGCAATTTTTACCTGCATAACTGTAACCTTGCTTTAGTTTACTAACTCCTGTTAAATTTTAAAGTAGCTAGAGTTGTAATTACAAGCTGCCTCAATTAGATACCACACAAAAGGTATCCTTTCAGGTTTTCTGGTGGATGTTTTTCCCTTAGTAGGTCTCCAAGTTGTTGTTAACTGTTTGGTCTGACCCTATGATTACCTCCAATTAATCTTTAGAATCCAAAGGTTACTGAGACAAAATGCTTACTTATGTTATTTTAAACATTAGCTAATCTTTAATATGTCTTCTTAATTCCTATTAGCTTACCAGTTTTCTGACCCTATATTTGCCTTATTTACTATTTTTAATACTAAAAATTATACAGATTATTGGTCAGAAAGTTCCGGGCTTCACTTGAGGCTTGGCCAGGTTTTAAGACCTATTTACTCAGCTTTTTGAGACACATTTGTCACTAATAAATGAGGATAATTATATCTATGTCATGAACTCTTTGGGAAAACTTACCTAGAAAGCATATGTGAATCACCGAGCATAGTACCTGGTTCACAAAGGTACGCAATAATTATTATTTCCTTCCTACCTTCTATGTGCTGTTTTCTCCATTTTGGCCGCTTACCAATACATTTCAACCTACTGCTCCTGTCTCTGACCCTGTATTGCACAATTGGGAATATGTTGTTTGAAGCATATCAGATAGAGGAGAAATGAATTATAGCATAAAGCATTCCTTGACCTTTCTACCTGTACTAACCAGTGAACTCTGACAGAGCTAATGGAATTTGTCTGCCCTGGAAAATTTAATAAAGTCTCAGGGTTATTTCATGTTGATGTGATTAGTCAAGCCAATGCTATTTTGGTAAATTCTCCTAACCAGTAAATGCTATTTTGGTAAATTCGTCAAACCATTGGGGAAAGGCAAGTCTGCATGGAAGACACTATAATATTTCATTAAATACATCTTGCACAGTCATAATTAACAGATATATTAAAGACGGGAAAATTTCTCCTTAGGAATACTCTTCCAATTTGTCATTAACTGTTAACAATAATGTGCTTCAATAGGGAAATTATATATATATATGGAATATATATATGGAATATATATATGTGGAATATTTATGTATGGAATATATATATGGAATATATATGTGGAATATATATGTATGGAATATATATGGAAAATATATGGAATATATATATGGAATATATGTATATGGAACATATATATGGAATACATGTATATGGACCATATATATGGAATATATATATATATAGAACATATATATACATGGAATATATATATATGTAACATATATATACACGGAACATATATATATATATATATACACACACACACACACGTAATATATATATGTGTATATATATACATGGAATATATATATGTATATGTATATATACACACACAGGGAACACATATACATGAAACATATATATGGAACATATATATACATGGAACACACACACACACATATATATATCTATGGAACACACATATATATATATATGTATGTGGAACATATGTATTTGGAACACATATATCTATGGAATATATAGATATAGAACATATAGATGGAACATAGATATGGAACATATAGATATATCCCATATATATATCTATATATCTAGCTATTTATGGGATATATCTATATGGAAAAAGAAATATAAATACAAGAGTACCTGTATTTGAAATTTGAAATACAGCTTGAAAATTTGATACATGTTGACTCCAACATGGATAAAACAACAATTTAATTTTTCTCATAAAAATATCCCTGCATTATAGTCCCTTTCTTAGAGCACATAACAAATATAACTGAATACATATGAGAGCCCTGTCTTACTTAGACATCAAGTGTGCTCAGAATCTTGTCAGAGAACAAAACCCCCTAAAGTCCAAGAATACATGTTGTCTTTTTCTCCATTTAATGCTAAAACCTCCCAGTGATTGGCATGGGTCCCCGCCTTCTGACACTCTCCTGCACCTCATTATCTACAGCCAGAATGCTCATTTTATACCAGCTGCACCCTATCCTCATTAACTGTCACAGAACCCCTAGCTTCGAGGCCTCTCCTTTCAGCAGCCAGGCAGAGCCGCATTGCCTACAGCAAGGCATCACCTGCGCCTTCAGATTGAAGTAACTAGCCGGGTGCTTTGGGAGACAGGCTGCTGAGAGGGAAGCAAATAAAGGCAACTGATGAGGAAGCAGGAGAGGAGGGAGCTGGGGTCACAGAGCCCTCAGCAAGTTGGCTGTGGACATGCTTAGCAAAAGTTGCTGTTGATGTTTTCTTTCTTTGTTTTGACTATACCCTTTTTTTTCTTTTTTACTCTTTTAGAAAGTGGTTTTTTCAAGTCACCGGGGTTCAGAAAGCCCTCAGTCCATAAAATGTTTCAAGCTTACCTTTATGAGCTATTTAAACTCTTTTTTTTTAAGGCTACAAATTATGATCATATGGAAAGGGGTTGTTTTTCTCATTAAAAACATTTTTTTTCAAGAGGACAGAAGAAACAGCATGAAAGGAATTATTGTTGTGAACTGTAAACAATCCACCAACCTAATGTTTTCTATAAGTGGGTAAAAGACTCCGTTTTATGTTATCTTTTATCATTCTGACATGTATTTCACCTAGTTCCCCCTCCAAAAGACAAAATTTCCAAGTTTTATAAACTTACATTTATAGAAACTAATTTGCTGTGGAACCTACCCATACTGCTCTTAAAGTCATAATGGATTGTGATAGGAGTAGATATTCTACTTATTTATTTATTTATTCATTTATTTATTTTGAGAGAGACAGAGACAGCATGAATGGGGGAGGGGCAGAGAGGGGGAGGGGAGAGAGAGAATCCCAAGCAGGCTCTGAACTGCCAGTGCAGAGCCAGATGTGAGGCTTGAACTCGTGAACTGCGAGATTATGATCCAAGCCAAAACCAAGCACTTGAGCCACCCAGGTGCCCCAGGAGTGGATATTAAGTACAAATAGGAAGTGGACAAATGGCATAGTATTCCTTGCTACAATCTCAAAAGAAGTTGAATTTTGCCTTTAACATACATGAAAAGTTAAATAGAGTAGAACTTCTATAACGTAACTCTTCCACATGCCACAAGTTTGTTTATACTATGCATCAACGGAAAGAGTGTGGCATATAGCAAATAGCAAGAGCTTTCAGAGTTCAACAAGCTGTGGTTTGTATTTCCTGTATGAATACGCAGGCTATGCAACCCTGGGAAAGTTAATTTGACCTTTTTGAGTCTTAATTATCTTATCTGTCAAAAGGAAGAAACAGAATGCAAACTGTGATCCAGTATCATTCATGCAAATTAAAAGTATGCACATAAAACAGTACTGTATATTAAAAAAATACATGTCTAAAGAGATGGATGGAACACATTAAAATAAATGCCATGCAGAAGGGAAGGGAAATATGGCTCGGGAATGTGGAGGCAGTAAAATAAAATAGGACGCTTAGCTCATGCAGTTACGAGAGTGCGGCCAACCTCTTTCCACAGCCACCACTGTCATCACGCAATGAGCTCCCGAACAAAGTGACATGGTGGCAGGGATGGAGATTCTGCATGGCCTCACTAACATGGACTTCCACTCACCAAGGCCAACCTGGCTATATCCACCACTGAGTGACCAGTCTGCCAGCAGCCGAGGCCAATACAGAGCCCCTGATACGGCACCATTCCCGGGATGTTCAGCCAGCTACGTGATTATATTGAGCAGCTCTCATCATGGAAGGGCAGCATTTTGTTCTTATTGGAATAGACACTTACTGGATATTGATATACCTTCTTGGTACATAAGCTTCTGTCAAAACTTCCATTTATAAACTTGAGGATTGCCTTATTCACATTCATGTTTCCCGTGCAGCATTGCTTCAGAGCAAGAAACTCACTTCGCAGGAGAGGAAGTGTTGCAGTAGGCCCACACTCCTGTAACTCACCGATGTTACCGTGTTCCCTGCCATCTTGAAGTGACTGTTTTGATAGAATGGAGGAATGGACTTGTGAGGACTCAGTTATAGCGAGTGCCAGTTAGGTGGCATACTTTGAGCTCTTCCTTCCTGTGAAGCAACTGGCAGGGACGGGAGTTACATGTGTTAGATGGGGTGATTGATCCTGAATACCAGAGGGAAACTGGACTGCTCTTCCACAGTGGAGGTAAGAAGGAATATATTCGGAATACAGGAGATCCCTTAAAGTCTCTCTTAGCATTACTATGCCCTGTGATTAAAGTTGATGGAAAACTATAACTACCCAATGCAGGCAGGACTACTAGTGGCCCAGACCCTTCAGGAATGAAGTTCTGGTTCATCCCACTAGGTAAAGAACCATGACCAGTGGGGTGCTTTATAAAGGCACAAGGAAGACAAAATGCATACTAAATGAAGGTAGTTATGAATATCAGCGATGACCACATGAGCAGTTATAGAAATGAAGACTGTAATTGCCATGAGCATTTGTTATGAGTATGTGTGTGTATACATATATGCATGTTAAGCAAATATGTTTGTCTTCTTTCCTGTCCATTCCCTTATCATGTAACATAAGATATATTGACTTTATATCTGTATTTAAATATTATTAATTTTATTTCATAGTATTTAAGTTATGGGGTATGAGAAGAGTAAACAACACTCAAGGACTTTACTTTCTCTTCAGGGGAAGAGGTTTTAATGCTTTTTCAGTTGTACACAGGATAGTTGTATCATCTTAGGGGGAGTTATGAATATGCTATACTTTATTTGGAGATTAAGCATGGTTTAAGGAGATGCAGAGATTTCTTTTATGGATATCCCTCAGTTACCACCTGGGCTTCAAATTAATGATCAAAAACTTTCCAATCAGTAACCTCTAAGTTTATACCCACTTTAGAAACTGTCTCTAAGCTTGACTCTGCCTGTTCCTCTTCCTGTGGTCACTAGGACCATAAGAAAGACATTCCTAAGATTTTCTCCAAAATTATGGATGTTTCTGGAAACGTGAAAAAGCTTAAGATCCTAAACCTGGTGGAAAACAAAGGCGCTAAGAGAAAGCTTTCCCCATCCTCATCACTCATATCACTTCTGTTTTGAAAGGTTCCATGGTGTTTGCTCAGAAAGGGAGATCTTTAGTTGTGGGGTATAGAGTTGTATATTTCCATGAGATCAAGCTTGCTAATTGTGTATTAAAACCTTCTCTGTTCTTACAACCTTTTAAAATGTGATTAAACCGTCAGTTATTGAGAAAATTGTATTTCAGTTTTCCCATAATGATACTAATTTTCAATTTATTCTTCTCCTTGTGTTAGTTTTTGCCTTAAAGTTGAGACAATATTATTTTTTTTAAAAATTTTTTTTTCAACATTTTTTATTTATTTTTGGGACAGAGAGAGACAGAGCATGAACGGGGGAGGGGCAGAGAGAGAGGGAGACACAGAATCGGAAACAGGCTCCAGGCTCCGAGCCATCAGCCCAGAGCCCGACGCGGGGCTCGAACTCACAGACCGCGAGATCGTGACCTGGCTGAAGTCAGACGCTTAACCGACTGCGCCACCCAGGCGCCCCAAGTTGAGACAATATTATTAGACACATGCACGTATATAATCGCTATAGGCTTTTGGTGAATAATTCATTATATCATCTTTATCCCTAACTAGCGTCTTTAGGCAAAATGTCTGTTTGATCTTTCTTTGATATGGCTTTTGCAATTGTTATTGTTGTTAGTGTTTGGTATGCAATGTCTTTTATCCTTTAATTTCAACATTTCTCTGCTTCATATTTTATAGGAGTATGTTATAAAGGGTAAATGCCCAATTTTGCTTTTTAGCCAATTTTTAAATCTGTCAACCAGAATAGTTGATTTCTTTACATTTATTGCTTTACTGATACATTCAAATTCATTTCTGACAACTGCTTTTGGATTATCTAGTTGTTTTTTTTCCTTTTCTTTGTTTTATTGTCTCTTCATTTCTATTTGTTTCTGATTTTTCTGTATTTCATTATCTCATGTAGATAAGCTTTGCTATTTGTTTGTGCTGGAGACAGATTTTAATGTACTCCTTACTTTCTTCAGTGTTGTAGACCTTTAAAAGACCCAGAGTTAGACCAGGGCATTTTCTCCTTTCCTTGCGTCCAAAGTCCCAATGTCAGTGGTTTCCCAAGTGCACTTACACCTGTTAAAGAATATCTGAGATGAACTCCCAAACTATGCAATGTTCATTTATTTTTAAAGTTTATTTATTTATTTGAGAGAGATAGAGACATCATGAACAGGGAAGGGGTAGAGAGAGAGGGTTGGAGAGAGAGTCCTAAGCAGGCTCGACTGCCCAGCTCAGAGCCTGACGTGGGGCTCTAACTCACGAAACTGCGAGATCATAACCTGAGCTGAAACCAAGAGCTAGATGCTTACCCGACTGAGCCACCCAGATGCCCTGCAGTGTTCATTTTTATTTGTAATTGTTCACTACTACATTACGATACTAACATATTGAACAGCCAAATTTAGAAAGTAAAATATTATATTTAAAATAAATGTAGATAGATAGTTTAATATTTTGTTGCAGCTCCCTAGTGGAATGTAGCGGGATATACCCAGTGTCTCAGGGTATCCACACACACACTTGACCTTAAAAGTTGATACGTTATTACACAATTATCTGCCAGAGAAGCCGTAAAGTGTTAGTGGGGGCTGTCATTTTCCTGTTTTCAGTCCTTTCATCTTTGACCCCTGGAGATTTCTCTTCATTTTTGTTAATTCCCTGATGCATTTATATAAACAAATAAATGAACAATTCAGGATATATATTTATCCAAGATTTCTAGATCTTTTGTGTTCCCTCCGAAGTTCAAATGCCATTTTATCTGGAATATTCCTAAAAGTTGAACCACCTACTAACCTTTATGTATTGTTCCCCCCCCACATTCTATTTATAAAGCTGAAACTATTAAATATATAATGAAAATATGCCCTATAAGTAAAACACAACGGCAAAAAAACCCTTTTCTACTTTTTTTTTACTGATCCTTTTGTTTTAATAATTCATATTTAACTGACTATATACCATTGATTTAATTGGAAACTTTTCTGTCAAGAGAAATAGAAATGTCAACACAGTATTCCTATAGCAATCATTTTCATCATTGTTATTACTATTGAACATATGTTGTTTTAATATAATTGAGACAAAATTGAGTAGTTCTTGAGGCAAATACAAAACATATAAATTTTTCTGGCAACAGTTTTTTAATGAACACAAGGTTCTGGTAATCTAATAATACACACTGGTAACATTTTGTCAGATGACATAAATGTTTGGGATGGTTAGCCTACTGCTGTAATACTCTGGGTTTCTCAGACATCAGAAAAGGAGAACAAAACAAACAAACAGGGTGGGATTTTCAGAAAGATGGGTAAGGAACTCAGGAAGTCTATCTTCCAAAGAGACATATATTAATCTAGTCAGAATTAGCAAAGACAGTCATCCAAAGTTTATAGACATTGACCGAAGAGCTTACAACAAATTGAGAAGCATTTATTCCACAAAATCTATGAAAACTCAATAAGAATGAGAAGTCATGGCACTGGGGATAGAGACTGCACCTGTCCCTCCAAAGCCATGCCTAGAGAAAGAACTGATTCAACTGTTTCAGCAGCTGAGTGGGTCTCACCCTCTCCCACATGTTCCTGGGGGTAGAAGAGGTATTGGGGGTGATTTGGCATCCTGACTGTTGCCGTTTTCTGAAACCTACATGCCTCAGATGGCCTAAATTAGTGGATCGTGGCAGTCAGGTGGTGGTGTCCATTTCCCCACCCCAAGCTCCTACTTCAAGAGGATCTGGGTGGAGGGATGGCAAAGGGTGAAGCCACTATTCTGGCATAGCTCTATTTTGCAAGAAAGTGTTCAAGTAGGTTCAACCAAGTGGCAGCTCCCAGCTCCCCCAGCTTCATAGTGTGGAAGACCTATTCTGGTGGATTTTGCAGCCACTGAATGTTGGGAGACCCCTTTCTCCCTAATTCTGGGCTACAGATTACTAGCAGCCAAGGTAGCAGCCAAACAGTGGCACTGGTTTCCACCCTCATGCTGCTCCCTTTCCCCCTCCACTCCTGTTCCCCAGGAAAGATCCAGCGGGCAGTCAGCGAAGAGCAGTTTTCCATTGCTGCCTTTTAGTTCTGTTCCAAGGTACAGAGTTTCCACCCAGGGGAGGGTCATAGCAAGGCTCAAAGATTAGAGCTTTCTGCCAAGGTATCTGACTTCAGTTTGTTTCAGACACTGGAGCAGTTCATGTTCCAAGGAATTATAAAAAACAACAAAGGCTAATAGCTATGAGTGATGCCAATAGAGGAAGACCAGTTAGAAGTCTAAACAGGAGATCAGGAAAATAATTCAGGAGAATCCAGTTCAAACCACGATCATTCCTAATGGTCAGAAAGCCTTCATGCAGTCTTGATGAATGACATCAGAGGTTTCACACTGTGGGAAAAATAGATTCACTGACTGGTCCAGCCAGTTCACTAAACAATTAAAATAAGCAAGCAGAAATGATAGCAAGCCTAGAGTCAAGAGATATCAGTATCACAAATGTTTCAATATATTAATTAAAAATTCTAGTTTTTCACAGAAATATTGAACGGTATTAAACAGGAAAGTGTGACAAATAAAACAGGTAATATAAACTGCCTTGGAGAATCCAATGTTGATCTTAGCAGACAAAGAGTTCAGAGCAGCTAATTAGAAATGTGTTCAAAGATCTAAAGGAAACCATTTTCAAGGAATTAACAGAAGATTTTATGACAATAGCTCATTAACAATAGAATATAAATAGAGATCGAGATCATAAAAAGAACTAAATGGAAATTCAGGAGTGAAAAAGTACAATGATTGAAATGAAAAATTCACTCAAGGGGTTCTGCAGCTATTAGCAATTAATAAGACTAACAGCCAGAACATTTAAACAATCTCCAACATCTTTTAGGCCTTTGGTGTTGTGGAGGCAACATATTCTTTATTTATGAATTTTAATTCAACTCATTTATGCCGCTACTCACAAATTGACCCACCTTGAAGTAAGTCCCCCCTCTAGAACCAAAGGTTCTAGAATCTGTCCAAGCTGTAATAGAACAGACACTCTCGATAATGCTCCTAGAAACTCCTTCACTGTAGAGTCTTTAGCAACTTCCTTTCATGCTTCCACGAGTCTCTGGACACTCATGAATTGCTATACGTTGCCTATGGGCTTCTGACAAGAAATTTCCCTCTTTGGCTATGCACCATGCACCATTAGAGTAGCACCTGCTATCTACATACTGGGATCTCTTAGAAACAGAGGCTTGTGCAGGTCCTGAGCCCATGACCCTCTGTACTCCGCTGCCATGATGCTTTGGGTTATGGAATTAGGCACTCCCCCTCTCCCCAAGCTTGGTATGGCTACTAGGCCTTCTTGCTATAGGATGGAACCCAACCTGGGCCCTATGGCATACTCTACCCTCAGGTGCAGGTTGTCACCCTTGGCCTCAGTCCCTTCCTATATGCCATGGGCCTGGAGTAGGTCACTCAGACCACTTGACAACCTGGGGAACCCTTGAAGCTTAACTGAGTGAGCAGCAAAGGGAGTTCATATACTTTACATATGGACTTACCACCATTATTCATGGTGGATCTCAGTGGAATGTTGCTATTTTTCATCTCTAACCTGGATATCTCTAGTAAAGGACAGGGTCCAAGGTCAGCATAATTGGCCAGTCATCTTAGCACTGGATTTCCTGGTCTCATCTGCACATTTTTTATAGATTCCTAGGCTACTGATCATGGTAGTCTGGCCACACTGATACAGCCAATGAACAACAATAAATCCTTGTCCAAGACTGTTCCCTTTGGGTAAGAGTTCTGGGAATCTCTTGTTTTATAGATCCCAAAGTAAAAATCAAGGCCACACATGTCTCTGCATCTAGTAAAGCCACAATACAAGACCTCAGCAAGACTCTCATTCCTTTCAAAGCTTCAGATATCACTGATAGATTTTAATGGTGTGTTTGATTTTAAAAATCCTTATTGAGGTCTTTTCAACACAATGCAACTTTCAACAAATACAAAACTATCGTCCAGATCATACAGGCAGTAATGATGTTTGAACTCTTTTCTATTTCTTAGTTTCTTCATAGCCTACACTGAATGTTATTTGTTCATTGATAGCCATGTTGTTGCATTCATATTGTAAGAGTATTTCCTTGTGACAAGATCTATTCAAATCTACTTATGGTTAACAATCATTTAGAAGTAAGATATATATGCTAAGAATTTGGATTCAGAAAGAATGGAGTATGAATTATGGATTTTTTTACTGAATGATAGTTTGATCTTAGTAAAGTCAAAAATTTGAGCCACATTTCTTTTCTATAAAGTTGGAACAATAGCACTTACATTATTGCATTGCTGTGAAGAATACATGAAGGAATGCATATAAATACTTGTCATAGTGCCTAGTACAAATTGGGTACTCCATAATGGGTAGGTATTCTTACTCTTCTTAGAAGTGCTACATTTTTTTGGTACAATATATTTAATATATTTGTTTATGTATGTGGTGAAACAGCATTAAAAAACAAAAAAAAAAAAACAGAAATAGGAGGAGAAGAAAATAACATTTGTCATTCTGTAATGTAACATTTAGGATAGTGCAATTTGCTGCAAGCCACCATATCCCAGGGATTGCTTAAAAGTAAAACTGGATACCCACTTTTAAATACTTCACTCTATTCTTCACAATTACTGTGAAACAGCTATTATTATGCTCATTTGCTATAAGAAGAAGCAATTTTAGAGGTCTTAAACTTAAGGCATCCCCTGATCAACTTCCCCAGCAGAAAGGAAGAGAAGGATCAGTAAAGAAGTCAGTGCGTCTGATTACCACACTCGCATGACGTTCCCTAAATTTATTTTCCCAATCAAATGCCTCCGGAAGTTTCGTTGACAATCAATTGATTTGCAGACGCCTAATTCTTTTCTGATAATTGTAAAATGTGTGTGTGTGTGTGTGTGTGTGTGTGTGTGTGCGCGCGCGCGTGCGCGCGCGCGCGCACGCGAGCGCACGTGGGCACAGACATTATCAATGGCATTCTTCCTACTCGTAAGTAATTTTTTTTCAAAGAGCTGGGCTAAAACATCATTTTCCATCTCAATATGTTTTTGAAGTAAAAACAAGGTAGGCAACAAAATTCAATCCATTATGAAGTTTTGATTTACACACTTGGCAAATAATTAATTCATTGGCCCTAAAGATAAATTATCTTTTCTGAAAATTTTGGCAACATTTTTGAGGGAAGAGCTCAAAATCAACTAAGCATCAAGTAAATATTTATCACACTACACTGGAAATGGGTTTAGAAAATGGATTCACTGAATGGTTTTAGGAAAATGTCTCCCAGCATCCTCTTTCCATTTATTGTCCTCTCTAAGCACTAGATTTGGTACATTTGTTCATTCTTAGTACTTCTGTAAAGTGTCACTCAGTTCCTCCTAAACCTATCAATGGCTTAAAAGTGTTATAAAATGTTTTCTGAAGAATCTATAGAGATATTTTATGAATCCAAACCAATACTCAGAGAATTGGTATATGTTCTATTATGAATTTCTGTTTTTAGAAGTTGGGGTTTCATTCTTTTCTGAAATGAGAACGGGTGAAATGAAATCAGTGTCCAGAATACTTAAAATATCAGCCATCTATTTTCTATCATTAAATTAGTATTGATATTCTCTAACAAATTTAGCAATTTTTTCTACTTCGTGAGTAATAATGACCAAATATTTTTTTTTCTCATTCTAAAACAAAACAAAATGACATTACAAAATAATAGTTATACCTCATTTTTGCAACTCTAACAAACCTGACTTTGAATCATGGCTCTTCCTTTAACTGCTTGTATAATTTAACTGAGAAATTAATTTCTTTGAAGTTCAAATTTCCCACTATAACATAAAAATTTTCATTCTTTAAAAATGTTTATTTATTTTTGAGAGACAGAGAGAGCATGAGTGGGGAAGGGGCAAAGATAGAGGCAGACACAGAATGTGAATCAGGCTCCAGGCTCTGAGCTGTCAGCACAGGGCCCCACCCAGGCCTCCAACTCACGAACCATGAGATCATGACCCGAGCTGAAGTCAGACGCTTAACCCAGATGCTTAACTGACTGAGCCACCCAGATGCCCCTATAGCATAGGAATTTTAAAGATATCTACATTAGAGTGATCTGGTAATGACTAAATGTGCTGATCTGTGCAATGTGCTTAACACTGAGATTAGTAAAAAAAAAAAAAAATCTTAAAAAATCTGTGGTACAATGTTATTTATTACTGTATTTACTATTATTACAAAAAGCATAGTACAAATGGGATTATTACACAAAGGATTTGACCATATGTGGGATCAAAGTCTTGAAAATTTCCTACCTCTTCATACTGTCTTATTCTCCACTTTCTCACAAATATTACTTCAGTTTGGGGGAAATAATTATGTTGGGTCTGTCTGTTGAGGTCTTTTTCTTTTTTGTGGGAGAAGTGGGAGGGGGAGCTAATTCAGAACTAATCCTGGTCATCCATTGTTTTCATGTGAGATATCAAAGGCATTTCTTTCCCCTGGTTGCCTGGCTTGGGGCTCAGACTGGATCTCAGGCCCCAGCTCCCACCCACCCCAACTTCAGGTCCCCCTACTGGGTGCATTTGTGCAGTACACTCATTTCATAAACTCTTGATATGGCCATTGGGTCAACAACTACTCATATGCCTTACTCATTATGTTTTATGTTCCTTCAATTAATAAAGTCATAAGAAATACCTTCCATGTGAAAAGATCTATGCCAGATGCTACATAGGACACAGACCTTCTTCTGAAGGTGCTTTCGATCTGCAGTGCCAGAGAGACAACAAAGACCAGAAGCTTTTAAGACAGTGCATGTGCAGTTTGCATCGTGGAAATACTGTCACAGGAACTAAGAGGAGATTGAAACTGCTTCTAATTGGGAAATTCTCGGGAAGGAAGTACATTTGAGGTACACGGTAGTTTTGTGGTTGCTGTGGAATGTATGTATCACTCTTGTATTTCAGGGATGCAACATCGCTTCTCAGCTGTGAAATTAGCCTTCTAATTAATCTTAGTATTTACAGTATTTCCTTGATTCAGATCATTCTCTACCTCCCTGTCGGTTAGCTTTCTAAAATACAAATCAGATTGCATTATTCACCTGCTTAAAATCCTTTATTGATTCTCCATTTTCTTCAAGATATGATAGGAACTGCTTTTTTTTTTTTTGGTTTGAGTTTATCCCTACTTATCTTTGTGGCCTCCTCTGGAGCAACCTGCAGAAATGTCTGACAGTGACCTTGGGAACTCATTCTAAGTTGCTTGGTCAGTGAGGCAGCTGGCAACTATGACCCTTTCTCTGAACAGATGGGTCTGTACCCAAGTTCTGTCTTGAAATCCTTATGGGAATCAGGCTTTCCAAGACAACTTTCATAAGCAAATAACTGGAATCTAAAGCCACACTTATGTTGGTCTTTTTTTTTTCTTTTTAAAAAACGCTTGCATTTCTGCTACTCTCAATTTTTATATGATAATTTCCCTTTCCTAGAAAATAATCCTGTAGATCTTCATGTCACTGCATGCCTTTCAGCCGGGATGACAAGAGGTTAAGACACTGTTCCTTTTCTTGCTGATCCCTGGCTCACAAGATGCCTCAGTTAGGCCTATTCCTTAACCCAAACTGGATGTGGTGGCATTTGTACCGAGCCCTGTCGGAGACCATGAAGGAGCCCCCTTTCCATGACTCTTCCTAATGTTTCCTTCTGAATGTGTTGATTTTACTTTTGGCATCTGAAGCGTTTTGAAATGTAATGCCTTAATACTAAACCCAATTTTATCATTTTGAGATGATGGTATTTGTGTCAAAAAGTCGTATGATATTAAAATATAAAATCTACTCTTTCCTTTACACTTTATAACACAGACTTTTGTAGCCTTTTGCATATTCCTGTTAATCACTAACCAAGTGGTTCTTTGGAATCTAGAAATGCACAAATTCGAAACTGCATATAAGGTCGTGTGTGTGTGTGTGTGTGTGCGTGTGTGTGTGTGTAACAAATACATTGTAAGAGAAAAATCTGTGTTAGATCTAGTTGTCAAACTTTTTGGGATAAGCTTAGCAGACACGCATGCCCCGAATGTCAGCAGCTTCCCAAACATTGGTATATTTCTTGCTCATGTTAGGGAGCTATGAAGTAACTACAGCTCTCTTTCTCATGTCTGCTTAGTACAGCATCCAGGCTGGGGAAGCTGCTGCATTCCAGGATGTGCTTGTATTTATGGCAAAGAAAAAAAAGAGGCAGAAATGCGCAACGGTTCTTAAGGATTCTGCTCAGGTGTGGTGTATGTCACATCTGCTCTGGTGCCATTGACCAAAGCAATGGGGGTGAGGACTTGTAATTCCATAGGAGGTCCTGGATGTCATGTGGCAATGGTGGGGTTCCATAACCTCTTAGTGCAAGGAGAGCAAGTATTTTGGAACAATAATAAAATTGAGTACTATTGCTCTCTGTATTATATCCACATTTAGTATTACACACCTAGGCAATAATACTTAAAAAGTAGCATGACTTTTATGTTTTTAATTGTATACATATGTAACACAAAGAGGGAAAAGATACTTTTTAAAATTAGAAATGGTGGTAACATTTATTAAAGATTAATTTTAGGGGATAAGAAGAGGTTTATTTGTCCTTTAAAAAAACCTACCTATAAATCACCACATTCATATCGTATGTTGAGTAAACAGGAAAAATCAGTATTGTGAATTTCCAATGACATACCAGTAAGTGAATCTTAAAAAGAGAATTGAACTGGCATAACAAAGTTGAGAAATCAAAATAAACTCAGGTGGTTTTACTCAGGCACCGATGAGAATTTGGCCCTAAGATCAAAAAAAAATTTGTTTCCCAGGTATTGTTGTTCTTGTTCAAAGAAAGTTTCTGCATATAAATACACGAATTAGTACTAAAGAGACTATTTTAACATAATGTATACTAATCTTAGTTTGTAACCTTCTATTGAATGGTATTATTTTTGTATGCCTGGGCTTCTCAGTCGGTTACGTGTCCAACTCTTGATTCCAGGCTCAGGTCATTATCTCACAGTTTCATGAGTTTAAGCCCCGCATTGGGCTCTGCCCTGACCCTGCAGAGCCTGCTTTGGATTCTCTCTCTCCTCTTTCTGCCCCTCCCCTCCACTCCATGTGCTCTCTCTCAAAATAAATCAACTTAAAAACATAAAAAAAAAATAACCGGTATTATTTTACAGTAGTAGAGAACTAAGTAGTTTATAATGGGCTTTACCATAGAGTTCAGTTGTTTAATCACTTTGTAAATTAAACACATTATCCTATTTATTCCATAGCCTCCATATATTTTAATGAAAACCAGTGTTAAGTGCAATTCAAATTAACATTTCCTGGTCTTATTTCAGTTGTGTGGGTGTTTAGGATTGACACAGAAATGTTTGAGATTTAATATAGATATTTTCCTCCAAAACATGTCTTGGTATAAAGCAGGACGGAAGACATCACATGGGTTCTACCATATGTTCTCAGTATTTGTCTTCTTCTTCCGTAAATTCCTTTTATAAATGTAAGGTGCAAGTTGCAAAATTCCTGTAAAATCAAAACTTCAGTACAATTTTAAATGATACCTGCTTTAAATGAGAGAATTAATAAAGATCTGTTCACCAAAAATGTGCTGCAATTTATCCAGTGCAGACAACATAGTTTTTTAGTAGTTAACAACCAAATAATGTATAATTTTCTAGTAAGTATGAAAATATGGCAAAACTCCCAGATTATTATTTCAGGCCCTTTAATTTATATCAAAATCAGTTAATTGAAACAAAAATCATGCAACTTAGAAACCATATATGTATAGAATAGGTCTCATGCTCAATATTAAATTATATTAAGCTACCCAGCAAGCACAGAATAAGTACTGAAATACATTCTGATCGAGGTTAAAGGCTGTGGTCTGAATGTAGACTGTTCCTGTCTCTGATATTAGCATGAAATTAGCCAGTTTTTGTGTAATCTTTGGATAAATAGTATTGTCTTTTATTTTCAAAGACGGTGTTTCTTTTTTTTTTTTTATATATATGAAATTTATTGACAAATTGGTTTCCATACAACACCCAGTGCTCATCCCAAAAGGTGCCCTCCTCAATACCCATCACCCACCCTCCCCTCCCTCCCACCCCCCATCAACCCTCAGTTTGTTCTCAGTTTTTAACAGTCTCTTATGCTTTGGCTCTCTCCCACTCTAACGTCCTTTTTTTTTTTTTTTTTTCCTTCCCCTCCCCCATGGGTTCCTGTTAAGTTTCTCAGGATCCACGTAAGAGTGAAACCATATGGTATCTGTCTTTCTCTGTATGGCTTATTTCACTTAGCATCACACTCTCCAGTTCCATCCACGTTGCTACAAAAGGCCATATTTCATTTTTTCTCATTGCCACGTAGTATTCCATTGTGTATATAAACCACAATTTCTTTATCCATTCATCAGTTGATGGACATTTAGGCTCTTTCCATAATTTGGCTATTGTTGAGAGTGCTGCTATGAACATTGGGGTACAAGTGCCCCTATGCATCCGTACTCCTGTATCCCTTGGGTAAATTCCTAGCAGTGCTATTGCTGGGTCATAGGGTAGGTCTATTTTTAATTTTCTGAGGAACCTCCACACTGCTTTCCAGAGCGGCTGCACCAATTTGCATTCCCACCAACAGTGCAAGAGGGTTCCTCAAAGACGGTGTTTCAAAATTGTGACTAGAATGTATGTATTTGGCTAAAGAGCTAAAGTACTTATTGTCATATTTTCCATGTGACATTATTTCCTGCATGAACTGTGTTTACTGTACGTGGCCAAAATTCAAGGTCATTGTCATTGTGGTATTGCTTTCATTGAGAAATGGCAGTCCCATAACTTCTAGCTATATATTCATATAGAGCCATATTCATATAGAATCCTGTATTCATATAGAGCCATTTATTTATTTAAAATTAGAAATGAGTCAAAATGGCAGAACTACCCACTCTATGTGAAGACTGTATTCTCTCTATAGGCAAAGAAAAGTGAACAGTGAAACTATGTTAGAATGTCATTTTGCAGTCTCAGAGTCAGAATAAGATTTAAATAAATAAAAGACACGATGACTTCATTTAAAAACAATTTGTTTAGAGGCACTTAGGTGGCTCAGTTGGTTAAGCATCTGACTCTTGATTTTGACTCAGGTCATAATCTCACATTTCATGGGTTTAGAGCCCAGTGTCGGGCTTTGCGCTGACAGTGCCGAGCCTGCTTGGGATCTCTCTCCATCTCTCTCTGCCCCTCCCCTGCTTGCACTCTCTCAAAATAAATACATCAACTTTAAAAATTATGAAAAATAATTTATTTAATATTTCTGAAAACAGAACCAATATTTTCAAGGCTTTCAACTACTAGTTTGCTTAATTCTCATAATAATCCTGTAAGGTAATGCTATTATTTCGTCTGATTTCCAGATAAGAAAATTAAGCCACAGAAGATTAAGTTATTTGCCCAAGGTCACAAAGTTACTTGCCTGACTTAGAATCAGGCAGCCTGGACTCAACGTGAAATCTATACTGTGCTGTCTCTCTGAGATTCTGACATAGTCATCTTATAAAAAAAATAATAACTGAACATATCTGGACATTGAATTCTTAATGGGTGCAGGCAATTTTATAACTGCTTTATTTGTATTATTTCATGTACTTATCATAATAATTCCATGTATAGTGAGCCCAGGGGATTCAGCAAAGGACTATGTCTGTCTACCTCTCTGGACAGGTCCCCCTCAGCCTCCTACTGCTGAGGGCCTGAGCCCCAGATCCTGTCTTCCTGGGAAGAGTGAGGCTGTGGTCCAGGTGCAGAGGCCATATCCCTGTGGGGCCCACCTGTAAATATTGAAGCCCCACCTCACCCAACCACCAAGTAAGTACTATGTCCAGAGGTGCTGAAGGGCACACCCTCTCCTGACCCCTACTACCTCCCCTCTCCTCACCCCCTTGTATTTCTACCCAAATGATTCCTTCTGGAACCTGTATCCTTCTTGAAGACATGATGTGCCATCCTGACAACATACACCCAAATGACCTTCTTTTTCATATTTTTTTATCTTCATTAATTCATTTTGATGAATTTTTATCTTCATAAAAACATTTTGAGATACGGTCCAAGGACAGTATGGAAGAAATCAAAGACCACATCTATTTTAGTTAACAAGGGAATGATTTAGATGTTGTCCATAACATCAGGGAACTGAGAACAAAAATGTGAAATGAATTGTCCAGAGTTGCATGTAGGCAATGGAGAGGTTTCAAGACCAGGCAGTGTGACTGTAGTCCTAGGTTCTTGAGAATGCTCTTCCCAAAGGGACAAGAATTCTCAAAGACACTTCAATATGGTGCCCTGCAAAAGGGACCCCTGGTTCTTTTCCCTAGATTGTGCTTAGATGAGCACTGTCACCAATGGCTTTGTTTTTCCATTTCCATAGTTTCTAAACAGTTTTTCTGATGATGTGTCATTCTTTAGGTGTGTTAGTACATACTATCTGGTTTGAAGCTCTAACATCTGCTTCAATCCATTTGTGATGGAATGTGTGGCTATTACACACTAGTGAGCGATTTTTTGTTTTCCTAAGCAAATAAGTTCAATATTCTGCTAAATCCACTTAACTGTGCTAAGGTTTCTTCCGGCCTTGAAATCCTATAGTAGTTCTTATTTAAGACTGTAATGACTTATATGTAATTATTAACTTACCTGTTGTTTTGTCCATTTTGAACAATTGTTTGAGGATCATGGTCAATACCTGAAGAAATAAAATATTTGTATGTTTAATTGTAGTATTATTTTGCTATTTAAAATTAAATATAAATGCTAAGGAATCTGTATTAGATCAGAGCAAATAAATCAGTGATTTAGATTACACATAGTAAATTTTCCATAAATATTGGTTTGCTTTAAAAATTTTTTTTTTTTTCAACGTTTATTTATTTTTCGGACAGAGAGAGACAGAGCATGAACGGGGGAGGGGCAGAGAGAGAGGGAGACACAGAATCGGAAACAGGCTCCAGGCGCTGAGCCATCAGCCCAGAGCCTGACGCGGGGCTCGAACTCCCGGACCGCGAGATCGTGACCTGGCTGAAGTCGGACGCTTAACCGACTGCGCCACCCAGGCGCCCCTGGTTTGCTTTATAGTAACTGGGAAAGAACAGAAAAATTCGTAACTGTATGTATAAGCATTAAAATTTGTATGATCACACAAGATAATTCTGTTTATCAAATAAGGTGCTTTAAAATTTTTTTTAATGTTTATTTATTTTTGAAAGAGCATAAGCGGGGGAGGGGCAGAGACAGAGGGAGACAGAATCTGAAACAGGCTCCAGGCTCTGAGCTGTCAGCACAGAGCCCTATGTGGGGCTTGAAATCACAAACCGTGAGATCATGACCTGAGCTGAAGTCGGACACTTAACTGACTGAGCCACCCAGACGCCCCTCAAAATAGGGTGCTCTTAAAATATGAATCATGTAGTGATCTTATTTGCTATATCACTGTTTTTCATTCACTAAATCTCTCCCAATTTAGTTTCTCTTATGTTTAATTTAATCTTAAATTTAATTTAAATGGCATTTTATCTTAAAACGTAAACAATTGTTCTGGACTTGACTTTCCAATAAGGGTAAATATTTGAGTAAATTTATTTCTAGAAGCTGTGGAACTCTTACATATGAAGAACCTTTTATTCAAAGCATCAGCATAAGGTATAGAGAACTATATGATTGAAAAACTCATGGCCAGGGTTGCCTGGGTGGCTCAGTTGAGCTTTTGACTCTTGATTTTGGCTCACGTCTTGATCCCAGCGTTGTGGGATTGAGCCTCACACCTTCTAAAGTGACAAACCTGTGGTTTAAAAGTTAAAATATGTCAATCTTACCATCATATTAGCAATCTACAGATCGGTATATGTCCGAGGACAAGGAAAACTAAAACCTCTAAGTATCTAATCATTCCCCAATATTCTTATTCCTACAGCTCTTTCATATCATAATTCTCATTTTTAATTTATTCTTTCATAATTTATGAGTATAAATTTTTATTATATATCAAATAAAATATTTTATATCTGTGAGCTAACCAATAGATACAAAACACTCATTACATAGATATTCTACTTTTTCTCAGGATATCATAGTGAAATGTCCACTCATGAAATAGGGAAAACAAAAATAATTGAGGTAAATTATCCTTTTTTTCCTACAGTGTCACAAATTAAAACAAATATTAAAAAGTACTAAAGCAAAATTTTCGGTTAGAAAACATTTAAGGAAGCTATGACTATATAATGAACTATTTCTAATGGAACAATCTAGTATTGTTATTTAACAAATTTCATCTTCTAGAATATGTTTTATGTTATTTTTCTTATTCAAATGAGTTCATACTCATTTATCTACTCTTCATTCTCTTGATTTAACACTTTTCACATATAACAGAGTATTCAAATACACACACAAAAAGATGATTAACAAAAGTAGTCTGAAAGCTGGCCAAGTATGGAATTATTACAAACTTAGATACTATCAAAATTGAAAATTAGTAACTTCTAAAAAGCAGCTTTATAGATTCATATGCAAATGTGAATGGTTTAATTTGTTTAATGCTGAAACTCTTCAAACATTTTCACCATTATCCAATGCAGAGCTTTTGTGTAATTATATAGCATAGTTTAACAAGTTATTTCCTTGATGTTGTTTTGAAAGGATAAGGCAAAAACTTTGTTTCAACTCAGAACTTTGACTTTGTTTATATTACAAACAGATGGTCTTTATATATTTTTTAGTTTCTCAAAACATGTCCACCTTTTATACTTTTAAGTTGTTATAAAGTATATCAGTTACTATATATATATATATATATATAGTATATGTTCATGGTTTAAAATTAATAAATAAAAGAATATTCTTTTATTCATCACCCAGCTAAAAAAAAATAGAATATTACATACATCTTTGAAAGCTCTGTTTGCCCCTCTCCAAATCTGTCTGTATAGCTGCCTCATGAATTTGATGTTTGTAATGCTCTTGTTCTTTTTTTTTAATTGTTTTACTATGTATTAATATATCTCTAACGTTACACTGTCTATTTACCTACTTTATAAACTTTGCAGAAGTGGAATTAGACTCTAATATTCCATGACTGTTTTCCCCAATTTTATTTTTTATTGTTATCAATGGAAGAGGTGCTAATCTAAGTTCCATTCCTGTGCAGTATTCCCTATGGACTCCACCCCATTTTATTTATTCCTGTATCAATGGAAGGTTGTGTTGTTTCAACATTAGCCCCTCCAAATGATGTTGCTATGAACACCCTAGAGATTTTCTCCAGGGCAAAAAATAAAACAACCAGAAATAGCATTGCTGGGCCATATGGTATTCACATCTTTAGATTTATTAAATCTAGATTTACTAATGCAAAATTGATTTCCATAGTGGTTATATAAATAAATACATCCATTAGCAGTTTATAAGTATTTTCGTTGTTCCATATCCAAACCAAGAACTTTCTCGTGACATTTTAAGTTTTGGCAGTCAACGAGTACAGAAATTTTATCTCATATAAACCTGCCATGTTTATTTCATGGGGAAAGGAGGAGAAACTTATGCTGTAGGGCAGAATTCCACGTAAGGAGACGGAGTCTCTTGATTTGGGCAGCCTCTGTTAACGGTTGGAATCAATTGTCGCAATCAAGAAAGATAGCGTTGTTTGTGTTCAAGACTTAACACTCATCAAGCATCTCATCTTACTTGGAACTAAAGGTTTATTTCTAGAGGAAGGAGACCTTCTTCTGGAGACTTCGATTGAAGAGACAGTTTTGATTTTTCATAAATTCATTTTACAGTGTGGAGAGGGAGAGCTTTTAGTGAAGGGTCAATTGAAAAGAGGCTTTCTCGGAATGAAAATCTCCATCATCATCATCTCTTCCGATTCTGTTTTCATACCTGTGCTGAAGTCTGCCATGCTTCTTCAAGGCAATCCTGGTCTTACTGTTTGGGAAATATAGGTTGTGGGAAGAAATGTGTATGCTTTCAGTGGCCTGGTAAAACTAAGCCAAGCCTTAAGAATTTAAATGTGAATAAAGCACACTGTGACACTTGTTTCGGATTAGGGTACTGAGGAAATAGGATCTGGGAGGGTCAAAGCCAGTGACAGAGCTTCATTTTCTGGGGGATGGTGGAAAATACTAGGCAAAATTAATACCTTGATAAGAAATTTCTCCTGGTTAGACTAAATTCACAGCTAAAGAAAAAGAAGATTGGGCCGCAGAAGATGGACATCTTAATAAGATGAAAACCCGAGTTATGTATTTTTTGGAAATGTTCATTTTCTCTGCCTAATTTAGACCCCAACCAATCAAACTATTTTCAGAGCTCTTCTATGACCCGTGACAAGACATAACAAAATTCTTCTCTTGGGAAATGCTTTTGCTGTAGTGGTTGTGTTTGGTTTCAGATATGGCAGCTGCAGTGATAGGAGCTATGGTTTTGATATGTTCTTGTGTGCTCCAATCCAGTTGGAAGCGTGGAAAGGTTGAACACTGTCATAGGCTGAATTCCGTTTCCCCCAGATTCATACGTTGTAGTCCCAACCCTCAGTATCTCAGAATATGACGGTATAGGGAGGGCCTTTAAAGAGGTAATTAAGGCAAAATGAGACAAATCAGAACAAATTTAATCTTAGAGTTAAATTTACAGGCATCATTCAGTAAAAGTTAACTTGGATCATGCTGCTAAATAAAGAGTCATACTTACAGCCAGTCATCAGAATATTGCTCATTTTGGCTTTAAACTGAGCGAAACATGAAATTTTGGAGAAGAAAATGTTGTACGTGAGTTCATTCTGTCATTTAATTCTATAAAGGAATAGGACTTTATTTGGGGATTTCATGTCTCTCAGAGTTTTACAATTAGAGATGGTTTTAATTTAAGTTTGGGGCATTTGCTATTATATTTAGCAGGCCTATTGTAAAATCTCTGTGAATTATGTTAGACAACATGAACATTACTTAACTGACTGCTTCTAGCGGGGTGTTCAGTGAGCTGAATACATAAAGAAAGCTGAATAAGAGAGGGATGGACTCCAGTACCTTACAGGTCAGCATCCATGTGTAAGGCCCACTTTCCCCATTCCTGGCTCCCCATGTTGTAAATAGCATCTCCTGCCCCTGTGAGATACCTTGCATATTAGCATTTACTGCAGGGTAACAAACTGCAGCTCAAACCAAAATATTTTTATAATTCTATAGCTTCCGTGGATCAGGAGTCAGATATTGGCTTAGCTCACAGTTTGTCCCAAGTCTCTGATCAAGGTGTTAGTGGTAGCTGTAGTCTAGTCAAGACTTGCTTGAGGCAGGATCGGCTTCCAGGCTCATTCAGTGGTTGGCAGGATTCAGTTCCTTATGGGCTTTTGAACTGAGAGCCTGAGTACATCACTGGCTGTTGGACGAAGGCGATGTGAATCGTTCCACAGCGCAGCTCACAACATGGCAGCTTGCTTTATGCGAGTGAGCAAGAGAGAGAGTGAGGAGGTTCCAGCAACAAGGAAGTCAAAGTCTTGTGACTTCATCTCAGAAGTGACATACTATCATTTGGGCCACTTTCCCTTTGCATCCTATTATTTGGCAGCCACTCTCTAGATTCAGCCCACCCCCAAAGAAAGGGATTACACAAAGGCAGGGATCATTGGGAGGCGTGTTAAAAGGCAGCCTAACTTTTGGCTTTGCTGTCTGTAACTCTTTCTGGAGCTCTACACAGACACTACTTGGATCAAATATATCCTCCAGCTTGGTTTGCAGATTAAAACATTCCACATCCAGGAGAACTTGCTCAGGTCCCTGGATCTAAGTCATGTTTTCAAACATCGGTAAGACTTGGATTCTGGGGATTCTATTTTGCCCAATTATTAGTGGTACTTTGTTTCCCATTTTCGTATTTTTTCCTTCTATATAATCATTCAGTGTTAGTATCATCGCCAGGAACATACATCAGAGTGGTTTGATAACATGCGTGCTGCAAAGTCTTGTTTATATATTTAGCTACAAATAGTAACTTAAGAGCAGTTTCTGAAGATGATTAGAAACAGACAGAACACTGAAATATGTGGAATACTGAAGAGGAAGAAGAGGAGAAATACAGCAAGTGTTAACGTACGTTACTCACTTAGAACTATTTCTTCAGTGTCTTCTCATTATAGCACACGACGTAGAGGCACAAAGGTATTGTGATGAATAGTTTCTAAGCCCCATTTTAGTGTGAAGAGAGGTTTTAAATAATAAATTATTGAGTTAATTTTTAATAGCAGTCATGATTGGCATTATGAAGGACCTACCCATGAGGAACATAAAAAGGCAAGTCCTGAAAGGGGTTATGAGAGAAAGCTACCTAGAAGAAAATGACACGTGAGCTGACCCCTTGGTAACTACCAGGAATTAGCCATGCATAGAGGGAAGAGAAGAAAATTCAAACAAGAGAACAGCATGTGTAAAGGGTTTGAGTTGGGAGATGCATCATACACCCTTTAGAAAACTAAAAAGGCTGGAGATGAGTACAGTAATGGTATAAGTTGAGGATATTAAAATAAGTAAATGCTGCATAAGATATGTTTAGAATTTAGACAATGGGAAGCAAATAATAATAATGATAGTAATAATAATAATAATAAATAATAATAATAATAATAATACCAACATGGCCCCATGACCAGAATTGTCTAAAAACACACACACACACAAAAAAAACAACCTTCAGCGTGTAAATGGATTGGAGTGAAAATAAATGCAAGGAGACATGATAACAGACTATTTCAGTGGTCCAGTAAAATAAGTGATCAGATTGAACTTGGATTTTGAAGATGAAGAGAGAAAGAGGTGAAAACATTAAAAGCTCCTACGTGAAGTTTGGAGAAGAAATACAGCAGTAGCTGGAGGGAATTCTAAGTAAGTTGAGATTTTTAGTATAGCGGACACTTGGCCATTTTGAGGGGGTTAGGGAGAAATCGCAGGTAGAAAGAAGAATTTGGATTTAGTACTCCTGAGAAACCTATGAATCAGTAAAGCAAAATGCATACTCTGTTCCTGATTCACATAATCCCGGTTTCCAGACTGTTCTTCAGAGTGTAAAACGGACAAGACTTTTCAGAAAATACTTCACATGTTTCTTCTGAAGCACTTCCCACCTGGCTTCCTTTCCCACTCTAAATGCTTTTAATTCCTTATCTTAAGAGTGTTTCTTGGGAGAAAGGTCATCTGACCCTGTAGTTATTTGACATTCACTGATGGAAATTCCATAGGAGAGAAAAAATAGAGTGACAAGGAAGAAGCACAGTGACAGGGAAGAAAGAATCCAAGCGTGTCCTCAACACTTTTTCCCTCAGCCCTGGGACTAGCCAATCTAGGTGTCTTATATTCATTTTTTCCTATCTAATGAACTTCCTCATAAAAATATTGATGCTTACTTGCTAGGGGAAATAGGTGAATGTGGGAAAGAAAAGGTATCTGTGTATAGCAGGAAAAAATAATGTGTCTGTATATAACCATTTACATAGTGTAAAAGTAATTTGCTTTTAGGTTTCTGTAATGAATTTTTTATAACTTACATATCATTGTCTATAATCTTACTCTTAAAACCCACAGCACTTAATTTCAGAGTAAAATATCCTCAGACTTAAAGATATCTCAGTCCTAGTTTATCAGTCTTTTGAAACTCTTCTGGTTTTGGTTTTCAAGGTTTTCTTTTATTTCTCTGGATGTAATGAAAACGTTTATGCCATTTCATGTCGTAGAGGGATAGAACTCCGGCTTTCTCTGGATTTATGTGTTGTTCCATGTGTCCTTGGTGGCTTGGACTGCAAGAGAGTAGTGAGATTTGAAAGCTGTGACCCTCGCTTGAATTGGTTCATGGATGAGAACTGCTGCTGGTCAGGCTCTTTCTACCCGAACGTCAGCTGCGTGCCTCTGACCGCAAAGTCCTTGAACGCTGAGCTCTCTTTATCATGGATCCAGACTTTGGTTGGTCTTCTGGTCATCTCACCACATTCACATTCATGTGCAACCCCATTCCAGTTGTGATACATTGGACTTTGTGGATATGCCGCGATTCTTACATAGCTAGTCATGGGGACCGTTGGCTATCTAAACAGGTCCTTCCCAAACATGCTACATTATTGTTTCTCACCATGGTGAATGCCTGAATGGAGGGCTTGAAGCCTCTTCTAAGCTACACTTTGAGAAGCATGCTATTGTTGGGACACCTGGGTGGCTAAGTTGGTTGGGTGTACCACTGTAGCTCAGGTGGTGAACTCATAGTTTGGGAGTTTGAGCCCCACGGTGGGCTCTCTGCTCTCAGCACAGAGCCCATTTCAAATCCTCTGTCACCCTCTCTCCCTGCCACTCCCCTGTTAATGCTTTCTCTCTCTCTCAAAAATAAACATTTAACAAAAAGTACCCTATTGTCTATAGCATTTTCATATTCTTCCAAATTATCTGTATATTTCTACCATATGTCCACATCAAGTAGCATCATTTAGATGACCTCATTGCCTCCTTCAAGGACATTTAAGGAACTGAGAACATTATCTTTTCTTTTAAATAGTGTATGACTTTCATTTCTTTCATTTTGGTATCAGTTTTTTTCCAAGTTACAATTTTGGAATTAAAAAGTCTGTGTGTTGTAACCCATTGCATTTTGGCTTCATTTGGAGACTTAGTTCTGGTATCTTACTTTACGCAGGGATAAGAACCTATGTTCTATGTGGCTACTGAAACCCAAAGCTCTAGGTTGCTGAGTTCTTGTAAGATCCCTTCGGGTTAGGCATCAGCTTACTACCTGGAATCATGTTCTTCCTTAATATTTTTTTCAGGTATGACTGTTTAGTTTTCTGTTTTTCAGGCTCATTTATTCATTAGAAATATTATATGTACTGCTTTTAAGTATATAATGTTTTAATTTAAATATGTAACATTATAAATGTTTTACAGTGAGAGGGTTCTCAGAATATCTAAAGGTCACTATTACTGCCTGATTTTGTTTTGGAAGTGTCTATCCTGTTTTCTCCTCTAACTGTAATTCAGAATAGTTTATTTTTTTCTTATATTTTTTCTTTGGCACTACCAAATTATTTCACCACATCCATTGTTTTACTGTTCCTTCTTCGTAATCGTTACTCTTTTCTTTGAGATCTTTTAGAGGGAGTAATTTTTCTTTAAATTCTGTAACAGAATTGAATAGCACTATACTTTTAAATTTCTTTGTGGCTTAGATTTTTGTAATGTTTCTTCTTATTCATATGTTAATAGTTTCTTCATAGAGTTCATATATTAATATTTCTTTCCTTCCTCCATTGGAATATATGCTGGTTCCCTGTGGGTTACGAGTCTGTTCTAACAAGTGATTGAAAGAAAGTATGAGAGAAAAGGAATACGAGGCAGAGCCCAGTCAGCAGAAAACTTGGCTTCTGGTCTTCAGTTCCATTCTCTCCCATACTCCGTCTTTGCATCTCTCCCCTCTAGGCTGATATGAAGTGACACCCAACTAACAGGGAAGTTCCATATTTACAAACTAGGGTGACTCTGGTTATCTTAAATCAACTGCAGAATTCTTTTTGCCTACATCTTCTCTTCTGTCCTGGAAAAAGAGAGTCTCATTCTTTTATAGCTAACCTGTCTGAAAATGTCCTTGTTCTACATCATTCCCCTTGTATTCACCAACATGAAACAGCATGCTGGTTTGAGGCTTCTGGACTTGCAACCTACTTAGAAACAAGTGTAGGGGCCAAGGAGATGGTCCACCCTGGGATGGATATTATCTTGTGTTAAAAGCAACCCAAACCCAGCAGATTCAGAAAAAGCTCTTTACCTCTCCATCAACTGCCTACCTTACCAGGAAGAGAGCATGAACAGAGTCTTCTTTATCTCAGGAACTTATCTGTATAATAGGGAAACCTTCATTTTCCAAACATTTTCTTTCTCTTTCCTGCTAATGGTCCTTCTTCACTTTGTGTCCTTAGACCCCTACCCCTCTCCTTAGCTCATATAAACATCCTTTTGCCTAACTGTCTTTGGAATTTCCATGTCTGTGTGGATTCCCCATATGTATGCTCTTAAATTTGATTTTCTCCTATTAATCTCTCTCATTTCAATTTTGTTCTTAGTCCAGCTAGAAGGACCTTGAAGGTGAGAGAGAATTCTTCCTCCCCATCACAGGGCTACTACTTAATATCTGCAGCATTCCCTATAGGCAACTTCATTTTACCTGATCCTATTTTCCTTGTTATACAGATTATGGCATTGTATTGGAGCTGTTTCTAGTTGAATCAAAGACGTTATTTCATCTTCTGATTTTAATTCTTGTTGATGTGTTTATTTGAATGAGGAAATTGCATTGCAGCAAAGAAAATGTTACCTCTGTGATCTCTAAACATAAATAGAACAGTACAGTTTTCAGCATTAACCTAAATGTGTGTTTGCAAGCCAAGTCCAAGTCATCTTTCACTAGTCCCTCCTTCCCTCCCCTTTATTTATTCATTCATTTCTCTTTTTGTAATAAACCTTGAAACTCTTCAAATTCCCTTTAGTGAGTAAGTGAAAACATAAAGAAAAGAAGATAAGATACTCTATGACTTAAGAAATAAAAAGATAGGTTTGTCTCCCTCACCCATATTTAACATTACCATAAATATGGTAAATATGAGGAAAATAATAAATCCTAATAATTGATAGATATTAATATGTTTCAAGTAAAGCAAACCTTAAGGCAGACAGCTCTGTTTCTCTTGCAATTCTTGTTATAATAGTGTTTCTTTTACTTTGCTTTGCCTTGCTTTTTTGTTCTGCCTTGAAAGACTGGGAAATGACCATAATAGCTGTTTTCCTTGGGCAGTGAGCAGTGAGTGAATGTCGAGCTCCCTGTGGACTAAGCATTTTGATGCAAATTTCCTCAGAAAAAGAAACAGTGTGGCTGATTGCTGCAGAAGCACTGTACCTCTGAGTAGGGAATGCTTCACTGCTCTCTTATCCTGGGGCTGAGTATTAACTACACTATTGAACAGCAAGTGCTTATCATCCCTACCATTCAGGCCACATAAATCTCTGGAAAGAGACAATGTCCCTCCAGGGACTTTAGCTAGTCCATAAAATATAAAAAAAAAAAAAAAATCAACCTATATTTAGTCCGAAGAACTGCACAAGCTAAAGTAATTGGGGCTATTAGAAAAATATTTATATTATTACTATCATCAAAGCAATTGATTTCCAAGAAGGCTTTGTTTTTTCTGGGCAGAAAAGAGTAATTTCTTTAAAAGTGTTTCAAATGGAATGGAAACATTCAATAACTCTGCATATATTTCACTTACTGTTACTATTTCATCGCGTGGCCAAATTATTCTTAGATACCTGCTAAGTATACAGAAAACTCTGAGATGGACCAAGGAGAAGTATGAGACTGGATACCACTCCCTGGTTTTGCAGTTTTCCCCAACTCTTGTAGCTATTCCTAATCCTGGGAGGCTTTAAGGAATCAGGGAGAAGGATTAAGGTCTGCAGTTTCCAGGTCGCACTGTGGAATGATGGAAATAACAAGGGTTTTGGAGTTCTACTGGTTTTATTGCTTAAAAACTGTTCCATTACAGTACGCTAATTTTTTAAAGTTTTTATATAAATTCCAGCTACTTAACACACAGAGTAATATTAGTTTCAAGTATACTTAGGTAGTATTAGTATCAGGTGAACTAGCGACTCGACACGTGTACAACACCCAGTGCTCATCACAACAAGTTAGTGCACTAATTTTTAACTGGGATTATACTGAAAAAGAAATGGAATGATACATGCATATAGTAAAGTATTCTAAGAGCACAAAATTCTAGAATTACAAGTAAGTTTCCCTTGTACCTAGACCCAGCTCCTATTCCCAGCAGCAAAATTCTGCTATCATCCTGTGTTCATGTATATACATTAGAATATGCACTCCAAAATATGCCTCATTGGCAAATGGATTATTTTGAACTAAAGGTCATCGAGAAACAACAGATGCAGGAAAAGCTCTAAATACTTGACAAAGTTTTGTTTTTCCAAAGGAAATTCCCATTTGCAAAGATATTTCCATCTCCCACACCAGGCAGAGGAGGACTCTTAACAACTCTTATCAACAGAGGAGACAAAGTCTTAAAATAGCATAATAAAGCTTATGAAAAAGGCCTTGTTTATTATTCTTCTTTGGGTCTTCTTCCCATAACTTGCCTCCTCGCTTCAGAAGCCCCAAACCCCTTTTTCTTTGTTTAGCCTAAATTGGCATACAAATCCATGTTCTAACCATTCCTTTGGGTTGCTCATCACTGGGTTCTCCCATGTGTACATGAGCAGTGCACTTGTTAGTAAACTTCTGTTTCTTTTTCTCTTGTTAGTCTTTTACCAGTCTAATTTGCAGGGCACCAGCTGGAGAACCTAAGGTGGACAGAGGAAAAAGATATTTTTCCATCCTCTACAATATAAAATGCCAGTATGTAAGAATATGTGTATGAGTATTTACACAAATGAGTGTATGCTAAGTAAAAAAACACAAAGTCAGTAAAAATGAGTATTTCTGTAAAAATCAGTCAAGTGATCATAGTATAAAAGGATATAAAATATGACACTACATACCTAAAATGTGGGAGGGAGAAAAGTAAAGAATGGGTTCAAACTTGAGCAAGTATCAACCTAATATAGACTGTACTATGCAAATGTTATATACAAACCTAATGGTAACCACAAATCAAAACCAGTAATAGGTATGCAAAGGATAAAGAGATGGGAATCCAAGTTACCACTAAATAAAGCCAACAAACCATGAAACAGAGTAAGAGAAGAAAGGATCAGAGGAAAACTACAAAGCAACCACAAAAACAAGTAGGGTGACAAAAGACATAGGGGGACAGAATGAATTAAAAAAACAAGACCCATTTATATATGCTGCCTATAAAACAGCATATATTTCAGACCTAAAGGCATATGCAGTGAAGAGATGGAGAAGCATTTATCATGCAAATGGATGCCAAAGAAAGCCGGGGTAGCAATACTCATATCAGACAAAATAGAATTTAAAACAAAGATTGTAGCAAGAGACAAAAAAGGATACTTTATAATAATAAAGGGGACGAACCAACAAGAAGATACAACAATTGTAAATATTTATGCACCCAACATGATAGCGCCCAAATACATAAAACTGTTAATGACAAACATGAAGGAAGTAAACAATAGTAATACAATAATAGTAGGGAATAGTAGTAGCTACATCAAGAGACAGATCATCCAAACAGAAAATCAACAAGGCAACAGTGGCTTTGAATGACACACTGGACCAGATGGGTTTAACAAATATAGTCAGAACATTCCATCCTAAAACAACAGAATACACATTCTTTTCAAGTGCACATGGAACGTTCTCCAGAATCAACCATAATAGGCCACAAAAATCAAGTCTTATGCACATTGTTTTTTATTTAACAAAATATTTGAGGTACTTTCCATATTAATACATGTAAGTCTTCCTCAGTTTTTCTTCCAGTTGCATGGATCTATCACAATATTTTAAATCAATCCTTTAGTAGAATTTGAGGTTGTTTTAGTGTTTTGTTATTACATATAATAGTGAAATGAATATTTTGTACATAAATATTAATAGATTTCAATCTTTTCTATGACATATAACTAGAATTCGTCATCTAATAAAAAAAATCTGGACTCAGATACAAATGACTTTACTTGAAAAAAAAAAAAACACTTGCAGAGGGGAAAGGGATTATTACTATAGAGGAAGAAGCTGCAACCTGAGATCTGCGTCTCAAAGGTCAGGCCAGAAAGGGCTTTTCTTTGAGGAGGAGGATTAAACAAGGCTAGAAAGAACTGGTTTTGAGGGAAGAGGAAGAGCAGGTGGAGTTGTTAGTGGGTGGTGAAACTCAAGGTTCTTGTCTTCTCCAGGGAAAGAATTCAGTTGAGAGGCTCAACGTAGAATTAAAGTAGCAAAGGTTTCTTATTTAGCAAAAAGTGACAGTACTCTCCAGAGACAGAGGAGCAGACTGACCCAAGGCTGGCGGCAGCGCACTGAGTTTCTTACCATGTTTTTCTATGGGAGTTTGTTTGGTCTCCTCCCTCCCATCCTGCCATTATCAATGCATCGTTGGCTCTGCCTTGGTTTCTTCCACTCCAGTCTTTTGTGCAAGTCTGTTAGTCATCTTCCCATGAGAGCCGAAGTGTAACCTGGGGTGGGAATTGGGGGGGGGGGAGTGCAAACCATAATGCAAATAATATAATAATGATAAAATAATAAACACAGGGTTACTAGTGGACAGGTTTCTGAAATGCGCCTGCTCCAGAGTCGGGGCAGTCTCTGCAGCCCGCATCTTCTGTTTACCTGTCCGCGCTAAATCACAAGAAAGGTTGGTCTAAGGGGAAGTAATGGTCTCTGGGTGGAGACCGTGTGGTCGCTGGCAATTGCCTACCTGTCATCTTCCTTTCTCCCTTCCTGCTCTTGTCTAAGTGCCTACTCTACCAGAGTCAAGAGGAGGTTTATTGGGGAAGTCTTTCACTTCAGGTCAGTGGATTCTCTGGAGGGGGCATTTAGATGGGTTGTTCTGCATTGCAGTGCTTGCTTAAATCCAAATGTAATTCAAGGTCCGAGGCCTGTGGCCCAGGGAGAAGGCTGATTAAGATCAGATCAAAGCATATGAGTAGACAGTTTGTCCGGATTGATCAAGAGGAGAAAATAACTCAGCTAATCATTTATGAGACCAAACTAAATAAGTAAATAAATGGGAATTTGGACAGTCTGTGTCTGGCCTTTTCATAAGTTATTTTAAAGGAATCGTCAGCAAGCCTATCTTATAAGTCATATGCAGCACAGTGTTGCCTGCAGTAAGCTGTTCGGAACATAAAAAGCAGGAGGATTTCTCAACGTTCACTTTTTTTTTTTAGGAGCACAAGGCTCTGATAAATTTCAACGTTGTCAAATTTGAGTGTCAGGATATTTGTATTTAAACTCTGATAGTGTTCATTTGCTTGTTTCTTTTAATCTCTGTGTTGTTCTTCCCAGGTATTTTTTTTTTTCTTTCGGCCTTCTATCATTCCTCCATTTAGTACTTTAATTTTTCAAACAATATTTACCTTTTCTCCAGTTCGATTTTAGTCTCATTAAAAGCAAAGACTGGTTTTTTTTAAATTTCTTTGTGTGTTCCATTTAATTCCCACTCACTAAATAATCATTTAGCAAATATATATACTTGAGCAGATATATATGCAAATATGAGTAAGATACCCAGAAAGCATTTAAATGCCTCTTCATGATAGGATTTAAAATTGCTCTAGAACATGTTTTTAACTGGGATTCTGTGGAACCCTGAAGGTCCATGACTTATTGTTAGGAATTCAGTGAGACAGCATGACTTAAAAAAACAAAACAAGAATGTATCTTTTTGAACTTCGCATTCAGTACAATGCTAGCACTTTCACACGTTGGTGGACCTTGATGGAGTAGCCCTATTAGCAATTTCGTTAGAAATCCTTTAGTCCTTATGGCAATGAGAAGTTGGATTGAGTTTATATGGTTGTCATTTTTTGATGTGAGATAGGAGAAGCCGCTGATGATTGCTGAGAGTATAATTTGTGGAAGGGAGGACAGTAGGCTGATGACATCAGATACCTCCTTGGATATCCAGATGACTTAGGGGAGTTAACCAACTGTACTGGGAAAATAGAAAATCAGAGGGAAATTTCCACTCTAAAGATGTTTTTATTTACTGTGATGCAGCTTATCCTTCATATTTTGCTATTGTAAACATTGCAAGGTATGGATTGTGTAGATTAGAAATGAATTGTGCTATGACTTTTTTGTGTATTTTGCAATTTTATCATTTAGTTAATCATTACTTTTGCTGTTTAAGAAACACATCTGATGATCCAGGGTGACCGTTTTTTGAAAGAAAGGGTGAGATAAAAGGGAGGGTTCTACACCTAGGACCATTGGCAATTCTGATTAAATTGCTGATGAAAAATTATGTTTTGATTCATTTTACTCAATGGTACAACAGGAATGCAAGAAAAGTCTGTCTTCACACTGAATGGTACTTACCAAGAACTGATATAATTCAACTCTCAAAGAGCTCCAGAAGTTGTCATACTGAGTATGTGTCAAAGAGAGCTGCTTTAGGGGCACCTGGATGGCTCAGTCAGTTGAGTGTCTCACTTCAGCTCATGTCATGATGTCACTGCTCATGGGTTCAAACCCCGCATCAGGCTTTTTGGTGACAGCTCAGGGCCTCGAGCCTACTTCGGATTCTGTGTCTCCCTCTCTCTCTGCCCCTCCCCCACTCACTCTCTGTTTCTCAAAAATAAATAAACATTAAAAATTAAAAAAAAAAAAAGAGAGCTTCTTTATCCAGGCTGGTAAGTCATCAGATTCCCCTAATAAATGTGCTGTAGCATCTGTAAATTTGTAAGTGATGGCAAAATTCAAGAAAAGTTTAGCTTCTGTTAAATATTGTCTGGATCAAAGGCTTCATGTTTTGTCTACACATTTGTGACAACAGTAAAAGAGATGCAGTGTGATTTTCCAGTGTGATTTTTTGCCTGACACTCTTGGAATGTTTATTGTTTAAATTCAGTCACCATGCCATGATGAAACCCAAGGAGTCTATGGAGAAATCTGTGTGACAGTTCCAATCCCAAAGCCCTAACTAAGTTCCCAGCTGTGTGCCAGCATCTTCTTGCCATTTCCACCAAGCTCCGCCCGAATGCCCATAAACAAAACAAAGGATTATTGTTGTTTTAAGCCATTAAGATTTGGGTGCAGTTTGCTTCACAGAAATAAATAACTAGAATAGATTTGGGCACTGAGGGGACTCCTGCCATGACAAAAACCTTAGGGAGTGGCATTGGCTTTGTAACTGTGATAGGTAATGTCCACAAGAATTTCTAGAAAATTACTAAGAGAAGTCTAAGGAGACGTTGAGACAGAGTTTGCAGCGAGGGCATGAAGGAAAGTAAGGAAAATGTTATCGGAGGCTGAAAGAAAAGGGACACTTGTTATGTAGTGGTGGGAAGTTTGGCAACACAGTACTGTGCAGTAGGGTGAACCACTGTAAATGCACTCAGTAAACTTGATGATGTAGGTAAGAAGATTTTGAGACAGAATATTGGAGTGCTAACTTCTTCTAGCTATCAATAGGCAGATGACAAGAGGAAGGAGATGAGCTCAAGAAAAACCTATTAAATCTTAAGTGAAATCTCAAGAAAATATAAATGAACCAGGACTTAATGGGTTTGAAATTAAATCGGAAAACTGTGTTTTTTGTTTGTTGTTTGTTTTAATTCCCAGATGGTACAGATAGCAAATTATTCTGAGATTAAGAAATTACTTCGGGGAAAAACCCCATTCAGAATAGACCTGTGAGATCCTTAAAGACCTCAGGAAAAAATATTTAGAGTATTGCTTTCAAAGAGCCCTCAGAAAAGTCAGGGCAGGTCTTACAAACTCTATTACAGTGATCTTCTAGGAATCTTCAAGCCACTGTCCCATAGATTTTCTTAAACTATGGGTATGTATTGTCTAATAGAGTAGATTATAAATGGATAGGCAAAAAGCCTAAATGTTTTTGAAAAAAATTGTACCAGTTTGGACTGGAAATATCAAAAAGAGTACAAAATAGACTGATGCCTTACATTCAGAAATGACTGTGAGCTGGAAGCAGGCAGAGAAAATTACTGCAAACACAAATTGTTTCCTATGGAAAAGGAAGAGTGGCTCAGAAACCAAAATCAATAGTCTGGTGGGTGGAGACAAGAGCTACAGAGAATAATTCTCAGGCAGTAAACCTGAGCCCTAATTGAAGAATTAACAGTATATGCCTGTCTGTATTTCAGAAATTAAAAAAAAATTAAATGTTTTATTTATTTATTTGAGAGAGAGTGAGAAAGAGAGAGTGAGCAAGCAGGGGAAGGACAGAGAGAGAGGGAGGCACAGAATCTGAATCAGGCTCTAGGCTCTGAGCTGTCAGCACAGAGCCCCACACGGGGCTTAAACCCACAAACCATGAGATCATGAACTGAGCTGAAGTCAGACATTTAACTGTCTGAGCCACCCAGGGGCCCCTGTATTTCAGAATTTTTATAGACCAATAGCTGCTGTGTCTTTTAAATTTCTGCCTTTTAAAATGAGAGTGTTGGTAGTAATGATCCTACCTATCCCTCTTGCCTAGCTTACCACTATATGTGTGTGGTTGGTAAATAATACCTCTTTAGGTTCCTAGTTCTTTAGGTCAAGAGAAACAGTACTTAAAAAAGTTGTACCTGAAGAAGCCTACCCAAAATGTCATCTACACCTGGAGCTGATTGAGATGACAAGTTCTGGACTTCAAGCTGACACTGTAAGGGGATGTGTCTTAGGAAAGGAGAGGATACATTTTGCTTGTGGGAGGATTCTAAATTTTTGTGACCAGAGGACAAACTATGACATTATATTTTCCAAAAATGGCTACCGAAACATCTCCCACTTCACATATTCTTATTACAGCATGAGTTTGATATTTCTTAATTTGAAATCTTGGTCGCAAGTGGCTTAGCTTTGGATTTGGATAGGCTGTTTACTCTGGTGGAAGTGAGACATTTTGACTTCTGAGGCAAGGTCATGAAATGTGATACTGCTTCTGCCATGTTCTTTTCGGGTACTTGCTCTTGGAAAGTAACTTCCATGCCACTAGGAAAGCCGACCAACTCAGGGAGAGGCCCATATGAAATGAAACTGAGGCCTCTGGCCCCATTTAAGTGTCCTGTGACAAACAGAACCCACTTGTCAGCCATGTGAGTGAGTCAACTTGTAAGTAGATCCTCTAGCCCCCAGTTGAGTGGATGCTACATGGAAGCAGAGAAGGACTGTCCTTTGGAACCTGCCAAATTGTAGAATTGCAGGGCAAATATGTTCCTTTGCTATTGAAAATCGCTATGTGGGGAATGCCTGTTATGTAAGTAGAATACAGGGATTTCTCAAGACCTAAAAATTATTTGAGGATTGGCCCAAAATGGAATAAATTAGAGAAGTGTGCCTCTAAAGTAAAATTTCTTTTGTCGTAAGGTTTTTATTTTTTCCCACCTTTTGGTCACAGTACTCTTCCCAGGATTCTGACTGTAATGCTTTCTTATGAGAAGGAAATTTGTTTCATCTCTCTGAGGACCATAGACGTGATGCCTATTTACTTTATATATAGTGCTTTTAATGACAGTGCTGAATAATAAATAGTAATAATAATAATAAAAACAGCACAAGTCCCACAGGTGAAAATTTTCAGTCTCTTGATATTTTCAGTGTATATCTGATGGTTTTAGGAAATATTGCACCTTCCAAAATAAGCCTATAATTATGGACTCTGGGTCTAGGAAGATAGCTTCACTAGAATCACTCAGACAAATGCCTAGTTACTCTCTGGAATAATGACAATATTATCAACCATTAGTTAACATCTGCCTGAAGGTACTACATGCCACACATATTGAGGAGCACTTCAATAAAATGACATGAGATACAAGCATAAAAAAAGCCAATAGCTTGGAGTAGTCCTGGATCTAGGAGCTACGTTCTGTCATCTTGTATTTCCCTGAAAGAGTGACGATGCCAGTTTTTCAGCTGAATTTGTTATTGTGAGGATAACAAAACATAGCAAACAGTGGAGCATATTTTCAAAATCACGTTAATTCAGTAAGAAGACCAACTGGTGCTCTTGTGTGGCCCTATTTTCGCTGAATGTATTCAATTACATTGAGTTAATTCAAGTTTATTTCATTAGTGCCAGCTGCTAAACCTTTTTAAATGTTGATATCTTTCCAAATGTAAAGAAAATCCTTAGCAAATCCAGTGTTTCTTATTGGATTTTGAAAGGTAGAAAATGAATCTTTATTGAAAATATTCTGTAACAATCTGAAAAATTGAATGTAACTTGAAATTGTTAACTGGAAACTCAGATTTTATAATCCTGACGAAATAGCCCTTGAAGGGGTGTAGAACATGCTACCCCAAAATACGCTATTTGGGATGATGATTATTTTGAACTAAAGGCAATCAAGACCCAGCAGACCCAGAAAAACTCCTTACCTACTACTTAAATGCCTAAAAAAAAAGTAAAAATTTTCTCATTGGTGGGGGAAATCTACCTTTATAAAAGAAATTTATGTTAGAAATTTACATACCTGTGCCAGGAAAAGAGCTAATTCTAGAGATCATTTTTACTTTATTTACATTACCTTTCTTCCACTCACCTTCCAGTGAATGGCCTCCCCAGAAACCCTAACTCCTGTCCCTTTTCTTCACTCAGGATGGAATATAAGTCTCAACTGTTTGGCTGCCTTTTGAATCTCATATGTCTGTGTGGCTCCCATGTGTATGCACATAATTAAATTTGGTTCTGTTTTCTCCTGTTAATCTGACTTATGTCAATAGAATTCTTAGACTAGCCCCAGAATCTAGAAGGGTAGGAGGGAAAAATTTTCCTTCCTTACATACTATATCACAAAGTCCTCACTTGGGAACACAGGGGAAAAAATAACCTTTAGAATATACACCTCCTTCATTCTCTCCTATGATAATATAGGAGCCGAGGGCAGCCCACTCTAGATTGGGTCACTTAGACATGAAGATTGTTTTGAGCTGAAGGCAATTGAGATCCTAGGGGATCAAGAGGAACTTATGCCCCTCCCTTAACTATATAGAAAAATCTAAATTAGGGGTCTTTCCCAGAATAAGGATTAATAACAGAGATAAATTTTATGAGTGACTCATCTGTATGGCAGGGCAAACATCTGCTCCTCTTATCTTCCTGTGAAGTGCATTTCTTTCCCCTGAAGTCCCAGGCCTTTGCCTCCTTTTCCTTAGTTTAGCAGGGCATATATACCTAATCATGAGTGTCTTTGGAATTTCCCTGTATGGATGCCTGTGTGGATGCTGTTAAATTGGATTTTCTCTTGTTTATCTGTCTCACGATAATTTGGTTCTTAGTTCAGCTAGAAGGACTCTTGAAGGAGACAGGAATTCTTTCTCCCCAACAACAATTTTGTGCAGAAAAGAACATAATAAAAATACTCATTTGGAAAGGCTATATTATGAATAAAGTCAATTAGTGGGATATTCATTAAGGAAAACATGGTTTTTGCTTAAAATGATGTATTTCACATTTCTTTCTTGTGTAAAATGTTTAATAATTAGGAAATATCTATAACTTCAACCATAAAAATTTTAAGATTTGCCTTTCTGATTTTCTTGAAATTTTAATGAATTTTCTAATCTTTACTTTTCCCCTTTCCTCTTTATATTTATTACAACTTGTTGACTTGTGTTGCTTATAGTACTGTTTTCAAAACTTTTGGGATTTATTTTTTTACTAATCATTTTTAAAAATCTTTCTGGCAAAATATCTCACATAAGAATTTTTATAAAGCAAATCATGAAATTTCAATGTATGTGATACAAATGAAATATGTTGATACAGTTATTTTTCATTTTATATATTCCATTATGTAATTATAAAATATTATAGTTAGATTAATATGGAGAATAGGTAAACAGTTCTTATTTTCTTTTTGCCTCTTTTCATTATGACATCCTTCAATTTCATCTGACTTCCTGGCTCAACTATGAACATCAGAACTAAATACAGTAAAACCTTGGATTGTGAGTAAATTGTTATGTGACTGTTTTGTAAGATGAGCAAACATTTCTAATAAATTTTAACTTGATAAATGAGTGACATCTTGCATTATGAGTAGTACCTGTTGCCGAATGTCACATGATCACGACTGAACCAATGTTTCGTCTCTCTCTCTCCCTCACTGCGGAATTGTGGGTGTTCACCTACCATGCTCAGGTGCTCGGTCTCATGCTGCTGTGTTTGACAGAAATTGGTGATTTTTCAGAATGTTGGAAGGTGCCCAGAACTGGCACTAGTGGATTTTTTGTTACTTCAGAGTACCAACGGATAGTCCTTTGCTTTTCCATTCTAGTAAGCTTAAGAATGCTTTGCTTCATTTTAAGTCAGGCTGCCTGCAGATATAGACCCTTTCCTCTACTGCCTTATTGCCAGTTACATTAAATACATTACATTAAATGACAAGAGTTTATTAATACTGTGCTATAGTCAACATCGGTGCTAGTGTATACAATGTCTCCCATACAGGAAAAGGTTGAAAAGAAAGGCGGTAAGAAGGAGAAGACGATTATGGTGCAAGTTAAGAAGGAAATCATAAAGAAGTACAAATGAGCTATGCAAGTGGCCAAAACTGCAAGATTTTATAAGCAGTCTACATTTGCATCTCGTTTGCAGAGGAGTAGGAGAAAAAGGCGGAGGAGGAATCCCTCACTTCAAATGAGATTAGGGAGAGGTGTAAAATGTGGGAAACAGTGCAAAATTTTGTAGAAAAGCACCACCTGAATAAGGCTGTAGCAGCATGAGCATTGAATCTGTTTAATGACAATGCAATGTCACATTTCTGTGAAATCCTCAAAAGGAGGCAAAAGCAAGTGTCACTGGACAGGTTCCTTGTTAAAGTTGCACAAAAAGAAAAAGATTCCATTGAGTCAATAGATAGCAGTGATTCTGTGATAGTGGAAGTCTTCCTACATAGTAATCATCCAGTCTTGTCTCCCTCAAACCAGCCAAGAATGTTTTCAAAGGGAAGTTCAGGGCAATTTGTTTATTTTTCTTTATATGTTATATTTCCTTTACTGTTTTGTATTGTATTATACTATGGTGATCATTTTTTTGTTTCATTTCAACGCATATTATTTTCTCTTGAGCACCATTGATAGGAACCCTAAATAATATGGAAATTACAACAGAATGGCCTAAGATCTTGTTTTTGTGGTTTTATTTTTTTTAATTTTATATTTTATTTTTTAAAAATTTGTATCCAAATTAGTTAGCATTTAGTGCAACAATGATTTCAGGAGTAGATTCCTTAGTGCCCCTTACCCCAGTGCCCCATAGCCCCTCCAGTACCCTGTGTTTGTTCTAGATATTTATGAGTCTCTTCTGTTTTGTCCCCCTCCCTGTTTTTATATTATTTTTGTTTCCCTTCCCTTATGTTCATCTGTTTTGTCTCTTAAAACGCTCATATGAATGAAATAATATGATATTTGTCTTTTTCTGATTAATTTCACTTAGCATAATACCTCCAGTTCCATCCACATAGTTGCAAATGGCAAGATTTCATTCTTTTTCATTGCCAAGTAATACTCCATTGTGTGTGTGTGTGTGTGTGTGTGTGTGTGTGTGTGTGTATGTATGTGTGTGTATATATATATATATATATATACCACTTCTTATTTATCCATTCATGCATCGATGGACATTTGGGCTCTTTCCATACTTTGGCTATTGTTGATAGTGCTGCTATAAACATGGGGGTGCATGTGTCCCTGCGAAACAACATACCTGTATCCCTTGGATAAATGCCTAGTAGTGCAATTGCTGGGTCATAGGGTAGTTCTATTTTTAGTTTTATGAGGAACCTCCATACTGTTTTCCAGAGTGGCTGCACCAGCTTGCATTCCCACCCACAATGCAAAAGAGATCCTCTTTCTCCGCATCCTCGCCAACATCTGTTGTTGCCTGAGTTGTTAATGTTAGCCATTCTGACAGGTGTGAGGTGGTATCTCATTGTGGTTTTGATATGTCTTTCCCTGATGATGAGTGATGTAGAGCATTTTTTCATGTGTCGGTTGGCCTCTGGATGTCTTCTTTGGAGAATTGTCTGTTCCTGTCTTTTGCCCATTTCTTCACTGGATTATTTGTTTTTTGGGTGTTGAGTTTGATAAGTTCTTTATAGATTTTGGATACTAACCCTTTATCTGATATGTCATTTGCCAATATCTTCTCCCATTCTGTCGGTTACCTTTCAGTGTTGCTGATTGTTTCCTTTGCTGTGCAGAAGATTTTTATTTTGATGAGGTCCCAGTAATTCATTTTTGCTTTTGTTTCCCTTGTCTCCAGAGACGTGTTGAGTAAGAAGTTGCTGCAGCCAAAACCAAAGAGGTTTTTGCCTGCTTTCTCCTCAAGGATTTTGATGGCTTCCTGTCTTACATTTAGGTCTTTAATCAATTTTGAGTTTATTTTTGTGTATGGTGTAAGAAAGTGGTCCAGGTTCATTCTTCTGCATGTCACTGTCCAGTTTTCCCAGCCCCACTTGCTGAAGAGACTGTCTTTATTCCATTGGATATTCTTTCCTGCTTTGCCAGAGATTAGTTGGCCATATGTTTGTGGGTCCATTTCTGGGTTCTCTATTTTGTTCCATTGATCTGAGTGTCTGTTCTTGTGCCAGTACCATACTGTCTTGATGATTACAGGTTTGTAGTATAGCTTGAAGTCCGGGATTGTGATGCCTCCTGCTTTGGTTTTCTTTTTCAAGATTTCTTTGGCTATTCAGGGCCTTTTCTGGTTCCATACAAATTTTAGGATTGTTTGTTCTAGCTCTGTGAAGAATGATGGTGTTATTTTGATAGGGATTGCATTGAATATGTAGATTGCTTTGGATAGTATCGACGTTTTAACAATATTTGTTCTTCCTATCCAGGAGCATGGAATCTTTTTCTATTTTTTTGTGTCTTCTTCAATTTCATTCATAAGCTTTCTATAGTTTTCAGTGTATAGATTTTTCACCTCTTTGGTTAGATTTATTCCTAGGTATTTTATGGTTTTTGGTGTGACTGTAAATGGGGGTCAATTCCTTGATTTCTCTTTCCATCTCTTCATTGTTGGTGTATAGGAATGCAACCGATTTCTGTGTGTTAATTTTATATCCTGCAACTTTGCTGAATTCATGAATCAGTTCTAGCAGTCTTTGTGGTGGAATCTTGTGGGTTTTCCATATACAGTATCATGTCATGCGCAGAGTGAAAGTTTGACCTCGTCCTGGCTGATTTACATGCCTTTTATTTCTTTGTGTTGCCTGATTGCAGAGGCTATGACTTCCAATACTATGTTGAATAACAGTGGTGAGAGTGGACATCCCTGTCTTGTTCCCGACCTTAAGGGGAAAGCTGTCAGTTTTTCCCCATTGAGGATGATATTAGCGTTGGGTCATTCATATATGGCTTTTATGATCTCTAGGTATGCTCCCTCTATCCCTATTTTCTTGAGGGTTTTTATCAAGAAAGGATGCTGTATTTTGTCAAATGCTTTCTCTGCACATATTGAGAGGATCATATGGTTCTTGTCCTTTCTTTTATTGATGTGATGAATCACGTTGATTGTTTTGTGGATATTGAACCAGCCCTGCATCCCAGGTATAAATCCCACTTGGTCGTGGTGAGTAATTTTTTTTAATGTATAGTTGGATCCGGTTGGCTAATATCTTTTTGAGGATTTTTGTATCCATGTTCATCAGGGAAATTGGTCTATAGTTCTCCTTTTTAGTGGGGTCTCTGTCTGGTTTTGGAATCAAGGTAAGGCTGGCTTCATAGAAAGAGTTTGGAAGTTTTCCTTCCATTTCTGTTTTTTGGAACAGCTTTAAGAGAATAGGTGTTAACTCTTCCTTAAATGTTTGGTAGAATTCCCCTGGAAAGCCATCTGACCCTGGACTCTTGCTTGCTTTTTGGGAGATTTTTCTTTTTTTTTTTTTTTTTTTTTTTTTTTTAATTTTTTTTTTCAACGTTTATTTATTTTTGGGACAGAGAGAGACAGAGCATGAACGGGGGAGGGGCAGAGAGAGAGGGAGACACAGAATCGGAAACAGGCTCCAGGCTCCGAGCCATCAGCCCAGAGCCCGACACAGGGCTCGAACTCACGGACCGCGAGATCGTGACCTGGCTGAAGTCGGACGCTTAACCGACTGCGCCACCCAGGCGCCCCGAGAGATTTTTGATTACTAATTTGATTTCCTTACTGGTTCTGGGTCTGTTCAAATTTTCTATTTCTTCCTGTTTCAGTTTTGGTAGTGTGTATGTTTCTGGAAATTTGTCCATTTCTCCCAGATTGCCCATTTTATTGGCATATAATTGGCATAATATTCTCTTATTTTTGTTTTTATTTCTGCTGTGTTGGTTGTGATCTCTCTTTCATTCTTGATTTTATTTATTTGAGTCCTTCCCTTTTTGATCAAACTGGCTAGTGGCTTATCAAATTTTAAGAGTTTGTTAATTCTTTCAAAGAACCAGCTTCTGTTTTCCTTGATCTGTTTTACAGTTTTTTTTTGTTTTTTTGTTTTTTTTTGTTTTGATAGCATTAATTTCTGCTCTAATCTTTATTATTTCCTGTCTTCTGCTGGTTTTGGGTTTTATTTGCTCTTCTTTTTCCAGCTCCTTATCTTGGTCATTTTTATATGAATATTTTTTGGGTGTGGAACGAATCATCTGAGTTTCCATTATTTCTAATGGGAAATTCGCTTTGATATACAAGTGCTTTGAATTAAAAGCTTGTTTCTGGTATGAATTATGCTCACAGAGCAAGGTTTTACTGTATGTAGGAAATTAAAAATGGAGATAGAAGTATAGGTGGGAAGTAGGAATTTATAAGAATTATCATTGTTTTTATGACATGAATTATCATGACAGTACCTTTCATATTTTATAGGACCACAGAGATTGCAAATTCTAGATTAACCCAGAGACATAGCTACTTTCTTCTGTAAAAAACTGAACCACAGACTTTCTCTAGGACATTTTGTGACTTTGCTTGAAAGTTAAAAGCAGAGAAAAAGCGTGAAAACATGCTTAAAAGTTAAGAAAAATCAGTGAATTAATAGGTTTAATTTACAAATATTTCTCACTTAATTGCCTGGGTACATAGCCTGGATTTTGAAAAGAATCATGATAGTTACTAGACATTTCTCATAAAAAAGAAAAAATAATTGAACATTTTTGAATATCTTTCCTGTCAGGTTTGCGAATAACAACAATTTAGTCACATCGGATAGCAGTATTAAGGACAAAATATACTATAAGATCTTGTTTGGCTATTTTCTTACGGATGGTGTTGAAGCAACATACCCACAACATGGAGACAGCAATCAATAATATTCTTTGTCAGGGTCTAAGTACCATAGATTGCTTGCAACCACCCATCAATAAGTCCTTCCTGAGCTTCTGAGTGGTATATCCCTGCATTTGTGTACCCAAGTATTGAACAGATTTTCACCGAACTAAAAGCAGTAATAGGTTAGCCTTTACAAAGTGGCCATGCTGGGCACTTAAAATAGATTATCTTTAATCCTTACAACAATCTTGTAAGATAAGTATCATCATCAAAACCATTTTATGATGTGGACATCAAAGATTGTAAATATTAGGAACATGTCCAAAGTTACAGTTTGTCAAAGCCAGGACTCCAACCTGCTTCTTCTCTGACTCCAAACCTATGTATGCTTTTTCTTCTCCACCCTACTTCTTGAATACAATTATGATAATAATGATGATGATGATGATGATGCTGGCAATGATGATTAAGTTACAGTTTTTTAAAATGCTTTGTATTAACTGCAGTGTTGAGTGCTTTGTATATATTTTTTTTATTTTCTTACATTATCCTTTTAAGTCTCTTTGTAATAATTAAGGAATTAAGGGATGTTTAAATTTAAATCCTTGATAATTATAATTGGAAAAGACTGAGAAGTTAAGTAATTTGTCCTAAATCAAGAAGCTCATAAATGGATGAGCTTGGATTTAAACTATGGCTAACTCTTAGCTAAGATCTTTAATTTTTACAGAGTTGACTTAAAACTGAGGCTTTGAGAAAAAGAAAAGAGAAGCTGAATGTATTTAAAAAGCATAGGATCATCTTTTCAAATAGCTCTCACTCCTCAAGAAGATTCTGTGGTCATTGAATAAACTGTCTGGTGACTGTGGTCATAGTAAGAATACTAATATTTTTCTCTCTTTTATTTGTTTGTTTACTAATATCATCTGTGAGCTTGGTCGCTTATTTTGAAATAAGGCATTCAGGAATATCTCTTGAGTTCTCTAAGAAGAAAATGAGATTGGGGCGCCTGCGTGGCTCAGTCGGTTAAGCGTCCAACTTCAGTAGGGGTCATGATCTCGCAGTTTGTGAGCCCGAGCCCCATGTTGGGCTCTGTGCTGACAGCTCAGAGCCTGGAGCCTGCTTTGGATTCTGTATCTCCTTCTCTCTCTGCCGCTCTGATGCTCACGCTCTGTCTCTCTCAGTCTCTCAAAAATAAATAAACATTAAAAAATTTAAAAAAAGAAGAAAATGAGATAAAGAGAAAGAGTTTTGGGGGAAAGGAATAGTGTTCCTGGGGAAAAAAAGAAACTTTTGGGGGCTTGTTAGGAAATAGTTCTAGAGGTATCATTTTCTTTCAGTATATGAATGAACTATTAGAGAAGTTTCTTTTTTTCAGTGTTCATTTATTTTGAAGGAGAGAGAGAGAGAGAGAGAGAGAGTGTGTGTGTGTGTGTGTGTGTGCATGAGTGAGGGAAGGACGGGGGCAGGGGGGAGAGAATCCTAAGCATGAGCTGACAGCACAGAGCCTGATGCAGGGCTCTATCCCACAAACCATAAGATCATGACCTGAGCTGAAACCAAGAGTTGGATGCTTGACCAAGTGAGCCCCTAGAGAAATTTCTATAAAACTTTTTCTAGGCATCTTTAACATCTGAAAGAAAAATAGAACAGGCAACTAAAGGGACAGTGGAGAAAGGGGGAGAAGGAGCTGTGGGGGTATGTAAATTACTACACTTCTGCTGTGCTGTTGCAGAAAAGGCTAACTCATCATTTCAGGTCCTTTGGAATTCACACACTGCATGTTTTTGGATTGGACTGTTGTGTTTAATGAATGTGGAGTTTCATGAGAATAAAATAGCAAGACACCACAATAAGATGAAATGCTGCAACTACAAATACTTGAGACATTTGGAAGATGGATCCTTTAATCCTAAATTTTCTTTATAAGACCATTATCCTAACAGAAAGCAAATAGGTTATAGAGTTAATTAGATATAAATATCAACTCAGATTTAGTATTTTTAAAATCTGAGGGACCTTGTGCATTTACCTAACTTTGCTGCTTCTTGTTTTTGTTTTTGTTTTGTTTTTTTGTTTTTTGTGTTTTTTTTTTGTTTTTGCGTTTTTAAATCTGTCCAGTAGGAATAATGGGAATAATGATATCTACTGCAAGGTGTTGTCAGGGAGACTCCACCTCAACATAGTGCCTGACATATAGATGATTAATGAATAATGGTTATTTTTATTTTCCAAAACATAGTTTCTGCTTCTAAGATGATTCTAGAGTGTAACTGTAGAAAATACAGAAACCAACAAAATTAAATTTTTTTTAACGTTTATTTATTTTTGAGACAGAGAGAGACAGAGCATGAACGGGGGAGGGGCAGAGAGAAAGGGAGACACAGAATGGGAAGCAGGCTCCGGGCTCTGAGCCATCAGCCCAGAGCCCGACGCAGGGCTCGAACTCACGGACCGTGAGATCCTGACCTGAGCTGAAGTCGGAGGCTTAACTGACTGAGCCACCCAGGCGCCCCCAGAAACCAACAAAATTAATGTTAATACTGTATTAAATAAAATTCTTTTTCTCTCAGCTCCAACACATATAGGACAAAACATTACATGGCACGTGCTCCCACGTTAAAAAATGGGGTTTTAGACCACTGCAGCACACTCAAAGGAGGTGGTCAAAAACCTTTTGAGTCCACTTTTACAAAATTTTCACTTGAGAGTTCAAAAGGGATGCCAGAATTTCTTGGAAGATAGCTGTGTGTGTGCGATGAAACCCATCACCCTCTCTCACGGGAAAGAGACACTTCTCTTCTCCCTCACCTCTCCTTCAATGAGAACACTTGATATTTACCAAGCCCAGTCTGGACTCACACTTGAAAATGTCTCCAGGCAAAAGTCTGGCTGTATCTCTCTGTGATAGAGAAGAGGAGAGAGGACAGCAGTGAGAGCAAAAGCACTTCCACCATTTTCCCTTGCCAAGATCTGTAACCTTCTTTGGGCCACATGAATACCCCAGAAGTTAACCAAGCTAAAACCATTTAGAAAGACCCTGCCCCAGGAAGCAGCCTTCCAAAGCAAAGTAACGCAGGAGTAAAGGTCCCTGGGGTTTATATCTTTTGAGATATGACTGGGGGAGGATAGGATATAAGTTGTTGCTTGGAGAGTAGACTATTCCAGGGATCTGGGCAATGGAGAAGGTCATTAGAAACCTCCCAAGAAACCACAAGTATGCCTCCCAAAAGAGATATCAGCTCCGATTCTTTATGAAACTCAATAAACACTAAATTTTAAATAATACCAAGATCAGAGAGCTCTACTACCAGATCATGGTGGTACTAGTCAAGTGAGGGCTTTCTTATCTTTTTTTCTATCGCTGTTCATGCCCTAGAGGGGTCAGACACCACGACTAGCAAGAGCTAGGGAGAAAATAGCACAAGGCTGCAGAGCAGAGAAGATGCTGACAACACACCTCTTCTTTTCCTTTTCCCTATAGGTTTCCAGGGGATGCTCCTTAAAGGAAGAGAGCAGCTTGAACTTTAAGCTCGGAACTTTAATGATGTTAGATTTGTATTGGTTTTCCATTACTGCCTAACAAATTACCACACATATAGTGGTTTAAAACAACACACATTTGCTAGATCACATCCCTGTAGATCAGAAGTCCAAGATGATTTCACTGAGTTCTCTGGTTAGGGTCCAATAAGGCCAACCTCAAAGTGTTGACCAGGACTACGTTTTCATCTCTGGAGCGTGGAGTTCTCTTCCAAGACTATGCCTCTTATTGGCAGAGTTTACTTCCTTTAAGTTGTAGGAGTGAGATATTTCCTTGTTGGATGTCAGCAAGGACATCTCTCACCTCCTTAAGAACACTCAATTCCTGGGGTGTCTGAGTGGTTCAGTGGGTTAAGCATCGGACTTTGGCTCAGGTCATGCTCTCATGGTTCGAGGGTTTGAGCCTCATGTTAGGCTCTGTGCTGACAGCTCAGAGCCTGGAACCTGCTTTGGATTCTGTGTCTCCCTCACTCTCTGCCCCTCCCCCACTCGCATTCTGTATTTTTCTGTCTCTAAAAATAAATAGATGTCAAAAAAATTAAAAGAACACTCAATTCCTCCTCATGTGACCTACTGTATGTTTAAAGGCATGCCGAGTCTTTCTCACACTTCCAGTCTCTCTGGAATCATCTGCTTCAGGCTGAGAAAAGCTCTTTGCTTTTAGGAGCTCATGTGATTACATTAGGCCCACCCAAATAATCTCTTGATCTAAAAATCAACTGTGCATATCATATAACACAATCACAGGAGTGATATTTCATCATATTCAAATGTTCCAGGGATTAGTACAGCAAATGTCTAAGAAGCCACTGAGACATTCTACCTACCAGAGGATTGAAACTTTTAGTTATTGCAATGAGGTCATTTTTTTGGTTGTTATTTGGATTCCAAGCGACAAGAGAGTGTTTTATTATCTGAAGTAACCAATAAAATAGTAGGCCTAGCAGAAGATTCCATTTAAGTGTGAGAAAATAATTACCTTCACAAATTGGGGTGAGTGGACACTGATGGTGTTTGGTGAGAGAATTTTCTTTTTATTTTGCTGTACCCTACTGATTGCTTTAAACAAAATGAATTTGCCTTGAATAAGCTGTGGTTTGTGGTAGAGGGATACAACCAATATATAGTGATCTCCCCTTTCCCTGCCTCAGGAATGGGTTAAGCAAATACATACTATGATTCATTTTATTTACAACCTAGGATATCCTGCTAGAATCTTCTTGGACTAGAGGGCAAGAATCTCTTGGAATCCATGTAGGTCAGTGTCCCAATGCCCAAAGAGGTAGGGAAGATGCTGGAGAGTGGATCTGAAAGAACAAGCAGTAATTATTCTTCACAATAATCTATTGTGATAAACTGAGCAAGAGGTGATGATGACTTGGGGGAAGACGGTGGAAATAGAAGGAGAGAAGATTCTAGATATATTTTGAATATATAGTGGGTAGATTTTGTCCAATGAATTAGCTGTGGGGTGTGAAAGAGAAGAAATCCAAGGTTTGGGATTTGTGTAAATTGCATAATTGAGATGCCATCTAATGTTATGAAAGAGATTTTAGGAGAGCAATTGTGGGTCTGCCATTAAGAAAATGGATTATTACTGGGGTGCCAATGTGGTTCAGTTGGTTAGCATCCAACTTTGGTTCAGGTCATGATCACACAGTTCCTGGGTTCAAGCCTGGTGTGGGGCTTTGTGCTGAAAGCTCAGAGCCTGGAGCCTGCTTCAGATTCTGTGTTTCCCTCTTTCTCTGCCCGTCCCCCACTTGTGCTCTGTCTCTCAAAAATGAATAAATGTTAAAGAATAAAAAGAAAAAAGAAAATGGGCTATTACTAAAAATTATACCCATTTTTTTATGTATCAGTTTCCTAAAGCTACCAGAGAAAATTACCACATGCTTGGTGATTTAAAGCAATAGAGATCTATTCTCTCACAGTTCAGCCAGTGGTCTGAAAGAAATCAATGTATTGGGGTGCCTGGGTGGCTCAGTCGGTTATGCGTCTGACTTTGGCTCAGGTCATGATCTCACGGTTCCTGAGTTTAGGCCCCACATCGGGCTCTGTGCTGACAGCTCAGAGCCTGGAGCCTGCTTCGGATTCTCTGTCTCCCTCTTTCTCGCCCTGCCCCTACTTGTGCTCTGTCTCTCTCTCTCTTTCTCTCAAAAATAAATAAACATTAAAAAAATTAAAAAAAATCAAATTATCAACAGAACTGGTTTCTTCTGGAGGCTCTGAGAGAGAATTTTTTCCATCCTCCTTTCCACATCTAGTGACTCTGGCAAACCTCGTTATTCCTTGGCTTATAGATAGACATGTCCTTTTAATCTCTACCTCCATGTTCATGAGGATTTCCTTCTATGTGTCCCTTTCTTCATGTCAAACATGAAAACAAAAAACAAAAAGCTGAGTGGCAAGTCACTTTTCAATGAGATCTTCCTTTCTGACTTCTCATCCGTGCCATATTTGAAATACCTATGTGCTATTCTGTAAGTGCTACAATCAAATACACATTAACCAACAGGTAAAAAGAGATGCAAATAACAGACATATGGACAAATATTTGTTGAAAATCAATTACATGACAATCATAAGGTAGGAAAACAACAATACCTCTTAGAACAGGTGCATTCTAGAGTTACACCAGTTCTAAGAGTTAATGTGTTTTTCCTACTTTAAGATGAGTAAATGGGGAGACATATTAGTGTTCATTGCTTCATGGTACATTCGCAAGACTGTGTATTAAATCTCAGGTTTTTATATTTCAAAGCCTTGTCTCCATCACAATGTACTTGAGAAATATAATGCAGACCTGAAAGACTATAAAATATTCAAATAACAAATCCTTCATAATTGATTCTGAAAGAAATAAATACAGTTATAAAAATGAACTATGTAAAAAATTCTTTTAATGTTTATTTTTGAGACAGAGAGACAGAGCATGAATGGGGGAGGGTCAGAGAGAGAGGGAGACACAGAATCCGAAGCAGGTTCCAGACTCTGAGCTGTCAGCACAGAGCCCGACGTGGGGCCTCAACTCAGGAACCGTGATATTATGACCTGAGCCAAAGTCAGATGCATAACCGGCTGAGCCACCCAGGCACCCCAAGATGAACTATTTTAAAACCAAATGATATGGCCAAAGTTTCTTTTCTTTTCTACTAAGAGAGAGTCCCACATTTAAAACTGTTCCAGTAGCTAAATAATGTTAATGTGCAGCATGTTATTCCTTGACACCTGAAAGATATCCAATGTTTGATGACAACATTTAAAATCTTGTGCCTTTGCCTTCCATGGTTTTGTCAAGAACTCATCATAGAGATTCACATCCCCATATGATTTCATATATCGCCTAATCTTCCTCATCCCTTTCTCCTCTTTGGTTCCATAGTGACTTCCGAGCTTCTGGTCCATCATCTAAAAATCCTCCACATCCTTCCTCTTTTCTCTAGATGTCCTCTTTACCTTCTCAGTCTACTGAAATGTGAATTTCTCCTAAGGATTCTCCTCCCTTGTGGTACTTTCAAGCTATAGTCTCTGTTTCTCCACACTGCACATGGCTTGTAGGTGGAGTAGGTGTTTTCCTTGCTCATCCTTGCTACTTTCAAACTAATTTTCTCTTTTCCCTAAAATCCTTGCCTTTGAATATTTTGTTCCCAGTCTATAATATACTTCTATGTTGTGCTTATTCAGACTGATCTCCAGTCAGTATTTAAAGATTTAAGTTTTTGGCTCAAGAACACTGTATCTCACAGTACTCTTATCCTACGTCACAGTGGTTGCAATGTTCTGATGTCCTAGTTTCTGGATACTTCTCTTTCAATATTCTCTCTTCTATATCCACTCTGTCTATTCCCTCGGCTGTTCTCCAGACCTTGATATTATGAATAACTGTACCTCCTCCATGATCTCAATAAGAAAAACCTTACTTTCTGATCTCCATTTCTGTTCAGCTCCCTCCTCTAAGACCTTTCAGTCCCCTGGTTCTATCCTCTTGTCATGGATGCTTGATTCCCATTATCAGTGTCCTTCAGTTATCAAACACCAGGAATAATAAACTTATAGTTGAACAAGTTGGGTTAAAGGTTCATTTCAACAAGGGTCAATGCACACCATAAGGGCATCTGAGTAAGAGTGTGTTACAAAAAACTAATTATTAGGAATTGGGCTCATGTTATGTGATTTTAGGAAGGGTTTAGGACTCAGGACTTCACTATGCATTTGGATGCTCTCAGGCATGTGGCATTCTGTGATTGGGTATCTGAATACATCTTATCTATAGGGTAGGAAGAATGAATCCATACCAAAGCTATGATTGGTAAAAGGAGCCACAGACATTCATATTATCTGGGACAGGGAGATGTTTGAATATTTTTGTGTTTGAACAATTTAGTTTTGTCTGTGTTTAGACATGGTTACAGAAAGATCTTTTGTCTTGATCCATCATGGTCTGAGTGACCTTATCTGACGTTAGCGTTCTGTCGAATTACATTCAACAGGAAAACACCACAACCTAGTGCCAGGCCAACTTCCTGATGTCAGGAACTGCTTTTTTCTTTCTCACCTTGGTCTGTCACTGCAATCACACCTTGCAAATCTCACTCCTCCACCCCAACCCCACCAGCAATTCTAGGTCCACCCTGACAGGAATTCCCTCATTCCTTTTAACCAGATTTATTTATTTTTCTGCATGTCACTTATAATTATATACCAAATTATAATTCTATTATATATTTTTCTATTGTCTTTCTAGTGTTAAATTAGGTTATTTTTTGCCATAGAATTGCAGTTATAGAATAATTCAACCTTTAAAATAATCAGTGTGCTAGTGCTAATAAGGCCTATACAAATTAGTCATACATTCTATTGATTATGTAAATTAAAAAGGCATCATTTATAACTTCAAAAAATTTTGTGATTGTATTTGCTGTCTTGGCAGTTGACTTTTAGTGAATTAAAGCTAAACCTTTTTTTATAAGAGAGACATTAAGGCCATGTCAGAGAATAACCTAAAAGATTAAATATAAAGAGATGAAGGTAATTTGTGGGGGTCAAGGTGGGTAATAATGAATTGAAGACAAATATAGGGCTCTTTAGTGTAGATATTTTTAAAAGAAGCAGTTTTGACTAAAATATTCTTTACAGTCATTAGTGATATTTTAAGGGCATAACATTTAGGAAGAAAATGAGACTATTTGCAAAGATTGTATAGAGAGATTGGGACACAGCCAAACTTCTAACCTGTTTCAGTGTTGGACATGTGCATTGTTTTTCCCCCACATCTTATTTCATAGCTACAGTGTGTGAAAAGTTTCCCCTTCTGGTATAGTTTCTGTAGCCTAAGGGCCAGTGTGAGGAAGAAGGGTTAGCCTTGTATGAGGTCTTGGTTGCTGCTGCTGCTTCTGTTAAATGTTCTGTACCGGGATTTATTCCACTTAGTTTGAAAACTGTATCTTCCCTCCTAAGGTAATATCCTGGAGCATCAGATCATTGCTTCAATTCAGCATGCATGTCTAAGCCTGCTGAGATCAGAGAGCCAGGCCAGATTATGCACTTATAAGTTCCACCCTTCTTTTCCTAGAATCGGCAGGGAGAAGAACGAAGTGATGAATAATGCAAGGTTATGGTGTTAATCGGTTCCATGGGCAAGATAGCAGTATAGAGGAGATTTCAACTGCGGCTTGCTTGATGACTTTTCTCTGGGATTTCTGGTCCTTTAAAGGGTGTTATTTATCTTTGGTTTTCATGTCTGCCAAATCCATCACTATGGCTGGGAGGTAACAAGTCTAACAGTGGAAATATTCTGCCTTCCTTTTTGGCTTTCTCTACAATTAAAATAAGCATTTTGAGCATTGGTGGTTGGTCTGAACTTTTTAAAAAATTGAGTGGACATTTTGCATTGCCACTCTTCTTTCCTCCCCAGACCCACTTCCCACCTAACCACATTCTCCTTCCTTTTGTCTATTGCTTTCTCCAGGAGCCAGCTCTAAATTTAGTGACCATGAGTAACATTCAAGGTATTTGCTACTTACTTTCTTTATTTGCTTTGTGTGCATGGGTTGGAGAGGAAATTAGAAGCTATGCCATTGTAAAATCTTTTTTACTTCTTTTAGCTATCACTTTTCCTTGTTTGGATGCTGTCAATGTATTTTTGACTTGCTTATTTTGGTATTTTTGAATATATTTTGTTACGTGTTGGGAAAGGCAGATTCTGTGATACAATTTCATTCTATCATTTTTACTTTTTGTTTTGGTTCTTAAGTAATATGGTGGAAGAATACATGTCATGAATGATTTTGTATTTGAACTGTATATCATTGTTTAAATATTTATATATCATAATATTCTCTTTTTGTATTTGGAACCTTGTTTTGTTCCAAGATAAAAATGGAAGTTATTATTATAATGCAGGAGGTCTGAATGTCAGTATGTAATATGTAATTTTAATTATTTCAACTAGAATTATTCAACTAAGTTTTCAGTTATTTTAATTACAGTTTCCTTCCTTTCCCTTGTCCTCTTTATTACTCTGTATTTTCCCCCATTTCCCCCTTTCAACTTTTTTTTCTTATTTACTCCTTCCCTATTTTCCAATTACCTATTTATTGATTATCTACTATATCCCTCAGGATAAAAGACACAAAGGTAGAAAAAATGTATGTCCATGAAACTATAGCTGATTGATCTTGAGAGCCAACTAACTACAATGAATAAGAAAATATATAACAACACATATAGATTTAATTAATTAACTTACTGATTGATTGATTTGTGGATGTATTTGTTTTATTCAAAATAAGGTCTACCCCAGGAGACTTTCCTCTATTCCCCTAGGTTTGAAAGCTGGGTCTATGGATAAACTGATAATAGGCTGACTGATAGGAGAAAAGAGATGCAGATTTATTAATTTTTAATATTATGTGCACAGGAGAATCATGGGAAAAAAAGTGAATACGTAAAAAAGTGATGAAATTTGAGAGCTTATGTGCCTTCTTAATAGGGGAAGGAGAGAGAGAGTAAATGATTTTTTTTTCTTCCAAGATTTTATTTGAATTCAATTTAGTTAACATATAGTGTAGTATTGGTTTCAGGAGTAGAATTTAGTGAGTCATCACTTACATGTAACACCCAGTGCTCATCCCAACAAGTGCCCTCCTTAATGCCCACCACCCGTTTAGCCCATCCCCTCACCCACCTTCCCTCCAGCAACCCTCAATTTGTTCTCTATAGTGAAGAGTTTCTTATGGTTTGCCTCCCCAATGAAATCTTGACATTTGCAACAACATGGGTGGAACTAGAGTGTATTATGCTAAGCAAAATAAGAGAAAGAAAAATACATGATTTCACTCATATGTGGACTTTAAGAAACAAAACAGATGGACATAGGGGAAGGGAAGGAAAAATAAAATAAGATAAAAACAGGGAGTAAGTGATTTTTAAGATTTTTAAAAAATGTTTTTAATTTATTTTGAGAGAGAGAGAGAGAGAGAGAGAGAGAGAGAGAGAGAGTGAGTGTATGAGCAGGGGAGGAGCAGAGAGAGAGAATCCCAAGCAGGCTCGACACTGTCAGCTCAGAGTCGGACACAGGGCTTGAACTGACAAACTGTGAGATAGTGACCTAGCAGAGATCAAGAGTTGGACACTTAACCAACTGAACCATCCAAGTGTTCCAGGCAGTAAATTGTTTTTACGAAAATTTAATAGGCCGTTAAAAGAATAAATGGGGGATATGATAGTTTGTGAGAAAGTTTGGCTGTGGTGTGGACTTCTAGTTTTCTCTATGATAAAAGTCATCTTCTCTGGTTGATGAAACACTTGGGGGAGATTTATAACTATTGCGTTCCTTTTGGAGTTGTTTTTTTTCAAATGGCTTCAGCTCAAAATAATTAGTATACCAGTGAGGCATATTTTTGGTGGCATGTCCTGAACTTCACCTAGAATATTCCCTAAACTGTCCTATATACTAGGTATAGCTAGTTTCAGATACGGACATACTTGTTAAGTAAAATCTTATTAAAAGTCCTTCTTGGTACATGAATAAACACAGCTTTAGTGAGATATTAAGGCAAATGGACATTATATTAAATTCAGACTATTACAGAAATTTCCATGTATTTTGCCACTAAATTGAAATGCTATATTTAGTACAAGTAAATATTTCACTTTTTTGATTTTGGGCGTAACCTTCACTGTTCTGATATTTGAGTTTTTTTGGCTGAGAATTGAAATCATATCACATTATATCAAAATTAAATTGCAATTATCAACTCTTGCTAATGTTAAGGTAAATACAAGTGGAAACTTTTGTTGATAAATCTCTACTCAGGAAAATGGCATGATATATAAATCTTAGGTTTTAAGAAAAGAGCTGAAATCTGAACATTATTTGCTTTTCAAAAACATACTCCCTTCATATTCTCTGAATATGAGTTTCAGTTTTCTTTAACTTGCCAAGTTAGAATTATGTTTTGAATTTTAAGTGTTAGGCCCTAGATTTCTTCTTTTTTACAAAATTGAATCTGACAGCACAAAAATGCAACTATAAGTAAAATACATTTAATGAGTGCATTAATATGGAGCAATTAGTATTCAGAATTCTCCATCAAAATGTAAAATGTAATTAGGATCATTATTTTGCCAAGTTAGATCATAGTTACTAAATTGAATACCCAAAATGTTAGAGTATATAAAACTTGAATATAGATTGAAAATAAATCTACTTCACGTAAATAGCACTTAACGTAAATTTTTCTAGTCTTCAATGTTTCACTGGAACAAAAGTCTTGGATTAATTTGGTTAATAGCAAAATGCTTGTTGAATTTTTTTAGTTAAAAATATGTGAATAATATGAAATGAACTAGGAAAGTATGAGAATCGAGACTGGACCAGATATAATTTCCATTTTAGGTTTTTAGTAGAACTTTTGGCCTAATAACTAACAATCCAAGCCAGTGAATTTAAGGGAAAGAGAAATCAAGATGCATCATAGAAACCTTGGAAAGTCACTAAAAGCAAACTAATAGTTTCAGGTTTTAGTTCTTTACACTGTCCCTTATCTCTCTAATTTTTATTGAACAACATAAATACTGACTTTTGACATATTTACCAGTATCCTAAAATTACACAACTTCAAAAAGATTAGCAATCAAATTGGGAACATTACATTGTGTTAGGTGATTTTTATACATTAAATCTTTATAATACAATAATCTTTAATAACATAATACAATAATGTTTAAAATTAAATTTTATAAATTTCGTCTTTTATGTTAGATAAATATTCTTATTGCTATTTTAAATTCAAGGACATTGGGGCGCCTGGGTGGCGCAGTCGGTTAAGCGTCCGACTTCAGCCAGGTCACGATCTCGCGGTCCGTGAGTTCGAGCCCCGCGTCAGGCTCTGGGCTGATGGCTCGGAGCCTGGAGCCTGTTTCCGATTCTGTGTCTCCCTCTCTCTCTGCCCCTCCCCCGTTCATGCTCTGTCTCTCTCTGTCCCAAAATAAATAAAAAACGTTGAAAAAAAAATTAAAAAAAAAATAAATTCAAGGACATTGAGGTACAGAGAAGTGAAATCATTTACCCAAGACAAATGATTAAAATATGTTCCTTTTTTTTTTTCTGGCATCCAACCATCTAATGTGATATATCAGTTTTCAGTAGACAATTGAAAATAGAAATATTTTCTTTCTTAATACAACCCTGTTTTCTGATTTCATGCTCATAGAATTTTTCAATGCTCTGAATGGCTTGGTGAATTAGTTATTTGAAAGCCCTAAGAGGTGAACAGTTTTGATTACATCAGAAGTGCTCTGCTTCAAAGAAAGATCCTAAATGTACAATGTAACCTTACACCTAAAGGAGCTAGAAAAGGAGCAGCAAAGATATCTAAAGCCAACAGAAGAAGGGAAATTATAAACATAAGAGCAGAAATAAGCAATATAGAAACAAACAAAAAAGTAGAGCAGATCAAAGAAACTAAAGCTGGTATTTTGAAAATATAAACAAAATTGATAAACTCCTAGCCAGACCTATCAAGAAGAAAAGAGAGAGGACCTAAACAGATAAAACCATGAAAGAGGAGAGATTACAATGAACACCACAGAAATACAAACAATTACAAAAGAATATTATAAAAAATTATATGCCAACAAACTGGGCAATCTGGAAAAAATGGAAAATTCCTAGAAACTCACACACTACCAAAAGTGAAACAGGAAGAGATCATCTATAACCACCATAGAAATTGAATTATTTATCAAAAATCTCCCAGTAAACAAGATCCTGGGCCAGATGGCTTTCCAGGGGCATTCCACCAGACATTTGAAGAAGAGTTAACACCTATTCTCTTCAAACTATTTCCAAAAAATAGAAACAGAAGGAAAGCTTTCAAACTCATTCCATGAAGCCAGCATTACCATGATTCCAAAACCAGACAAAGACGCCACTAAAAACAAGAATTATAGGCCAGTATCCCAGATGAACTTGGATGCAAAACTTCTCAACAAGATACTAGCAGATTGAAGTCAACAGTACATTAAAATAATTATTCACAACAATCAAGTGGATTTATTCCTGGGATGCAGGGCTCATTCAATATTTGCAAATCAATCAATGAGATACACCACATTAATAAAAGAAAGGATAAGAACCACATGGTCCCTTCAATAGATGCAGAAAAAGCATTTGACAAAATACAGCATCCTTTCTTGATAAAAACCTCAAGTAAGTAATAGAAGAAACATTCCTCAACATTATAAAGGCCATATATGAAAGGCCCACAGCTAATATCATCCTCAATGGGGAAAAACTGAAAGCTTTCCCCCTAAGATCAGGAACATGACAGTGATGTCCACTCTCACCACTGCTGTTCAACATAATACTGGCAGTCCTAGACTCAGCAATCAGACAACTAAAGAAACGAAAGGCATACAAATTGGCAAAGAAAAACTAAAACTTTCACTCTTCACAGATCACATGATACTCTACATGGAAAACCCAAAAGACTCTACCAAAAAACTGTTGGAACTGAATCAACATGCAGAAATTGGTTGCATTTATTTTATTATTATTTTTTTTAATTTTTCTTTTTTTTTTTCAACGTTTATTTATTTTTGGGACAGAGAGAGACAGAGCATGAACGGGGGAGGGGCAGAGAGAGAGGGAGACACAGAATCGGAAACAGGCTCCAGGCTCTGAGCCATCAGCCCAGAGCCTGACGCGGGGCTCGAAATCACGGACCACGAGATCGTGACCTGGCTGAAGTCGGACGCTTAACCGACTGCGCCACCCAGGCGCCCCAATTGGTTGCATTTATATACACCAATAATGAAGCAGCAGAAAGAGAAATCAAGGAATCAATCCCATTTACAACTGCACCAAAAACCACAAGATAACTAGGAATAAACCTAACCAAAGAGGTAAAATATCTGTACACTGAAAACTATAGAAAGCTTAGGAAAGAAATTGAGGAAGACACAAAAAATGGAAAAACATTCCATGCTCATGCATTAGAAAAACAAATACTGTTAAAATGTTGATACTACCCAAAGCAATCTACATATTCAATGCAATCCCTATCAAAATAACACCAACATTCTTCACAGAGCTATAACAAAAATTCTAAAGTTTGTATCGAACCAGAAAAGACCCCAAATAGCCAAATAATGTTGAAAAAGAAAACCAAAACTGGAGGCATCACAGTTCTGGACTTCAAGCTGTATTACAAAGCTGTAATCATAAAGACAGTATGCTACTGGCACAGAAACAGACACATAGATCAATGGAACAGAATAGAGAACTCATAAATGGACCCACAAATGTATAGCCAACTAATTTTCGACAAAGCAGGAAAGAGTATCCAATGGAAAAAAGACAATCTCTTCAGCAAATGGTGTTGGGAAAACTGGGAAGTGACATGCAGAAGAATGTACCTGGACCACTTTCTTACACCATACACAAAAATAAACCCAAAATGGATGAAAGACCTAAATGTGAGACAGGAAATCCTCAAAATCCTCGAGGAGAAAACAGGCAGCAACCTCTTTGACCTCGGCCACAGCAGCTTCTTGCTTGACTCAGGAGGAAAGGGAGATAAAAACAAAAATGAACTATTGGGACCTCATCAAGATAAAAAGCTTCTGCACAGTGAAGGAAACAATCAACAAAACTAAAAGGCAACCAATGGAATGGGAGAAGATATTTTCAAATGACATATAGGATAAAGGGTTAATATCAAAATCTATAAAGAACTTACGATACTCAACATCCAAAAAACAAGTAATCCAGTGAAGACATGAAAGTGTCATCCAGAAGACATGAATAGACACTTTTCCAAACAAGATATCTAGATGACTAACAGACACATGACGAAATGCTCAACATCACTCATCATCAGGGAAATACAAATCAAAACCACATTGCGATACCACCTCACACTGGTTAGAATGGCTAAAATTAACAACTCAGGAAACAACAGATGTGGGCAAGGATGCTGAGAGAAAGGGGAACACTTTTGCACTGCTGGTGCTAATGCAAAGTGGTGTGGCCACTCTGGAAAACAGTATGGAGGTTCCTCAAAAAATTAAAAATAGAATTACCCACAACCCAGCAATTGTACCACTAAGTATTATCCAAAGAATACAAAAATGCTGATTCGAAGCTGATCCCAATGTTTATAGCAGTGCTATTAGCAATAGCCAAATTATGGAAAGAGCCCAAATGTCCATCAACTGATGAATAAATAAAGATGTCTTATATGTGTATGTGTTACATGTGAATAAATAAAGATGTGTTTTTTGTCTATACGTGTTATATGTGTATACACACACACACACACACACACACACACACACATATATATAACAGAATACAGAATACTACTCGGCAACCAAAATGAATGAAATCTTGCCATTTGCAAAAACGTGGATAGAACTAGAATGTATTATGCTAAGTGAAAAAGATCAGTCAGAGAAAGACAAATATGTGATTTCACTGTATGTGGAATTTAAGAAACAAAACAGGTGAATATAGGGGAAAGGAAGGAAAAATAAGATAAAAAAAACAGAGGGAGTCAAAACATTAGAGATTCTTACAGACAGAGAACAAACTGAGGGTTGCTGGAGGGGAGGTGGGTGGAGGGATGGGTTAAGTAGGTGATGGGCATTAAGGAGGGCACTTGTTGGGGTGAGCACTGGGTGTTATATGTAGGTGATGAATCACTGGGTTCTCCTGAAACCAATACTACACTGTATATTAACTCACTTGAATTTAAATAAATAAAATTTTTAGAAAAGTGCTCTGCTTCAGATAACATGATTATATACATCATAATTACCTACAATGAAGATCCAATGGATGGCCACATATCCCAGTACTTCAGAGATAAATCTACTTGTTAATAAAAAATTCTGAAAGACTTGTAATGGTAATTTATTAAGTTTATAAGGGAGAGCAATGGAAAATCTGTGCTTGCAATCTTTATTTAGAAATGGAAACGTGATAAGCGGAAGGAAAAAAATAGGTTTTCCACGTAATCCAAATTATTTAACCCAGTCTATTTCTTTTTGCAAAGGAAATCAGGTTTATAAACAAGCTCTCTTTGAGGCTAACAGTGTAATGTTTAGATTAAATGAGTGCAAAATCACCTTTGTACCACTGACTGTGCAGAATAGACTCACTAGCTTCAATGCAATCAGCTTCCATTCTGGGCTATCAGTACAGACAAACCAGATAAACCAAGATATATCCCTTCGATATAGCTTCAGTCCATCTTTTATTTTATTTTATCTTTAGAGGTGGTGATTGTATTTTATCCAAAGCAAGCAAGATTCTCACATCTACAAAATGCCTGCAGTTTTCCTGTATGAAGTGACACCACATGTTGTTCTGCTTGTTATTCCTGCATCACTGGGGTAGCACTTGTCTGTTTGAATGCTGTATGGCTGCCTCAGCGATTGTTAATCTAACGATGGAATATTTCCCTGGAGGTTATAGGTACCATTTTCTGAGCCCCGTGCCTACAGGCTGAATTACAAGATGATTGATATCATATTTTTTTTATTCTTTACTAACATATGCACATACTTATAGTAATAGGAAGTTATGGCTGTGATCCTAACAAGAGCACTTTCCAAGGAAGCATGGTGCAGCCTTTGCAGAAATGACCAGTTTTTCTACAATTCAATCTCTCTCACTGACATTGAGCTTTTTCAAAACATGGGGAAGCCAAGAAAATAAAAATGTCAGCAATTTATGCATTCTGATTTCACCCCCAGCTGAATTTCAATGCAAATATATTAAATATACATTATGTAAATATATTTAAATATGCAACACATATTTGCATTTAAATGTAAATTGAGGTAATTTACATGTTAGATTCTTAATGTCAGTTATTAAAATTCACTGATTTTCTGACCCAAAGCTACCAATCAGAATGATGTATGTGTGTGCTTGTTAATTAACCATTTACTGAGTACACAAAAGGTGAAAGTGCTGACCCAGGTGTGTACAGTAATTTGCAAGATGGATCTCTCCTTAAAAGAGCTACAAATTGGAGTTGTAGGGGCTGAGGTTCAGAGGTGGAGGGTAGATACAGATAAATATAGAACTAAAATAGGAGAATAGAAAAACAAAGGACTGGGGTGCCTGGGTGACTCAGTTGGTGAAGTGATTTTGATTTTGGTTCAGGTCATGATCTCCCAGTTTGTGGTTTGAGCCCCACATCGGGCTCCACACTGACAGTGCAGAGTCTGCTTGGGATTCTCTCTCTCTCTCTCTCTCTCTCTCTCTCTCTCTCTCAGGCCCTCCTTCATGCTTTCTCTCTCAAAATAAATAAATAAACTTAAAAAAGAAAAAAAAAAAAAAAAGAAAAGCCAAGGACCAGAGGAAGAATGTAAATGTGCAGTAATAGACTCAAGTTTCCAAAGAAATCTATGCTTTGACTTTTAATATCTGAATTTAGAGGAGTGGTGAAATAGCACATTCTTCTAGGTAAATAAGGAACAAAAAATATATGTGTACAGTTTACCTATTAATGACAAGTCATAAGAGATTCTGTCATGTAAGGGTTAATGGTCTGCCAGGAGGGCTCACTGATATAACCTTAGCTCATCCTACATATTATTAAAGCAGTCTTTTATTTTTCCCTGTCTTCAAGTATGACTTTCTATTATCTATTCTATATACTATCTAAATTTTCTAAACAATCCTTCTTTACACAAATATAATCACATAATGTCCCCCTTAAAACAATCAAATACGGGGCGCCTGGGTGGCTCAGTCAGTTAAGCATCCGACTTCAGCTCAGGTCATGATCTCACAGTCCCTGAGGTCAAGCCCCTAAAGGGCTTTGTGCTAACAGTTCAGAGCCTGGAGCCTGCTTCAGATTCTGAGTCTCTCTCTCTCTCTCTCTCTCTCTCTGCCCCTCCCCCACAAGCACTCTGTCCCTCTTACAAAAATAAATAAACATTAAAAAAAAATCGAATACTTTCCCAATTCCTTCATCTTCAAATCCAAATTTCTTTAAATGCTGTTTCTTTTTTCTTTCTTTTATTTAAATGGTTTTTCTTAATCCTGCTTTTTGATACACATCCAATGTCAACTCCTGGCATCTCTTGACTAACACCCTACAATTCTGTCATTTCAAATTGCTTGACATTCTCAGTGATCTCACTTTTGTTTGTTTTGTTTTTGCCCTCCTAGAATGCCCCTTTCTTGTTATATATATATGAGTTTTTGGAGGAAGACCTTCCTCTGCCCTACAAGGTCCTCCTAGCTGGACTTAGAATCAAATTGACATGAGATTAAAAGGAGAAAATCAAATTTAATAGCTCACTTACAGGGAATCCACACAAACAGGACATTCTAAAGACAGTGAGGTAACAGGAAGCTTATAAGACCTAAGTAGAGGGGCAGGGCCTGAGGTTACAAAGGGGAGGAAGGCCATTGGCAGGAACACAAAGGAGATGATTTGAAAAACAAAGGTTAGCCTATTATGCAGATAAGTTTCTTAAGTAAAGAGGAGCTCTCTTCCTGGTAAAGACTCTCCTTTCCACTATAAATTTAGGTAGCTAAGGACCAGGAAGAGAGCTTTTTCCAATGCTCATGCCAAAGTGGCCCATGTTGGGGCAGCTTGTCCTTGACCCCTACATGAGTAATTCCTACTTTTCCTTTGAGATCCAGGTCAAGGCTGATCTGCTGTGGAAGTTCTTTTATCCCCATTTTCCCCAAATATGTCCACATTGCTTCTTCCCAGGTTCTTGGGAGAGATGAGGTATCAAAAGAAGATAAAGGTGTAAGACATTCAAGAAAGTGCATCAATGTTGAGCTTTTTCTGAGGCCTGTGTTCTCAGAAAGCAGCAGTGTTGGAGAAATCTTCCCAGCCTTTTTTGTTTGTAAAGCATCATCCTGCCCTCACAGTTTCCTGCACCCTTCCTCAATGACTCCCTTATTTTATACAGACCTATCTCTATCCTTCCTCTTGATGCCCTTATTTTATAAAACTCCAGGTTTTCTCCATCTTTTTTTTTTTTTAATTTTTTTTTTCAACGTTTTATTTATTTTTTTGGGGACAGAGAGAGACAGAGCATGAACGGGGGAGGGGCAGAGAGAGAGGGAGACACAGAATCAGAAACAGGCTCCAGGCTCTGAGCCATCAGCCCAGAGCCCGACGCGGGGCTCGAACTCCTGGACCGCGAGATCGTGACCTGGCTGAAGTCGGACGCTTAACCGACTGCGCCACCCAGGCGCCCCTCTCCATCTTTTTAAAAAAAGGTTCCTCCTTAATGAATGTTCTCTCAATTGTCAATATCTTAAACACAGTCGTCTCCTTTATCTGTCCTGAGCATTTTGTCTTCCGCACTGACAACTTGGGCTTCTGTAAGTGAATTTGTTAGAGCTCTTGTCATATTTTACTATGACTGTTGACTTGCTTGTTTGTCATCCTCCTTAGAGTGAGAATTCCTTGAGAGTTGGGGAAAAAATGTCTTATTTATATGTTCTCAAGTGTACTCAGTGCAGTACCTGGTGACACATAGCAGGTGACAGATCAACCTTTGATGGCCACCAAGTGAGAGTTTGCTATGTGTTTATGCTTCTGTTTTGCTAGAGGAAAACCATCCAGGCTCCCTCTTTTCCCTGACAGTGCCTTGTTAGCACTCTGAATCAGGCTCAGCCTACTCATCCATACCTTCTGAAATGATTACAGAAAAGTTCACTTTCACCGTAGATAAAAATGGCTATTTGCTAAAATCCCTGTTGTTTATAGTTTATCATATAGAAATGTAACCCTTACACACATCCCTTATTATATGTCAGAGTCATGTTACATTGGGATATGAATAGGAGAGGAACTAATGATGGGAGGGTGAGACATCAAAAGATGATGTGTAATTGATTAGAGAAAGCATGGAAGAAATATTTTGCCAGAAAATCTAATTTCTGGAGAGTTATACAGAGAACTGGCAAATCAAACTTCAGGAAAGATGTCTAATATATTTTTTTTAACGTTTATTTATTTTTGAGACAGAGAGAGACAGAGCATGAATGGGAGAGGGTCAGAGAGAGAGGGAGACACAGAATCCGAAACAGGCTCCAGGCTCTGAGCAGTCAGCACAGAGCCCGACGCGGGGCTCGAACTCACGGACCGTGAGATCATGACCTGAGCTGAAGTTGGACGCTCAACCGACCAAGCCACCCAGGCGCCCCTGCAAGATGTCTAATATTGAGGCAAATATAAAATTAGAAAGTGGCAAAAAAATTAGTGTTAGAAAAGGTAATGATCCATTGGTTTCTATATCTATGAAGAAAATAAGAATTAAAAATGAAGAATTTAGTAGGCTAACACAGTGGAATATTCATTTAGAGTTTGTTGAGTACCATTTGTTTGCTCTGGTGTTTCAAGATTGGTAATGACTTGTGCTTTACTAAGTCATACCGAGGTATACATTGTGTGATTGTAGGCTTCTGTTCAGAAAGTTTACCTACTAAGTGAGTGAACCTAGCTTACAAAACAGCATTTCAATCTAGATTCTTTGGTCCCAAGTCATCATTTTGAGTGCACCTGCTCTCTTAAAGTCAAGCAACTAACAAACCATATGGTGAATGTGTGTGTTTATGCTTCCGTGTGGGTGTCTGTGACTGAAATATTATCCTGTAAAGTGTGTCAAGTATTTTTTTCTAGTACTGAAATATTATATGAGAATTCTTGCAGGCTTAAAGATAGAATGGCTCTGCAGATTTTTATTTTTAAATGTAAAGTTCACACACTGTGAAATGCACAGATCTCAGTGCAGAGAAATGCAGAGTACAGTTCTGAGTCTTGACAAATGCATAGCGATGTAACCTAGCCCCTTTGTATCATCTGAGAAGCAGATGCCAATGGGATTAGATGTGCAAGAGATTTGAGGGAAATGCCTATGAAGGATAAAGGGAAAAAAGGTACAGTAGGCAGGGACAAGCTGACAGATATGAAAGGAGAGGGTTATTAAGGATTCGGTAGACGTTTCAAACCATAGCAGAGTTTTGAGAAAGTTTCAGCCCAGTTGATGAAGAGTCCCTGAACAAAGAGTGCTTATTGGATGATTCTCATATTGAACAGGGGTGGAGGCTATGGCTGTCAGTTAACTATGCTACCTGCAGAAGGTTCTCTTGATGGGTATCTGATGTATCTCCACTCTTAAGATATAGACCATTTATATCTTCACCCCAGAAGCCTAACCCTCCGTAGGAGTCAGTGTTTTGATTTCTATCACCAGAGATTAACTTTTCTGGTTCTAAAATTTCACATAAATAAAAATCATACAGTAGGTTCTCATTTTCTCTTTGCTTGTTTTGTTCATCATAATGCTTTTAAGATTCATTTATTTTGTGTATATAGCTTATTCTTTTTTTAAATTTATGAATAGTATCACATTATATACAGTAAATCCATCCTCTTTTTTTGAAATTTATTTTGAGAGGGAGAGAGCGGCACACAAGAGCATGAGAGCACCAGCCAGGGTGGTGTAGACAGGGAGACAATTCCAAGGAGGCTCTGCCCTGTCAACAACCTCAAAAACCGCAAGATCATGACCTGAGCCTAAATCAAGAGTTGGACACTTAACTGACTGAGCCACCCAGAAGCCCCTCCATTCTCTTTTTGATAGATCTTTGGGTAGCTTCCAATATTTATCTATTAAAAAAAAAAAACTTCTATGACTATTCTTATACAAATTTCTTTTTGGATATGTGTTTTCATTTCTCTTGTGAAAATACAGGTTTACTGCTGGATCATAGAGTCAGTCAGCATATGTTTAACTTTATAAGAACCTATGAAACATTTTTCTAATAGGTTGTAACGTTTTCTCCTTTCACTGGCAATCAAATTTCCTATTTTGCATCCTTGTCAATATTTGGTATTGTTGATCTTTACAATAATAGGCATTCTAGTGGTTTTAATTTGTAATTTCAGTATGAATAATGACATTGAACAACTTTGCATGTACTTATTGTACATATAATATATATAAAATATAATAATAGTATAAGTATAAATAAGATAATATAAAATCATATATTATTTTTTCTGTCAAGTGTTCATTCTTCCATTTTTAATTACTTTATTATAATTGCTGATTTGTAGGGATTTTAAAATATATTTTGAACATAAATTTTTAGTCAAATATAAATTTGCTATAGTCAAATATAGTCAAATTTTTTGCTTCAAAAAATCTCGTTCAGTACGTGGCTTGCATTTTTAATATACTAACATTGCCTTTAATGAACTCAAATTATTTTTAAAATTTTGATGTTCAGTTTGTCCATTTTTTCTATTATTGTTAGTGTGTTTTGCAACTTTTCCATGAAATCATTGCCCCCCAAGCTTATAAAAATATTCTTTTATAAGGATTGGTGACTACAGCCCATAGTTCTGTTGCCTATTTTTGAAAAATAAAGTTTTGTTGGAACACATGTTGGCCATTCATTTATTTATTGTCCGTGACAATTTTTGCATTACAATGTCATAGTTGAGTAGTTGTGACAGAGAGAGTGTGACCCTGGACCTTTAAATATTTACCATTAGCCCTTTAAGAATGTTTGTCAACAATTGTTGTAGAAGCTTTGAGGTTTTAGAGTTTATGTTCTTGTCTATAAGTGATCTTCAATTAATTTTTGCATGTGGTATGAGTAGGGGTGGAGCTCCATTCTCCCCCGACTATGTAACAGTTGTTGCAGCACATTTAACACGACTTTATTTTCAACATCAAATGGGTAGCTCATTATCTGGACTTTCTGTTCAATTTCATTGATCTGTTTACTTATCCTTACACCAACATCAAACTCTTGACTGTTATAGCTTTGTATAACTCTTGAGATCATGTGCTGTTAGTTCTCCAAAATTGTTCATCTTGTTCAGGATCCTTTGTGCTCCTCTAGGTCCATTGAATTTTGATATAAATCTAAAAGTCTATATATCAATTTTACAAAGATTTCCATTGTGATTTGAATGAGATAATATGGAATCTACATATCAGTTGGGGAAGAAAAAATGTTTTAACATTTCAATCCATTCAACATGGCTCTTTATTTGGGTCTTCTTTATTTCTCTTAGTAATATTTTGTAGTTTTCAGTGTTGAGTTTTTAAATATCGTTTGTGAATTTTTTTCTAAATATTTTTTTATGTAATGATATTGGAAATACAATTGTATTATATTTATACGCAGGTTTGAAGACAGAGTAAGAGTCTATTACAATGAGTCCAGAAAATAAATGTTTTTGGTGTGGAATTTGTCATTACAAGTGACATTATAAATCTCTGATTTTTACCAAGTGCACTTGTTTCCTCATGTTGCCACCTCACCCACATTTTATTGCTGTTTTTTGAATAGTTGATGGTAATATTGACATATGATGAGGGTATACTAAGAATAAAATTCCCTTTTAAAGGAAGAAGTGTGATGTTATATAAATCATACCTTTTCTTATTTAGCATCTGTTTTATACACAGTGTCTACATGCACTGCAATTTTTCTATGGAATCACAGAAAATTTTCAGCCTAAGTAAGTTATTAATATAGTCAGAGAAAATATGAAGACAATGTAAACTACTTGGAACCCACTATAACTTTTCCTTTCAAATAAAAAAAGAAAAAAGTTGGATAAGCAGAAGCATTAAAACATTACCAATTGTAGAGCTGTTTAGAGTTGAGAAAAAGTTTCCATGAGGATTTCAAAGAGAAAAATAACTTCGAGGACCAGAAATAATCCTCACCCAAAGGGCTTAGTTCTTTCTTTTTGGAACAAGCTAAGTGTTCTCTGTGGCCAGAAATTCTCACTAAAAATGGGCTGTGGAACTGCCTACTTCCTTCAAACTGTGCTTATTTTGAAATAAAAAGAAAAGGGACAGGGTTTTATATTTACAATGCTTAGTCTTTAGGAGCCTGGTTTTCATACCTAACATTTGCTGTAATTTTTTTCTTATAAAATAAACCCCATTAACTTGTAATGTGTTTTCTTTTGTGTTCAAATCTGCTAGCTATCTGTTTTTATCTAAAGTTTCCTAAAATTAGCTCATTTCTCTATCTTCTCTTATGCCACATTCAGTATATGCATATTAGTTTCTGTATGTATATTAGTTTTTTAATGCAAAATTTCAAATGTGCTTACATGGCAGATATGTAAAGAATATGCAGTGTACTTTCTAAAACTTATGTGACTTTCTTCATGAGCTTCGAATCTGCTATCTAAAGGAGAAAAACTAAATTTTAATATTTGCAATAATAGGGTTTCTTAATATGGATAGTCTTCTTGTATCAAATGCTAATTTTTTCAGAATCATTTCTTACCAAATTCTACTTCTTTCACAAATAAGTTTTCGATATATATGAAGGTGGAAAGCTTGTATATTTGGGAGAAAGAGACAAATCCCCGGCCTTGTGTTGTTTGGTGGAGCATTTAGGCCAAGATCTACTGAGAAATATTTGCTTTATCTGATTCTTGAGTATTATTCCTTGGATCTGCTACGAAATATTATGGCTGATATTACTATAGTAGTACCACTTCCAAAATATAATAATGGGACTGGCATATGATAGACATTTCTATTCCAAAAGTAGAAATCAGAAAAAAAGGAAGGGATTACAGGCCCCAAGGAAGTCCTAAATCTAGCAGGGCAAATTTCATTTATTTTAAGGTTTGAGAATTATCCTCTTTGACTTAATGCTCTATTATTCCAGCCCACCAGGGAGGTGGCCTTGTTTTCTGGGCCCACTAATGTGGTGGTCCCACCTCTTCTTCCCTGGGTATAGGTGACTTGCCTCTCTGAAATCAAGGAGGTGGCTCCACTCTCTGGAACTGAAGGTGAGGTAGGTTCCTCAACCCAATGGACCTGTGCCCTCTGAACTCCTGGTGACAATGGCAGCCCTGCTGACATTTGAGATGTCTTTGAAGTCATTCTTCCATTTTCTTGAATGATAATGCTTGTTTGCAGCTGGATAGCTTTACTGGTCCAGCCTATAAAATCCCAGAAATCTGACAGCCTTTTTCATTTTGTCCTATGTCTGTCCCTTTTGGTTTAAGCTGGCAGGATTTATGCTGATGTAAAATTCTCAAAACCTTTGTTGGCCTCCCATGTAATGCATGGGGGTCCAGCCATCAGGCAAAAGGGTTGTCCACAGATCTCTCCTGGACAACTACACCTCTATCCCTGGCTTCTACTGGAGATGGTTGACTTCATCAGTGTGTCACACCAAAATCTCCGCAAGTGATTGTCCAGCCATACTCTTGATAGCTCCTCAGAACACACTTTCTATGTTTTGCAATTTGGCTAGGCTAAGGATTTTCCAAATCTTCAATTTTCTCTTTCCTTTTTGCTTCATAATCCCTTTTTCAATTCCTTTTGTCCTCTAAAATTTTACTGTAAAGTAAAATGGAGGAATCAGACTGCAGTTTCAATACTTTGCTTAGAAATCTCCTTTGCCAGATAAACAAGTTCATTACTTACAAATTCTACTGTCCACAAAATGCTGGAATGTAATTCTGCCAAATTCTTTGCCACTTTACAAGGATCACCTCTTCTCCAGTTTTCAATAACATATTTCTTATTTCCATCTGAAACTTCAGAATTGCCTCCATGTCCATATATCCACCAACCATCTCTTTAAGGCAATCCAAGATCTTTCTAACATGAACCTTAAAACTCTGCTAGTCTTTACCAATAATCTAGTTCCAAAGCCACTTCCACATTTTTACATATTTGTTACAACAGCATTCCACTGCCTGCTACAGAAATATGTTTCAGTTTGCTAGGGCTGCCATTACAACCACGGATGGAATGACTTAACAAAAATTTATTTTTTCATGGTTCTAGAGGCTAGCTGTGCAAGATCAAAGTGGGGCTACTTTCTTCTGAGGCCTCTCTCCTTGGCTTGCAGATGACCATCTTTTCTCTGTGTCTTTATATGGTCTTTCATCTATACCAGTATTTGTCCTAATCTCCTCATTTATAAGGAGTCATATTAGAGTAGTGTTGACCCTAATGACCTCATTTTAATTTAATTGCCTCATTAAAGATCTTTTCTCCAAATACAGTCATATTCTGAGATACTGGGGTTTAAGGACTTAAATATATGACTTTGGAGAGAACACAATTTATCCATAATGATTACCCATGATACCCTAAATTTACTTTGGGTCTTTGATGTCTGTTAAAGCCTCAAGTCCTGCTGGCTCAGTAGACCTTCTGAGTCTCTGATGTCCTTTACCCAGGTCTTGCCTTAAGTGATTCACCTTATGTCTTGCCGTTATATTCTCCCATGCAATCCTCACCTCTGGTATCACCACCCTCCTGAGGAGTCTGGAAAATTCTTTAACAGATGAGAGCTCAAAAAGGCTTAGGAGTAAAATGAGGGGTTTCTTCTGTTTGTCTGATCTTGTTATTTGGCTTAACAGTACCTTTTCTTAGAGTGAGATAATCATGCTTAGCTGTATAATCCCACGGTCTCAAATGGGACAACCATTTGATTCTGTTCCTCCAACTGGTAACAAATTCATTCCATCCTTAATTCTCTTTAACTTACCTTAAACACATCTTTTCTCTGAGCCTTTTTCCTGGGGAGATAGGTCCAGAGGATATCATTGAAATCAGGTATTTGATCCCTGCTTTCTCAAACTATGTGTGTTCTTCACCAAACTCACCGGATCAAAGTGGTGTTTGATCCGGTGGATTGTTTTAATTCTGTAGACCATGTCAACTTTCTACCTTAAGGCAAGTGGCTTTATGACCTACCCATCATGGGCCCAGGGGAAACACACTCTACTTCATGAAATAAATTCTCTAATATGAGTCTTTAGGGCTACTTTTGATAACTTCAATGGAAACTAAATTTAGACAATCAATTTTTAATAAAGCTTGGTTTTGAAAACAATTTTTAAATTAATAAAACACAGTATAAAATACACCCTCCAGTCTCTCACTGATAATCTCCCCAAAGCATATGAAAACTTTAGGGTAAAAAGGTAAAATACCTGTAAATACAAAGAAAAAAATAACAATGAACTATTATTATAACCATTATGTTTTTTTTTTTAATTGTATGTCTAACTCTGTTATGTCATATGACATCTTTTGGGGAAGTTTACTAGACAAAAATAATACACATAGTAAATGAAAAAAATTTTTACGTTTGTTTATTTTGAGAGCAAGAGAGAGCATAAGCAGGGGATGGGCAGAGATAGAGGAGAAGAGAGAGAATCCCAAGCAGGCTCTGCACTGTCAGCGTGAGGTCTCATGCAGGGCTTGAATTCACCAATTGTATGATCATGATGTGAGCTCAAATAAAAAACCAGACACTTAACTGACTAAGCCACCCAGGTGCCCCTAAGTAAAATTTGTTTTTACTCACATAGTCCTATTTAAGGCATCTGGAGAAAAATCTCTTAAATAAGTGTTTTACTGTTATATTCTGACTGCTCAACATCATTTTTCAAAGGTTGATATTGCTTAGGCACATGTTTCATTTAGGTTTCTTTTTTTTTTTCCCCCAGTGGAAGTACAATATATCCATGCTTAGCAATATTAGTATATTCCTCACTGGAAGGATCTGGGATCCAGGTGTTTGGAGCTTGAATCAGCCAATGAAAATTAAGAGATTATGGAGCCAAGTGTTCAGCTTTAGACTTCATTTTATAGATTGTAACTTTTACTTTTGCAATTAATCTCACCTCCAAAATTGCATACACAGCTAATTAAGCCACCAGGTGGCTTATTGCGAGGCTATTTAATTGCTTCCATCTTATTTTGAGGGCAATGGTTATAATTATCAAGTTGCAAGTGAAATTAAATATGATGCCATTTCCCTGCCAAATGAATTGTGATTAGAAAGGAAGGCTAACTTAGGCCAAGCTGGAAGACTAGTGTTAGAGGAAATATAGTAATTGCTTTTCAATTTCACAATGCAGTCTCATTCTTAAGCTCTCTGCCAATTTGAATGGCAAAAAAATATAACATCACAAGCTGGATTCTTCTGGAATGCTGTTCTTTAGTTAAAAATTAACCACACAGAGATTCATAGTCCTCAGAACTTCACCAGGTATGTTCAGCAGACCAAAGGTTTTGAAGCCCATTAATAGATATACTTTACATACTGATTTCCAAGGCCAAATAAACTTAAGAATTCTGAATTACCTAGATGTGAAAAAATGTAATTATTATTTTTAATATTTCCCCATAGCGTATCTCCAAAAGTATGCAGTATCCTAGAATTTATTTGAGCATGTACACCATTTTTCTCAGAACATCTTAGAAGTAGGGTGAAAGGAGGCAAACCCTAGGTTTCAATGAATTCATTTTAGGAGACATCGGATTAACTCATCAGTCATATGGTTCACTAATAAAGCCCCCCAAATGATAGGTCTAGGTCAATAAATGTTATCAGGAAAAAAATGCATATTGTAAAATGCTTAAATGACAGATCAACTTTTTTGTTAATGGTATAAGTTTTAAATGATTAATTCACTTGTTTTATTGAATCCAAAAAGATTTTGAATACACTTTAAAACTAGGGCACTCTATAAAACTGGGTAGTAAACCATGGCTCTGATTGAAATTTCTTATAGACATTGTAGACATAAAACTTGGTAAACTTTTGACACATTTATGGACTTACTAAAATGTCAATGGTTTAAAGACTAAAAGTGAAAAAATGACCTGTCAAGAAAGCTGTCTTTATGAACTTTTATTCATCTTAAAAATGTTATTTTTAAGACAACACAGATTAGTTTTCCTAATATTTTTCATAATGGCATTAGTCACTCCACCTCATGAGAGGAAAAAAAAATGCAGTATTTCCTGCTCCTTAGGTAGCAAAGCAAAATAAAAATTGATTTTGGTCAAAGAAAAAAAATCCAAAGTACATTAATCCCATAAATGTACACTGGAATCTTTCTTTGTTAGAATTTAAACTGTGGATGTATTCTCAACTGCCTAAAATAGGCTAGGATATAAAAATAGCTAAAGTGGGGCACCTGAGTGGCTCAGTTGGTTGAGCGTCCAACTTCACTCAGGTCATGATCTCATGGTTTCTGAGTTCGAGCCCTGCGTCGGGCTCTCTGCTGACAGCTTGGAGCCGAAAGCCTGTATCAGATTCTGTGTCTTCCATGATCTTTGCCCCTCCCCCACTCGTGCTCTCTCTCTCTCTCTCTCTCTCTCTCTCAAAAATAAATAAACATTAAAAAAAATTAAAAAAAAAATAAAAATAGCTAATGTTAAGGGAGGGCAATAGGACCTCTTAGGATTCCATCCACTGGTTTGATCATACCCAACTGGTTGGAACTGCTCCACAACTCAGCATATATATCAGAAAAAAATCAGCTTAGGCTACTACCTGTCAGGGTGCCTGAGAGTCCAATGGTATCTTCTTGGATTAACCCAGTTCCTCCAGATCTTCCAAGAACATTAATTGTGTGTGTGTGTAAGTGTAAGAGAGAGAGAGAGAGAGAGAGAGAGAGAAAGTGTGTGTGTGAGGGGTAAGGGTGTTGTTGTTGTTGATGTTTACAGAGTTTACATGAGACATTCATTTGTTTGGTCATCTTTTTCCAAGCAGGAGACCCCAGGTGTTTGGTGATAATGATGGCTATGTGGTTTTTCCCTAAGTCTCATTGTCTTGATGTTGAAAGCTGGTCCTTCAACCTTTAAATATACTGCTATGGTGGAGTACTCTGACAGTATGAGGTCTGCTGATACATTTCCAGGAAATGATGTGCCTTTGCTAGAACACAACACTGAAAGCAACTCCACTTTAGAGTGCTAGTTTATTTAAGGCAACCTTGGTAGATTTCCTGGAAGCCCTCAGAACCCAGCCCTTTCTGTTACACACTTTGCAATTCTCATCCAGGACCCAGCCACCCAGGAGACAGTAGACCAGGCTAGTTTGGATGTCTGTCCTGTCTTTCATTACATCCAAGGCTAATCTTTCTAGTTCCAGGAAATCCACCACTGTTGGGTTGTTTTCATTTCAATATTCAAAGCACTAATGAACTCTTGTACTCTTCCCCTCCCTAACGATTGATTTATCCAGATAAGCCTCTCTCTCTCTCTCTTTTCAGGAAGGCCTCATTGCCAGTAGTCATGCTCTCCAGTTTGACTTAAACACAAGAGGCAGATTTTGCCTCATTTTTGAATAATAGGCCTGATTACTTCCCTTGTGCACAAGTGTTTGAAATCGAGTATCTTGTTTAAACATACTGGGAAGCAAAATTTTCTAACATCCTGAAAGTAAATAAGCTCAACTCTTATCTTCTGGCAGACAATTAGGGCAATAAAAAACAAGGCTTAGGGGTGCCTGGGTGGCTCAGTCAGTTGGGTGTCCTACTTCAGCTCAGGTCGTGATCTCACAGCTCATGAGTTCCAGCCCCACATCAGGCTCTGTGCTGACAGCTCAAAGCCTGGAGCTTGCTTCGGATTCTGTGTCTCCCTCTCTCTCTGCCCCTCCCCCACTCACACTCTGTCTTTCTCTCCTTCAAAAATAAATGAACATTAAAAAAACAAAGCTTAAAAGTATATAAGATGTTCATATACATTGGAATATTTATTCTTTCTTTCTTTCTTTCTTTCTTTCTTTCTTTCTTTCTTTCTTTCTTAATATGAAATTTATTGTCAAATTGGGTTCCATACAACACCCAGTGCTCATCCCAACAGGTGCCCTCCTCAATGCCTATCACCCATCCCCCACTAACCCTCAGTTTATTCTCAGTTTTTAAGAGTCTCTTATGGTTTGGCATATTTCGTGTTCTAAGTTCTTATAGGTATGATACTAAGGGGAATGTCAAGGTAGCAAATTGTAGATACAGCTGCAGAATTACAGGGAAGCTTTGTCTCTGAGAGTTTTAAGTGCCACAATGAAGTGATATAGAAACATTAAAAAGGTTAAAGTGGCAGAGTGACATAATGGGCATGCAATATTGAGAAATTAATCAGAATATATTTTAGAGAAACAAAACATATAGGCAACAAGGATGTATAAGAAGCAATTGTATTAGGCAATGTGAGGGACCAGTTAGTAAGGTTGGTTTTCTCGAGCTTGTTGCAACTTCATCCATTAATATAAATAATGGAGGCATACCTGAATTGGAAATGTTCAGCTCCTCTCAGTATGCCAATCATTTCATGTTCCAGAAGTGTTACCATTCATTCATTTCCTTGTTTCCTTCACTGCTATCTCCCCTCTCTCTCAGCCTCCTTTCAAGCTCCAGTAGGACCGAGATCTATTTTTAATTGTGATGTATTCCAGACATGCAGAATAATGCTTTGTCTATAATGGGCAACACAAATAGACATAAAATACAACAAATATTTGCTGTATTTCTTTATTCATTAATTTATTCGGTCATTTTATTTATGACATTTCTAATTCTAAAAAAAAACAGTTGCATGGCTTATAGAAATACATATAATACAGCAACATAAAACTTAAATTAAAAATAGTGAGGAAGCTAGGACAAAGAAAAATAAGGTTAACAATAGGTTAAGTGAAGCCAGAAATAAATAAAAGTTACCAAATGTTTTTGCAAGATCTTATTAGATTCTCTATATAGGCAAGTCACAAATGTGGCTTGAAATTTTATAGTAGCAACTAGTATAAAAAAGGAACATAACACATGACATCATTTATGATTCAGTGCTACACACACACACACACACACACACACACACACACACACACACAAATGATAGTCAGGGGGATCCTAGCTATTCATGATGTTGAAATCAAAGAAAACTTTCTGAGGAACTTCATAGATGGGATACTTTGTAAGGAAGTAGGTAAGTACCTCAATGACAAGTCAACAGGTACAGTACTAATTTTGATAGAGTTGTTTCTTATGATTCCTACTATGTAAATGGGTTGATTGAAGGCTCTGTGAAGGATGAACTGAATTGGAAATGTTCAGCTCCTCTCAGTTCAGAAATACCTAATTATATAAGAGTACTAAGCAAAGATGATGCCTCCTCGTGTAGATTGCACCTCAGGTTTTTGTTGTTGTTGTTGTTGTTTTTGTTGTTGTTTTTAAGGAGGGGCAGTGAGAGAGAGGGAGAGGGAGAATCCCAAGTGCTGTCAGTGCAGAGTCTGATGTAGGGCTTGATCTCATCAGCCTTAAGATCATAACCCAAGCCAAGATCAAGAGTTGGATGCTTAACCGACTGAATCACCCAAGCGCCCCTACAGTTCAGGTTTATCAGAGCACTTTGTTAGGTGGTTCTGATGAAAGTTCCTATGGTAGACTGACCAACAGTCTCTAAGACCTGGCATAACTTCTCCATGCTTCACTTCCCTCATCTATGAAATAAACTTAACTATAATAACCTACTTCACATACTGTTATGAGATTTGAGTTATTTTGTGTAAAATTCTGCATAAATCAGTTTGGTAAGAGCTTTTCCATGTAGGTTAAATTCCTACAAATCTGCCAATAATTGTATATTTACAAAATGTTTCAGATATCTACCCATTTTAACCGTGAAGTCTTTGGAAATAATGATCTTTCCTATGGGACCCATTGAATTTAAAAAAAGGTTAATTGGATGACAAATAAGTACAGGAAGATGCTCAGCATCATTAGTCATTAGGGGAATGCAAATTAAAAACACATGGAGACACTATCTCATACCCACTAGTATGGCTAAGATGAAAAACATAAACCAAAAGAAAGTAACAGTACCACACGCCAGAGAAAATCTGGAGCAACTTGAACTCTTAAGTTCTTTGAGGAAATAAAAAGTGGTACAGCCACCTTTGCAGTATTTTGTTAAACATGTACAGTATCTTCCTGGGTATTTACTCAAGACATATATTCCCCCCATCAGTGTATGAATGCTTGTAGAAGTGAAGGCTAACAGAATACGCCACTTCAAAATATGTCACTTTGGTATAAGGATTATTTTGAGCTGAAGGCAATTGAGAAGAAGCAGGTGCAAGAAACCCTCTTTGATCTGCCTCTATTTGCCAAAAGGAGAATATAAATTTACAAAAGATGTCCCTCCTCACTTCTTTCTGAGGAAGGGCAAAAATTAATTCTCTAAGGCAACTTTAGACATTATATTCACTTTATTCATAATTGGCAGAGGCTGGAGTACCTCAAAAGGCAATCAACTGGTCCATAAAGTGGAGTCAATTTATGTGACAGAGTAGTACTTTTCAATAAAAAGGATTGAATTAATGGGGCTCCAGAATGGATCAGTTGGTTAAGCATCCCACTCATGGTTTAGCTCAGGTCAGGATGTCATGGTTCATGAGTTTGAGCCCCACATCGGGCTGTGCACTGCAGGAGGAGAGCCTGCTTGGGATTCTCTCTCTCTCCTTCTCTCTGCCTGGCTGTTGCTAATATTCCCTCTCTCTTTCTCTCGCTCAAAATAAATAGATAAACTTAAAAAAGGGAATGAACTACTGATATATTAACTAACAGAGATGAATTCTAAAACCATTATGCAAAGTGAAAGAAACCATTCTCAAAGGCTGCTACTGTATGATTGCATTACATTTTTAAAATTATTTTTTGGAGACAGAGAGAGACAGAGTGCAAGCAGGGGAGGGGCAGAGAGAGAGGGAGACACAGGATCTGAAGCAGGCTCCAGGCTCTGAGCTGTCAGCACAGAGCCTGACGCGGGGCTTGAACCCACAAAGTGTGGGATCATGACCTGGGCAGAAGTCGCACATTTAACTGACTGAGCCACCCAGGCGCCCCCTGTATGATTCCATTTATATGATATTTGTAAATAGCAAAATTATAGGAAGAATGGATTCTAGAAGTCCAAAATCAAGGTCTTAGCAGGGGTGGTTCCTTCTGAGGGTTATGCTGGACAATCTATCCCAAGTTGCTCTCTTAGCTTCTGGTTTGTTAGCAATCTCTCATGTTTCTTGTGTCTGCTGCATCACCCCAAACTCTGCCTTTGTCTTCACATGGTGTTCTTCCTATGTGCATGCCTGTGTCCAAGTTTCCCCCTTTTTTATGGATACCAGTCACGGAGGATTAAGGCACTGTCCTATCCTACACCAGTATGAATTCATCTTAACTGATTATATCCACGGATGGCTTTATTCCCAAACAAGGTCACATTCTGAGGTACTGGGGGTTAGGACTTCAACATGTGATTTTGCAGTGGGACACATTTCAGCCCTTAACAGTGTCCCTCAAGTAGGGCTATGAGCTGTGCTCTTGGTCATGCTGCACTGTTCCCTGGGCTCCACTGTCTGTGCTCTGTAATCACTTCTGGTTGGGCAGGGTTGCAGGCTATGTTCCCTAGCAGGGCAGTGCCACTGGTTGGACATGATTGGGCTCTGCAATCAGCCCTGGGCAGGTGAGGCCAGCTGCAAGGTGGTCTCTATGATTGGGTAGGCTGCTTGCTGCGCTCTGCTGTTGGGAAAGGTGCTGGCTGAGCTCCATTGTCATGCAGGGAAGGAGCCAAGGCTCACCACTTGAGAAGTGCTGTTGGCTTGGTTCCTGCCAGAACATGGCTATTGGATAGGCTTCTTGGCTTCCCAGGGGTACTGGCCGGACTTCATTTTTGGGTGGGGTTAAAGGCTATCCTCAGCGGTTGGGTGGAGCTGTTTGCTTGGATCCCGCCTGGGAAAGATTGTAGGCTGGGCTCTGAGACTTTCCTGGGGTTGTTGATTGGGTCCCCTGATCAGGCAGAACCTGAGACTACCTCTGCAATTGAGCAATGCTGCCAGCTTGCCTCTCTGCCTAGGAAAGTAGCAGTTTGGGCTCAGTGGCTAGTACAACCCATTTCCTGGGGACTCAGATCAGGTAGAGCTGCTGACTCTGCTCCCTGGCCGGACAGGGCACCAGATCTGCTCTGCAAATGGGCAGAACTGCTGACTGGGACCTCTGATCAAGTGTTGTCCCCGGAAGAAATGTGGTCTACTGAGATCCCTGTGCTTGTTGCGGAGAGTGTCACTCCTTTCTCCATCTCTAGCTGATCTCTTATGCTCTCATCCAGACTCAGGACTTATTCCTTCTGTAATCTCTATATGGCAAGACCAAATGGGCCTCCTAGAAAACATCCTGTAGTTCTGGGGAAGCTGGATGTCCATTCGGGGCTCTCTTTATCTCACTGGAAAAAAAACCCACAGGCCCAGGGGACTGTCTCAATGCTGTGCTGTGCCAGGAGGGGAAGAGACGATGCAAACTCTTCTTACCCTTCCCTTGTGGTTTTTCTTTTTTCTTTCTATCTCTTTCTCACCCCCACCCCCTCTGTCTCTGTCTCTCTCTCTCTCTGCTTTTTTGGCCAAAGAGTGTACTTCAGCCTCACCACCGGGTTGTGGGATTTTCACAAAGGTGTCTCATCTATGTATAGCTGCTGCTAGTTGGTCCTTCTGTAAGGAGTTCTGAAGTTAGGAACCATCTCTTCTGCCGCCTTGGTGGTATCACTTCACCTAAAAATTATATTAAATTAAAGATTCAAAAGCTAGAAGCAATGATGTAAGTAATTTAATGTAGAAGATTGAGAAATTAAATCCAAAGTCTATGAATTATGTAAAGAATAAAATTAAAGAAATTACTAATAATATTAAAACGTTTAAACGTGAGTTTTTAAAAAGGCATGCTTGATTTTGTCCATGTACCCGTTCAGACGTACTCTCCATCCTATTTTTCATTTTTCCATGTCCGGGTGGTAGGGTGGGGCTTTGGCGGATGACGGCTGCAAGCACACCCTCTGGTCTTTTCTTGAGGTTGGCCAATGGGGCATCAGCAAATACTGGACAGAGTAGGAGGAGAGAGGGTTTGGGGCGTTGTTGCCCTCCTCGACATCTTGAGGGACATCATCTACATTCCATTACTTCCATTCTCTACCCACTGTGTTCCAATTTTAATTCTTTCTCTTTGCCCTTCAGTCCCAGGGGGCAATTGACTGCCAGCTGATATTAGTTCCCTGTTGTCTTGCCTGTCCTTTTTGCTTCCTTAACTCTATCCAAACCTCTGTAAATCGTCCCTTCATTATGTTCTCTTCAATCTCTACTTTTGACTGTTCCTGCCACCTATTTCCTGACAGGACCCTGACTGATATAAGAATGTAAATAAATATTCAATATGAGGGAAAGCAAGAAGTAGGAGAAGGAAGCCTAAAGAACAAAAGTAGAGCATATGCTTAGATGTAAGGAACACTCACAGTAACAACAAGATATTCTGAATGATATCAGCTTGTGTTCCTTGCAATTACACACACACACACACACACACACACACAAATGCATAGGTCAATTGGAAACAAAAGAAGGAAAGAGGAAGAACAGGTGAGGGCTAGGACAGAATAAGAAAACCCAGAAGAAATTAGAATATTGATACCCTTTCTAGGATGCTGTTCTCTGTTGACACGGTTTTTAGAATAGAATTTCTCAAAGCTATTCAACTTTTAGGCTGTCTTCTTTGCAACTTGGTCACAGAAGACTTGATGTCCAAGAATCATATTTCCCTTGCCTTTCAGCTATTTCTTCTCTCTCTAATTTGGTTTATTTTTCAGTTTATCTTTCCTAGAGAATATGATCATTAAAAACAATAGTAGATAGAACCAGAGTTGAGATAATCACATATACTGAGAGCAATCTTATTCTAGCAGGAAAATAAGGCATCCAATAAAGACAATCACCAGTCAGAATTCAGTGAATACGTTTATTTTTTTTTTCCTGTGAGTTTCTAAAACCATATCTCTTATTTACCAAACGTTTATGTTTTATCAAACTATGTATGAAGCACTGTTTAAGTGCCTTACAAATATTACCTGCTTGAATTCTTTTAACTGTATGAAGTAGGTACTTTTATCATTATTTTACAGATGATAGAAACAAGGCATGGAAAAGTCAAGTCACTTGCCCAAGGACTCGAGATTTATAAGTGGTGAAGAAAGGATTCAAACCCAGACAGTCTGGCTCCAGATGTTGTGCTCAGCCGCAATTGCCAAATTAATAAATATAAAAACCTAACTGTCTTAGGAGAGACCATTTGAGTTTCTCAAAATGGGGGAGATACACATTGATCATGTCCTAGTTAAGATGCTTTGATTAAAGGTCACAGGCACCAGCAAAAGCTACCTAATTAACAAAACAGGGATTTTCTATGAAAATTTAAACAAATATTTTACATAAATTAATAGCAAAGATGAAGCAACAAGACGTGAAGGAATAAGATGGTGAAAAATAAAAATAAACCAGACATCGTGGTAAACTTTTCTATCTCCTCTCATTTTCTTTTTTGCTTCATTCTCTCTCATACTAGTTTTTTGGCTTCTTGCTGCATGAGGCAAGTCTAGTAGAATATAGTCTCCAGGTAGCTTTTAAGTTTATATCTTCTCCACTCAGGATGCCAAGCTCTCAGTATTCCCTTTGAATTCCTGGAGAGAGTCTCTATTGTTTGGCTATGATCTGTTATCCAGTTCTGGTCTGATGGGCAGAGGCAGGTTGGCCAGAGACAAAGAGTTCAGGTACAGCTGACAAGAACTGAGGGCAGTTCCCAGAGAAAGGAGGTCACTCTGTTGTAGGGAGATGCCACCCAACGTGTCCCACAGATGTTATTACCCTGAAAATTGACCAGGTGGGCATTCAGTGTGAGAGAAGCCTGGTGGAATATCACGCTTCCAAATTTGAGAATGCTATTCAGGGCAAGAACTCAGAACCCTGAGAAAGAAATCCACAAGGAATAAGGAAGGCAACAAGAACACTCTTAGAAAAATACTTAAGGTATAAGAAGCGAATGTAGCTTGAGGTGGAACAGGTACTTGTTATAAAATGCATGTATGATGTACTTGTTTCTAAAATGTTCTTTCCTTTCTTAGTTACTTATTCATTCAACAAATATTTTTAAACATTTCCTATGTAAGAAACATACTGCTGTTTTCCAAAATCATAGATGACTAAAACATACTCTTCTTTTTTGTTGAAGGGGATCACAGATTATTTTGTTTATATCACAATTACATTCTCTATCTACTTATCATTTACAAAGAACCTATAGGAAAAAGACATATATTCCTACTGTCATTATTCTTATTTAACATTATTCTAGAAATTTTGGGTAAAGTGGTAAGATGAAAAAAGAATTTAGTTGTAAATTTGTGGAAAATTTCAAAAAATTAGCAAATGATATGCTGCCTAGCAAGTAAATTAAAGAGAAACACTAAAACACTCTGAAATGTTCAAGTGAATTCCGTATTCTGGTTAAAAATTATACAAAATCAATATATTTCTACTCTATGAGGAACACTCTGTTGAAAATAAAATGGTAAAGGAATATTGTATATAATAGCAACTAAATAAATGAAACAATAAGCAATAAATAAATAATAAAATAACAAGAAAGAAACTTTATTTTTTTTTTAATTTTTTTAACGTTTATTTATTTTTGAGACAGAGAGAGACAGAGCATGAACGGGGGAGGGGCAGAGAGAGAGGGAGACACAGAATCGGAAGCAGGTTCCAGGCTCTGAGCCATCAGCCCAGAGCCCGACGCGGGGCTCGAACTCATGGACCACGAGATCCTGACCTGAGCTGAAGTCGGCCGCCTAACCGACTGAGCCACCCAGGCGCCCCAAGAAAGAAAATTAAAAAAAAAAATTTTTTTAATTTTTTAATGTTTATTTTTGAGAAAGAGAGACAGAGTGCAAGCAGGGCAGGGACAGAGAGAGAGAGAGGGAGACACAGAATCTGAAACAGGCTCCAGGCTCCAAAGTGTCAGCACGGAGCCCAAAGCGGGGCTCGAACTTGGGAACACCGAGATCGTGACCTGAGCCGAAGTTGGAGGCTTAACCGACTGAGCCACGCAGGTGCCCCCAAGAAAGAACCTTTTAAAGAAGTATGCTGAACTGTACAAAAATGTTCAAAGTTCTGCCATGCAACAAAAGTGATGATTTTAGTAAGAGAAGCATAACACAGATCTGTACTGGAATACATAATAAATATGTCCCAATATATGCAAAAATACATTTTCAAAGAAACTTATTGAATTATAAAGTTTACTTCCAAAAAGAAATGAGCTAAAAAAAGAGCAATGAGAGAAAAATTCTAATCATATAGTTTAAAATATGCTATAATATTCTTACAATTTATTATGGCATTTGCACACCATCAATCACATAGATCACTCTGTCACAGAATAGGGAGTCCAAAATCTTGTCCAGAAGAACTATGATGATTTTAGTGCATCATAAAGATAGCATTTTAAGACAGTGGAGAAAGAATGAATTATTCAATAAATCTCTTAGTGTAGCCTGGCTCATTATTTGGAAAAAAAATATCTGGGTCTCATCATAAAATATATAAATACAAATTAAGGATGAAATAAATACATAAATATTAAAAATAATATTCAGTGTCAAAAATACTGTCACAAAATATTGATGAATATGTATATATTCTCATGGGACTAGTTTTTCAAAACTTGAAACCAAAAGCAAAAATCACAAGGAAGATATGGATAACTGAGTATTTTAAAATGCAAAGCCTTTTTATGAAAAAGTAAATCACTGTTACGAGATTTATGATTAAATCTACAAATGCTTACCTGGATTTAGAATATGAGTCGCAAAATTAAAACTTTTAAACTTTAAATATTGGCATTCTATTTAATTACTTCTGAAGAGAAAAATAAAATATCTCAGAAATGCTTATCTCTTGCTATAACATATAACATTTTAATGAAATTCTGTTCAGATTGAATTTTTGGCATCTCATTATGAGAGCTCCAAGTAATCTATTTCAGATAACTTTTACTTTTCATTTACTCCAACTACAAAAATTTTCCTATCTCCTCGAAGGCAGGTATTTCTTTTTATATGCTCACTAGTCTGGTTTTCCTCATACAAAATACGATAATGATACCTCTGTGACTAAGCTGCTAGGGTTATTGTCCTGACCACACTGACATCAATGGCAATGTCACTGTTGATGATATCTTTTGGATTCAGACTGTTAATCCCATCATTATACCTAGGTGAATAAAACAAAATACTTTTTAGCTGTTATGGGAAGAAAAAAAATCCCATGACTGTAGGTTCCAATAATGAAACAGATCATGCATAGAAGACTTTGAGATTTGGTGCTAAGGCAATAACAGCTTCTGTCAGATCCCGGTAACTTCATTTGACAGGAGTAATGTTTCTACTTTGTCTTCATTTAGGACAGCTTTGCTTCAGTGACTAGGAAACATGACAATGGGTTGTAACAGCTAGCAGTTCAAAGTACTTTTCCAACTGAATCCCGAGGTGAAGCTAACAGACTTTTGCAAATAGGGAAATTGATGATTTTCACAAGTTCCCTCGCGAAGTCACATAACTATGATTTTCTTTAAATGTAGATATGGAATGATAATTGAAATCATTGTGGAAAACTATATTGAACATCAGGAATAAATTTAAGTGAGAGTGACTCTTGCTGCAAGGGATGTTTTTGTCTGGGGATGCTTCTCAAAGGCTGTATTTTACGCTGCAGTGATCTTACTCAGCAATGAGGCTTGGGTTTCAAGTCATGCAAGCATTGGTAGATTTCCTCAAGGATCAAGGTGGAGGAGTCAGAGGTCTACACTGAAAAAATGTTGTTGAAGAGAATTAAGGTGCTGTATTGACTTAATTTTAGCACAGTATAAACAAAATTAAATTACTTAATGAATCTCTGAGTGTTCAGAAAAATACAAGGTTAGTTTGTTCTATTATAAATGGAGCAGTGATTCAGGAGATGGTGGATTCTGAGCCCTCTTTTGCTAGCTGTTAGCTGTGGACCTTAGAAAATTCAGTTCACTCATTTGGATTTGGATTTTTTCCTGTCGAAAATGAGGAGTTGCGTTTAATCTATCTTAGGGTGCTTTCCATGAGAGGTCACTCTGAAATTTCACCGAACATTAAAAAGTAAAATTTTGGGGGTGCCTGGGTGGCTCAGTCAGTTAAGCATCTGATTCTTGATTTTGGCTTAGGTCATGATCTCATGGTCTTGAGATTGAGCCCAGCATTGGGCTTTGCACTGGGTATGGGTGAAGCCTGCTTGAGATTCTCTCTTTCCCTCTCCTTCTGCCCTTTCCTGCTCAAACTCTCTCTCTGCAAAAAAAAAAAAAAAAAAAAAAAAAAGCCACCAAAAAAACCAAAACAGAACAAAGCTTTTAAAATTTACTTTTTAGGTGTTACTCTCTACCCCCAAAATTCTATATACATGATGGTTAATAAAATCACTTTATCTGCATTCCCACATTCCAGATAAACTTGACTTTTCACTTTCCACTCTTTCTAGCTTGGATCTTCCATTTTGAATATTTATTTCCTAAGTTCTATCTCACATTTTCCATTTATGCTGAGACTGAGGGAAGAAATAGGGCAAGCTAAGGTGATAACAAATGTTTTTAGAGCACCAATTGTATCTGGTCATTTTATGTTATGTGGTTGCATTTAAGCTTCCCAATCAGCCCATGATGTAATTATTATCATCATTCAAATATTAAATATGAGAAAATATGAGAAGATTGATAACCTTTCCAAAATTTAATAGCTTGCAAAGGACAGTTTTGTGATTAGAAGACACCAATTCCTCCTTTTTCTAATTCCTGACATGATTTTAAAAGGGAAAGATTTTGGTTAGACATATTATTTCACGTGATAAATTAAATACAAAATAAAGCCTGAATTTTTTTAAGACTCATTTTACTATCTCATTTTGTGACTAGTTTCAAATTAAAAACCTGAATTTAAGATTTTTTGTTAGATATGAGCATATGTTTGCATTAGTACAGGTTTACATGTGTATGTATATTAACAGATGAATATTTTGAGTGATAGTTATCTGAAAAAGATTTAAAAAATTAACATGCACACACAGCGTATGTTAATGTTTCCATAAAGAAGGATTATCCTTCAAAGAAAGAGAAGGAGCAATTAGAAGTTGGAGAAAAACAGAGTAGTGTGGTCTCATGGATACCAATTCTAGAGAATCTTCCCTTAGGAATAATGTGTGATTTTGAAACTCTTGAACACTATCCTGTATCTAAATATCCGTCTTTTCACTTCAAAATGTGAATTCTAGATAGGACTGATTTTTGAAATCTATGCTGAACATTATTTTCCCTCAGAACTTTTAAGACTCTCTCCCACAGTCTTCTAGCGTCTAGTGTGGCCATTGATAAGTCAAAGACTACTCTGACTCTAGCCATGTAGCAGAGGCAAGCTCTCTCCATTAAGCTCTGCCTAAATTGCACATTTATGAGCTAAATAAATGATTGTTGTCTTACATCACTAAGTTTAAGGTAGTCTGTAATATAGTGCTTGATACACTGGGGCAGGAAATTAATGTATTTTGTCCACATTTCAGTGGCTTGTCTTTCACACACCACTTTGAAGAGAATTAACCTAGGTTATAACTAGAGAAATCTAAATTATTTGAGGCTAGAGAAAGGATGAAAAGTACTTTTTCCTGTCAAGGGGCACCTGGATGGCTCAGTGGGTTGGGCATCTGACTCCTGGTTTTGGCTCAGGTCATGATCTCATGGTTTTGTGGGTTCGAGCCCCGCGTTGGGCTCTGCACTGAGTGTGGAGCCTGTTTGGGATTCTCTCTCTCCCCCTCTCTCTGTCCCTCCTCTGCTCATGCTGTCTCTATCTCTCTCAAAATAAATAAACTTTATGCAATTAAAAAAATACTTTCTCCTGTCAATATTATAAAACATGAGCTGCTGTCTTGCATGATGGAAATCACTCCGTACAAAAATATTACTTTGACCCAGCTGTCATTCTGCCCGGGAGTCCACCCACTATATTATTTCTCGGATTAATACCATGTTATTCTATTGAAATATAAAGACTAATATATCAAATTGTTATATATAAATAAAATGATTTATAACCTATTGTTTTTCACTATGGAAGTAGGTGAATTGGAAAAAAGGTGTTTTGTTTTTTTTTTCTAATAGAGGAGGGATTTGTATATGTGGTTATCTGAGGGAAAAAGGATGGGATGGACATACAGGGTTGACTTATCTCTACTAGCTTTTAGTGAAGACCAGAGATATCAAAGATGAACATAAAATCTTTGAAAATAGTCCTGAGAGGCTCCAAAGAAAAATTATATATCATAGTCATTTTTACAATGGACTTATTTACCTCTGTTCAATGAGTTCTGATTTCAGGGATATTTTAATTTTCCTCTCCTATTCCGTCATAGTTAGGAACTCATTATTGTACAATAAAAGTCATGGCTGCTACTGTATATATGATTTATAGGAGTACAGAAAGGTGTTAAGTAGAGGCTGGTGTCATTGTTTCCTTTTAATTCTGGCAGGTTTGTGGGTCTTACAACTTGGATAGGTTGCTGACAATTGAAAAGAGCAGGTAGAAGTGAGTAAGACTTAGTCACGTACTGAGTGTCAAGAATGAAATTGATTCCAATAAGGTATATATGTGGGTTAGAGGTCCTTGATGCAGTGAATTATGATATGGTTTACTTTGGGATTGATTAAAATCTTAGGAGTGTAAAAAAGTAATAGACCCTTTTACTCATGTTTCGCGTAAAGCTGCAATGAGCTGTCTCCCATGTGCTGTGTTAATGTTCATTGCTGACATCTTTGCTACTGGTAGGTCCTTTTTTTTTTTAATAATCAGTTTTTTGACACTGTGGTTATTAAACCAAAACATTCAATATACTCTCTCTATCCAAGCAAAGATTCATTTTATTATAAATGTCACATTCTTACAGCATTGCGAACTCCACTAAGTTTTTGCTTATACTGAAATATGATTCCTGATAAATAAGGTGGATACTTTAAAAATAATTTTTTGTTTTTAAGATCCTTTTTGACATCTAAATATATGTGTTATATATAAAGATCATCTTATTATGTTAGCTAGACAATCTCATTGTGGTAACTTAATATGAGTTCACAACATAATATATTTTTAATGAAGTTCATTTATATTATGTTGGTCATAGTATTTTACAGTGGATATAGTGATTTGTCTAGTGGATATTTTGATTATTTTTCTATCTCAAGTTTGCCAAAATGGTTAATTCAATGCAGCATGATAACAAAGTTCACGAATTCATAATGAAATCTCAGGTGGTGCAAATTTAGATGAATTTGCATTTTGCTGGTCATTTAATTAAGGAGGATCTATAATTAGGAACAAAGCTTCACCCATGCACCCTACCTTTAATAACTTGATAATGGTTAATTTTTTATACATTTAGAATACCTTTTAGTGATAGTGGTAAAATCTCAAAGAGATTTTTTTAAAGACTTATTAGCCTTCTTATATATTATTCATATATATATATATATATATATATGTATTGTTCTTTTATGATTATTCTTATAACATTGTGTCCCAACACATGCATACTTTCCTTACCATAAACATTCCCTGCTAGAGTGATAGATTTGTAGCAGTCATGAACCTATAGTGACACATCATTATCACCCAAAGTCCGTAGTTCATGTTAAGGTTCTCTTTTGTTGTTATGCATTCTATTCATTTTGACAAGTATTTAATGACATATATCCACCATTACAGTATCATACAAGGTAGTATCATTGCCCTAAGAATCCTCTCTGCTCCATCTATTCATCCCTGCCGCTTTCCTAGACTCTGGTAACCACTGTTTCTTTGTCTCCATAGCTTTGCCTTCTCCAGAATGTCACATAGTTGGAATTGTACAGTATATAACCATTCAATTTGGTTTCTTTCACTTAGTAATATGCATTTAAATTCTTCCATGCCTTTTCATGTCTTGATAGCTTGTTTCCTTTTAGTGTGGAATAATACTGCATTTTCTGGATGTATAGCAGTTTATTTTCCATTCACTTACTCAAGGACATTTTGGTTGCTTTCCAGTTTTGGCAATTATGAATAAAGCTGCTATAAACATGCACATACAGAGTTTTGTGTGGACTCAAGTTTTTGATGACTTTGGCTAACTATCCAGGGTCATGATTGCTGTATCATAGAATAAATGTATGTTTAGTTTTGTGAAGAAGTGTCCAAATCTGTTCCAGAGTGGCTGTACCATTTTGAGTTTTCGCCAGCAATGAATGAGCATTTCTGTTACTCCATATCTTTGCCAGTATTTGTTGTCAGTGTTTTGGATTTTCTCTATTCTACCAGGTGTATATTGGTATCTCACTGTTTTAATTTTCAATTCCCTAATGACATATGATTTTGAACATCTTTTCATATGTTTATATGCCATCTGTGTATCTTCTTTGGTGAGGTGTCTGTTCAGGTTTTTTACCCATTTTTAAATCAGATTATTCATTTTCTTATTGTTGAATTTTAAATGTACCTTGTGTATTTTGGATAATAGTCCTTTATCAGATATGGGGTTTTTTTGTAAATGTTTTTTCCTAGTCTGTGGTTTCCTCATTCTCTTGTCAGTGATTCATAGAGCAAAAGTTTATAATTTTAATGAAGTCCTGCTTATCAATTTTTCCTGTTATTTTTAATGGAAAAATATCCTTCATAGTTTCCTGTAAAACACAGAACTATTAGCATAATATTGTGTTCAATTATGCTTTTATTTCTTGGTTTGCCCTTTTTAAGGATGCTGTTTCTACACATGTCTCGTTTATACTCTGTAATAACACTCATTTTTCTCAAAGAAAATATACAAAGTATATCCATGTTTCAAGCTCTGTCTGTTGATACGAGTATTCAGAATGAGGACTGGCAGAGAGTTGTAGTGCAGCTTACAATATGAAGTGGTGGGATTTTAGAGTAGTTTTCTACATTTAAGAAAACATAGAGTATCAGTTCAGTCTCACATGGAGAAGCTGAACCAGTAGGGATACACATTACAAGGTATTTTTTAAAGACTTGCTTTATGTGATTAGTGAGGGCTACAAAAGTCTGAAATTTGTAGAGCAGACTGTCAGAAGGGGCAGTCTGGAGGTTTAGGTATGGGCTGAAGCTGCTATTTACAAGAGAAATGTTTCCTTCTTCAGGTAGACTTCAGTTCTGCTCTTGAGACATTTCAACGGATTGAATCAGGCCACATAAATTATTTAGGGCAATCATATATATTTATATGTGTTAATATGTTTATATATAGTCATATTTATACATAATATGTGGAAAAATATAACCGTGCTAGTTCTCATTTCCTCATCTGGTCATGTGATCATAGCTGCTATTTATAACTACCTTCTTTCACCATCTATTCCATACAGGTTTTGTCTTCCAAAAGCACCTCAGTGGGTTGTGGTTCTTTGTCTGGTAGTTTGACCAAATCTTCATTTGTGAAAGGGTGTGGGACTTTAGTAGTCCTGTCCAAATTAGGTTATAGTTTGTCATTGTCGAATCACAGGACAATAGTACTAAGTGATGTCCTAAGGGATCTCCTGTATTTCGGACATACTCTCAGCTCCACTGGGAAGTGGCATTTCAGTTTCCCCTTGGTAATCAGAATCAGTCACCCTAACAATACATTAATCTTCTTCTTTGCCTCTGAAATAAAAAGCATAAGGGGTCCAAACTGGCCTGGTGCCAACTTTAGCTTGCAACTCGGTGAAATCATTGTTTCTCCCGGTAGAAGCATTCATTCATTTGAAACTAAGACCTCTAGACCAGCAGAACCTAAGGTGACCAAGATGAGAAGCAAAAATTTTTGCTAGTGAATCACCACTAGCAAGTGGATCATCAGCAGACAATAATGACTGGATCCATTCCCATCTCTACCTCTCGATTCCTGATCATGAGTTCTTGTTGTGAGAAAAACAGCACCATGTATTGACTGCTAATTTGGAACACACACGGCATCTTGGAAAATATTACCCTAGCTTGTACTGTAACTGAGTCTTCAAATATGATCTTACCATTCTATCAAGCCAGATGCTTTAGGATGATGTAACCTGAAAACGGTAAGACCAGTGAGTTACATGAGCAAAGGCCTATTGTTATATTTACTATTAAATGAGCTCCTTGACAAAAAGCAATGATATGGAATGCCATAATGGCGACCTAGGCATTCTGTAAGTCCATGGTAGTTTTAGCATAAAGTTTGCATAGAGATAAGACAGATCCATATAGAGTAAGCGTCTATTTCAGAAATAAAAAAAAAATATCCTACCCCTTCCGTGACAGAAACTAACATGATCAACCTGTCACCAGATACCTGGCAGTGGTGGTACATTGCCCCAGGAAATGGTGCCATGTTGGGAACTCTGTTGGTCTCTGCTGCTGCCAGATTAGGCAGTTAACAGTGGCTTTATTTAGCCAAAGCAGTCTTGATGAATGGAAGTTCATATGGGTAAGCCCGTATGTAACCTTCATCCATTCCACCATGGCTGCTTTGGTCATTAGCCCCTTGAGCAATGACAAGTGTGGCTGGAAAAGTGGCTCACTGGCAGCCACAGAGAGGTCATCCTAGTCATTTGATTATTAAAATCCTTCTGAGCTGAAGTGATTCTGGGTGAGTCTTCACATGGGAGCCAAATATCCTTATATTTTTTCCCTTAAAGAGCTATATCCCCATACCTCATCCACAGACCTCCTCTTCACCAACTTTCCAGTCATTTTCCTTCTAAGTCCTTGAACCATCTACCCAAACGGTTGGACACAGCCTGTGAACCTGAATAGACTTGTAGGTCTATTCATTTCTTCTTCTAGGAAAAATAAACAACTGAGTGTATTGCTTCATTTTGCCCTATCCTTCAGTGCAGTGCCTGAAATGGGTTGTAGGGCTATAGCTTTCTACTTTCAGGTGGTGCCTGCCTGAACCATCTGTAAGCAGGGTCCGTGTTTTCTTTTCCTCAGTCAACTAATCATGGACTATTCATGAGACTATTTTTCTGCCTATCACAAATGGGAGGGTTAACAAATGGAGTAAGATTAAAAAAAATATCTATGAGCAGCTTAAATGCACAAGAGAGAAAATGATGGGTTAAAGATAACTGGTATGTGTAATCAAAAAAGAATGAAAAATATGAATGATGAATGCAAGTATGTGTGTTTACATATTGTGTAAGAATAAAGTGTAGACAGCAGTAGCTTTCATGATTGTATTTGTAAATTTTTTTTTACATTTTATTATTTATTTTTGAGAGAGCATGAGCAGGGGAGGGGCAGAGAGAGGAGACACAGAATCTGAAGCACAGGCTCCAGGCTCTGAGCAAGCATTCAGCCACAGAGCCTGATGAGGGACTCAAACCCATGAACTGCGAGATCGTGACCTGAGCCGAAGTTGGACATTTAACTGTCTAAGCCACCCAGGCACCCCTTCATGATTGTCTTTGTAACAAGAAACCAGTAAAGGCAATTAACCAATGCAAATTCGCTTGGAAATAATTTGTCTTTCCTGTTTTCTCTACCTGTACTATGTTTCCAACTGTCATCATGTGTATTTAATATAGCACAAGGATAGAGGATTAATTTTTAATTTTGCAATTGATGAGTGACTACTATCCTCAATTCCAAACCTCCGTCCAAAAGTTGTTATCTTGATATGTAACTTTCTAGACATTTTGATGTATTATGTTAATATATAAAGAATTATAAACATCTATGTATAATCTATGTATTTATGTGTCTAAATTGAAATACTTCTCTGTCTACCTACTTCTCCTAAGGGATATGGCTCCACTTATTGTTCCTGTTCAAGGCTGTTGCCAGGGGTGGTTTTCTGATTAAATTGGCTTTGTTCTTATTGACACTTGGTTATTGGTACTTATTGAACTCAGTGGGGTGGTATTCTTGGAATTATGGAGTAACTGAGTATATTACTTGGTTTGGAGAGAAATTTGTGAAAAAGAGAGTAAGAGGGTAACTAGGTCATATTAATGGTGGAGGAATAATAAGAGATTCAATAAACTGTTGCTCTAGAATAAATTGTCCCCAAATTGGCCTTAGATTCTAAATGAACTTTGAAGTTTCAGGTAGGTGGATGTGTACCTGCCTAAATGAGCATTTGTTGTTTGATGACCTGGTATCCATTTCCCATTCTGGTGACTGATCTTTATTTTCCTTAGGTTTAGATAGCAGTCGCTTTTCTTCACTCTCTGTGCATGTCTGTGTGATCTTGACCTTACTACTGATTCTTGTGGTAGGACCTGCATTGGGGCTTATGTCAATCACTCTATTATCCCTAGCCACAAGGATTCATCGGAGGATAGGCATAGGGTCCAATTTAAGCCAAGAAGGGTTAATTCCAAAGGAGAGAAATGGCCTTTTTTTCTATGTTGAACTTGGAAGCATAAAGGTATGGTTGTTTAGTTCTGGACAGACATTTTACCACCTCAGTTCATGGACCTGCTTAAGAATGAAACCAACCACTTAAGAAAGTCGAGTTGCAACATACACACACACACACACACACACACACACACACACACTCACACACACTCACACACACTCACACACGCCCTCTGAGACCTGATGACATTTTAAAGGTTCTAGATTGCAGTCATACTTAAAGCCAAAAGGCCTCTAAATTTTTGTTTTGTCAACCATTTTAACAAATTTCTTAAATCAGTTTTTTAAAAATCTTTCTACCTTACAACAAAAAAGTTATGATTGTGATTCTTTTTGATGTGACTATTATTAAGTAAGCTTTTCTTAGTTAAATCTTCAGTATGTAGGGCAATCATGTATCACCTAACTCCGAATTCTTTTTTGAGTAAAAAGGGGAACTATTCATTACACAGGACCAAAAGGTATGAATGTGACAGTCCCTGGAAACCCCAGAAGAATGGTCACACTAACCACACTGCAAATATTGGACTGATTGGACAGGCTCCACTCCTGCAGCAGACAAATAAAAGGAGCACAGTGCCTTTTTAGGAGACGCACTCCAAGTGTTTATAGACCTTGACTGTGTATGGAGTGTATTTACAAAAACAAATTGGAGAGGATAAGAAGCAGGAAATAAAAGTGTGCTTGCTATAGCATTATTGCTGTTGTTTATTTATCTTTTCTTCTTTTGATTTTCTAGCATTTTTCTTTTCTCACTTCATTGGTTTTTTCTCTTCATGCTTGACTGACTTGTCGGCCATCCTCATTCACAATGTACATTATAAGCTTGCTAGTGGCTATTATTTTTCAATAAATACACATTTCAAATTTTACATTGGAAATCTGTGGCACTAGGAATAAAAAATAGAAATTGTATGTAACACTTTCCTGGAATTAGCATCCTAAGGAATCTCTGTATGCCTAAAAATATTTTTAAAAAGCCTGGAGATTTATTAACACTTCACAGAACATATTGTAAATTAATTTTTAAAAATTGCAGAGTATGGTTTTTAAAAGAATATAATTGCCAAATATTTCCTGCTCCATTTCCTCAAATTATATAAGAGAAAACAAAAGCCTTTTAGCTTTCTTAGTTCTGTAGGAAACTCATAATTTAAAAAAACATTCTTTTAGTGCCAGTTCTTGATTGTAATTACAAATTAGAGCATGTGAATGGGACTGTTGAAACATACTACTTCTAGAAGGATAGTCCCATTTATTTTCTCAAATGCAAGACCTGAAACTTTTTTTACTTCATACAGGAAGAGGTTCAGCTACATTTTACCCCCAAATGGTGCTTATAAGAATTAGTTTACAATGCACATATAATTTATAGAGTTACTGCCCGTGGTAAATCATTTACCCAGATATAGCTGCAAATCACTAAGAACTTCATATCCATTTGTCAAAACTCATTCTGTCATTTTCTCCCACATTGTAAGTTTCAAACCTTGTAAGTCTAGGTTTTCTGTCTTTACAAAGAGAACTTATGACACTTCTCAGTGTCATAGTCAATGAAATAAAAATTTAAAAATGATTTATTCTTTCCATGCGGCCATATTAAAGCAAATATTCTTCCACTCCATAACTGGTTTTGAAAATATAATTTCTGATGAAGGAATTTTATAGAATACTTGGATTTAGGGAGAATTTCAGTCCCTGTGAAAATTGTCTTCAGCTTCTGATAATATATAATTATGATTGACTATTGCATTTAAATGGATATAACTATTTTTATAAGATATAAACACTTGTATTTTGATTTTTATTGGGTTAATATAAGTTCTTAAGCATGTTCCCCCTTCTGCATGTATGGAAGTAAAATAAAATGGTAGACTCTATTATATTTGTTTTTATTTTAATAAAAGCTTAGAAACTCTTTGACCATTTAAATTAGCACCAGCTTCAAAAAGACTAGACTTTTTACATACAACTAATTATTGAAGATCGGAAGAGTTCATGTGTTTTTACCACTATTATTATTTTTAGCTATTATCAGTATAATTGTGAGATAATCTGTGCATACCACTTAAATTTTTTTTAATGTTTATTCAATTTTGACAGACAGAGAGAGAGCACAAGCGGGGGAGGGATGGAGAGAGAGGGAGACACAGAATCCGAAACAGGCTCCAGGCTTTGAGCTGTCAGCACAGAGTCCAATGCAGGGCTCAAACCCATGAACTGGGAGATCATGACCTGAGCTGAAGTTGGATGCTTAACTGACTAAGTTATCTAGGTGCCGTGTGCATATCACTTAAAAATAACTGTCCCAGTAGGTGAAGGTACTGAACATACAAGTAAAGCTTTTCTTTTCCTCACAAGACCCTTTGCAAAGCCAACTCTCCTGAGGGAAACATCACCTGTGTTTCTCCTGGGTTTAGTTCTTCAAATGAGTGAATTATAAATTTATATTTATAAGTTCATACTTTGTATATGGGTATATTAGTTTTGAACAGGATCTCCTGGCTATCACTGAGTTGCATTCTCCTTTCCTTTCCCCCTAGTTTCTTAATTTCAACACTTAAATTTTTAAAGTATATTTTAAAAAATTTTTGAAATTTATTTATTTTTGAGAGATAGAGAGAGAGACAGATAGAGAGAGAGACAGAGAGAGAGAGAGAGAGAGAGAGACAGTATGAACAGGGGAGGGGCAGAGAGAAAGAGGGAGACACAGAATCTGAAACAGGCTCCAGGCTCTGAGTTGTCAGCCTAGAGCGCCATGCCTTCTCGAACCCAGAAACCGCAAGATCATGACCTGAGCTGAAGTTGGATGCTTAACTGACTGAGCCATCCAGGAGACCCTAGTATATATTTTCAAGTTTATTTATTTACTTTGAGAGAGAAAGAGAAGGTGAGCAAGGGAGGGGCAGAGAGCAAGGGAAAGAGAAAATCCCATGCAGGCTCCGTGCTGTCAGCATAGAGCCCCATGCAGGGCTCCATTGCATGAACTGTGTGAGATCATGACCTGAGCTGAAGTCAAGAGTCGGAGGCTTAACTGACTGAACCCCCCAAAGAGCCCCTCAGTACTGACATTTTTGTGGTTTCTCTAATTTCTCTTTCACTTAAAATAATATGCTGTAGATATTTATTCATTTATATTATTTATATAATCTATATATTTATTTTATATTTCTATATAATGTATATTATTATAAGATATATTTATAATTGACATATTGAATCTATGTTATAATCTAATATTTATATATATAATTTCATTAAAACAAGGTTGAATATTGGTTAATTAAACACAAAAGTTACTGATTCCAAGCTAATTAACATAAGACTATTTATTATTTCTCTTTTTTCCCCTAATTTTTCTGCCAATCTCTCCCTTACCATTTCTATTTGTTATAGTTTTTTTTTTTGCATAGTTCAGGTTTATAACAGTTATAAACTATAAATATGAAGGCCTTCTATGTTTTATTGATAGTTTGATTCTAAAAAATGGAAAACATAAGAGCACTTAAAACATTTAGGTTATACAAAAATCGTTAACTCTAAACAAAATTGTTTACTCTAACATACTGTTGTTAACTCCAGAGAGACAAAAATATAATCATATGCTATTTCATGTCCACCCATCAATGGCTCTATCTCCACATATCTCTTTATATTTTTCTTATCTTCTGTCTCTTGCTGTGAACAGATACATTACAACTTCATTTACTTTCACCAGTAGATTCTTCCAGTTGAGCTTGCTTTGCTAATTCAGATTTGTCTATCATTTTCATGTTGTTTGCTTTCTTCAAGTGTCCAATGTTAAGATGGTCTGATGTTATTTATGACTCTAAGACTATAGTGTTTGTAGCTGGTGTAGATTTCCTTCACAAGTGTGTTGGTTTGTTATCCTTGAATGCGGATGACTCATTTTGGTCTGTGTAAGTATCTCTGAATGGGCAGGGAGTCAGATGGAGAGATTCAAACTTTCCACATAAAGAAAAGTTAATTTACAGGTTAGATTTCACTGACGCTATCAGAGCGTAAATTGTTTGTTCCAGAAAAAAAATGGGGTCTAAGATTCTAATTCTACCTGGCCTGTGTCTTGGAAAACAATTTGCAAATACTTCATTGAAGAGCACTAGAGGGAAGTGTGCATACCCAGCAGTGAGAGCAGTGTGTGCAAAAGGTGAGAGGCACGTGGAATGTGGAACATATACAGAGTTGAAGTAGCTCAGTGTATTGGAGCAGAGAGTATGTTCTGGATTGTTCCACATGACTTGCTTGAAGATGGAACAGAGATTTTAAAACCACATTCAGTTTTTTTCCCCCTCATAAATGGACTTTATTTTTTTTTTAGAACAGTTTTAGATTCAACAAAAATGGAACAGAAAGGACAGAGAGTTCCCATATATCCCCTATCCGTATACATGCCCAACCTCCCCTACTATCAACAACCCCACCAGAATGGTACATTTGTTGAAATTGATGAACCTGCATTGACACATCATTTTAGTTTCTTTCACTTAGTAATATGAGTAATATGCATATAAGTGTCCTCCATATCTTTTCTTTTTTATTATTTTATTTCATTTTGTCGTTATGAAAGGTTTACTCTTTAATCCTTATCACTTATTTCACCCATCCCCCACTCACCTCCCCTCTTGTAACCACCAGTTTATTCTTTATTGTTAAGAGTCTATTTCTTGGCTTGCCCCCCTCTCCCATTTTTTTTCTCTTTTCCTTTGTTTTGTTTCATTGAAATCATATGGAGTCTTTCTCTGACTGACTTCTTTTGCTTAGCACAATGCTCTCTAGCTCTATCCATGTCATTGCAAATGCCACGATTTTATTCATGTTTATGGCTGAATAATATTCCATTATTTATATATACCATATATTCTTTATCCATTCATCTATTGATGGAGAACTGGGCCGTTTCCATAATTTGGCTAAGGTAAATAATGCTGCAACAAACATAAGAGGTGTATATGTCCCTTTGAATTGGTGTGTTTATACTTTGAGTACATACCTAGTAGTGTGATTACTGGATCATAGGGTAGTTCTATTTTTAATTGTTGAGGAAACTTCATACTGTTTTCCACAGGACTGCACCAGCCTTCACTCCTACCAACAGTGGAAGAAAGTTCATTTTTCTCCATATCCTTGCCAACACTTGCTTTTTCTTATGTTGTTAATTTTAGCCATTCTGACAGGTATGAGGTAATATCTCATTATGGTTTTGATTTTCATTTCCCTGTTGATGAATGATGTTGAGCATCTTTTCATGTGTCTGTTGGCCATCTGGATGTCTTCTTTAGAGATATGGCTATTCATATCTTCTACTCTTTTTTTAAATTGGATTATTTGTTTTTTTGAATGCTGATTTGTATAATTTCTGTATGTATTTTGGATACTAACCCTTTATTGGATGTGTCATTTACAAATATCTTCTTCCATTTAGTAGGTTGTGTTTTAGTTTTGTTGATTGTTTCATTTTCTGTGCAGAAATTTTTATTTCAATGTAGTCTCAATACTTTATTTTTGCTTTTATATCTCTTGCTCAGAAGATGTATCTAGAAAAATGTTACTATGGCCGATGTCAAAGGAATTACTGCCTCTCTCAAGGAGGCTCTCTTCAAGGATTTTTTTCAAGGATTTTTCAAGGATTTTTATGGTTTCAGGTCTCACATTTAAGTCTTTAATCCATTTTGAGTAATTTTTGTGTATGGTGAAAGAAAGTGGTCCAGTTTCATTTTTTTTTTTTTTTTTGCATACTGCTGTCCAGTTTTCCCAGCATCATTTGTTGAAGAGACTGCCTTTTTCTCACTGTATATTCATTCCTCCTTTGTTGAAGATTGATTGACCATCGACTTGTGGGTTTACTTCTGGGTTTTCTGTTCTATTCCATTGATCTATGTGTCTGTTTTTATAAAAGTACCATACTGTTTTAATTACTACAGCTTTGTAATATAACTTGAAATCTGGAAGTGTGGTACCTCAACTTTTGTTTTTCTTCTTCAAGATTTCTTTAGCTATTTGAGGTCTTTTATGGTTCTATACAAATATAGGATTTTTTTCTAGTTCTGTGAAAAATGCTATTGGTATTTTGATAAGGATTGAATTAAATCTCTGTATTGCTTCATGTTTGAGAGCTCATTTCTTTTTAGTATAGAATAATATCCCATTGACTGGATTTACCACAGTTTATCCATTCCCTAATGAAGTAGATCTTGATTCCAAGTTTTTGTGAATAGATAAAGTTGATATAAAAAAATCCAGGTACAGGTGTTTTGTGGACATATTATTACGTTGTTTTCTTTTTTTTTTTAAGTCAGAAACAACCCACTATTGTCAGAAGGCTCTGAGTTTTAAAGGTTTGTTTGCTGTGGCAGTTACAAATAATTATTTCTACTAACACAGCTGACCATTAATTACGTTGAAAAATCACACCTGTACCTCAGTTTATATCAGGGAATTTCAATCTTGCCAGTTTATTTGATCTCCAAAGCAAAATAATTTGATAATTTTTATAGTATTTTTTAACTCAAAAATTCAATAATTTTATAAATTGTCAAGTTAAATATATGCTTTAGGAAAAAGCTTCAGATAAAATAAAAGCAAACTGTATGTATTTATTGTTTACAATAGAATAAGATGGTCCCTTCTTGCCAAGTGATTTGGATTTGGCTGAATTGTCTTATTTTTATTGTAACAATATAAGAAGATATGTATTTGTGTATGTGTGTGTGTGTGTGTGTGTGCGCGCGCGTGTGTGTGTCTGTGTGTCTGTATGTGAAAATATTCAATAAGTTATGAGACTAGGGCTAAACAAAAATACATTAGGAAATTATGCAATTACCAAACATAAAACATGAAGGTGTGTGACCTTCTACAACATTTGTGATATAGCTAGTATCATTTATTTTGATAGCCGCTCTATGTTCAAAAAAATTAAACTCCTTCAGTTTGTCAGTAATCGTGCTTGACATTAGATGTAAGGATGAAAATCCTTGGACTGTGCCCTCAAGTAATTCAATCTTGTATGGAAGGTGCATATAAACAAACAACACAATGCTTGGTGATAAGGGCATCAATAAATGTCTTAAACATATTACAGCAACAGCACAGAGGAGAAATACAAGGTTACCAAGTGTGTAATTCCTTCTAGTGATTGGAAGGCCAGGTGAAGATTCAAAGAAGCAGGGCTATCTGTTGAAACTTGAATGATGAGAAATAAAGGTCTTACATCTGTATTTACAATTTAAGACATTGCAACTTGCACGCTTACCTTGTCAAACTTTCCAAATACATACATAAAGGTATCTTATTTATCAGGCGTATAAAATTATAAAGGTCTTGAGTAAGGCACAATTTAGAGCTGATATATTTGGGATAGTGGCGTCTTCACAATACCGACTAAGCTAGAAGTACATACTCCAGTTTCAGTAGTACCTGTAATAGCCTCTCCGATGGCTTGCTTCTCCATTGCTGATAATATGCCTTTAAAAACAATGTCCTTTAGGGTTCAATGGACCATGAAATAGTCTCTGCAGAAGTACCCCTGGTGCCAGCACTGAGACAAACATTCATTTTGGCTGTCAGCTAAAAGAACTTGGAAGAAATGAAGCACATTTATTATGTACTGATATATTCTGACTAGATAATCCTTTTTAGTTGGAGGCACTATAAAAGCAAGTGCAGATTACTGTTGGCAAAATAGGAAAAAATAAAATTCAGTTGAGCTGCAACAGTATTGCTTCCAATTTCACAGCTGGATAATTTTCTTTATAAACTTCTATTAAAAAGTTTTGTTGGGAATGAGTATATTATTAAATAAACAATTTATAATATACTAAAGTCAGATGAATCAAGACTTTCAGAATGATAGTCTTTTAGATTTTCGAAATTTGATGGTTTTCTGTGTGTTATATGAGCAGTGGATTGGTTAAGTCACTTAATAAGGATTGGCATTATTATTAGCATGAAGATGCAGTTACAGTAAAATTTTTATAAAATTTTTATTTTAGGGAATGTTATGTAGATATCCTTTGTGTTTATAGCTGTGGGAACTAAGTCCTAAATATTAGCTTTTTAATATTCTGAAATATTAAAACAATAAGCTATTTCCTATTTAGCCATGGTCTTAAAAATGGGTGGCAAAGTTATTAGAAGGTAAAAGAATAAGATTACGTTCCTTTTTCAGGAGTAAAGAATAGCTACCTTAAACATGGTATAGCAACAGGCTGACCAATTTGCCGTCTTTTGAAGGAAAGAGACACACATTAAACTGTATTCTGCTGATGGGTATTGAGGAGGGCACCTTTTGGGATGAGCACTGGGTGTTGTATGGAAACCAATTTGTCAATAAACTTCATATAAAAAAAAAAATAAAAAAAAATAAACTGTATTCTGCATTGTAAGAGGGCCCTTCGATCTTTATCTAAACTGCTATCTTTTAAAACGGAAACTGACTTTTTTTTAAAAAACTGATTTAATCGAAGCCAGTATTTGGTCATCTCTTATTGTGATTCAAAGCACTTTAGCATCTCGCCCTGTTCTATATTTATTCCAGTCATGGGTGAAATGGCATTTGCGCTTAGAATGGTATCCGGGTATTCTGATCTGGAAGAAGTGACACCGATTTTTACACCTAGCGTTTCTGCCCTTTTACTAGCCACTATCTTGGGCTATGCTATGTCTCAATTCATTGTGTAGGACAGATTGACAAGAAAAAAAGCATACATAAGCATATTTTAATTTTTTTTTTGCATGTACATCAGAGCCTTCACAAAAACATGAAGACCCAAAGGATCAGTTAGAGTTAATATATTAACTCTCAATATATTAAGTTGGACAAAGTATCAAATTATGAAAATGTGAGAAGGCAAAAGGGGTTGGGCTAGGGTAATTATGAAAAAAATGATTAGGAAAATAAGAATTAGTTTAACAAGGTTTATTTGTACAGATTTCTTGACTCTTATCTCTGGTGATAGGAATGTTTCTTTCTTGGGGTGCCTGGGTGGCTCAGTTGTTAAGCATCCAGACGTTGGTTGATGCTCAGGTCATGATCTCACGGTTCATGAGTTTGAGCCCCACAGTGGGCTCTGGGCTGACAGCACAGAGCCAGCTTGGGATTCCCTTTTCTCCCTCTCTTTCTGCCCTGCTCTGCCCTGCTCATGCTCTCTCCCTCTCTCTCTCTCTTTCTCTTTCAAAATAAACAAACATTATTTTAAAAAAGAAAATAAAACAATGTGTCTTTCCTCCTGATAGGGGAAGAATATCAGGACATCTTTCCCAGAAGAATTTTATCTCCTGCTTTCAGAGGGGGGAAAAAAAGGAAGGCCAAAGTGTCCTCCTTCTTGCATGTGCTGCTTTTTAATTGCCTTTAACTCAAAACAGTCAACATAATGTAGTAATGTATTTTGGGGTGATGTGTTCTGAACCCCTTCATAAATCACCGCCATGTAGTGTATTTTATCAACTTGCTATTGTTGCTCTAACAAATTACCACAAACTTAATGGGTTAAAATAACACAGATTTATTGTAACAGAGCTGGAAGTCAGGAGTACAAAATGGGTCAGCAGAGCTGTGTTTCTTTTGGAGTTCTAGGGGAGAATCCATTTCCTTGCCTTTTCCAGCTTCTAGAGGCCACCTACATTTTTTGGTACATCCCGTTCCTCCATCCTCAAAGCCAATAGCAGAGCATCTTCAAATTTCTCTCCTGTCCCTTCTTCCCTCCAGTCCTTCCTATCTGCCTCCCTCTTCCTCTTCGTCTTCTCTGCCCCACATCTCTTCCCGATGATCACATCTGCTTTGTCATCACATCAATTTCTGACTCTGATCCTCCTGCCTCTCTCTCATGAGCACCTTTGGGAGTGATCACACTGAGTCCAAATGTATAATCTTCCTATCTCAAAATCCTTAATTTAGTCACATCTGTAAAATTCTTTTTCTTTTTCTTTTTTTGAATACAAAACAAAAGATTCACAAATATTGGGAATTAGCATGTGAATCTTTTGGTGCCATTATTCTACCTACCACACACATATCAAAGGAAAATATATGTGGAATAAATTACTTATGGTCTTTTATATTTTCATATCCAGAGTCTACTTCTAAAAATATTTATTTATAGAAATATAAAACACTTATTAAGAAGGTATAAAAATCACATGTACAGAGTTCAATAAAATATTGCCAAGTGAACACCTGAGGCATGAAGGATAAAAATAGAATATTGCTTGTATTCAAGAAGCTCATCCCATCTCTGAACCTCTTCTGCCTCCTTCCTTTCCAAAAGTAACCACTCTTCTCACTTATAACACTGCTTTTCGGTTTGTCTACTTTGAACTTTATACAAATTGAATGATAAAGCAAGGCTCTGTGTGTGTAGCTTGTTTTGCTTAATATAAACTCTGAAATGAATACACTTTATTGTGTGAACTGTAGGTAATTCATTTTCATCACTGTGTAGTATTTCATTGATAGAATATAACCACAATTAAAAAAAATCTATTCTGTAGTTTATGAACATTCTGGTTGTTTTCATCTTGAGAATATTTTACATAATGGTTTTTTTTTTTTTGAATAATCAATTACCTGTCTCTTGGGCCATATGTATATGCTGGTTCATTGGATGAAAAAAATTTCACCTACTGGTGAAATAACACAGTCTTTAGAAATATGTGTATTCAATTTGGGGAGATACCACTATGCTAATTTCCAAAGTGATTGAACTAATTTTTACTCCCATGCGTGGTGTATGAACGTTTTAGTTGCTTGCTTTAGAGTCTCACCAAGAGTTTATTTATTAATCTTTTTTCACTTTAGGCATTCTGATGTATATGTACTTGTATTGCACAGTAAATTAGTGTTATGTATTGGCATTTTCTTGCTTACTAATGAGGTTGACCACGTAAACATATTTTCACATTTACTGTCCTTTTGGATATCTTCTTTTGAAAAGTGTCTACATAAGCATCTTGTTCATTTTTCCTTTCAGTTATCTGTCTTTTTATTTATTATTTAGAGAAGTTCTTTTTGTATTCTGGATCCCAAGCCTTTGTTAATCATGTGTTGCAAACATCTAATCCCATACTGCATCTTGCCTTTACATACTTTTAAGGTGATTTTTTGATTACGTTTTTGAGTTAAAAAAATTTTTTTAACGTTTATTTATTTTTGAGACAGAGAGAGACAGAGCATGAACAGGGGAGGGGCAGAGAGAGAGGGAGACACAGAATCTGAAACAGGCTCCAGGCTCTGAGCTGTCAGCACAGAGCCCGACGTGGGGCTTGAACTAACGGACCGTGAGATCATGACCTGAGCCAAAGTCAGACGCTTAACCAGTCAAGCCACCCAGGTGCCCCCGTTTTTGACTTTTAAAGTCCAACTTATCACACAGACATTGCTATGTGGTTTTCACACCATAGGATTTATCAATTGTTTTGACCACCCATGGTGGGATAGGCGAGAAGTGTGCTATTATCCCACAGTTCTCAAATGTATATTTTTATATTTACATACTTACACAAAATTTTTCCTCTGTTTTCATCCTAACAAGGTATCTTCCTGGAGTAATTTTAGTCCCTGAAGAGCCCAATAATGCAGCCTATTTCTGTGCCCAAACTGGGCATGTACATCCAACTCCTTGTGTGACCAAATCATGACTTGTGCAGTGTTTGCCCTTCTAGTCTCCCCTGTTTGACATCTACCTGGTCTGTCCCGATGATAATCGTAGCGCTAGTTTGTTTCTTCTGGGCATGTGCTAACCATATAATGTTTAGTGATCAAAAATATGCAAGGAAACATTTACTAATGGGTTTAATAGGCACCAGCTGGAGTTAATAGCGCATGTTTAAAAACTGTCTTTGTTCTTTGTTTCTATGTGTTGGTCCAAGTCGTTTACTCCTTTTATTAAAGGAGTACTCAGACTTATTTTTATAATTTATTCATTTCTAGCATTGTAATTTCCCCCAAATCAGAGTTGCAAATGATTAGGTTGTGTAAAAACAAAGACACAAAATGACTGAACTATCATCCTTCCCAAATAGCTACTGATTTTCCTCCACAATTAAATATAGGAAATTTTGTTGTTGTTGTTGTTGTTGTTGTTACCCAGATTAAAAAAAGTCATAACCCACATTTAATTCTCTATCTTGGAAGCTGTCAAATCTTATAGATTGCACTTCTGCTTTTTTCCTCATTCTCATTCTCTTTTCTGGGTCCCAAATACAAGAATTCAGGGTTCTGAGTGGAACGCTTTTCAAGTCAAACAACGTAGTGGGTTGCTAGATTATCCTTCCTAATGCATAAATTTAATCACAACATTTTAGACCTTTGAACCCTAATAACTCCCTATTGCTGACAAATCAATGGCCAATGATTGTGATTAAGAGGCTTCCTAGTGTGTTTTTATTTACTTTTTTGGAGTGCATTAGTCCCTATCTCTGATAGCTAACCTTTATTCATTATGTCTTGGACTTACCCTATGTATTTTTAGCTCTACAGTTTTGTTCATCTTACTTTTATTCCTAGAATGTTATATGATATATACTCTTTTGAAAAAGCACATTCATCCTTCAAAGCCTTTTTCAAATGCCTCCTCTGTAACGTGACTTTTCCTGACTGAGCTGTGCCTCCACTGGATATTGGTGCTCCTGTCTTTGGCTTTTCGCTTCGATTCCCTCTTACAGCTTGAGTCAAGACGCTCCCATGAATTATAAACAAAGTAGTGTAGCTCTGTACCATCCTTCTTAAGGGATGGCCCCCGGAGGGAAAAATGTCGATGCTCTCTTCAAATATCCTTGGATCCCTCCTACTGTCTCTACCCTCACTTCCTCGACTACGTCCACCTCCTTGTGCTTTTTCTTCCAGCAGCCAGAACCTGCAGTACTTTACCAGAGGAGTGCTCTTGGGCTACTGGAGCCTGCTGGCTATAAGGTACAAGCTGTGAGAGCTGCAAAGGTCTGTGCTTTATATTCTTAGGCGGAAACCTTTAGCCAATGACCAAACTGTAGCTACAATCTGGAAGTCCAGCTCCCCTGCCCAGGACAACCCAGAAGTAGCTCACGTTGCCATTTCCCCCCGGGCTCCAGCTCATCTCCTGCCTGAGATGGCAACTTGCTTGGCTGTCCTTCCTCTTTTTCCTTTCCAGTTTTTTTTTTTTTTCCCTGGGGTTATGTTTTTGATATCATTTACCCAAATGCTCATTTCAGGGTCTTCTTCTGGAGGATCTGATCTAAGACTGCCACATAAGAGCAGTCCAAATATATACATTTGTTTCCCAGTTTATTCTAATTGGACATATCTAGAAAAGTAAGTCAGATTGCTTAAGTCTTAAAACATCAAGGGCAAGATACTACTTCTCTGGTATTCTGGACAGGTTTGAATAATTGTGGACAGGTTGCTTTTGGCCCAGCTTTGAAAACCCTGTGGGTGTTTAAAAGAGGCTGTGAAAGAGAGAAGGTTGGCATTTATCATTTATGTTTGTAATAACTGAAGGCAGACATGCTTACCCGTATAAGCATATTGCTATAATGACTCTGATGGAATTGGCTATAGTTTGTGTCCCTGGCTTGAAGAGTTTGAACTCCCTTGGGCTATTAGAGTCTAGAATTTGATTAGTGTTGGCTGCAGTCTAGTCCCTTATCAGCTATTTCTCTAACACATCAATTGTGTGTCATTCAGAAATGTCTTTGCTGGGAAATAATTTTGACAATCTGGTCTATTTTAAATTTATCAAATAATTGTATGCAGCCTAGTCTTAGTGGATTTTCCACTAAAATGCTCCATATTTTTTTCTTGACAAGCTTCATCTCACTTTCTGTTAAGTTGTGATAAGCAGCCAGTGTCTGGCTAAGAGGCCATGGATTGCTGTATTTTCAGTTCTGAGGGCTCTATCAAAATACCCAAAGTGAAAGATGGGGTTTATAGAAGACCTTTAAACTCTATCATTCTTAGAGATTGCATAGATATTGCTAAGTCTGCCTCTATCATTTTTATGACCTGGTTTCTTGAAATCAAGTATTTCTGCTACATTTTTCTTTACAATTCTTATTGTCTTTTATAAACATGGCTACAAGATATTTATACAACATAGGAGAGCCATAATTCCAGGCACATCATTTTTTCAGTTCTATGCATTACATATACATTCACAACACTGTATTTGTGTGCCCTACAAATGTCATTTTATAGTATGCTTTGTAGATAGAGACCTATTATGGCTACTCTTTGTTTTGTTGCTTTCTTTATTCTTAAATAACTTGAGTTCCTTTTCACCATAGGGAATTATTTTTATTTCCAACAAAAATTCTACTTATGTCTAGTAACTGACACTTTTAACTAGGAGAGTCAATTACATGAGTCAAGATCTTTATTCTTTATGCAAGTACAAAATATACTGAAACCGAAAATAACAATTTGCATTCTTTTTAATTTACAAAAATTGTGTTTTCATGTAAAAAATACTCCTCTGCCAGTTGAGAATATTTTTGGTAAATGTTTTGATATGCTTTAAGGATACATTTTGTATTATTAATAAGAAATAGCAGTTGATCAAATATAATAATAGTTCTTGCTGCTTTGTTTAGTTTTTGAGGATGTAACTCAGAAAAAGGTACATTCTTGATTCTGATATAATGGCCTAGAAGGAGGAGAAAAGGTTAGTGAAAAGCTGGTTTTGTTATAAAGGATTAGAGTTTGAACAACAGTTTAAACACTTGAGCGCTGTCCAGAGAGGTGTTTGATATATAGTCACGATTGAACGTTTCCCTTAGGAGGAAGCACTGAAACCCGATCACACTACTCTAGTTCTACCAGAGGGAGAGTGGTAAGAATGAGGACGACTGATATAGGTCACCCATAAGCTACAAATGCCTCCAGGGAAGAAGCCGCAGACTCCTAAGAGTCTTATTTGGAATGCCATGGATGTTGTTGCTCCAGTTAAGTGCCTGATGCACCTCCTTACGCTTCTTACTCTGATCTCTTGCAATATGCATTAGCTCTTTTCACATCAAACCTGAAGGAACTTTAGCTTCCTTTACTATTTTCCATAAGAGGCACAATCACACGTGGCATGTTTGGATATTACAGCTGTACTCTTGACTCCCAGTTAATGGTATAGAATCATAGAGGCCCTGCATGGCTTCAGTTACATCACTACCGTTGATCCTGATATTCCCTGCCTTCTAAAGCCCACCCACTCCCTTCTAATTATTCACCTGCCACATGGAGCACCCTAGACAGTGTATCCCTGTTCTCTGCTCTGCTTTATTTTCTTGTTGAGACCAATACTGCTACACTACTTCCCCTTCCCAATGGTCCAGATAGTTCTGTCTGGCTAACCCCCTCTCATATTCGGATAAATGCCCTTTTATCCATCTTACTGAATAAGAATTCACTACCTTGTAATATATATACTAGAAAACAGCCATGAACAGAGTGGTATGGTAACACAAAAGAAGGAACAGTTCCTTCTCATGGACTGGGAAACTATTTTTCAACCGGTACTAACATATTTAGTAGGACATAGGAGATCTAAATGGTGAATACAGTATAAAAGAGAGTATTTATAAATTAAGCACACACACACACACACACACACACACACACACACAGCTTTCTAGGTGTAAAGTGCTCTTGTACATCAAGTCATTATGGTTCATTATCTGAGGTTGACTGCCATGATAAACAGATTCTGAGTTGGAGATTTGCCACAGGGTTTACTGAGGACAGCTCTTCGGAACAACCCATCACTGAAGGGGGAAGCAGGACTGGGCAGAGGGAAGAGTTGAACCATGATGTCCTTAGAGCAGATGCCTCGGGAGATCTTCTGAAGCTCTGGAATTGGGCAGTCTCAGCTCTGGGTGGCATACCACAGCATGTACCACACTCTTTGTGGAATTCATGTCTTCTTTAGTTATCGAGTTTGAGTAGATACTCGCTGCTCTCTTTTTGCACTGAGAGAGAAATTATAGCATATAATGTAACCATATACATGAGTAGAACTGACGGTCAGTTTTATTAAGTACTGGAAAGTTAATCCTCCTCAAAAGAGTTTCTGTTAACTTTCCTGAGATATATAGGCATAAATAATGTCTAAATGAGGCACCTGGGTGGCTCAGTCACTTAAGCGTCCAACCTCGGCTCAGGTTCATGAATTCCAGCCCTGTGTCTGGCTCTCTGCTCACAGCTCAGAACCTGGAGCCTGCTTTGGGCTCCCTCTCTGTCTGCCCTTCCACTGCTCACACTCTGTCTCTTCTCTCTCAAAAATAAACATTAAAACAGTGTCTAAATATTTTCTTGAAAAATATCAAGTAAAAGAGATCTTTTTTTTCTTTACTCTGAATACCACGTTTACCATCAGACCATCTTTACCCTGGCTAACAGTTTTGAAGATTTATGGCAGTTGGCTAATGGATTTGAGACCCTCTAATTAGGCATCTATTTAGGTTTACTCTTGGAGGGATAGAAAACATTACCTAAACTTATTTGGAACTAAGGGACCTCAATTTTAATCTGGCATATGGTTAAATCTTAAGGTAGTTGAGCCGGTCCTCCTGAGAAATACAAAATGGTAAATGTTGCTTTTCTAACACGCATATTATATTTAATACAGGAAAGTCACAGGTCTAAAATTACAAATAGGCCTATAATGGATCTATTAATGATGTGACACTATCAAAAGTTACTATTTCTAAGTGTCTTGTATCGCCCCTTATTTTTTTATATCACTAAGCAGTGGATTGCTTTACATTACAGATTTTATACTACAGTGATTACAGTAATTAAATTCATCGAAGTCTGACTAAGTTTGAAGTGTAAAGATGTATGAATAAACATAGTCTTGCCATCTTTGCCCCATGAAAAATGCCGTGCCCTTTATTTTTGAAGACTGAGACAGTTTATTAGGAATGCTCTCATTTTTAAATGTGTTTTTGATAAGCAGAAAAAGTAAAAGGGAGTGAACCGGTTGATTTGAGTGGAAAAGTACTAATTATTCAAGAAAATTTGTACTATATATCTCTACATAAATTAAGTTAGCAAGTGGGCTAGATAACTAGATTATCTAGATAATCACTTCATTAAATAACAATAAAATTTTTTGGCTAAATTCAGCACCCATCCATCCATTATTAACAACTGAGTGAACTAAGGACCAAATGCAAGTTCCTCAATCTGATAAAGAACATCTAAATATTTTGTAGGACACATGAAATTCTAAGCATAAAGTAAAACAAACAAAAAAGAAATGCACACACATACACCCACACACTACCCACGATGATAAAGTAAGTATTATCAAAATTAAAAACTGCTTTTCAAGAGATACCAATAATACCATGGATATGGGTAATGCTAGTGTGTGAAACTCCCATCACAACAAGCACCCCAACCTTGAAAACCTTTGTCATTGTGTGCCAGAGAGTAAAACAGAGTGCCTGTGGAGAGGAGGAACAACAGAGTTTCAAGTGCCTGTGAGATAATAACAAAAGGTTAAATATTCGTATCCTCAGAGCCTCAGGAATAAAGGAAAATGAGAGTGGGACAGAAATAATGCTAATAACTTCACAAATGTTGTCAAACACACAAACTGATAGATTCAGGAAGCTGGGCGAACAACAAAAGAGGATTAGCTTGAGGAAATACACATCAGTACAAAGGAAAACTAAAAGAATTTGTCACTAGCCAACCTACTACTACAAACTGTCCAAAGGAAACTTTGAAGAGAGAGGAAATGATAAAAAAAAATACTCATGGAGCATCAAAAAGAAAGAAGGAAGAAAAGACAAAATAGAAATAGGGGTGCGTAGAATAGACTATACTTTTCCATGTACGTTTTTACAAATTATATTTGATGATTTAAACAAAAATTATAGCATGAATATGATAAAACAGAAAGTGTTCTCTGAATGCGATAGAACCAAACCAAAAATCAGTAACAGAAGGACAAAAGGAAAATGTCTAAACATGTGGAATTTAACGAACACACTTCTAAACAATGCATATCAAAGAGTAAGTCTTGAAAGAAATTTAAAAGTACAGAAAACTTAATTAAAATACAGTACAATATATCAAAATATGTTCCATACAATGAAAGCAATTCTGTGTGGGAAATTCATAGTATTAAGTGCTTACATTAGAAAATAGGTAAGGTCTCAAATCAATTGATTTTCTGTACGTTCCAATTCATTTTATTAATCCACCATTACCCCAAGACCCCCCAAAATACAACAAAAAATAACTCAGATCAATGTCTCTCATAAACTCTGATGCAGAAGCCCTCAGCAAAATATTATCACACCAATCATGACCAACGTGTGCAAGTATGGTTCTACATTCAAAAAACAATCAGTGTAATCTCTCAAAAAACAGGAAAGGAAGAAAAATGATATGATCATATAGCTTGATGCAGAAAAAGCATTCAACAAAATTCGGCACTCATTTGCAATGAAAAAAAAAAAAAAACTAAACAATACCCAAAAGCTATTAACAGTTTAGGAATAGAGAGAAATACCTAAAGTCGATAAGAAATATCTACATACATGTATTCCCCACTCTGTACTGGAACACACTTTTAATTTCAGTCCACTCTGTCTCCCAAATTACAATCCTTAAGAGCCCAAATAGATGCTTTGGCTGCTCTACAGCCTCTTTTTGATCAACAGTTTTCTTAGGAAGCATAAAGTTTTGAGCATTAAAAGCATAAAATTAAATAAGAAAACAATATGTCACATTTAATTAAAATAAGCGATTACTTCAACGTGATGTAAAATGCATTCTCTTTAATGACATTACTTAGAATAACTTAAAGCTTAAAAATTGTCCGTGAGTAACTATGACTGCCTGCTTTATTTACTTAGCTGAATTTTGTTGTTGTTTCAATAACAAGTCGTTTGCTCTTTAAAAGACTATATTTAGGGAACGCTAATCTGAATTAACTGGACAAAGATTGTTTATGTCTAATGTCTATTTAATCAATCTAAAATTAATAAACATGTGTGAGATATTTGTTAAACAGTAAAACTTCAGATGTTGTTATACCTACCCCCGATCTTCACCATTCAATAACAATTTTCCGAGGTAAGTTTTATTTGAAGACAGATGTTTTTAACTCCCACATTCATAAAAATTCATACTATATTATTTCAAGAAGTACTTAGTGAGTATCTGTTCCAGGAAAGAGAGTAACAGAGAGCACCGAACAGCATGGGGCATATACACGTAACAACCTCCGGATCCAGTCCATATTAAATACGCAACAAAAAAGGAGTTGTGAAACCCTTTAAATTATAAATGTGCAAGCTGGGCCTCTATTCTCTGAATGTTCCCAGTTTACACACTGGAAAAATTATCATTACCTAAAACATGCCAAGGTGAAGCGAAGGACAGAATGAGGAACTAGAATGTCAAATCTTTATTGTGTTTTTATGGCTGTCATTATTTACTCTGTGAAGAGTGTTCTCCTCTAGTAGTTGAAGCAAATGAATTGTGACACATCTGTAATTATCATAGCTAATTGAATTATTTATTTTTTTCGTTTCTGAGTACAAGCACAAATCTTGGCATATAAGCACATTTTCCATATTTTTGTTAATAAAAGAACAATACTGAAAGCAGACCAATGCGTGCTAGTTTTTGTTTTGACAAGATTGAGTTTGTTGTTCACACATTTTAACTGGGGGATTTTTGTTATTTGTGATTTTGCAGAACAACCTGCTTGAGAGTACCCGCGCCTGCCTATAGAAAACAAAAATACATAAAATATACTCTGAGATAATGACTTTCTTTTTACACTGGGACTGATCCAGGTCTGTGTCAGAGCACCAGACTGCTTCTCACCACTATCACGTCATTGCACACACACACGCACACACACACACACACACACACACACACACACGTGCACACACACGTGTTCAATGGAATTAAAAGTATCTTTGATAGTGCCTGGGAAAGCATGTTCACATCCAGATTTATGTAGGTACTAATGAATAGGCTTTGGGAAACAGTCTCTATTTTGAATCGGTTTTACGTGATTATTAGGCAGTTTTTTAGGAGACACTTTCCAAATTCCATTAGCAAATGAGCAGAACTTTGCTCAGCAAAGTATAACTCCTAAATTAAAAAAAAAATGTGTATTTCCATATTTGGAAAAAGGAACTCTTACTCTTCTCGAAATATTTCTGGAGGGCACTAATGGAAAATAAAATAGTTTAAATGCATAGTTAATCTCATTTGTAAGTCTGGACCTGCCTATTCTATTAAGTCGCTAGATGGGATGCATTCCCCTTCACATTCAATTTGCCAATCACACTTGTCTCAGTGTTCAATGAAGATAAATTATAACTGCTGGTAATTAGTTAATTGGTAATTTGCTCATTCATCTCCATATTGTGAGTTTTTTCCTCCCATCTTGCTTATTACATTATTCTTTCCTCTTTTTTATTTATGAAAATGGGGAAGCAAACTTAGAATAAATATCAGCCCCGAAATTCCCAGGTAACATAAAAACCAAGCACCTTTTACTGCTTAGAAAATTAGATTTAATTTAGCAGTGAGTGGGGAAAGGCAGGAGGACATGAAATAAGACCCATGCAAAGTAAAACATAAAACTGTAATCTTGAAATAGTGCAAGAGGAAGAGTGAAAGTCACAGTAACTTTTCTGCAAAGTTCCTTTTGCATAGGAACTTTGTTCTGCAAAAAGCAGAACACTTTTTGCCGTTAGAAGAATTAGGCTCATTCTGACCCTTCCATTCACCGTGGAATGACTGTGGGTGAGTTGGTTTGCTTTTTCTAAACTTAAACTTCATTGTACCAGCCAGGATTCTTAAATTCACGCAATGAAATCACTTTTGTGAGTTAGAGAGGAAAAAAAATAATTAAAGTATATTAGACAATCAATCTACACTCAGGAGGATCAGGGAATCAGATCTGGACACTGTGGAGCGAGGACAAATGTCCCTATCATGCTGCATTAGCTGCCGTAGGAAAGCCAACACTGCTGTTTCCACAAGGCATCGAAACACAGCTCACACCAGTGATGCTGTGCACCACAAGCCAAAATCTCCACCGTGGAGACAACTTAAATCATGACACATCCTTTACCTCTTAATCAGATAATAGTTCCTTCAGGATGTTACTTCCTCATTCAACTTTTCCAAATCAAGGACTTAAACAGTTCCATTCCATTATACAGCCTTGGTTATATACCTGTGCCCTGTTTTCAAGAAAGTTTAGGAAAGGAGTTCTAGCTTTTCCTTAACATGTAAGATGTAATATAAATAGCTTGATATAGGATGGAGGAGTCTTCAAAAACGCTAGGTGACCACAAAATTCAATAAATATACAGTGCTGTCTCTTCAATGTCAATATATACTTTTTTTTCCATTCTTAAATTTTCATACAAAAAAGTGATCCCATGCAAGTTGATGTGACTTTTTTGTACAGAAAGAAACCAGAGTGGCACCTGGCTGGCTCCGTCAGTAGAACGTGGGACTCTTGATCTCAGAGTTGTAAGTTCGAGCCCCACATTGGGCGTAGAGATTACTTAAAAATAAAAAATCTTAAAGCAAAACAACAACAGCAACAACAACAAAAAACCAATATGATCGCCTCCTGAAAAAGTTGAAAACAGTAGTTCTAGTAGTCAGTGAATACTGTCCCTAGTCCAAGATATCTAGGTGATGTCCACCCCCACTTTTCCTCTGCAAAAACGCATACTGATACTCTGTAACCCATCATAATACGCAAAATAAATCTCCAGACGTTTACCTTACATAAAATAACACAGAAAATGTTAAAAGGATATGAAGAATCAGTTATTATATATATATATAATATTATTACTATTTTATATATATATATATATATATATAAAATAGTACGCACGATGTTAGAATAAATGTATGTTTAGATGGTAGAGTCCTTATTGTTGCAAACGGTCCGAGATTATAGTCTCTATTTGAACTTACTTCTCTATGTTCCCTTTTCCTGCAGAATTTCAACTTGTTCAGAACTTTTACCCGGCACCACAGCCCAAACATTAATCCTATATTAAATTGATGCCTCGGTGATCTTGCCTGTTGAAGTTTGCGGTAGTCTTTTCTTAATGTCTACATGAAATCACTCACAGATCTTGAAGAAAACCCTCAATTCCAAACGTACATCTCTCAGCAACCATTTACACTTCATATGACAGTCAGGTCAATCTGTGCAGTCAGCATTATAACTTTTTGTGTGTGTCCATTGCTGGCAAGGTTTTAGCAATTTTGGCTTCCAATTCAATGGAATCGGTGTCTTTCACTATGTAGAGATAATCCTTTCTTGAATTCTGTGACAGAAACCCTGCTATGTGTTTACCTCATGTCTTTCTCTTTCAAGCTCCAGAGGAAAACTCTTATCTTTTTTTTTTTGGTTTGGTTTGGGCCATGTGACTGACCTTTGATTACTGTAACGTTGCCATAGGAAGTAACAGCTGTTTCCAGATAATGGTTCCTAAAAGGATCCCATTGCAACCTCTAGTTCTCTCTCCCCTTCAGCAATGGGGTTGG